>NW_026453179.1:3630422-4235492 GCF_025200985.1 Drosophila gunungcola
GTCATGTACGTCACAGAAATTGGTTATTCATCATTTTAAAATACCTGATGAAAATTTAAGCTGCCAAAGATGCTCACACAGGCAGCCATCATAATCTTGTTTATTTTTGAAGATTACATAAGCATCTTTTCGCTAAATACGAGAATATTTTTCTCACAAAGGACAGCCTTATATTTTGGCTAATATTTTGAGTTTGGTTCTACCTGAGTTTGGCAAAAATGATGACCGCAATCCTCCTAAAAAAAATAAGAAGCGGAGATGGAGAAAGTTATGGCAAGTCAAAGTCCTTGAACTGCGTTCTTTATGCGTTGTTTATCCCTGCCAAATTTGCGCGTGTCTGTCTCGCTCCTTTTTGGACAATGGGTCAGGGTTTTTGAGACTGGTCAGGGTGTGTTACCTGAGACGGCGTGACGAGATGTTGCATCATTTGTGGCAAACTGCGATCCGTGGAATTGTCCTTTCGCTGCTAAGCCGGCCATCCATCTACTTTATGAGGCGGCATAAAAAATGTTTTCTTTATCGGGAATTCTTCGTTATTGACAGGATCATAAACACATTTTCTACACTTAAGGAAATGAGCAAAGGAAATGGAATAAAGCTAAACGCATTTGTAGGGCTAAGTAGTGTTCACATTTTGCAGAAAAGTGGATCAGTAGTTCCGTTTCCCAACTAAGTGGGTCAGCACATCCCTTTCCGAGTTCTGCGCTTTTCCAGGTCATCGTTTCCGTTCAAATGGCAATCTAAGTGATCTCTCAATGAAATGAGCACACAAATCCAGGACTGACACTTCCTTATTTTCCTTCGGCATTTTCCTCTATTATCCCAAATCTTAAATTACATAATTATTGGGTACCCACACCACACACATCAAAGGGAGGAACCCTTAAAAAACGGAGACAGGGAACACACATAAAAAACTCGAGAATTTTCGCGCGGAATCGGAAAATTTCCCATTCGACTATTGTATCCCAACCCCAAAAGCAGTGAAAAAACACATCGAAATGAAAAACCTCGACAGATGCTGGGACTGATTCACTGATTATCATCATGGGTTTGGGATATCGTCCTTATAACTGTGAACGCTTTTGATTTCGTCAGGTGTGATCCCGATGATCCCGGCAAGGATGCCACTGCTGTTGCCGGTGGTAGGAAATCCTTTTGTTGCGTGTTTACAGTTACTGCACGCTGATGCCGTGGCAATTACGATCGGGAATCGGGAATTGAAATTTGGAAGTCCTGGATCGTGGGAGCGCTCCTTTTACAGGATACAGCCGCGATTAAGCACCGCTCTAACGGTTCATAATTATGCAAGTGCCGCGTCACGCCAAACACCACCAGACATAAGACATATGCATACTCGTGTGTGCCAGTGTATCCGATTTCGCATGTGTTCGATCATCAATCAGCATTAGTCCACAAACCGAAAACAAGAGCGACAACAGCTTAAGAGTTCATTGTTACAATTTATAAACTTTTTCGATGCCATCGGCGGCAGCAGAACCGAATTGGTCAGTAAACCATTCTCGAGAGATAGAAAGATACAAAGACACAATGGGCCAGACAATGCAGAGCAAATTATACCCTATATAACAATGGCCAACAATGCGATTGGTAAACAGATGAGGATCCTAAGTCAATGGGATATGAATAATTTTAAAATGTTTTCTGGGCTGACCTATGTGGACATTTTGGGAATAGGATATGAGCTTATCTTAAAATCAACTGGCTTTTCTATATCTTAATTTCTTTTATCTATTTTACTTTGCTTGTGCCAGCTTGGAAACAATTTATTTAATCTAATCTTATTTAAATCTATCTATTTTTTCAAATCATGTCTGAATGAATTTAATTTTAAAAACCACATTTTATTAAATATTAGTTTGAACGTATTGGTTAAAAATATATATTTTTATTGAACCCTATTATTAAAATCATGACATATTATCAATTCAATTATATTATATAATTTAGTAAATTAGCAAAGTTGGAATAACTCAGACTCTTTTTAAAAGTACTTAAATTTATAATGCATTTTCAAAAATAATTGTAACTTTGCATTTAAGTATATTTATAAACTCAATTTTATAAGCTGAGTTGGAAAATTTCAAAAAATTATTTATTTGTCAAAAAAATTTCCCAAACACTCTTTCCTCATATAATTTACCGTTGGCATGCCAAATCGCATTTGATTGGTATTAAGTAAAATGTAGAACATTTCCAGATCTGCTGTGTGTGGTTTGTCTAGCTCTTTTCCAGCTTCGAGTGTTGGTGGAGTAATCATAAGCATAAAGTGCCGCAGTGGCAGAGGCGTTGGCAGCGACGTAGGCAGCGCAGATTGACACAAACACTTTAAGTCGAGTTGAGAGAGAGGAGAGGGGGAGGTTCCACAAACCACCTCTTTCTCCCCCACACACTCTCTTTTGGCTCTTTGCGATTTGCGAATTTGCCGTACACACGTATTCGTGTTAACAGTTAGCACTGCCTTTGTGTGCGCTCTGTTTGCATTGCCGCTTGTTGTTGTACCGCTTCTGTCGGTCATTGGCTTAGCACACATTTTTCATTTCGTTGCGGAAAAAGAGTGAATTCCTGCAGCGAGTTGGGATCGGTGGATCGGCATACTGTTCATTGATTCTCACAGTCTTCGGATGGCAATGCGTACCTTGAGATACTTTTTTTTTTAGACCGGGGTTCAAAGCATTTATTGGCGCTTGTAATTGCGGTTTTCATTTAATCTTGTGAAGTGTTAAATGTGCAGGAATTTGCCAATCTTCTTTTATCCGCCATTAGGGAACGAACTTAACCGTTTACAGATCAGATCGTCCAATTGGAATTCAGAACTTATCAATTGAGTTTTCAATTGTATAAAGTAATTAAATTTGGAATTTCGTCGACTATATAAAATATTTAATCAACATAAAAATGGTTAGCTATTTAGATTTTTTAAAAAGTTGGGAATATTATAATCGATTTAATGCCATTTGAGTCAATTTTAAATATACTTTTGAGTCTGCTTTACTCTACTACAATATTCTAGCTTACGAAAAATCGTTATTGTAAATTACTTAGTTGAGTAGAACGTTCTAAATTCACATTTTCCTCCACTTTGCTGTTTAACTTCAAATAGGTCCATATGAAATGGCAGCTTCGGCTAAGTTCAAATAGTGTTCACCTCCACTTCTGCTGCAGCAGCCTTTCCATCCTGGGCTCAGGCATTCACCGGCGGACCAATCAAAGTCCAGTCGAGTCCGTCCAGCGGAATGGTTCTTAGACAGCCGAACAATTTGACCTGTACAGGTGTCTATTACTAAGACAAACAGACGGACAGGCGAACACAGACTGACAGGCAAACAGAGAAAAGCATTCACTTTGTCTCCCCGTCTTTCTGCGCCCGGTTCTCCTGCCCCAATACCAGCCCCCATCCCATTTCTCCTCCTTCTCCTTCTCCGCCTCCAGTCTTCAGTCTCCAGTCGCGATTCTGTTGCCATTCCAGCCTCTGACGAATGGCAAGTTCATTGCTCCTAACCTAATTTTTCAAACATAATCATGAAGTAAATCAGGTTTGGCACATAGATAACAACAACAGCCAGCTCAATACCGAAGACTGGAGACTGCAGACTGAAGACCGAAGACTTGAGCTAAGACTCCGCCAAGTGGCGGGCTATCAATGAGTCTACGTCTCTCCATCTCTAACTCTATCTCCATTTCCATCTGTGTGTGTGGTGAGAGCTTTTACCGCAAAATTCGCGCGTGTGTTTAACACCTTTCGCGCCCCATTACACCAGGGAAAAAGTCTAACATCTAGAATATTATTTTGATTGATCTTTAACATAATAATCTGCGGACCTTCATATAATGACAATCTTGTAGTTTTTGTTTTAAATCATTTTTTCAAGTCAGGAAATCGTTATCTTGCTTATTTAGACGTTATGCCTTAATTATGTAATAAGAGCTGGTCCTGAAAATCTGTTATTTATATTACAAATGCCATTTTGATGTTTTTAAGAAAATATAGAGTCAGAAGACTAAATAGTTTTTAACACAAGCAATGTAGAAAACTAAATAGTATTCTCAGTTATTTGTTTATTTTTTCAGTGTACCTGTTGGCCACCATTTGGCTGCTGTAAAGTCTGACGAACAGTTAAATAGGCGAGCTTCAGTTCGCTTATTTTGCTGTTCTATTGGCGTGGGCTCAGAGTCAAGTTCTCAGAGCAGCAACAGCAATAGAAACAGCAAAAGCAGCAGCTGCAACATTACCAATAGAAACAGCAACAACACCAGCAGCGGTGGCAACTGTTGAACTACTTACCCACTGGGAAGGCCAAAAAGTATTTTTTTTCGCCAACAGAGCCGTAATTGATGGCAAGATCTGAGATTGTTGTTGCTAGCAGCAGCTGACAACAAGTGGCAAACTTTGGCGAACTCCTTAATTTGTTGAGTGACCAAGCAAACAAACCGAACGAACACCGAACAAACGAAACATCAGAGGTCTTTAAGAGATTTGGGTTAAGAATGATTGGGGGCTCGAGTCCTTCTGGGATTTCTGATTGATTACATGTTCTTGGAAAGATATTTTTGATTGAACTTTTGCCTTAAATTTCAAATAAAAATCCAATCCTGTAAGTAAAGGACTTATAAAATAAAAATGTTGCATTATTAATTGCTGCAAAGATTTTTGTAGTTATCATGATCTAACAAACTGTTAAAAATAAATGACCACAAATGACCTTCATTATTTTTACCCGGACTAAAACATAATTGCCAACAATTAGATGGAATTAATTACCTAAAAAAACCCAGCGTCTTGAAATGCAAATCGAATTGAGTTGCGCAACCGCAGCTCAGTGTCCAATTATTCTTAACTACCTCAGGCTTTTTTCCACCTTTTCTGCACCGCCATTGCGTGCAAATCAAATACAATAAATTAACTAGTTTTTGATGTTGTGTCATGCAAAATAATTTTTGAAATTTTATTATGGCTCAATCCCGGTAATCAATCACAGCGCCCGAAAAACAAAAGACTCAGGCGACAAACTCGCAGCGGGCCAAAGAGAATCATGCAAAACAGAAATTGGAAAAAAAGGCAAGTGGAAGAATTTCTTTTTCGCTTGGCAAAAAATAAAGAAACAAAACCAAAAACCAATGTAATAAATAACAAATACGCACATACATATATATATATATATACATGCGTATGTTCCAGCGGAAACTTTTCTGGGCCTTTTCATTTCAACCATCATTTACTTATTGAAGTGCGGCCGGCAGCTTCTTTGGCTCGGATGGTGCTGAGGCTGGTGGCCAATGAACTCCAGCAACGAAAACGAAATGTATAAAAAACGAAAACAACAAGAACACAATGCGGCCACGAAGAAGAACCAAAAAACGCGGCAGAGCCCGAAACAGAAACCGAAAGATACAAAAATTGTTGTTCCTTTCCCCCTTTATTTTAGTATTTTTTTTATTTCGTTTTTTGGTAAGAAGTCATTGAACTTGGCCAACTGCGTGTATGCGTGAGCTTGAAATAAACTTGGCTAACCAAAAAACGAAATGAAATGTAAAGAAAAGAAATGATTGTTGCGCCCAAAAAAGAGAAGGAAGAGCGGGAGCGGCCAGCAAGAGCCATCAAAAGCAAAACGCGTGATGAGTTGGCCAAGAAGCCGGGCCAGCAAGCCAGCTGTAGATGCCGGCTTTCGGGCCTACGCATGCCCATGCCCGTATATCGCTCACATTAACCATGTGAGGGTAACCCCCATGTGTATGCGTGTTTTTTGGGTGTTAAATAATACAACCAAATTTTTGGTCCCGCCTAAACGGCACTTGTTGTTGCCCCGGAGGCTTTTGCTTTTAGCCTAAACGAATTTATATTTATTGAAAAGAGAATGCTTCCTCTTTCTTTTCTTTACTTTCAATTATGGGATAGGTGGAATTTGTTGTTAATTCCCTAAGACGCAATAGTTTTATGCTAAAATCACCGAACAAAATCACTTTTGTTTATTTCGCTTAGTTGAAAGTTCTTTCCTTTTCTTGGACAGCCGTAAATTAATGATGCACGATTAGGCAGAAGAAGCTATCTTCATTAATAAATAACTATTTAATTTACTTGTTGAACTAATCATAAAGTAGTTAGAAGCATATTTATTACTCTAGCTGATAGAAGAATTTAGTTTTCTTAAGTATACAGTTTTAACATCATAATAATAACGCTGATTACATTTTAGTGCTTGCCAATCTTTTCTTAACGAGGTTTATTTATTTATTTATACAACCAAATGAAATAGCTTTTTTTCATGATGACGAGGGTTTAATGAATATTTAAGCCATCTACATAAAACACTTTTATTTTTTTTCCTTAAAACTTCTTTCCCTTCATGTTCACGGCCAAATGAGTGATGATGTATTAACTATTAAAATTGTATTCATGCTCATGTGGTGTTTAAGAATTTATTGACCCCATCGCGATGGTTTTTTGTTTTCAGCCAAAAGAGTTCTAATGCCAAAACAGAAAAGGTTCTAATCCCAGTTGCCGCACAGAGTCTTTCGCTTTTTTTGCTAAGCCCACTTTGAATGCTTCAATTGTTATTTATAGAGAATGATGGCAACGGCAGCCGAGTGCGGCCAAAACTAATGGGCGACTGTAAGAGTTAGGCCTTTTTTCCCGCGCCACAAACGGATGCGGATTCGCCTTTTGATTCGCACAATCCTCTGGCTTTTGTCTTTCGTGTCTGTATTTCCATCGAGCGGAAAGTTCAAGGTTGGGCTTGGCCAGCTTAAAATATTGATTACTCCCCGTGGCTGACCTCTCCGCTTGTTAATTACACTTTAAATATGTAAATGCCCATTTTTCAATTAGTTTTCGTTAAAGTCTTTTGTCTTGTGATACTATAATGATTTAGCACTATCCATTTTCTTGTTGAGTGTTCTTCCCACTGATAATTAGTTATTTGCTTGCAGGTTTGACTATATGACCACAAATTTTTACGACTGCGGCTGGGCATGTTGGATAGGAAGTTTGTATCTAGTCAAATTGTGATCGTTGGGTAAGTGCTTTACACATTATTAATAACGCGATTTTATTGACTTCGATTAGATCATTAATGGTTCGAAGTTTGAGTCATGGCATGACCATCGCTTTATGCACAAAAATGGGTTGATTATAAGGAGCCTTTTGAAGTTAAACTTTTACTTTTAACGTAGCTTGTTTTCTATGGCATAATTCATTCTGCATTTAAATTACGAAAAAATATACAAAAAGGAAAAGAATTGCCTTTAGATTAATAAGTTTTTTACAAAAAAACGTGTAACAATAAAACTTATGGATTCATTTCAATATATTGTTGAACCCAATCTCAACGAAGAAAATGATCGGGAAAGACTCTTAAATTGTGATGAAAGCCAATAATAGTAATAAGTTTTAATTTTTGGTTCAGTTATCATTATTCCATTTAAATACTTTTTATATTACTAACTGAAACGAACCCTATTCAATTTGTATAAAATCACTTAATAAGTGTTTGCATTATTTCAATTTAAGAAAATCTGAATTTTTCTACCCTTTTACCTAAAAAGTATTACATAAATTTAAATATCCAAATTAAGTAACCCATCACAATGATGAACAACCTTGTGAAGTGATGCGAAAAAGCTCTTGCTGTCACTTCCCTTTTTTCGAGCGCGACACTTGTTTGCCAATTGTTCGGTTGCAATTATAGCATCATGAAATTTGATATCCCAAATAAAAAAAACACACAAGTAAACTGAAACAGAAACAAATCATGAGCAAACCAATTACATGCCAAGCCAAACTTCTGGCCAAGAGAGAGAGAGCCACTAAACGGGTTAAGAGAATCGAGAACAAGTGGCCCGCGGACGGCTTTTTGTTGCGCTTGGCTTGCGCGGATTCTAAACTTGTTAGAAGAGTGCTGTTGTAATTTTACGCTCGCATGCTCAATTTACGCTCGCTGGTTAACCTGTGGGTGCACAGAAAAAAAAATATATACCTTTTAACACAACTAGTAATTTTTATATATTTTTTACTTAAGATATGGTTAGATACTAAAAAATTAAGTGGTTTTGCTTGATAATATATATTAATAACAATAGACATGGTTCGAAACCAAACCCTGCCCAAAGAATTTTTAATTGGCTTCTTTTTAACAAATTTTAATTTTATACACTTAAATAAAATATTTATTAGAAATATCATATACATTAAGAAACAATCTGGTCTAAAATAATATTTAAATTCATTAATGGTAATGTATTGGTTAAAAAAGTTTTTTTTTTGTCAACTTCTGTAAAGCCCGAGTTAAAATCCAATGCATAATAGTTAATTTGTATATATTATTATCTTAATAAAGATTTAAATTAAAAAATTTTTTGTTTGGGAAAAATTGATGTTCATCCAGTCATATTAAAATAATTTTTTCTTTTTGTGTGTTAGACGAGTTTAGAACTATGTCCGTGTATTTTGTGCGAAAAAGAGTGGCGGAATTTGTGGCGGCATTAGTAGTGGTGCTGCCGAAAGAGATACCTGCGCCCGCGCGCTCACCTTGAATGAAAGTTCTGGCCTGTTGCGCTCAGCGAGAGGAAGGGAGAGAGAGAGAAAGAAAGAAAGAGAAAGAGAGGGGGAGAGAGCTGGGAGAGCGCTGAGATCTGATCAGTGTAAATGTGCGATCAAGAACCTGAGACACCTGAGCTGGTCTCTACCTGTGTATGTGTGGGTGTGTGTGTTTGAAGAGAAAGAAGAGAGTGCTGGGCGTGCGAGTGTGTGCGTAAGGCCGTGTAATGAAATGCTGAAAAGTCTATCTGTCTGCGCAGTCGCCGCGCTGCCACTGCTCTGCCTTCAGAAGCCTCTAACGACATCGACATTGAAGTCGCACCGCGACTCATCCGTAGTTTCAGTTTCCCGTAAGCAACAAAACGATCGAGACATGATTTCGTAAGACGCACGCGTTACGCTTCTACTTGCTTCAAGACAGCAAAAAGACCACTGATCCACCAGACTATTTTTATAGTACCCACCCAATAAAAGTTCTGAAACCAAGAAGCTATCATATAATCCCGCCTAACGTGATTTGTGTGCATCAAAAATTGACAAAAAGTGACATCCATAAGACTGCCCTTGTAGTTATGCAAATTTCCACTAGACCTAAGCAAATTAGTTCAATTCCCCAACCAGTGCATTTGTGTATCGCAATAATATAGTTCGCTAACTATATTCGTAAAGTTTAAGAATAACAAAGTGTCAATCTAAATTGAAACTTAAATAGCCAGCAAGCACTTTTCGGCTTCGGATTGGATATATTGCGTAATGGATTTATATTTAGCCGCAACATTAGCAGCAACCTCAACAATACGGAACGGATATGCATTTAAACACTGAACATGGTGAGTATTTCAACTGATTTATCTTATATGCACTTAAAAGTTTTTTTTTTCTAATTTGCCTTTTTATGGTAAAAAGTCAATTATACAGTTGAGAAGCTAACGTTGTTCGTTTACACGTTTTGGCGAAGGGTTTTTATGGGTATATGGCTTAAGCTGCGAGATAGATGTTTGCTTAGCAAAGCAGTTCCCGAAAGTTCTGTAAAGAAAGCTTTCTTCGGTTGTATTTATCTGTATAAGAAGCTTCATGAAATTTTTGCGTATTATTATAATGGGTTATTATGACAGTTGAAATTTTAAACTTATTGTTCTTTTCCCATAAATTGCATATCATTGTATTCACTTCTAATTAAATCTTTTCTTTTAAATTGATGCTTAGCTAATTTCTAATTTCTAGCCAAAACTTTTTTTCAGAACTTCTCCTTTAATTTATTCTTAGATAATTTTTCTTTATTTCAACTTTTTTATTGACATCTTAATTGCCTTAGTTCTATTCCTGATTTTCAACTTTTTCTCTACTAAATCTCGCACTCCAACCACCATAATTTATGACTGGCGTTTAATTTAACCATGATGTTACACAGCAGCCAGCAACATCTTATTATTCTTGCGACCACGAAGAAGGCTTTCACATACAATTTATGCTAATCGTCAATTTGCGATAGAAAGGTTATATAATCGTTCGTCGCACTGGGCGAGAACACGTTTCCAGATAAAAGCCCAAAAAAGTAAATAAAAAAAAGAACGATGATTAATTACAGACAGGCTAGAAAAATGGCATAAGCAGCTAAAATTTCTTAGCCGCAAATGGGTGATGGTAGAATGATGGGAACTGGCATTTCATTAGAAAAACCATATATAACAAACCACCCCTCTCTCCTGACCACATATTCACATATATATAAATATATATTTTTTAATAATCACATCAGCAAAAACAACAATATAGCACTCACAACACAAATAATTAGACAAAACCAGTTTGGGCTTAAACAAATCGCACAAACAACAAAATGGGGGTAAACACGCCGGTAGAGGGATAGAGAGCGAATTATAGGCTGGTCGAGCGGCAGAGCGAGATGGCGACAGATAATTGGCGACGTAAGGCAGAAAAACCTTGACTTTGACTTTAAATGACTCGACAACTGATCGCACGCTAACACGCTCCAACAGGCGACGATAAAAGCAACAACGGCAGCAGCAGCAGCAATAAAATAATGTATAAACAAATAAATTGAAATCGAAATCAAAACGAGATGAATGAACACAACGAAACTGATCAAACGAAATCAAAACTCATTGCGAATTTTTAATGCGATTCGAAATCACACGATGATAATTTCAATATCAAGGTCATTAGCAGTTGCAGCTGTCCAAGTACTGTCGATGGCCACCTGCTCTCACAGAGCCGTCAATCTCCTGACTTAATTCCAAATGGCATACGAAATGAGTTATATCTCAATCCCCCCATATATAGCTTGGAAACAGCTTGCCTTATTTTGCAATTTAAATTAGCCCCCATCTAAGTTTGTGTATGAAAGCAATTCTTCTGATTCTTTTACGGCAATAGCTTCTTCATCATTTGTTGTTGTTTCTTTTTTGGCACGCATGCCGAGAGTTCATTGACTGATGGCCACATCACACACACAAATCCCCACCCCTCAAAACAAATGACTTAGGCAACAAACTTGCCTTCGCTCGGATTTCGTTTTCATTTCAAGCCCAAGAGGAAGCTGTGCGCGAAAGCGAGATAGAGCGATAGGGAGAGGCCAAGGACCTAGGCCAAGAATTAGAGAATCCCCTCCCCAATGGCCCCCTCGAAAAGTGAATCTGCCGCTTCAGCTAGCAGCAGCAGCAGAAGAAGCCAATGACCAGGAGAGGAAACCAGTTCAGATCTGTTCATCCTTGGGCCAGGGGCTCGGTCTGGGTTTGGGGCAGGTTGCAACAGGCAACTCCTCTATCTGAGCCACCTCCTCCTGGTTCCCTGATCCCCCCAGTGGTACAGGCATCGCGCATCGGGAATCATTTGCCGTGAAAAGGGCGTTCAACTGGCAAATGCTCATGGGCACATGGCGTGCTCAACTGAAGCAAGCCAAAGGTTCTTGCACTCAGCCAGTTCTTCTGCCCCTGCACTGGAAACACGAGATTAACAAGTGCTCTATTTAAAATAAATTAAACAAAAAAAAAAACATTAGAGTCAAGCCAGAACTTAGTTCAGTGTTCTTTTAACACAAATTACAATAAGTTTACTCCTGATTCCTGGTAGAGCTATTTAGGGCCATCAAACGAATTAAATTGATTCTAGTTTTGTCAATTGACTACCAAAAGATTGATTACCTAGATTCATAAAGTACTTTGTTTTGTAAAACTCAATTACTTAATACAATTTTTGGCAATGTGTTAACAAATTAAAATATTAAGGTATTTATATAGTCTTTAGTTACCTGATTATAGACATTTTTTAAGAATTGAAATAACTTCTTTATAAAACTAATGAAAAGATTAAATGTAGAAAGAAAAAAAGGAATTGAAACTAATCACTTTAACAAAAGACCAGTAGTGAAAATCATTTATGAAACTTGGAAAACTTTCTTGGTTTGAGTTAATGTAGTGTGGAATATTTTTTGTACGGTGTGCCTGGGGCTCTGCCACTTCTAAGGCCTGATGAAAAGGGAATCAAATCACTCTTACTCTTGGCCAGCTTTTTTTAGCCAGGGTTATTGACTCGCTCGTGGATTTACCTTGGGCGGTTCTTCTTGCCTTTTGCTTTCTGCCATAGCTGCATCTTCGGTTGAAATTGTTTCTACCTTGGCCACTTGCCACGCACAAGAGGAAGAGGATGAGGAATAGGAATGGAGGAGCTGCCAAGTCATCCGCGGCAGCCTCCCAGGTAAAACGGTGGGTTAAGAGAGCCGCTCGGCAAAAGAGAACGCCGACGCACAGGTGGCAAAATGCCAGGTAGAAAGAAAGAGCGAACCAGGAAGAAAGTGTGGCCAAGCAAAAGAATGGAGCGAATGAAGTGGCAGCAGCGCAGCAGCAGATGAAAAGAAAACAAGTTCAATGACCGACCTACTCAAGCGCGTTATAACCAAAGCACACAAGCACTCACACACACACACGCACTGCGGATAGAGAGGAGAGAGCACAGGCGCATGCGCAGAACTCAAAACCCGAACGCGAATCCAAAGCCGAAGTTAAAGCCGAAGCCAAGTTACGAACCTCGACTTGACGTTGAACTTGCGACAGGTTCTGTGTCAATGTTGTTGTTTTGTTGCCTTTGTCGCCTTTGTTGTTGCTGCTTTGACACTATCATGTTTAGCTGTAAATGTAAATGCCCACATTGTTGTTGGTGTCGGTGTCGGTGTTGTTATTGTTTTCTGTGCACCGACTGTGACCTCAGGCACTCAGAAAAATAGATTTTTAAGCAAAATCGGGTTCTGTGCCTCATATATTTTCATTGAAATGTTATTTTAATTCAAAATTACTTTAATCTTTGGTCTTGTAAAATATCGTAGTGGAATGTTATAGTTATTGTATAGCAATAAAATGATTTTATAAAAACTTGTAATATATTATATATTTTTTATAAAAAGAGGTTTAGTTTATCATTAAAAATTCGTGGAATTTGTAAAACAAACATCCACTTGGAGACTACAATTCATATAAAATTAGATACCATTATTTTTTTTTTAGTGCTTTGGTAACCTAACGATCACTGATGGTCAGATGAAAGAGTGAGAGGTTAGAATGCAGGGAGCGTTGGAGTTGCCCAACTATTGTGTATATTTCTGTGTTTTTTTATACTCTTGCCCCCCAGTCCCCTCAATAAAGCTGGAAACCAAATTATGCTCATTTACGCGCCATGAATACGTAATCCCCCAATTTACCGGCCCCTCGTAATTTGACTATGACAAAATGGCTTTTTATTAACCTAACGGTACATTCACCGGCTGTACTCCACCTATTACTTTTCGGTTTTACAGTTTTATATTGCTGGTCATTAAAAACGTGCTTGGCGTACTTTATGATTATTTCGTTGGCAGCTAAGTTCATAAAAAAAGACACAGCAGAATTGAACTTTGAAGAGGTCTTGTACTTATGAAGCTCAGGCGAATACTTCAGCATAATGTCCCTGGCAGCGACACTTCCGGCATTAGCTCTAGTTCATTGTCAACGGTCAATTTGCAATCGAATGCAGCACAACCCCCATACACCGAGCATGCGTTGCAAAAAGAGAGTCCAATGGGGTTAGAAGAGATTGCAGCAAAAGAGTGCAATGAGAGCTTTGTAAGGTCTGCAATGCACTTGAAGAAATTGCTACCTGCTCAGAAGAAATAGTTACATTTTAAGAAATATATATTTTTTTTATTTCAGTTATTTGCACATACATAGATGACAAAATTTTGTTACCCACCGGAATAGGGATCAGAATACTTGATATAATAAGTGTTAATGTACCATTGTTTAAGGCGTTTAATAAACTTCAAATATGTTTTAAAATTTAATAAGTAATATCATAATTTATGAACATAGAAAGTACAGGGTCCAAATTGCCTGTTCAGTAACATAACCAAATGTTGAGTGAGTCCGAAAAATCCTTAAACTGACCTAACCCAATATGTTTTGTGTTTGAAAATAAACCCTGACTGTGGCTTTTTCTGCTCTGAGACCCAGAGATCCACCCCTTGTGTTCAGTTTAGAGACCCGAACCCAAGCCCGATGCTGGCCGAATCGAAGCTCTGCTGAAAAGTGCCGCCCTTGCTGCCTCTGCTGCTTCTGCTGCTTTTGCTGCATTTGCTGCTGTTCCTGCTGCCTTTCTGGCCCTGTTGTTGTTATTGTTTCGCACTGGGCGAGTTCAGTTGATGCCAAGTGCAAGTGCCAATAGCAATGCCGCCCTCCCCCAGAACCGCCTTGTTTACTGTCTGCAGTCGACGGGCAGAGCAGCCGACGTTGCAGCCAACTTCGCTGCCGCTTTTGGCTTAAATCGAAGGGAGCTGGCAGCTTTTGCAGCCCGTTATTTCAGTCCTGACTCGGGATGTTAACGCGTTGGGCAGGTCATGTCTCATGGCACAGCCGCGTTGCGTGGACCAAAACGGCAGCAGAGAAAATCATCAGGACACCGTGCATATACATATATAGTAGCTAAAGGCTCTAAGGCTATAGCTAAAAGCTAAACCACACATGTGTTCAATCAGCAAGCGAAAAGCGTTAAGAATAGTACATAGAGTGCTTAAGTGCGTTAGTTAAGTGTTAAGTCAATGTATCTAATTAAGGAGCCCGAGATACCACCAATTGGTGCAATGTGTTCACACGTCGATCAGCGCAGGCCATTATACTTCAATCGCATCTACTTTCGCGACACCTTCGCCAACATCAGTTTCTTCAAGTCGCGCTTAAAAAGCAACCAAAAACTGGCCAACACCTGAAACAGAGCCGTTAAGACTGAGGCCATAACACACAAAGAGACTGAGTTTGAATTGTGCAATAACCAAAAAAAAAATAAAGGTAACTATGGGTTGGGATTTGCCTAAGGACACAGATCATTACAGAATATTAGTCAAAATTGTGCAATAACCAAAGAGGGCTTAACAAGGGTAAGGGTATTTTTTAGCATAAAATCTACTTTTGCTTTTGTGCTGACCATGTCCTAGCGCACTGGCTCCTTGTTTCGGCTTTCGTTGTGAAAGTTCGCCTCTGCCGACGCAGTTCAACAACCTTTCTCTACACACAGTTCAGTTCAGTTCAGCTCAGTTCAGTTCGGTTCAGCTCTGTTCGGTTCGGTTCAGTTCAGTAATGCACTCCGCCCCGGGGAACCCAACCCAACCCAACCCGATCCAATCCAATGCAGAGCAGCCCATCCAAAAGCAACCCAATGGCGAACTTATGTCCTTATATCCCAGACACAAACACCAGCCGTTGTCTCTTTCGCTCGCATGGCCTTGGTCGTGCGGCGCTTTTGCTGAATGGGTGGAAAAAATTAAAAGTGAAACTTTGCTGCGCCTGCCTGGGCAGACGATGACGTCGGCGCAGAAGCTCGGCTCAACTGCAGTCAGCAGTCGACAGGTCCTTGCCCTCAGCGGCAGCGCAGTCACGACCGGAGTTTTCCACAGCGGCAGAGGAGTTTTCCACACTGCACACTGTCAAGTCCACGTCCACGTTCACGCGGGGCCCAAGGGAGCAGCGAACCCAACCCAAGATTCGCAGGACCTTCGCGTCTGTCTGCTGCCTGCGTCACTGCCTCTGTCCCTATCGACTTCTCTGCCTCTGCCACTGCCTCTGCCTCCGTCGACGTCCGTCGTAGTCGTCGTCGTCGCCGTCGTCCTGTGTGTGTTTCGCTTTCCGTATTGGGTGTGTATCCGTTTGCCCGGGTACGACGACCGTACGTGCCCGGCGGAGTTCATTGAACGCCAGCCGCAGCTCCAGCGATTTATGTATGGAAAGCGAAAAGGATAATGAGCCGAAGTCGACCGAGCTCGAAGCCTGGGCCCTGCCCCAACATAACGGAACACACTGACCAAAAATGTCTGACAATCCTTAAACATTATAACTCAAAACACCTTAATCTTTTTTAGTTTCATAGCTTTGATAGGATTTAAAAACTAATAAAGCGTTTAGGATTGCTAAAATAATATTTTATGACAAACAATACGGTCAACCAATAAAATTTCCTTAAATAAATTATAATTTACATTCTCCCAAAACATAACATGAAAGTATAGGCAAAATTAATTTAAGCAAGCTTAGTTGCATTTTGTGTTGTTAATTTTTACTCATGGACTTCTTATAAAAATTCCACTTAATCCGATTTTGTTTGACGGTTGTTTAAGAATTATTCTTACAAACAATTTTTATTTTTAATATTTTTGTGATTTTGAATTGCGAAAATTGAATTATTATGAACTATTTATGTAACTTTATATTTCTTTATTTATTTTGGTCGGGGTTACTTGATGTGCAAAATTTTGATAAAATGCTATAGCATTCAATATTTTTTCCTAGTGTAGTCACATCCACATTGATGGCGTCGTCTGGCGTCTGAAAATGCCTGAAAAGGGTCGTTCGCCTTTTCTGTTGTCTGGCCCTTATTTTTGTTGCCCTGTGCGAATGTATGTTTTTTTTTTTACTTTGACTTTTTTTGTTGTTGTCATGGTCTGGCAACCAATCTTTTGCCCCCTCACCGCCGGCCCGCCTCCTTTTTGCCAATGGGAGGCAGACACTGGCTGCTCCTTTGTCGAATTTATGCGCATTTTCAATCGCTTTGTCGTAGGTCGTGTTTGTTGTCGTTCCGTTCCTTTCCATTCGGAACTGTCGTCAAGGTAATGTGTCGCCCACAGGATTATGGACTTAAGCCGCTTCCGGCGATGAGTCCTGATCCGTCTGCAGCAATGAGAGTTCCCAAAGGAGGCACCTTGATTTGCTTCCTGCTCGGCTGGAAGGCTGGGTTTTTTACTTAAAAGTTATTCACTTTTAATTGTTGTTCAGCATGTGGTTTATTGATTTTTGCCACAGGATAAATAAAAATGCACATTCTTATTGTTCTTTTTTCTTTGCTGGTAGCCATGACATCATCGGCAACATCATTGGGCTGCAGCTGAATTTGCATTACGCCTCAGCCGCTGCCTGCGTCGACTGCGGCGTCTATGTCTGGGTAAAAAGCATTTGACCTTTGGGTTCGTTAACCCTTTTGTGCACACTAGATGATGTAAGCCACGGGAGGACGACTTGAAGCAGAAGATTAAAATAAATATTTGCGATTTGCTGCACTTACTGTATCTCCCAAAACACTTAAAGATAGCAAGTTGATAAAACGGAAATGCCCTTCAATTGCATTCTATTGTTGCTCTATCGCCCATTTAAATTGCAAAGTTTAATCATTCCTAATTAAACAGCAAACAAACACATTTACATTTACTATATCAGGAACAACAACAGCAACAGCATGCAAATGGAAAACTTTCACTGCGCAATAGGTCGAAAAATTGCCAACTGATAAGGAAGCAAAGTGCAAACCAAAAGCTTAACGAAGCTAAAAAAAAAAACACTCGAAGCGAAAAACTGCATTGATAAGAAGAATGCTGGGAAAAAGGGTGAATAGGGCTAAAGAGGGCGGAACCCCCTTGCGAAAATAGCACTTAATTTATGGTTATTTGACCTCCGTCAACGCCAAACAGTGATAATATATGTAGGCAGCCTACTCAAGGGCACAGTCGAAGCCTAAGTAAACAGAAATAAAAGAAAAACAACAAAAAATTCTATTGATTTATTATCATTTACAAAAGGCAGCAGTAAAAGTTAAAAAAAATAATTAGTCAAGCACAAAAAGATAATTTTGTAGCGCAGGCTTAAAACAAGTTATACAACCAAATTATTAAAAACACAGACCTAGGTAGAAACGACAATTTTATTTAACAACAAAATGAATGAAATAAATTATAAAAAGTACTTAAGGTATTCAAATAAAAAAACAAATAATCAATAAACGAAATTCTTAATAATGTATTATACAAACTTAAAAACGAAAATCAAATACATTGCACATTTATTTCAATTACAATACTTTAAACAACAATAAAATGAATGAACGTATTTCTTGGGAATTGTTTAATTAAATACTTTCGTTTTTAGCTTTTGTTTTTGGAGAATTTGAATTGAATGTGGTACAAAAAATGAACAACGTACTTCAACGTTTTTTTGTTGTTTTGCATTAATAATATGTTGTTTTTGTTAATATGTATACATACTTTCGCTTTTATTTTTGTTGTTTTTTATTGTGCTGGAGTGAATTTTAAATTGATTTAAAATTTACGTTTATTAACTGCCAAAATGTGAAACGATTTGAATGTACAGTGGGAATCGGTTAAGTATTTTGTCGGTGGGAGCGGTTCAATCGCCTTTTCTCACTCTCGCTTGTTGGTGGGGTGGAGATTGCATTCGTTTTGCACATGCGCAAATCAAAGTAATAGCAGAAACAAAAACAAAAGAATGCACAACATTTTCAAGGTTAAAGTGCAACGAAACCGCAACACAATACCTAACCAGCCAAAGGGGTGGATTATGAGTGGGTGGTGGTTTGTTTTCACCGAAGCATCAGCATAAAAATAACTGGCATACCTTTTGTTCAATGTCCTTGAAATGTTGATATTAATTTCACGACACACTGATTAGATAATCACCTGCACACACCCACAGTGCACCACCCCCTCCCTCTGTTTGTTTTTTTTTTCATTTTTTTCTTTCTATTTATTTTGCAATGCGGATGGGTGAGACGAATGCGGCAATTTTTGTTGTTTTCGCATTCAATTCGCATGCACATTCTCGACTTGTGACTCAAGGTTATGATGATGATGATGCTCTAGCTGAACGGCCCACCCCCCAAAGCACCACCCCCCGCCTTTGTTCCCTTTTTGCTGAAAAGCTCACACAAATTATTATTACACAGACAGCGAGAGCGAGACACAGACTAATAGCGCACAATTTTATTTTATCAGCTGCCCCACCTCACCACCCCCTTCGTTTTGTTTTTCGCTTTTCGTTTCGTTTTGCATGCACATAAAACTAAATGCGAACTCCCCGCTTTTCCCCCCTTTTCCCGCGTTTCCACCCCTTTATAGTTTACATTTCCGGGTTGTGCCCTCTCTGTCACACACACCCTGTATTATTGGGCACTGAATGACTGCAAATCATCTCGGCCAACAACAGAAAATATGGATTAACTGCGAGTAATATCGAGTACTAGACATGCAAAGCGAATCCCAGTCCAAAGGCACTGTAACCGTCTCGAAAGTGTTGCGAATTTGATGTCATAATAGACCAGACCCTGGGAAAAGATCTAAGAATGTGTAAACAGAAATAAAGCAATTCCTTGTTCCGCCTTTGATAGGTTTTAATTCCTAGATTACCAGAAATAAACCAGGGAAGAGATAAAAGTAATAAATTAAAATGGGCTTAAATTAGAATAAACCACTTATTTGTGATGCGTTTTTACCTATTTTTGTATTTAGCAGAAAGTTTTTTTTGTATTTCTGTTATAAATCGTTAGATCAATATAATATATATAAAATATTTATATTTCTATTTATTAAGAAAGAATTTAAAATAATTATTTTTAAAAATTTTTTCTTATTAAAAAATACAAAAAAAAATCTTTAAAAATTAATACTAATAGATTTTCTAATATCTAATAAAACGAAGGTAAAAGAACGTAACCCCTTTTGAAGTACTTCCATGCCTGGCATATGGGCAAATAATAAATATTTACATTACACTTGAAAAAAACATCGTTAAATTTGTTTATTCATTGAAACTACTTAGCTTCGTTGATTTCCTACTTAGACAGAGGGAGATGGCGAACAATTTATGACTGCGGCGCTTCGGCAGTGTGCAGTTATCAGTAGAACGTGCACATACATATAGTACCATATTGTTATGTACTTATATATAGGTAGTGCATTAGTGCGGTTAGTACAGTTCGCTTTGTCCTTGAGCGACCGATTCCAAGCGGTATGAGACCCCATTTGGGGTTCTGTTCATTTCTGTTCGGTTCGAATCGCTTCCCGCATTGCAATCTGATAAAGATCGATGCGATGCGATGCATTGCGAGCATAGGAGCTTCGCGGAAGTTTTCTTTCACTATGCGGCAGTCGACTGACATGGCGTATGCGCAATGTGGCCGAGCGCTTATCGCGGGTCGTCGGCGTTCAAGTTGAATGTTGAAACACTGACCAATTGCCTCTCCCGCTCATACTCCCGCTCCCGCTTCTGTTTCATTTCATTTTTATGATTATGTCTTGGTCTGTGTACGCTATTTATTTTTAATTTCGCTCGCGTCGAGTGTGTGTCCTTCAAATGCAATTGTGCGATGATTAGAAACGCAAAGCGCCAACTGATTTTTACTTTTTGTTTCTAATGTCCACGTGAATGTGTGTGTGTGTACACATGCAGCTGTTTATTTTCATTTTCACAGCGATAGGGAAAAGCTTTTTGGCGCGCTATCTGCAGTTACGCTCACGGTTGCAGTTGTTGATTTAAGTAAAATATTGTTGATTTTCGTACGGTATGCATGACAAGACTTTCGACTTCCTAGTGTGGCAAACGCATCTGTAATTGCGCAAAGGGTCGCCGTTGCCCCTCCCTCGAAAATCGAAAGTATCTCGCACAGCCCACTAGCTTGTATCTTCCTCATTTCGTCTGCATATTTTTGGCTGGCGGCGCCAGCTGGCAAACCCACTCAGAAATTAGAAAAAAAGCAAATGCACAAGGGATGGGAAAATCACGAGCAGCCAGAAATCACTTTCTGCAGATCGTTTTCGCACATTTCCGCACTCGCAGAACAGAATCAAAATGCAATTCGCAAGTGCAAGTGCAAGTGCATCAGATCATCGGACGCACACATTCACATTTGCGACACAGAGAGTGTTGCAATTTTGCATCCGTGTCGCTTTCGATCGCCGGGGCTCGGTAAATTCGCATTCACATTCGCATACGGGCGTATAGTTCGCATTCTACGTGCGTACAGTTCTACAAGCGGACGGGATCAGCGCCACTTGGTATCTCCTTTGGCCCACTTGAGAGGTTCACGGGGGAGTTGAAGCCCTTTATGGTGCACAAATAGCCATATTTATTGTCTAAATAATCCATACAGATTGGGTGAGTCCACAACAAACCCCCCGCCCCACTGAATGGTCATCAAAGTGAACTTCCAGGTTATGCGATTGGGGGGCGCGATAACATTTTGAGCAAATGGTTAAGCTTAGCAGTTTGATAAGAACGAGAGTTCCTGGTATTTCCTGCTGCATTTAAGCAAATAGCTAGGGAATTTGATGGAGTACACCCCTCTTTGCAACAATCAACTTACCCATATTTGTTTAGTATGGGTTTTGCCTTTCAACATCATTTGCAATTTATCAAAACTTTTTTTTAAATTGCTATAATTTATTTTTTATATTATTTTAATGATAAAAACTGTTTTTGAGTTTAAATATTCAATTTAATTCAAATTTTTACTTGTGTTATAAAAAATATAAGTTTATTTTTTTTAATTCTTTTATGTTTTCAAAGTGCATTATGCCATGAAAATAAATTTATAGAATTTTAATTTTTATTTATTTTTTTTAATTTTACTGTAATTTTATAATACTTTGGGAGTCATATTACGATTATTTTGTTTTTTATTATTTAGTTTCTTTGGTGTTGAATATTAAATTATGCAATCAAAAAAAAAAAATACGATCAAGCACTTGTATTGCATCAACTTGTTGTTGAGACCCAAAAACCCAGCCCATCGTAACTTTCATAATTCTAGGAAGCAATAGATTGGCCAACCTTGCACAATAAATTCATGATTGCGCAGCTAAATATGTCCGAAAAAGAAAAAAAAAACAGAAGGAAACTAACATTTTTAATAGTCGACAGGCAACCACCAATGAACCACCGATGCAACCACTATATGACCAGCCGCACCACCGAGCCAGAAGCTTTCGCCGGAAAGCGTTTCTCAACCCTCTCTAGCGGAGAACTTTCCGAGCGAGAATTTGAGAATCTTTTGCGGAATGCGTTCGTATTGCAGTGCAATTCGTGTTGGTGCAATGCCGGCTGCTGTCTGTGTGTCAGTGTGTGTTTGTGAGGGGACTTGGACTTGCAATTTTGAGCTTTTTCGGGGTCTATGCCGGTTGGATGTGGGTCAGTAGTAGGAACTCTCGGTTGGCGGCGTCAACGTTTCCCTAGCTCTTCTTCACAAAAAATAAAAACTGCTAAACAAACAACAAGAAAACAAACAAATACAAATTATTGCTTCAATCTTTGTTCGCATTTTTGCTGTCGCTGCCGCAGATGCGTTTGCATTTAATTTCCGCCTGGCGAATTTGGCCGAAAAACTTAATGTCGCAGTGCAAATGAGAATGCTGGCTGAGCAGCAGCTTGAGGTTCGCGGTAGATTGTCAAGCCAAGCCGGACAGCCGGAAAATTATTCAAGGGCTGGTGGCAGGCCACACGGCGTATGCGTAACGAGAGAACGAAATAGAAAGTGATGCGTAATTTGCGGGCCCAACACACAAAAATCCAAATGAAAAGAACGAAATCGAAATCGAAATCAGTGCAAGGAGCAACAACAAAATATAACCCACAATCACTTAGCAGCTCTATAATAATTAAGAATCACAAAAAAGAAACAAAATGAAAAATATTTGTAATTAGCTTAAAAGCAATGTAGGGAGAAAACCAATGCAAGTGCAGAACGAGAGTACAAAATACAGCAACGGCAGCCAAATGAAGGAGAATAATTCAAGTGAGTTGTCTTCGAGGAATTTTCATTTCATTTTCAAAGAGTTGGGAGGGGTGGTGGTGCAGGTGCCCCTGAACGTGAATGTGTAACCTCTACTAAGGCCGCAATCTTGAACTGCACTCACTGCCACCCAACCCCCTTTCTGGATGACCCCTCCACTCGCTACTCGTTGCCGTTTTGCAGATAGCTTTTTTCAGTGACGATAACACGAATGCAACACTGTGAAAACCCAGCGAAGCTTTTCCAAATAGGGATGGGGTGCAGGTGTACGGGGTCCTAGGCGCCTCTATTTATAGCGCCAAATCAAAATTATGTCTATAATTAAACCGTTTTTTTTCCGTTCCTTTGTGCCATTCCAGATCAAGTAAAACTTCAATCACAAGCAACTAGCAGAATAAGCAGCAACCACTGAACCCCCTTTATATATATATATATATAGACCAACATATATATAGCGTTAGCAGAGCAACTATCTAGCTAGTAGTCGCCATGCATGGACATCACAACCACAACCATCTGCAACAGCAGCAACCGCAAAATCCGCAGGAGCAGCAGCCAGGAGCCATCATGAAGGCAGCCAACCAGCCCCACCATCCCGCCCACAGCCATCCTCTCAACCACCCACATCCGCACCAGCATCAGCATCAGCATCCCCATGCCCATGCCCAGCCAAATCCGCATTCGCATTCGCATCCCCACCCGCATCCGCATCCGCACCACAAGCTGTCGGCGAGAAGGGCGCGCAGTCGCAGTCGAAGTCGCAGTCCGACGCCGGATGGCAACCAGGACTACGATGTGACCAGGATGCGGGAGGAGGACTTTCAGCGGCTGGCCGTCTATCTGGTACCGGATGTCCAGGCGGAGCGGGGACTTCCGAATCGGGCGGACAAGACACTGCCGCGCAGCCTGACACTAAAGTCATCCATGGTCTACTCAACGCCAAATGTTAAGGTACAAACGAAGTCCCTAATCTAATTAATATAGTTGGCAAACATTCTAAAGTAAAAAATATATAGAACTAACCCTATTCTCCCGATCTTCTTTGCCACTTTCAGACTGAAGGAGTTTGGAGCAGCGGGGTCATCCCACGTGGCACTCGCTTTGGCCCATTCGAAGGCATTCCAACCTCAAACTATCCCAATGATAAGAATAAGGCGCGCTATTTCTGGCGGGTAAGCATCCTCATCTCTTTTCGATTGCTTCATTTCAATGAAGGGCTTAGCATCTGTTGTGGGCTTCTTATTCATTTGCATATATTTTGTTTGCCATTTCTTTGGTCACATCTCCTCCACAAAAAGAGGACCAAGTGTTGCCCCAAACAAATCATAATCATTTACCAGAAACATGCTTCCCCATCCAATCATCCAGCCGAAAAAAATAAAATAAAAAATATGCAACTAACCAACTCGTTTCTCTTCAATTTTTATTTCATGTGATCTAATCTTAAACCATCCCACAAATACCCAACCAAAATGAACACAACTATGTATAAAAAAAAACGAACATAAATTCAAAATTAAATTTTGCATTTTGGAAAACAATTCAATTCGATTGTGGTTAATCAGGTGCAGGGAACACGCCACATAACCTACGGGAATATTAAGGTACCACTCACGATTTATGCTTTCTTTGATTTATATTTGTTGTATTTAACCCGTAACTTTACACCAGCTTCCCCCACTAATCCCCCAATCAGCACAAATTCTTTCTCTAACTATCCTTGCACTACTTAACTATCTCTAATGTGTTTTAAAAAACTTTTGTTTATAAAAGTAACTATATTAATATATAATATATCTGAAAAGAGATATTAAGTTAACATATTTACTGAAAAAGAAATTAATTTAAAAGTTTTTACAAACACATACATACCTTAAATCTTTTTACCTTCTAGAACGCTCTTTATTTGTTCTTCCTTGTTGTGCGTCTTTTGTCGTTATCCTTTCTGGCTTTCACCTTCCAGAATGTCTCTAAACTCCCCCCCTTTCTTTGCTCTTTCATTGTGTCTGCAGATCTTCAAGGACGATGACTACTATTATCTGGATGGCTCCGATCGTTCGCAATCCAATTGGATGCGCTACGTGGCCTCCGCCTACAGTTTGTCCGTGATGAATCTGGTGGCGTGCCAGCACCAGGAGAACATCTACTTCTACACCACCCGCGACATTCTGCCCAACGAGGAGCTGATGGTGTGGTACTGCAAGGACTTCGCCAGTCGCCTCGGCTACGATGTGGATCCCGAGACGACGATCTTCGGGGCCTGCAAGCAGGCGGTGGAGGCGGAGGAGGAGGTGGACGAGGTGGAGGAGGAGGAGGCGGCGGCGGAGAGGGAGGGTGAGGGTGAGGGGGATGAGGGCAAGCCGCGGTACTCGATGCCTGCCCCGGAAATTCCCGCCGATGTGGCCGTGAGTCACATCACCTACGTGATGGGTCTCCATTTGCCCGTGGGTGCGGCAAATGGCCAGGCGAATGGTGCCGGTTCCGTTTCCCTTTCTAGTGCCACGCCCCCGCCCCCGCCTGCCACACAATGCTGCCGCCGTTCCAGCCCACCCGCCCACGTCAGCACCACCACCTCCTCCTGCCACTCCCACCACCCGCACATCCATCACGGCCGCCACGCCTCCGTGATCATTGGCCAAGATCGATCGCCCCTGGCCAGCAGCGACAAGGATACGGCGGGCTCACCGCTGTCCGGCCTGGACCACCAGATGACCCCTCAGGACGGCAGCGTGCGGTCGGTGAGATCGGATGAGGGCTACCACAGCAACGAGTGCCACGAGGATGGACTCACACCACCCGAGGACTCCAGCGACAGCGAGAGCGAGCACAACTATGTGCTGGACTGCTCGAAGAAGGCCATCGCGCCCAAGGAGACAGTGATTGCCCAGGCCCAGAAGCCGGGCAGTGCGCCACCAGTGGCCGTGGTCATGGCCAACACCACCACCAACCCCATGAACAGCCACGGCTCGCCCACGGCCACGCCCATTTGTGAGGCGGACAAGAACGAGTACAGGAAGTTCAAGGTCAAGATGCCGCTGAAGTACGAGTTCAAGAACAAGAGCTGCGTGAAACAGGAGCCGATCTTGAAGGAGGTGGACCAGGAGATGTCGCTGCCGCCGGAGGAGGAGGATGAGGAGCAGGCGATGCACCCGGAACCCGATTCCATCTGCCCCTCGACCACCACCCACCTGGGCGATGAGCATATGCTGATGATGGAGAGGGAGCGTGAGCGTGAGCGGGAGAGGGAGCGAGAGAGGGAGAGGGAAAGGGAAAGGATCCAAGAACGAGAACAATCGAATCAGCAACCCGCCTCCTCGACGGTCATCGTACTGGAACACAATTCCGGCGGTCAGACCCGCACCATTGTCCCACTGAGTAAGCCCTACTACGAGCCCGATCCGCCGGGAGAACGGTACATGCGGTTTGGCCAGCCCTCGTCGAGCATCCTGGAGACCATCCTCACCAGCCAGCACCGCCTGGAGGCGGCAGCAGCGGCAGCGAATGCCTGTCGTCAGGCCAATGCGGCCACACCGCCGCCCACCTCGCCCACGGAGATGGCCTACAGCTACAAGAAGTCCCAGCGGTACGGCAATGCCGTCAGTCCCGACAGCAGCTCCAATCTCGGCCAGAACCCCGAGCAGCTGTCCGCGTCGGCCGTTGGGGTGGTCGGCGATCAGGAGATGTCCCGGGCCACGCTGATCAAGGGAGAATGCTCACCGCCGCCGCCCAGCCACCATCACCACAACGTGATCTTCTCGCCCTCAAGGCATGCCGCCTATCTGGGCGCTGGCGAGGCGGGTGGCCACTCGCCCAGTCCCGGCTATCCGGGGTATCCCCACTACGGTGCAGCGGCCACCTCCACCTTCCACTCGCCCCCACACAGCTCCCATTCCCCCTTCGACCGCCAGTCGAATGCCTCCAGTGGAGCGGGCTCGGCCTCCAATCTGCATTTGCTGCAGACCAGCACCCAGATGCTGAACCATCCGCTGATGCAGCCCCTCACACCGCTGCAGCGTCTATCGCCGCTGAGGATCTCACCGCCCAGCAGCCTGAGTCCCGACGGCAACTCGTGTCCCCGCAGCGGCAGTCCCCTCAGTCCCAACTCTCTGGCCTCGCGCGGCTACCGATCGCTGCCCTATCCGCTCAAGAAGAAGGACGGCAAGATGCACTACGAGTGCAACGTGTGCTGCAAGACCTTCGGGCAGCTGAGCAACCTCAAGGTCCACCTGCGCACCCATTCCGGCGAACGGCCCTTCAAGTGCAACGTGTGCACGAAGAGCTTCACCCAGCTGGCGCACCTGCAGAAGCACCACCTGGTGCACACGGGCGAGAAACCGCACCAGTGCGACATCTGCAAGAAGAGATTCTCGAGCACCTCCAACCTGAAGACCCATCTGCGGCTGCACAGTGGCCAAAAGCCCTACGCCTGCGATCTCTGTCCGCAGAAGTTCACCCAGTTTGTGCACCTGAAGCTGCACAAGCGCTTGCACACCAACGACCGGCCCTATGTGTGCCAGGGCTGCGACAAGAAGTACATTAGTGCCTCGGGACTGAGGACTCACTGGAAGACCACCAGCTGCAAGCCCAACAATTTGGAGGAGGAGCTGGCGATGGCAGCAGCGGCCACATCGGAGTGTTTGGGTAGGTTTTCACTAGCTTACTTCTTAAAAGTATTTATACTAATGGAAACATTTTGTGGTAACCCCCAGATAAGGACCATCCCGAACCGGACTCCCGGGAAGCCTACGAGCAACTGACTCAGCACATGCATCCCGCTGTGCATCCGGGCTTGAGGCACTTACCCAATGGAGGTCAGTCGCCGCCCCGTTTGATACCCCTGGGTAGCCACATGGCGCCGCAACAGCAGCAGCACCAGCAGCAGTCGCATCAGCAACATCAGCAGCAGCAGCAGCATCAGCAGCAGGGAGTGCCACCGCCCCACTTGCTGATGGCCCAACACTCGGTGGGTCCGACACCCATGCTGCTGACCACCGCCAGCCAGTTGCCACCACCGCCGCCGCATCACCAGCAGTCGTCGCCCAGCCGCCTGCTGCAACATGGCCACCCACATGCCTTGCAGATGCAACAGCAGCAGCAGCAGCAACAGCAGCAGCAACACTCGCCCAAGGGACTGAAATCCCTGCCAGAAACGGGCGTGTATCTGCATGGCCAGCATGTGCAGGCGCAGGAGAGCAGGCCTTCGGTCATCGAGTCCTCCAACCAGCCCATGATCATCGAGTGCACGTAGGGCATCGGTATATACCATAGTGTAGAGTAAAAGGAGGAGCAGCTGCAGACCAGAGGAAGTGATGGAATCCAAGTGCAATAAAATCAAATAGAGTTAAGAACAGACAGGCAGACAGACAGACAGACGACGTCCCCAAGAAAACGTTAACGAAAACGGGAACGGAAAAAAGAAAACACAGCACAAGTAAACGTAATGGTATTATTATATAGTTGTATATAGTTAAAGATCCCACGTAAATTTTTAATCCCCCTATCCCACCCCCCGCCCCCTGAAATTGAAATCTCATTTTCGCGCTATGAAAACTAGATCTCACCAATTGGCAAACCCCTGAATTCTTCTTCTCATCATTATCAGCATGGCAGGAGAGCACTAAAGGCATATTATTTTTGATAAATATTTTATATATATACACACCGTACATATAAAGGACGTGAAAATTGGTTAACACAGAAAGCGATTGTTAATGGGGTAATAAATGGAGCCGGCAGCAGGAGAGAATTTTTGTGGAAAACTGAGAACGAACGAGAGGAAATGCATTTAGATTTGACTTTCGATGATTTTCCAGTTCTGATTTGTTCTCTCACCCTCTCTGTTTGTTTGTTTGTTTGTTTGCTTGTTTGTTTGTTGAGGCGCGCACCTGTAGCAGTAGATTACACAGTTAGAAGTTAAACAAAACAAAAAAAATCATAATTAAGGATACATTACTCATACAATACATAGATTCAAGTTGCCTTATTTGAATTTCGTTAGCACTGAAACCCGCGGAAAAGAACAGTAACCGAAAACATTTGCTTAGAGTCGATCATCTCTGTACGATATGAACAGATCTGAAAAGCTAATATACGTATTTTATATATGAATATATCAATATTATACATATATATTTATATATTTATATGTATTTTATTAAATATACACAACCGGAACAGCAGCAACAAACAAATGATAGCAAAACTGTACATAGAAGGAAATCTTATTTCGGCATCTGTTGAACTAGTATCGCCTAGCTATTTAAAATTACATAGACCTCTAGGGATTACCATTACCATTATCATTATTATGATTACTATGATTATTACGAAAAACAAAAACATATAAAAACTAAGCAAGAAACGAAAAACAAAATCGTAAAGAAAACTTAGCTGAAAAATCGGTGCTTTTGACTGTTTCCATTTGTCCACATTTACATTTACGATTGTATTTGTATTTTGAAACACATGAATTATATTGTAAACCACACTAAACATATATAAAATATATACACGTTAGTATAACAGTCTAGGATATTTCCCCCAAACTACTTTTGCGCCTTAATCATTCAACCTTCCTCCAACTTTAATTCCAACTCCCTTAACCACAAACAAAAAAGTGAATCCAAAAATTTTGCTCGTATTGTACTTTACCAAAATTACGCTCTCAATTAGTCTTCGTTTTCGTCTGAATATTATATATGAAATCTTTAGCTAAACTTAAGCTTATAATCTTAATGAGGCTGACTAGCTTTAAGTATCTACATATATAAATCTATTAAGCGCATATTGATAAAACTAGCCATTAAGGTCTGTAAATTAAAGGCTGAGTCCTGTGCTCGGCTTCGATCTGTAAGACACAACACCAATTCGTAATGCTTAAGTATTTGTCTTGTAAAGTACGAGATGGTGGGGGGTGGGGAGTTCGGGAAAATTCGCAAGAATACCGATCATTGAGACTAAGACTATGCAAAAGTTTTTGTATTTTTTGTATTTGATACAAAGCAAGCAGGAGTTAGGAAAAGAGTGACGATGCGATGTTTTAGCCATGTAAGGTCTAGGCTAAGATAGACTTAAGATTTCTAAGCATATGCAATATTTATATATATACGCATAATATTTCTAAAGAAAAGCAAAACCGCAGAAAAGATGAGACAAGCCTACTTACATGGAAAATATAAAAGAAGATAATCAAAATTATACAAAAACACAAAATTGATTTTTTATTTCCCGTTTGGTTTTAAATCTCACATTTGTTGGTTGTGCAATCATTCATTTTGTGCAATATTTCGTTGAGCTTTCAAGGATTCAATCCTTGAACTTATCTTTTTATTTATTTTCGCCATAGTTTCATCGACTTACAACTTTTGAGACAGTTACAGAAATCTACTTAAATAAGCAACATACATAATACTTTCCTATTTGTGAGACTGAATGAATTACTATATATACAATACTCGTAACTCATAGAAAAGACAGCCGAGGTCAAATAGCAGAACCTTCTTATAGAGAGTCTGCTGAGGACTTGGCGAAACCCCAAACATTTCGATATATATTTTACCGAACCTTTTGTTTGAGCAAGCATTGTAATATATTACGATATGGAGTACGGATATGGATGCATCTAGGTATATAGATATATATTTATACAAAGCACACATACATAAATACGTAGTCGTAGAGAGCTATAGCTATAGCTATTTATACATACGAACAACCTATGGCCTATGGTTAAAGCGCCCAACTTTGTACAGTAATTGAAATCTGTTTCAGGATTCAAGGAACGTGACGACACAACGTAAATTTAAATGGAGAATAAATGACTGCTTCTTAGTGTTATAAGTGACTCTGATTTAGGTCGAACACACTCACACTCACACTCACTCACAAACACACATACACAAATGATTCAAGGATCAATTCTAGAAATCAAATCCAAATATATATTCCATTATATATTCAATAAGTCTATCGTATACCTTTATTGCAATCAATATTTCAAATGTATGAATCTATATAATTACAATTATCTATAATTCAGCCCTATATAGATCATGTAGAGCCTTTGTTATACGTATGTCCTACGAAATTGTTTCCCCACTCTCTCTCTCATATACACAAAATGTACAAAATTGGTTCTCATAAATAATTAAAAATTAGAAAATGAAACAACAAAAACGATACGAACTTCATTTGCAATCAAAGCTACGCCCAATTAAAATTGCAATTAAAAGGTAATCATTTAACATTCGAGGTGGAGATTGTGTTTCTGTTTAAGCCCACTTGAAAAAAATGTTGTTTTGTACAAGCCTCAAGATATATACACGCTTATATATCACTCACCTCTTATACCACAATAAACGAAATAATTGACTATATGCATATTTATACGCCAATTACATGCGAAACATCTAAAAAAAAGGCATTAAAAACCAAAATCGAGCAGAAAACAAGAATTATATAATTATTTGAATGCAACTTAAATTCCTATTAATTATATATGAAATATCTCTATAAAATATCTCTAAAGAATCACAATTAATAACAGTACGAAAGAATGAATAAATACAAAAATATTTCATACTAAAATTATTCGATTTTCTACTTGGATAAAACGTTCGAGTGTTGAGGAAAATGTTGGTATACTTTAAGGGGCAAATGTGGTTTTTGACAATTTCCTTTCGTTCGATTTATTTCAGTTTAATATCACTGCAAGTATTACTCATTTTTTATAAAGTATAATTAAATTAAAGTTTATTTATTTGAAAACTACGAAAGATAATAAAAAAAAGGTTAGCAAGCACATAAACTTTGATTTAAATAATAATTAGCTAAGTTTTAAAGCTTATTTCCTTTTTCATCGTATGTATATTCACGTCGATATTCATGCAACTAAATTTTGTAAAAATTAATTAAGTTAAGCTCCTCTGTGCGAATGTAGCATATAGCGACTAAGAGCTCTTTGACAGTCTGTCACTGCAAATAGAAACATCAATCACATGTCAATCAACAATGAAAGTAGGGCACTCCAATGCTTACTCTTACACGCTTACCCCCCTGGACATGCAAATTGTGTGCGTTTCACGCATAAAAAGATGGCAACAAAAAACATTTCCTGATTATCGCTGGCATGATGAGAGGATGCCGGAAAGACCAGAAAAAAACGAGGTGCCAGGTCGGGTCAAACGCGTGCTGTGCGGATATGCCACATAGAAGGCTATGGCTATGGCTTTGGCTAAATGGAGCGAATGCATCGCTTCGTCCTGCACAACCCTCCCCTCCCCAACGCTCTTTAATTTTCGATTTTGCATAGAATTCAGGGCTGGAATTTTCCTCATTTTCATGTCAGCCTTGGTTTCTGTTTGGCAACGTTTTATAGTTAAAGCGGATTATTTTCATGGCCATTGTGTAGGGCGCCCCCGTCCAGAGGGTGTCCGGAAATGCCTCGAACCGATCCTCGGACCCTTGGACAATGCCTGGCTGCACTTCCACTTCCCCAACTTCAATTGCACTCTGTGTGAATGCCGGGACGCCTTGTTAATCCTGTTCCAATTACGCGCATGTGAGTGCCTGCTATTTCATCCCGTCGCATCCCTAATGGGCACTTTCGCTCTCGCCGCGTCCTTTGTCCGTTTGGCCGGCTTTGTCCGCCGAAGGACCAGTGGCCATCGGATTGAGACCGGCCCGGGACAGCCAAAATATTGATTACAGACTGTGCGACGGCTGGCTCGAGCGGCTTTGTTTTGGGTTCTTTAGCGCTTATTTACTGTTGTTACTGTTGATAAAAAATCAAACTGACCCTTAGTGACCCCTCATACATTAACAACAGCCGCCCTGCGGGCTTTCCCAGACTTTTCATCTAGTTTCGCCATCGATTGAGTCTTCAAATTACATATTTTTTTGGAATTGCATTTATGACGTAAAATAAATAAAATATTCTAAAAATATTCTATTCTTTTAGACCAGCATTTTGTGTTAAGGCTCTTAGCTGCGAGTTATAAATTTTTAGAACTATAATAAGGGCAAAAACAATTACAAAATCTGAATAGCTTATCAAATGTTCTTCAACATTTCTACAAGTCTTACTTGGCTACTATGTAATGGTACTATTGGTATTATTATGTATTGGTATTAAAAGAAAGTTATTTAAAAAAAATGTAGATTAGAAAATAATCAAAATATTTTTAGTAAAGAGTTTTAAACTCAATTTTTGACATGATGACTAAAATAAGTTCCTAACACAAAGTAAAAAGAAATTATATATAGAACTTCTGAATCAATATTAATTGATACAAATATGTCAGCAATTTTTTTTCAGCACATATCTATGTATTTACAAATTTCGTTTTTTTCTTAATAATGTTATTAAGGGTGATGATGCGTACCAATTTTTTTTTAAACAATTTTACCTCTGAAATTCATTATTTTAAAAACTTTATTGCCAATCCCTTTATTGTCTGCTTACTCTCCAAATCTATTCCCATAATTCTATATTTTTCAGCCACTTTCCACTCAAAATCGGCAGAGTTTTTGCCAAACTACGAACCACAAAATGTTCATTTAATACCTCCCTTGTGCGTTCGATTTTCGATACAGTTTCCGCCCTCGTCTCCGCTGTCATCAATGGCATTGGTCATCGATTCGGCACGCCAGCGAGGCACGTGCTGAAATTAATTGCATCCAAGCCGGATAACATGTGAGGAAAAGGGAGGAAGAGGGCAGGCCGAGCGTTCGCAAATATGTTGCACAACGCAGCCGAGTGCAGGGGTGAAGTCCACGTCCACGAGGGGTTGAAATGCATATATGCATTCGAACCTCACAGCTGCCCGGCACGCGACTGAAGCGAGGGTTGCAGCCCGCCAGTTGCAATGCCGTTTTTTATTGCAATTTTTTTTGGCACTCACCAATCAGGACAGTGCGTTTTTTACGGGAATCATTTTTTGGAAAAGGAACTGCCTATCAGAACTGCGCATGATGGGGGTGTACAAATGTAACATATTGTTAATCTAAGTTTTTGAATATTTGAGTGAAAAAATTGAGTTTAAGGTTTTTATCTAAAACTATTTTGTTTTTTAAGAGAACATATTTTGGCCGTTAAAGCTTTGAAACATTAAAAAAAGCGATCTATCCTTTCACAATTCTTAAATTCACGATTCCTTTGTAACTATTCTAGAACTAATAAATGGCCAATAAAAAAGTAAAAATTATTCAGCATATATAAGTAAAAAGCAGTGCATCCTTAAAAAAAAATAAAATATTATTACAATTTTCTTTTTCTTCTCTTTAGTCTACCGCCGAAATGTTTTCAAAATAACACGGTTTTTAAACTCGTAGTAGTAACAGTAATTTTTGTTCCCTCCATATTGAAATACATATTTCCCAATAAGCATGTTTAGAACCTACATCATACGCTGGGATAAAATAATTCATCTCCGGGGATAGAAAATAGAAGAAACTATTAAGTTCATCGAGATCGGCCGTATAACAGTTAAAAAGCTGAAGTATCTTAAAGTGCGTATTAAGTGCCAGACAGAGTAATAAAATGTGCTCGCTCGAGAAACGTTTTCAAAATAATACGGTGTTAAGCTTTTGGAAAAAATAACAACTTATTTGACCTCTTAATTATTCCAATACACATTTTATAATGAAAAAACGAACAGAAACGACGCCATTCCCCTAAAAAATTAATTAATCTGTAAAGAAGATCAATTAAGAAGATAATTCCATTCTGTAAGAAACCATTTTCAACAATTTATTCTATTAAATTTTAAATTACAATAAATTAAGTTGTGCCAGATCGACTGTATAACAGTCGAAAAGCTGAAGTATCCTGAAGTGCGGTCGGCTCACGCATTAATTGAGTGCTAGGTACAGATACATATACATCCGAATCCGAAAGTGTACTCGGCATTTGACGGTCTATAACTCGACATAGGTAAATTGGTCGCTCTTCACTCCGGTAGCGCTCTTTCTAGCGCTCTCTCTAGGTTTTGGACTGCTCTCCACCCGTGATCGCCATGTAGAGTATCTGTCAGATACATTTACGTGTGACACACACCAAACCACACCACACACTCAACTCAACTCAACTCAACTCAAACCGAAACCGATTCGGGGCGAATCCACTCAACTCAGCTCGATGTTTTCCACGCTCACTCACACGCTCCGAGTCGAACAGTGTTTTCAAGATACTGAGCTAAATATTTTTCGGGTGTGCTGCGACCTTCCTAGAAATAGTCAAACGCAACGCGGAGTCAGTGTGACAAAGTGCGTCGTGCGCAGCGGCAGCGTTTTTCCTTTTCCCCTTACCAATACACATAGAGAAAAACGCAAGAAAATCGAATAGCTCGTATTGTATCTGTGTGTGAGTGCGGGCAGTGAAATTTACAGATACATCTGCGTGTGTGCAACTGTAGCCACATGTGTGTTCGTTGGCAGGAAAACCATGCATTCACAGTGAAGTTTTAAATAACAAATTTTGGAACGAAACTCCTCAACCAATTTAACTGAGACAAAAATAATCAAATAAATACAAACAAACAGCATGGAAAACCTGCATCAGGAAAATGGCTTGGAAAGGAGTACCAGTCAGAGCTCGACTTCATCAGGTTTGTTTAGATTGGAGCGAAACTAATTTCCAATTATGCTTAGACGTCACACTCCCTCCACCCCACAGTCTTCCCCCCCTCTGCCCTCCAAACACGTTTTATGTTACAAAAAAAAAAAAAAAAAGAAAACATCGACAACGACAACAAATTCAGTACGAAATCTTATCAAAGTCGAAGCTGATTGGCTCTGCGATCGCCCTAATATTTCGTTTCTGTTTTTGTCTGCTTGTTTTTTGCTTTTTTTATATACTGCGCAGTTCTTTATTCGCTGGCGTGTGTTTTTTTTCGGTTTCTGTTGTGTTTTTGCCATTCGCTGATTTGATATTTTATTGGCTAATGGGGGGTTTGCATACACAGAGGTGTCATCAACCCCCGAACGTTGACCGACTTTCCACCAAACCCCACCCCTCGATCAAGGACCCATTGTCCAAGTGAGGATTATCATCGCCCCAGTGCATTTGAGGCAAAAGATCTTTGAGATTTACAAAGCTAGTTGTGCGGCGAAACCAGTTTGCTACTTATAACCTATAAGAAAGGGAAGAGGGATACTACCGAAGGATAATCACAGTGGTGGTTGTGGTGGTGGTGGTTTGACCAAATTGAAAGATTTTCATTCAGTTAGGTTTCTTATCAGACGCAAAAGAATTTCCAGATCTTCGAGAAGTCCATTCACGTTGTCGGGGAAATGAGTGAAAAAATGCGACCTAGAAATGCCAGCAACCCCCGAAAATAAAAATTTTGATTTCAGATAGGCCACAGCGCATGAGAATGCAGTGCTGCGTGTATCTGTATCAGTAACTGTATCTGTATCTGGGCGATACTACGAGTACAAGAGGCCGTTTCGAAGATAAGCGGCCCAGCCAGCGAAATGGGAACGGGCGAACGGGCAAACGGGCGAAGTGAAAACAATTTATGAATGAATGAACCAGCCCAAATGGATGGGCGTGCGAGTGTGTGAGTGAGATGAGCCCCTGCTTAGATAATGGAATGAATCCACTCGGCTCTTTCAGCTCTTCGTTTCCAAAAATATGTCTTATAATAACAACGAAACCTGTTTTCTGCCCTCAATGGGAGTTGGTGTGGGATGGGGGGGGAGGGGTGATGCGGATGGGGACGTAGATGTGGATGTGGATGAGCGGCATTCTAACCCAAGTTGAACTCGCCTCGCGGCAAATGGGGCAAGGACACGATGAACGCAGAAACACAGATCCCTAGTTGTTCAGCTGCCGCTGGCTCATTTGAATAACAAAACCTTGAACAGGGATTCCCAGACAGGATATCGAATTGAGCAACGAACTCAAGTTTCCTTTTCATTTCATTTCTTTTCCATCCAGCGAATCCTGCGAATACCGCGAATCCTGCGACTCCTTTGGAGGAATGCGGCTGTGTGCGCCTGGGCAAATGCAAATGGTTCAACGTGGCCAAAGGATGGGGCTTTCTTACCCCCAACGACGGCGGCCAAGAGGTGTTCGTACATCAAGTAAGTTTTGAGAAACTATTTAACACATCAAATTTAAATATAAATACAAAGGTCAACTACCAATTACTTAGTTTACTTAGTAAAGCAAAATAATATATCCGTTTGCTAACGTATTCATATTGTAAGGTTAGCTTTCGCATATATTATCAATTTGGAACTTAAAAAAAAAAAGAAAAAATAAACCCAGGGAATATTAGGGTAAAGCCTAATTTAAAGATTAACAAAGTATTTGAATTATAAAAATTCGTGTAGTAAATGTACCAGGTATTTGTTATTAATCAATCAATTAATAAATAATTTAACAATTTAAATTTAAAGATAATTACAAAGGTAATGCAATTACCAACTACTTAGTTCCATAAAATCCATGGAAACATTTAGTCTAAGCCTAATTTCAACACTGGCAAAATTATTGAATTAAATTAATTCGTACAGTATAAATACCAGGTATTTATTTATTATTATTATTATTAAACATTAACTGACACTACTTGAAAAATGAAAATCCATGAAAATTCCCATAGTTATAGTTAACTAAATCTAAACTAAAACGTTAGAGTTAATATTTGGTATATTTGCTGATATTACAGATTAGAATGTCATAATTAGTATTTTACTCAATTTGATAATAACCAAACATAGTGGAATGGAAAGAATTAATTTAACAAAACAGTAATGCCCATTTTTGCTACCTTCAGAGCGTCATCCAGATGTCCGGCTTCCGATCGCTGGGCGAGCAGGAGGAGGTTGAGTTCGAGTGCCAGCGCACGTCCCGCGGACTGGAGGCCACCAGGGTGTCGGGGAAGCAGGGCGAGAACTGCCACGGCAGCACCTACAGGCCACGCATGTGAGAAGGGCTTGACCCAGTGCCAACCGCGACCACCCACTGACTTTCCCGACTTTTCCTTTCCCCTTTCCCCCCACTCAGAAATCGCCGCACTCGCCGCATGCGCTGCTACAACTGCGGCGAATTCGCCAACCACATTGCCTCCGAATGCGCTTTGGGTCCCCAGCCGAAGCGCTGTCATCGCTGCCGGGGTGAAGACCATCTCCATGCCGACTGCCCGCACCGCAATGTGGTGAGTGTTTGCCACTTAGCCTGTGTCCCAATCTCAGGATTAAATCCTTTTGCAGAACCAAGCCCACAGCGACCAGAGCAGCAGCAGTGGAGCTCCGGAGAAAAGCGAGGAGGCCACCTGAGAAATCTAAAGCGATCCGTGGACAGCGGATTGGTAGTTGGAAGTTACAAACTTCTTTGACAAGTACAAAATGGTAATCTAAAAAAACACGCATCAAATCAAAGAAACCCACGTACAACAAAACTAGCTGCTACTCTTAGTTATAAGAGGGGGTAAAAAAAAACAAAGCACCCCAAAAAATAAGTTTAGGCTTAGGTTTATCCTTTAATTGTATACTACCAATAAGGCTTTTGACTAAAGTACAATTAAATGAATTAAGCTAAAGAAAGAGAGCATCCCTTCGTCTGCTAACCAAAGTCAGAGCTTTTGCACCCTTGGGGCCGAGCTTAAAGCTCTTGGTTGATAAGGAAGTCCTGCTCGCGAGTCACGTGGCCACTGACAACATTGGAGCTTTCCTTGGGGCAACAACAGAATCACCATGAAAACGCAGAATCACTGTAAGCTGGAAACCTAAGTTCTGAAACCTAAAACCCACCCCCCGGTGCCAAGCCGCCACCCCCTGAAAGTGAAACAGAGTGAGCAGCAACAACAAACAGATTGGGCGAGGACATGGCCGGAAGGAGAGTAGAAAGTCGAGAGTCTTGCTCTCTCTCTCACTCTCTGCTTTTTTTTTTTTTTTTTGACTGTTGGCCCTTTGGCTGTTTTTGTTGTGGTTTGGACGGTTCGCCATCAGTTTGCAACATTGTTCGGGCTCGCTCGTTGGCTCTCGCTGTCGCGCTTTTGTGTCCTTCGCAAGGAAGCAGGAGCGGGATGCCCAAAAGGATGCATCGCTTATGCGGGACCCTAAAGCCAGCGTCGAGCTCAGTCTCAGTTGATCTCTGCCAGAGAATTGTTGTGTGCAACGCGGCGGAATTTACATTTACAACATTTTAACACAGATTTAAAGGACCCAATTTAATGGAAAGCTAAATCAAATCAGCAACTTAAACCAAAAACAATAACTTAGACAACTAAAAGAATTTCAACAAAGTTAACAAAGCGTTTCAGCAACAAATTTTCAATAACCAATAAATACAATTAAAAAACTTACAAAACTTATTAATAAAAAAAAAAAAAAATAAAAAAACAGGAAACCCGAAAACATTTGTACCATTTTTTTTTGCATAAAGAAGTACAAGTTTTTCAACGCATAAAATATGAAAACGAAAAATGATGGCGAAACCTAAGAGTTCAAGGTTAAGAGAAAATGCGAAAATTACCTTTTTAACTGGGCAAACAATAATAAAGCCAGCATCAACTGACAATAACAAAAGCAACGTCAACGTCATCGCATATTCATTTGGGGCAAGCCACAAAATAAAACCAAGACACACAAAGGCACTCTCGCACACTTGCTTATAGTCACACACACACACACACACACACACTGAGAATTTACAACCAGATTTACATGGGGAGCGCCTGTTATGTAATATCCTCCTTCTGACGCTGTCTCCTGTCATGTCGCAAGTCCTTGTTCCTTGTTCCCTGTTTCCCCACTCCTCGTGTGATTCCCGTGTATGTGGGGGGTGTGGCATGGCATGCACCTCGGATTTGCTGCCCCTACGGGTGCTAATTTGATTTAACTCGCTGCATGGGCACGGCATTGAGACATCAGGCCGAAGGACGACTAACGATTTACGAAGGACACTGGCCCATCCCAGCTATTGGTAACCCATACCAATAAAGTTAGGGAAGCGCGCCGAGGTGTGTCTGCCTGCTGTGCGTTTTTTATGGCATGCTAATCGGGGCCAAACGAATATGAGTGTATGTATATTACGCATACGCCGCGTGCTCGATGATGATTTGAGTGAATTTGTTTGCGAAAAGGAGTTGGGTTGGGCCTAATTAACGAATGTGTGTCATAATGCGACAGGCGTTAGTAGGTCAAGTAGATGCGATGCTGGGCGGTTGGAGGTCGCCGCAGGTTCAGTGGGGGAAAAGCTCTGGCCAAAAGGACAACGACAACCCGAGGACGAGGACTACAACGAGGACGAGGACGGGAACGAGGTGAGATGCGATGAGATGAGATGAGTCGCGTTTTTGGAGAGCGAATGGAGGGCGACAAACGAGTGCGAGTAAATAAATAGATGGGCGTTTCTGGCCATTCAGACATAACACATTCGCCCCGTGGAACTGGGTGTGGGATAATCTCTCCTCGATGTTACATTTATTTTCCAATTTAACAAATTCTCAATGTTCCTACTCTAACTTTCTCTCTGACTGTCGTTTGCACCTCACTTTCACTTTTTTGCTTTCATCACCCACATTCCGAATGGAACTCGATTTAACGTTTTTCACTCCTTGTTCTTGCACAGGCAATGTAAGAATGAACCTCCACTCTTTGTCTCTGGCATGATTCGAATTAAAGCAAGCAAAAACTCTAACCTAAATCAATTAATCTAACAAATCCATAAACGGTTACAAGTTCCAACAACCAAAACACAATGTACAAAGCCTAAACATGCTTAAAACTACTACTTAAACAACAAACTAAACCGAAATCAAAGAAACTTCTAGTTAACGTGCTAAATCTATAAACTTCATCACAAAATCTTACAAATAAATTGCAAAAGGTAAGTAAAACTCTTTTTCTTAATATATTTTAGTGTACTGATTTATTCCTACGATTCTGAGTGTTATGACTTTTAATGTAATCTTATGAGCACCACTTTCCACTTGAATGAAGTAGTTCAATTAAATAAGATTATTGTACATGGTTTCTTTTGCTAAACAATTGCCTTAGTGAGATCGACTCAACGACACAGCACACAATTTAGTCTACAAAGGCATCTTTTCAACGGCCAAATTCCATGCGGGCAGACCGCGGCACACATAAATGCTGTAGTTGTAGACCTGAGGCTCCACTTTTCCCTGGTGCACCAGCGAGATAATGGAGCAAAGGCTGCCCAGATGATAGTTGGGTTCAACACTCATTGTGGTCGCGCTTTTCTCCTTTCCTGAAATATATAATTGTTCTTTAACATAATTATCGTCCAAGGTTGTTAAAGGGTTATATTTGTATAGTGCTACCTAATTCCCTACCATAGGTTAATCCCTGCTCTGCAAACCCACCTTTAATAATGCCACTTTTGAGCCAAGGCACTCGATCTATTTGCGTCCACGGGATTACTTGTTTAGTGCCGGGAGCCAGCCAAAGACTCAGGGCTGTGGCCGACACTGTATCTATATTGCCATCCAATGCGGGCATTAGAGTGCCCACTATCGAGGGGCATAACGCTCCATGGTAATAATCATGTGCGCCGTACAGAGCGCTGTACAGGCCCGTGCCTAACATGCGCGTGGAATCGCAACCAAACAGGAAGACCACGCCGCAAACTTGGGCTCGAGAAATCGTGCGTCCATTGACGTACTGCAGCCCAGAACCGTGGCCAGCGTAGCTACAAATTACATCACAATTGATTAGTTAAAGTCTCCCTATTTCATATTCATATAAAATTGCGGCTCACACAAAACAATCCGCCTGAAAGGCCTGCTTCAAAATCACTTCCTCGTTGGGCACTGTATCGAACATATGCTTCCATTGCGGGAGCCAGTACTCAAAGAAGCTGCGCAGCCTGCGACTGGAGTTGACCAAATCCGCATCCGGATTTATAACACACATGCCTTGTTTGATGTTCGTAGTGAAGTAGCCATGCTTTATCTTCGATTTGTGAATCTGAAACAAGCGCCATAGACAATGCAGTGATTTGATGCGGGTAAACTCTTGAACGGTGACTAGCTGCTCCCAGTTGAAATGGTCAAGGCGCTAAAAAAAAATGCAAAACAATTCAATTAAATAACACCAACTGCTTTATAAATACTGTTGTGGTTAGACCGAGGTTGGAGATGTTTCATTACTTGAAATCTTTAAGCTACCTCATCGACCACCAGGATGGTGGGAAATCTCCTGCCCACCAGCGGCTGCCGCTCCTCTACTTGATTCCAGTCGCTGGCGAAGTCCTTGAGCATATCGTACACCGATTGGATTTCGTTTTCGTTGCTGGATAGCTCATAGCTGATGAGCTTGAGATTCGCGGAGTCCAGTCGATTGGCATGCAGAGCAGCTTGCGAGAGCAATACGCGCTGGTGACTGCTCCACTGGTTAAGCAGGCAGAAATCATCGACGCGACTATAGATGATCTTGGCCTGTCTTTGGGCATCACTACAGTCGTATCGTTTCCCGAAGAACAGAAAGGAATAGGGAAGGAATATGTCCCGCAAGTTGGCGTGGAGTTTCTGGAGAAGATTCGAATTTTGTTTGATGCATAATTAAGGTCTAAGCATCAAACTCACTTGCAAATAGGATTCAAAAACTTTCAGCTCCTCCCAATACTTTTGCTTAACCTCTCTGCTCTTCACATTGAGTGGATCCACAAAGACCACTCGCTTGAATCTCTGCACCATAGTGCTGTATTCCCGGAAGAGATTGGCCAGCTTGTCGCCAGCAAATCTCAGGCAAATTGGTCCCAATTGGGGACTTCTACAGTGACGCAGCAGGCTGAGATAAATGGCTCCATTGCTGGCCATTATCTCATTGAACACAGAGTAGGTGGTGGCGGGATTGAAGCCCTTGCAGAGGTGCAGGATACACCATTCGTTGGGCATAGCATTACATATATCCGAGATGCGGGTTAAACCCTCAGTGGCATTCCGTACGTCCTCCAGAAAGTCCATGTACTCCAAGGCGTCTTTGGTGGGCTGCTCAGGAGGTTTCTGCTGCTCCACTTCCTGGAGACGCTTGAGGATGCTCTGCCAGAGTTTGTTGCTAGGGTCGATGATTATTGAGAACTTGAATATTAGCGGATTTCAGTGTTATCCCACCTTTTGTAGTCCACTTTTTCCTGGTTAGAGGCTGACCTTATCAGCTCCTCCGTTGTGGGTCGTAGTTTCTCCAGTTCCTCCGCTTCGGTAATATATCGCATGTCGGTGGAATGGAACTGGGCTTTAACCTGGTAGTAAATCGAGTGATCCACATTGCCATTGCGATATTCTTCGTCGGCGCGTAGTAAATTGTATTCTTAAAAGAAAACAAACAAATATGGTTAAATTGGAATGCAAATGTCGGCGCTTATTAACTTACCCTTCGCCTCTGGGCCCACATCAGCACTGGTCACATTGGCCAGTACCTTTGCCTCACGCAACTCCTCCAACATATCTTCGTATTTATTATTTAATTAATTGTTTATTTTCAAACTCTGGCGGCGTCGGTGTTTTTTCAATCCACAAGTTGCCTCCTCCTTCCTCCTCCTCAAGCGATAACGATTGTTCCGATGTATCCTCTACCAACACTGAACTATCGATAGGCGATGGTGAGTGAAGTGGAACCAGTTCATTTATGGGGTATGTTTTAAGAACTTTTTTAAATTTCGCGGTTAAAATCATGTGTGCTCAAAGTGTAAAAGCGCATAAATTGTTAATTTTAATTTAAATGAGGGACTTTTTGGATTCAAATATCAAATATATCCTATCCTATATTCTTCACTAAGATTTGTAAGTCATTTTATACTTAAGGTTTTCTTCAACATATATGAGAGCCCGAAAACATATTTAAACAATTAATTAATTTTTTCATTTTGCGCTTTATCACTAGTTAGTGATAAAAACTTGATTGTTGATATTTAACATTGAAGTCATAACAGCTTTTAGTACAAGTCGCTTTTGGTGGTAGTTGCCTGCAAAAAGCTTTTAAATTATTGTTGTTTGCGGCTATTCATTCATAAAAACATGAATCGAGATGAAAAGGTGCAAGAGATTGCAGGTAGGCCGAAAAACAGATGTTAGGGTTGCCACCCAGCACAAATAAGGATGAGCAAGGGAATCTGCGCAGCAACCACACCCTCACAAAGGAACTTTTAAGTCATTTAAATGCTGCTCAAGATGGTTTTAAATCTTATTAAAATATATTTTAGTCAGTCAGATTTAAGGTATCAACTTTACGTATACATGTTAGCTAGAGTTTCCGTTTGGTGACCCTTAGTTTCTGGCAACCCTAAACCACACCCTCCAGTTGCCCTAAAAAGCCTTACGCAACAACAAAAGACAGACACGCACACACATATGGCCAATTATTGCAGCCATGAAGAAAAACAAAAACCTTTTTTAGACATTTTTGGTTAACTTTTCAACTGATACATTTTGTAGGATTTTTTGTTGAGGGTTTGTTTTTGTTTGTGCTGGTGTGACGCGATTTTTAATCTCTGCCGCTGCCTCTGCCGCCGTCAGCTGCAAGCTGCAGTTTTCTAATGACGTCTTTTGGAGGGAGCGAGAGATAACGGTATTTAACCAATGTGGGTGGGTGGTTACCCTTGTTTATTCACTTGCCCTGAGTTATAATATGAAATATGTATTCTTTTTTTAGAACTTAAAGATAAATAGCATTGACTTTATCTAAGACATTTTTTAAACATTTATAAACAATTGAATGCAAACGGCTAGAGCGAATAATTCCCGTTAGAGAAGCTGCAGCTGGTCGCTGTCTTGACTTAACGAAAGTTTCGTTAAATATTGAAATGGCGCAGGAGCAAAATGCCATAATCTCTTTCTCTCTCTCTGCCTCTGTCGACGGCGACGTCGACTGCGGCTGCAACGCCGACGTCAGCATCCTTTCTACTTATTAATTTTGATGTTGCTTTTCACTTTTACTTTGTGGCATGTGGAACGTGCTGCTTCGAACTTGTGCTAGTGTTGGAAAATAGAGGCGGGCCTTAATTGGGAATTTCTCAGTTGATTGGCATGCTCAAAAAGGAAACCCACTTTCCACACCTTCAACCCCCTTAACCCCCTCACCCAGCCACCACCTATTTTATTCACTGGCATATACCTTTATGTTTTTTGACTGCATTATTGATGTCTCCAACTCGGCACGTTCGTTGTCCTTTACGCCTAGCAAATTATAACATTAATATTACATTAACACACAACCATACGCACATATATGCATCGGGGAGACATTAAAAGTTTCGCACACAGGAGCACATGTAAGGAAGGACCAAAAACAACAGGAGCAGAGCCACCCCAAAAAAAATGGAGAGTGTGTGTGTGTGCGTGTGTGTGTGGCACACATTCCAACAGTTGCAGCGACGCCGCTGCCAGCTGCTCAGCCCGCGTCGCAGTCGACGTCGCAGCATCCCTTTTGCATTTGAGCGACTAGTCAAAACGAATTTCGAAGTCGACGTCGACGGTTGTGTCGCTTTTTTCTTGCTTCAAAAAGTAATAACCGAAACAAAATAAAGCTTTCAACTATAATACTGAAAGAAAATAAAAAAAATCCAAATAAATAAATAGCAAAAACCGAAGCTTAAAAGTAAAGAAAATTCCTATAAAGTCACTGATAAAACATCGAAAAAAGTGTAGCATACTTTTGTGCTGGAGTGGAAAAACGCCCACGGGGCAGACGAAAATGAATTAATCAAGTTAAAATCAAATAACAAACATTGCCAAGCAAGAAAGGGCATTTAAGTAAATTAAGGTGTGGTGATTTATGCAACTTTTTTGAGGCACACACGCAGCGCAAAGAGAGGGGGGTTAAGGGGGGTCAAAGCCACTGCACATACCTTTAAGCTAAGCCCACACACAGACACACTCATACACACACACACAAACACACACACAGAGGAGCGAGAGGAGCAGAAAAAGAAGGAGAAGAGAAGGCATACAAAATAAAGGATAACGACGAAAAACCAAGAAAGAAATCGAAATTAAAATATAAGCCTGTGGGAAAGCGAGATGGGGGAGCAATTTTCGGCTGTCGCTGTAATTCGACGCTCATCTCCTGCTCTACTTTGCTCTCTTTCTCCGCTCTTTCTTCGCACTTTCTCTTCTCGGCTCTGCTCCTCTCCCGCTTCGTCAAGTGAAAACATTTCGTTTGGGCTTCGTCAAGTTTTGTAGGTATTTTGGCTACACGAAAATACACAGCGCCTTCATCCTGCTCGTTTCGTGGCGAAAAAAGGAAAACCTCGATTTTTCCAGCCCAAAATTACTAAAAAAACACACCCAAAATTCCTCTAAAGTATAGTGAAAAGTGATCCTTCAAGAATATAACGAAACTGGTTTCGCAAACAAACGAAAAAGCTGGCCAAAAGCGAACTTTTCTTCGGTGGGCCGCGAAAGGCGTTGCCAAATCAAAGGCCACAAGGATAAAACAACAATGTCCTAACTGAACATCAAACTAAATTCTAATCACAGGCACTGCGGCAAGAAGAAAACCTCAACAAATTAAAGATAAAATCAACTGAAATATATACAACAAATTAATCATACGCACCCTTAAAAAGCATCAAGTGAAAAAATTGACTAACCGCGAAAACCACAAGGAAAAAGCTAAGAAAGTAAAGGACAAACATAGGAATAAAACTCTTCACAGGAGGAGCAAAAGCAGCAGCATCAGCAAGAACATTCTGCTGCATAAATAATACACTCGCCGCACGCATACGTATACGCCATATAGGCCAGGACATACCAGCAGGATACTATACTCGCACAAGCAACCACACACACCGACGGGCAGGACGTGCTCCTGTTCTATTATTTAACTGCTTTCAACGTCAGCAGCACGTTCAACCCGACGAAAGTCGATTGAAAGCCACCTTCAACGGCCCCAGCATCCCTCGCTCGCTCTCGAAAAAACAAAAAAAAGAGCGGGTCCTTTGTTTGCCAGTGTGTGTGAGACAGCAGGAGCGACGTCAACGTCAATCCGCTCAATATTTATACATTGAACCGAGTCTCCTGGCCCACGAGCCGCGGCCCTCTCAACGCAGACGCTCCTGGTCCTCCGCTTGGGCCCAAAATAAATAACATCTGACAGCTGCCCGAGTCCTGAAAGCACTTAACGGGCAGTGAAAAGGGAGCCGAGGAGCCAAAGCGAATAGCGATACAATTTCCATAGGAAAACATCAACCAAACTGAACGCGATCTTAAAACAAAAACAAAAACAATGGGCGCCAAGGAAAGTGTCGAGGCAGCCGCCAAAATGAACGCCGATGGCTGGGGCCATGTGGAGGTGTGTATTATTTATATAAAAAAAAAACAATCAAATTATAAGCCCATCTATAAATTCTACTTCATAAGATTCCCAACAACCTAACGTTAGGTACATATGTTGACAAAGAAAAACAAAACAAAGTTTTTAAGCGAAAAAGTATTTTAAAAGTCATAAAAAGACTTTTGATTTTTACTCGTTTTAATTGGATGGAATTCTATGAAACACCTATTTCGATCAATGATGTATTATTATTTTCAAAAGTCTTAGGCTGATCAAGAGATACTTATTATTTTAATTACTTAAAATTTAAAAAAAAAAAACATTGAAAAAGAAAATATTTTTGTTTTTTTACAAGACGAAAAATTCCCCTAGAAACATCTGTTAACAATAATAAAGTACAAAATTTAAAAATTCCTAAGAAACCTCTTCGCTTTCAGCATTTGATCTTAAGTTTATTTTAACTTCCCGAAATAGTTCATTTTTTTTTCGTTACAATGTCAAAATAAGGCAATAATTAATTTTCATTGAAAGAGTAAAAAAACAAACTGCCAAAAGAAACCACAGCAAATCTTTATTTGAACAAGAACCCCTTCTTTTACTTTTCTTCCCGAAAGTATCCATAAAAGTCGTCCCTAATATTGTCAACAACCTGATGATCTATTTTGATGTGTCGCTCATCGCCCCCAATGTGTGTCAGACAGATCCCAATTGCAATTCTAATGAGAGTGGAGCGGGGCGAGAGTGGATTGATTTTAAAAATAAATTAGACAACAACACGTGCACTTAGCACGCGAACAGAGAGCACCGCGATGACGGTCCCATTTCCCCCATTTTCCATTTTCACTCCCATAACCATTCCGGATTCCCATTGGGGTTCCCATGCCCATTCCCATGTTGTGGTCCACTTGATGATCGCTGGCATGCATGTTTCTCCACCATATCTCGCCAGAGATCTGATCTCTTGAGCAGCCGGAGAGCTCCATGTGGGCGGTATGGCGCTCTCGAGACGCCAAGAGATCCGAAAAAAAGAGACTACAAGCCACAGAGATGAAAATTCGTTGTGATTTCGATTTTCTTGCGTGTCGGTTAGTTGAGTCTGCGGCGTGCATTTGGGATGTTGTTTTGGCTTTTTCAAGATCTCGTCAGCCCCGATCCGTAAACCGCAATTCGAACCGTTTGGAAGCCGGCAACTGAATGGCCAAAACCGATTCATAGAACAGGTGTCTGTGTGTGTCGCCCTCTGAATCAAACGATGTAAACAAAGATAGCTATATATATCGTATTTATATATATATATTTATTGCTATTATAGCGATCGAAATGTGCTTTTGTGCGAGTGAACAACAAATGTGGCCAACATATGGGCCAGACTGTGAATATTTATAAAATTAAATCCACATAAAAATAAAATGTGCCCCCATCTCACCTTAGATTTTGCATCACTTCGGAGTGCAATGTCTGCGGGTGGTGTTCAAGAAAATCAAACGTGAAAACTTCAAAGCACATTTTCCGCTTTTCATCGTTTGGCTTGAGTTATGCATCGCTTTTGTTTTTGACACCTACACAACTTTTGTGGCGGTGGCGGGGAAATATTGCTGCACTAGCGCTCGCACCTCTCGGTCTGGCTTGATGATAATAAACTGTGGCGTGGGTTGCTTCAACGCTTTAATCTCACAGAGCCAAGCACCCGAAGACCTGGAACTTGTTGTGCAGCCTTCGTTGCAGATATTTTGAATTTTTTTTAAATTTATTGCAGCTTAATGATTGCTCAAGATGGTTATTAACAATACTTCTTCCACTTCCCACTTCTTTTTTTTCATTTCAATTTGGGTAATTTGTCAAAAACAAGTTACTTTTTTTTAACTGTTTTTCTAAAGTGATCTAAAAGATGTAAAATACTTACATTAGAAAACCTTAAAATAAATAGAAATAATAAATCTTTATAGTTTTAGGAAATGTATAGGTCTATCTCTATGTAATTTAAACTACGTAAGGGCTTTAGGATTAATCAATTAAAGCTAAAGGTTTATTAAGGTCATTAGTATGCATTCGGTTTTTATATTAAACACTCTCTAAAATTATTCCTAATACAGGTTAGTTAAATTTCAAGACTTCTTGAAGCTGAAACCAAAAAAATCTATAAACTGTAAAAATATTTTAAAATATATTTTGCCTCAGTTACAATTATAAAGTGATATATTTTGATAGGATTTTTAGATGATTTCCACATATATTTCATAACCGAAAATATTTTTGTATATGTGGGATGGCAACTATATAAGCCTATTAAGGATAGTATAATGTTTATTCAAGAGAAACCCTTAACTTTTAAAATAAGTAAATATATAAGTAAAAAACTAATTACGTATAAGTATAAGTAAATAAAGTATATGTAATATTCAACTATGCTCAATTATTTACAGCGATCGAGTCGCTACCACAACCATCGGCACAACCAGCGCTCACAGTCCCTGAATCGCGGACAGGCGCTCTCGCAGGCGGACGTGAGCGGCATGTGGTGACATCGGGGTGCCTCTGGTAAAGGTGAGATCCCATTGGTTCCTCCGTTATAGTCCCCACCAGAAACTAACCCAATTTTGTGGCAGGATCTGCGGCAAGCTGCGCCAACTGCGCCATGGGTAACAAACTGAGCTGCTCCTGTGCCCCGCTGATGCGCAAGGCCTATCGCTATGAGGATTCGCCCTGGCAGAGCTCCCGTCGTCGCGATGGTCATCTTTTGAGGTGGGTCTTGGTCCTAAACCCTTCAAACTGAACCACTCTTTTAGCCCGACTCTGTTTATGTTCTCTGACTGCCGAAACGGGGCTCCAACAACCACCACCACCGCCACAACCAACTACTGACCCACAATTGAATTCGCTCTTTCGATAACTTTTTTCGATCCAACTAATTGTGTTCTTCTTCTGGTTTTTCTTTCTTTCACCAAAAAAAAAAAAATAAAAAAAATCAAATAAAATGATACAATTTACAAACTACAACTTACGACAAATCGAAACAAAAACACCTCAAAACCACACACAAATTGATGCGGCCTATCCAACAAACCACCACAACAACTACAAATGTATCCTGCTTCAACTTTTCCTTCCTACCTACGACTGCAACTACAACTACAAAAAACCAACTATAACAACAAAATGTGTTTCTTTGTTTTCCCAATTTCCCTCTCCAACCCCCCGAAAAACCAAAATCTAATTGTGCACCAAATCCAAATTCGAATCGGAATCGAATCTCCTCCAAACAATCCAAATCAAAAAAAAAAAATAAATAAAACCACTCCATCCATTGTCGAAACTTAATTAACCAACAATAGTTCGTTCAGGTTGTGGGCAGAGGTCTTCCATGTGTCAGCCAGCGGAGCCGGCACCGTCAAATGGCAACAAGTGTCCGAGGATCTGGTTCCTGTGAACATCACCTGCATTCAGGACTCCCCCGAGTGCATCTTTCACATCACCGCGTACAACAGTCAGGTGGACAAGATACTTGACGTGAGACTTGTGCAGCCAGGTGAGTGCACATTGTTGGGCGTCACTTCATCATCCGAATGCCAACCTGGCCACCCTTTTAGGTACACGCATTGGCCAGGCATCGGAGTGCTTCGTCTACTGGAAGGACCCCATGACCAACGACACCTGGGGCCTCAACTTCACCTCGCCCATCGATGCCAAACAGTTCCGCGAGTGCTGTGTAAGTATTCTCTTACGGTCTGGCAAAGGCAAACATTTTCGCATAGCGACGACAACAACAATGCCAAACCCATAAAAAAAATCCAAAATCAAAAAATCTTTTAAACAAAAACAGCCAAAGCAAAAGAAAAACAAAAATGAAAATTAATTCAAAACCAACCTCAACTGATACCGATACCGATACCGAAAAACCTCAGCCACCCCACAACTAATACAGCAACACTAACAGAGGTCTGGCGGCGAGCTGTAATCATGCCCGCCAGCTGGAGCACTCAGCTGAGCCACCACCCCCAAAACCACTGCCAGAACCAGAACCACTAGAGCCACCGAACCAAGCCAAAAAAAAAAAAAACCGAACCACCATCCACCCATAAAAAACTCTCTCGACACAACACACAGACTAACACTAGAAACACTGAAAGAAGCCAAGGTGCCGACCAAGATGGTGACGACCAAAATGATAGCGATTGTGATTATGATGCTGCCGTTGACGACGATGATAATGACGATGACGATGGTTATGAGCCAGTTGTTGTTTGCTTTGCATATAAAACACATCTCTCTAGCTATGTACTCTAAATATCCTCAATCAATCTCAAGGTTCAGTGCCGCAAACACTCGAACAATCTGAAGATGAAATCATAATTAAGCTCTTCATTCGCTCACTGTCACCGCAGTCACTGTCACTGTCATAGTCACAGTCACATACTACGTTTATGCCAAGCACGATTTTGTTATTTTGAAAATTTAAATTAAAAAAAACTTAAAATTTCCTGTGGTTCATAACATTTTAAAAGTATTATACCTATAGGTCAGCAAGAAAAAAGAAATAAAGTCAATTCAATGTAAAGTACAAGACAATAGCTGTAACACCCTTTAAAAGAAAATCAATTTTATTGTTTAAGACATTCTAGTATTTATAATATTTATTATGTTAACATATTATAAATCACCACAAAAGAAAACAATAATAATTATTTTTTAAAAGTTGTACAACTAATCTAATTTTTTGGGATAAAAAAATCGGTTATAATACAATGAGAGTTACACTTAAGTAAACAAAATTTGCATAGTTGGCATAAACAAAGTAAAGCTCACCACCAAAGTCCCCCTGCATAAACTTTCTAAAAAAAAAAAACACTCACCGATACATAATTCTTCCTTGTACTCTAATTAGTTGGAAAACTTGACAATTTTATGAAATTGGTTCGCTGAAAATTTGAAAACAATTTTTGTGTTTGTTTGTTTAATTATGAAAACTTTATTGAGTTGTATGTGGAAATTTGCGTTCTTCATTTTCAAGTTAACATTCATTGAGAAATTTGGCCAAGTAAAGTATAATCGTAGTATTTATAGAGACACACTCACACACATGCAAACACAAGCACACATACAATACAGAGACATGCACCTGAAAAACAATCAAAGTCAGAAATTGAGGGAGAAATGTGAGAGATGTGCCAAAGTTTTAATGAGTTTCTGTCCGTTTTAAGTCCCCAATCCTTGGTGACAATGAAAGCTTAACGTTCTGTAAATATTTTATGAAAATTTTTAATTAGAAACAATAGCTGTGATGATGTACATAAGCGCCACCATTTCCATTGTCTATATAAAAAAATTGATAACTGATATTAAGTGATAAACTTCAAACCTCTGTACTACTACTTAATTTCTGACCTATTCATCCATAAAGCTTTCATCTGAACAAACACATTTTAAACTGAAACTAGAACCCATCTAATATACACATACCATGCCATACGCCTATTAATATATAGATTCTAATATAATGTAGTCAGACATGAACTATCTGGACTAGCCAAGTCTAATAATTGTTTCATTTTCTTTTCTTACTTTGCGCATCATTTGTTGCAGGTGTCTTACATTGTAAAAAAATACGTTAGTATCGCTTCATATTGTTTCTTTTCCACTGTGTACAGTGTACATCCAACACAGCCACACACCACTGAATAATTCTTGTTTCACCTAAGTGTCGTTTGATCGCCGAAAAAAAGATAATAAAAATATTATTAATATCCATTTAAAAGTTCACCCTCCCTTAAACTCTCTGTATCTCTGTTCAATCCGCCACGTCAGGCATGAGTAAGATCCTTTCATAAGTGTTTCACGCCACAACAACCACATACTGAGTGTCGTAATTGTTGTAAACTTTTCTGCTCTATGTGTCCACCCACCACAACCACCCAGCCACCAGCCACTAGCCACCACCCACCAGCCCCAGTTTTCCACCCACTCTCTCGCTTTCACTCTCAGTGTTCGGAAAACTCACCTGAAAGTTGCCGGTCCTAGGACTCATTTGTAAATGTGACTCATCCAAGTGCAAAGATGAACAGCGAAACTATCCGATAACACTGAACGCAGACAGACACACGCCACACACCAAACACCCCAAACACACACACACACTAAAATTTGTTAAATGTATTTATATTATATATTCTTTCATTTCTTTTTCTCTCTTCTAATCATTTTTCGAAATCATTGTCGAAACACGCCAAAACTCAAAAACTATAAATCCTTCGAAATATTTCATTTGTAATGCATTTCATTTCGTACTTCAATTCGAAACATTTTCAAAAACAACCGATACCAAAATGAAAACCGACGGATATTTCTTTCGAAATTTATGAATGAATAAACACGCAACTCTAACAAACAACAAACAAAACTCAACAACAACTCAACTACAACAACAAATACCAATAACCCCCCGAATATTAACATTTTGAATGTACACCACGATTCTCTCTGAAATCTATTCTATCTATATATGATCCCCCGTTTTCCCCCTTCGAAATGCTTTTATAATCTAACAATAATTTTATTTAACTACTCTAAATATATATTTATGTATGTATAAATATATTTTGAACTCGATTCGTTTGCATTTCACGTGTGCCACAAAACCCGAAACTAAAACCAAAACTTAATTTCCGAAAATGAATATGTAAATTGAAAACAAACAATTTGAACGCAATGACGATCGATGATCGATGAACGATGTAAATAACTGTGGAATCGTACAAATGAAAATGCAAAAGAAAAACGCCAAACGCTTTAAAACAATCGCACGTATCCTGTACTACAATACCGTCACCTATCCCCTACAATCCGTTTCCGACGAGCCCTAATCCGATCCCCCGATCCCGATAATCCCGATCCATCCTCCTCTCCCACTCCGAGATCCCATGCAAGTGGGCGGTTTACGAATCGAAGCAATTTTCAAAAACCAAAGCCAGTATCACTCCAAGGAGAGCATTAGTTAGAGCCAAAAGTAGCTGCCGATATAGCGCATATATATTCTTGGAGCATCATTTATCGCCTCGAAGGCGGCTTCCATGGAGGTTTCTGAAACCGAATCAAGTCCAGACAAATGGAACATAGTTATATTCAAGCAAACGCACATGCTTACAATAAATTGTTGAAGTTAACCCAAATCAAAGTTGTATAATCAAAGGAAATGTTAACGTTAGGCTAAGTCATTGTTCCAGCTGGAACAACGCTATATCGCTATATAAAACAATCAAGTTATCAGTTACTAAGTTGCGCCTAGCGCTGTGAAGAGAGAGATTAAAAGAATATCCTAAATGGCCAAACTGCTGTAATTAAAACCAACCAAAGAGCTCGTTTGTGTCCCACACACACCCTACTACTTCCTTCAAAAATCGAAAAACTGCTTTTACTATCTAGATATTGTACTAAAGTAGAACAAGGCTTTCAGCACCCAAAGTCAAGCTTCAAACTCTTCTTCCTGCACCCTCTATTTAACTGCTACTCGTAGAAATTCTCTAAGATATTTCAAAACACTATCCAGTAACAAAAAAAAAAAAAACACACAGACACGCAAATTTCGCCGAGCTGCTAAGAGCGGCTCGTGCACAAAATATCTCCGAGGAGATCGCACCCCAGTTGATCCTTGATCCTGGGCGGCTAGAGATAAAGAAAGTCTGACAGAGTGAGACAGTGTAGAAAGAGAGGAGAAACCGCACACACAGAACCTTGTAATCCCAATCAACTAACCTAATGATAGTGCGACGTTTTACAGTCGCCTTCTTTCAAATTTTCACGAAAGGCCTCGTCGTCGTACTCGCTGAAATTGGATCCCCCGGGCAAGGGCAAGGTGAAGGCCAAGCGAAAGCCGCTCAGCACTCCGGCGTCGCCGTCGCGCGTCCGCCAGGAGCCCCAGTGCACCTGCATGTCCGCCGAGCAGTATGCGCGCCTGCGCACCGATCCCCGTGTTCGAGGTGAGAGCTATACTCCAGAAATCTGCCCCCAAACCCGCGGTAAAAAAAAACCCAATGGAGCCCTTTTTGTTTTCAATTCCCAACACCTTTGTTTGTGTTACTCGAACATTTTGCGAACTCAGTGCTTAGCGACTAGGCGACCAGATCCACCGCATCCCCACCCATCAACTCACTCACCGCCATCCTCATTGCAGGTTCATCCACCCTGCCGCGCAACGTTGGTTCACACCGCATCACCGACGTCGACGGCCAGCAGCAGGTGGGCTCCGGCAAGGTGGTCAGTGCGGTGAGCAGCACCTCGCTCTATGACAACGTGGCCAGCGGCGGTCCCGGAACCGGCCAGGGAGCAGGTGAGATTCGCTTTTGTGCTCCTCGAAAAAAAGTCAATCTAATTTTTTGGTTTTCCTCCAAACCTCTAGATACTCTGCCGCGTCAGATGAAGGGCGGCCAGCAGGACAGACAGGACGTGGCTAATGCCGGAGTGAACACCAACACTCCGGGCGTAATTGTTACGGGCGTGGGCAACGTGGGCTCCGACATGTGCGGCCAGAATCATGTGGGCTCACAGGTGGGCAACGATGACCCGGCCGCATGCCAAATGGACATGGATCTGTCCAAGAGCGAGGGCACTCAGGCCGGCGGCGGACTGCACCAGAGCGTGGGCACCTGCACCTCCTCCTCCAAGGGCACCGGCACCCGCAACAAGGACTTTGGCGATGACATGGTTAGTTCACTGGCACATCCAATGCATGCACATAGAAAAAGAATGAAGAATGTGGCGAAAAGTGAGGTGTTTCTGTACACTCAAAAAATAGATATGAAACTAATAACTTATTGTACTCCTTTAAAAATAGTGAGACAGTTTAGCTGTTAGAATCAATTTCAGGTCAATGTTTTTATAACATTTTTTGTATTTACACAGCATTAGAAAAGTATATTAGTCAAAACGATGTTTTTATTTGACAAGTAAACCTAAAAAATGTTCAGGAAATTAACTGTTAATAGCAACAGTATTAAAAATGAGATATTATTTGGTATAAGTTTAAAATGTAATTACCGAAGCATTAAAGGACAACTTTGATCAAAAGTAAAGATAAAATATTACTTTAAAAATTTTAAATATTTTGAATTCGGCGTAATAATCAATTTGTATGGTTAATTTCGTTTTCTAATGAACCAGGAGGGAATTTGAATTCTATGAGAATTGAAACTCCTTTTGCTTATGGTACCCCAAGATTTTTGTATGCTTTCTTTTTAATTAAACTAAGGAAACAATTGAAGATTTTATATAACAGAAATATTTAAACTTCAAATTACCCAAAAGTAGCCCAGGTATTTCTATTTTAGGTTATCTATCACCGAAAACTGAAAATTGAGTCTATTATCTTTATCTATTATCTGTCAGTAGGAAATAGGACATATTTGTCTAGGTACAGAAAACGCCAACATGTTTTATACGAATTGTCAATAGATCTTTTAACGATCCACTGAATCGCAGTAATTGTATGTGTTTAAAAAAAAGCATACCAACCAGAATATAGCTATCATGTCATTTCTGATTTTCATGGAGTTAAACAAGATATCAAAAAACCGCAATAGCGAAAAAATTGAAAGCGAAAAATATTTTAATTAAGTTCATTAATAAATAAATAAATATTTTAAAAACCTAAACACAACGTATGAAAATTAAAGCTAAAAATGTTTAATTGACATGGACTTACTAAGTTAAGTTGTTATAGTAATTAAGTAAAAATAAGTAAATCGATTAGGGGCTAAAGCAGTATGTAAACGAATCAATCTTTATATTTGCAAAGACCCGCTTCTGGGTCGCCTTTCTCTGTGTGCCCCAATAGAGCTCTCTCACCCACTTATCACTAACAACTTGCCACCTGGCACTCCCACACCCACTCCCACACTCACTCCCACTTTTCGCCAACAGACACGCGACGCGCACTCGCACGACATGCACCAGCACAATGTTATCAACAACAACACCCGGCGGAAGACCAAGAGCACCGAGGACATGAACGTGGACACCAGCACCCTGAAGCGCAGCATGCTGAAGCCGATGCCCAGCACCGAGTCGCCGGTGACCTCGCCGGAGATGGGGCGTCGGCGCTACAACTACTACAACGCGAATGCGGCCCAGACATTGGGCCATCCGCCGCACATGCACCAGCATGGAATGGCCATGGGAATGGGCGGCGGGGGCGGAGGTCACCACATAATGAACAACAACACGATGGGCCGTGCCAGCAGTCAGTCGTCGCGTTTCTCCGGCTCGAGGTGGGTGCTTGTTCGCCGTATTTCCGCTAAATATATATCACATTCTATACTACCCATATAACCTGCAGATCCTCACATGAAATCGGACGTGGCTATCCGCCGCGTAATCTCTACTTGGAGCTGGAGCGGGAGAGGAGCTGCATCGAGGGTTCGCCGCCCTCGGACAACGTGATGTTCGACAACCAGTGCTATGCGACCACTCCGAGCTCCAGCAATGGCAACTCTGACCAGGATCAGTCCTACGGCCAGCAGCAGTCCTCGGGCCAGCATTCCCAGCATCCCCAGCATCCGCAGCATCCACAGCATCCCCAGCAGCAGCAGGGACCGCCGCAGCGATCTTCGCGCCATCAGCACCACCATCAGCAGGCCCCCAATGTGACCCCCACTCCGGGCTCGCCCACTTCGCGGCTGCTCCTCGAGTACGAGATGCATCTGAGGAACACTCTGGCCAAGGGCATGGATGCCGAGTCCTACAGCCTGCACACTTTCGAGGCCCTGCTCTCGCAGAGCATGGAGAATCTGGGTGAGCCAACGCGACACTCTCGTCGAGCCTAGCCCATGTTTTTGTTACCTTCTGTCGGTTAGCTTTTTATCCAGATGCCTCACTTTGGTTCTCGTTGTTGTGGTAGCTTTGAACGTTTGGTTTTCTCATTCTTTCGCTTCGCTGCTTAATTGAATTTCTTTCTTAATTAGCTTTTGGGGTAGGCGAAACACACTGGGAAACGTATCAACATCAACCTGTCAGCCAATCGAACCCATGTCAGCGGTCTAATCAAGTCGGTTGTTCTGTTTTTGCCTTGTTTTGGGGGCAGGTGGATTGCCAAGGAATGGCTTGATAATCTGATTAAATAGGCACGAGAATGCTTAGCGGAAGTGGAATGTTGAATGTTGTAATGGAGAAGGATTGGTCAGGGCTTGAAAAGGGCATAAAGTAATTTAAACACACAAGCTGAGAATAGTTGATTATGTAAGACAGATACGTTGTTCATTGTAATTAATTTTGTTTTACCTTTAGTATCGTAGGTTTGAAAATTTAAAAAAAATCGTTAATAGCTTTCAGTTTTTTTTATGTCTCGATGATGAGAAAATAAAACAGTAACTGTTGAAAATTATTCTTTAAATATGGTTACCAACGGCTTAAACTTTTGTCTGTAAAGTCCAAGGTAGTAGCATATCGTTAATTTAAAAATATATATTTTATTAATTTAACAAGAAAACAAACATATTTCTTTTTATTTTTGTTAACTAAAAGATAATAATATTTTTACTTAATCTTCGGTTGAATTTCAAAATGATTAACCGAATATTAAATGATTAAATTAAATTATTAAATAATATTTAAAAGTTTTTATTGACAACAAGTATATACTTATATATGTTTTCATTTTTTTTAACTATTATAACTATTTGCTTATAACTATAACTTTTAAAGAGAATTGAGTAATTTAAATACCTTAGTTTAGGGCATATTCTTGTAATATGTTAGCTTTAAAAAGGTTTAGATGTACGCGAATTTTTTAGCTGCCAATTTCTTACTATAAACTCTGACTTTTTAACTTGTTATTTCGTTTTCTCGAAATGTATGTATTTTGTCCATATTTATTACTCAATTTGTTTAATAATCTAACATAATTGCTATCCATGTCACGTCATTAATTGATCATCCATTAATCTCCTCGCATTGCCCACCGACACCTGAATCAACAAACCAACAACACCATCAACAACTACAACAATAAAAACCACAACAATCCAACAACCATCATCAGAATTCGCTGAAAGCCTACCCGGATCAAACCAGCGCAGCCCATATCCACTTCGTAGGCGTAAGTAGTTCCATTACGAATCCGCACGATATCTTCCAGATTTAATGATCTAGCTTTATCTCCCATCCGAACTCGATTCGATGCCAATCGAAGCTTAAAGTCGATTGTTTTTGCCTGCCCTAGATTTTGGAATGCCTTCAACTAGGATTGCATTTTGCGTTATTTAATATAGATAAACTAACTAGATTGTATGCTTTTTTTCCCACAGCCAATGCCAAGTCTTCAACTTTGCCATTGCCGCCACATCGACCACTGTCTACTATTCGTGACAAGGAACGAGATCGCGATCGTGATGGTTACTACAGCGATCGCAATGAGTTGATCAGGGAAAGGGAACGAGAACGCGATCGTGGCTACCTATCAGATCACAATTCCAGGTGAGATAAATCGAAAATGTGAGGAAAGTCAGACCTAATTATGTGATTTCCTCAATAGTTTCTCCAATTCGCGTTGCGCCTCTTGCATTGGCGAATCGGCTCGGGCCCAGTGGTTCCGTCACTCGGATGGTTGGCGTTCCGGCAGCTCCACAATTGGCTCTGGATCGGGTCATGGCATGATGACCCAGCAGGTTCCTGGTTCCGGGCACAAGCGTTCGCCCTGGGATTCGCTACCATCCTTAAGGCAGGACAGCAGCCTCAATGATTCGGGCTACAAGAGTGCTCGTGCCGATTCCCTAGAACAACGGTCAGTTAATATATATTTTGTATCCACTGAAATAATTAAATTTGATATTATTTTCCAGGGCCGAGTTCATACGACAGGATAGTTTGCGATCAGAGTATCTAAGCGATCGCGAGTCACGCTACGGAATTGTTCAACAGGCTTCCATTGAGAGCACCGATTCGAGGATGTGCTATTTAACTTCATCAGAGGTGAGCTTCCTTACTTGAAGGCTTATTCTATACTATATATATTATTTTTTGTGTGACTGTGTAAAATGTGCATTGGATATACCTTATTTCTTTGTTTTGTTAATAAGTAATGACTTTCTTGGGATTATTAGGTAATCATCTTAAAGCTTAAATTGATTTGTTTTGTGCTCTGTAACTACCCAAGTAATCCTTGCTAAAAAAAATTTAATTTAAAAATATCAAAGGCAAAACTATTTAAATTGTTTATTAAAAGGCTGGTCTTAATGAGATTGAATCCAAGTGTTCCTTTTTTTGTAAATAAAAATAAATAAAACATTTTATAATGGAGTAGTTTATAAACGAAATTATACAATTTCAGCTGTTAAATAAGAAACATCTAAAAGGCTTTCTTTGAGAGCTGTAAACAATTTTATCTAATGATATTTGAAAGTTAAAAGGGTTTTTTTAAACTCTTAAAAAAAACCCATTTGCTCTTATTTATTTAAAATACAACTTTATTACTTTTAAGCCCCAAAATAAAATTCAGAAATGTAATATAAAATTGGCAATGAAACTTCAAGTATACCTCCCATAACTATTTTATCTCCAAGAAGCCGCTTCCTTGACCTCACCCACATAAATATTACATTACTCACCTTAAGTGAGCGCCACCAAGAAGAAGCAAGAAAGTCCCCATTCTAAATATTGCATTACCCACTCCAAATGGACTGCCACGAAATGTAATTTCCCATTCGCAGAGAATGCAATTTCTTTATCCGAACGCTCAGCATTCGTCATAAGCCAACCGACATCCGACATCAATTGCTCAAATTCAAATTCTCGTTGGCTGCTGCCTTGTGCCTCGTTCTCCCTGCTCCGCCCTGCGCCGCCCTTTGACCCCTCGACCCGCCCATTTGTGGGCTGTGCTATTTATAGAGAGGCAACTGGGTCAACAGTAGCAACAGAAGCTGAAGCTGTAACACTAACAGCACCGACTCCACTACCTTTAAATGTTAAAGCCCGGCAGAGCTGAAGCCGCTGTTGGTCGAGTGTGTTTCCTTGATGTCGGATATATATATATATATATATAGGTACACATAAATATATGACTTTTATATGTATTTGCTTATTCAAAGCCGAAAAACGGCTAAGCAAATGAGAAGGGAAAGTCAACTGCAGCATAAATGATATTTTTAGTTGCAGCCCCAAAGCTGACCCAGTTTATGTTGATTAAAAACAAACTGCCATCCACACACACACACACACAAACACACACACACACAGACACCCAGTTGAACACACTCGAACACCTAGAGAGCGGGACAGGCGCAGGACTCCCAAGCCAGCATCCCAACAGGATGTAAGGCCCCGAAATACTTTCTCTTTCCCCTGCTTTCTTCATTTTTTTTTGGCATTTAACATCCCGGGATGATAGATGGCTTTGTGATGATGATGAAGCTCTTTCTCCACTAACGCCTCCTCCGGTTACGCCTCCTTGGCGTGGGCGTGGCCCCTGCACATGCATATTAATTGGCCACTCAAGGAATTTGTCTAGTTAGTGCCAAATTTATATGTCGCCTTGACACTAATGAGCCCAGCAACTCTACTTGCATCTTCCATTGTTACACTGACACATAAATGGGGGAATTGGATTTTTGTGCTCTTGATGGCTAGCCAACCAAACACCCACCCACCTCCCCAAAAGGCTTTTCCAGCTTTTCTGCAGCGGCGCATGCGCTTCGGCCGCCCTCTCTTTCTCACTTTCTCTCTCTCTCTCTTGAGTTTTCCAGGCTTTTCCTTTTCCAGCTGCGAAAGCTTCTCTTTCGCCGCTGCTGCTACTGCTGCTGCTACTGCTGCTGCTGCTGCTGATGCGATTTCCCAGTGCCGTTCGCGCTCCGCTCCGCTTGCCGCTGTCATTGCTGCTCTGCTGTTTTGCTGTTCTAGCGCTGCGCTAACTTTTGCTCTGTCGTTTTATAATCAACCGAAATTCGGCGGAGCACATGTGTGTGTGTGTGTGTGCGTTGTGCGTACGTGTGTGTGTTTGCCTGCGCGTGCCAGATTTGCAACTTACGAAAATATTGCAATAAATAAAGTTTCCGGGAGCCACAAAGGCAGCCGCCAGAACTTGCTGCCGAACTGAGAGTTTTCCCGTGCACCGTTTGTCACACACAGCCTGCCTGTCGCCTGCCGCCTGCCACAATGGAAAATTGTGTATAAAAAATTGTTTTAAAATTCAGCCATCGAGCGGCAGTAACTGCAATTTTCTCTCATACCTTACATGTATGTGTGTAAGTGTGTGTGTGTGTGTGAGTAAGCGGCGCTCGAAAGTATGCAACGTGTGGAAAAATTCGCTTTATTGCAATTTTGTAGAACGTGAAAGATAGACAGCAAATAGCAACCAGCAGCAGCAGCATCATCATCATCATCACCATCCAGCCACAGCCAGCAGATCTCTACACGACAATAATAATAATAACAATAAAAGGAGCTACAAGCACGCTAAGCAAGTAAATGTCAATAAAAAAAGAAAAGCGCCCCAATAATGTCAGACAGTGAGTGAGTGAGTGTTTTATGTGCTTTTGTGTGTCAAGCTGCGATTAAACGCTTGGTTAATCCCTCCCAAAGACCCGCTCAAGTTGCTCAGTTTGCCCAAAACCATTCACATGGTAATACAAGTAAAACTGACACAAACACACAAGCACAAACAAACAGTCAATCACGCACACAGTGCGAATGCGTAATGTTGTTAAAGTGTGGAGGGGGGTGCCATCGTGGCGTATGCGTATGCGTGACGTGAGCACAAATCTCGGCCTAATGCAGCTCAGGCCAGCTTTCAATTAGTCGCGGGCACAATCGACAAACTGCAAAAGTAAGCCCCAAGAAAGGCTCCATTGCAAAATAGAGCAAAAACTTGGCCAAATGCGATTAAGCAGAACCCACGTTTCCTTCTGTCACGTGTTTGTGTTGAACGAGTGTGTGCGTAGATGTTGTGTTTTGATAAGCAGCTAGCCAAGTTGTGCCATTGCAAATGTGTTTGTGGCCGCCGGCGATGTTTGTGCGGTCTTTCTATGGCTGCCCGAAAAGTGGCAACCATTGATAAATAAGTATATATATAGTAGTGATAATGGTAATGACGAAGCCATTAGATAAATTGTATGGAAATGGAGAGGATGTCGAGTGTTGAAAGGGTCCACTATACCCAATTGATTCGCAGGCTAAGCCCTGGCCATTAGTGGTTGTGCCTTGAAGGCAGAGATGGCAGAAACCCTTTTTGATTTCCATCCCAGGCAGAGACCACTGTATCTGCGCGCTTAGCAAACACAGCCAAAAGTGCTGGGCAATGTTTGACTAATGTAAATCGCCTGCTATCAGTTTTAACATGCCGCTGAAAGCTTCGTAAAAGCTTTTCTGTTAAGTGAGTGGGCAAATGGGGATGCAGGGTGGGGCGGGAGGTTGTCCTTTGAGGGCGATTTAAAAGCTTTCCGCTGTCCACAGGATGTGGCAATGTGCAAAGCGGTGAGAGGCACTGAGGGGCAGAGTAGGGAAATACCAAACCGGGCTGATGTTAAGCTCCTTCTGAGCCCCTGTAATGGGAGAGTCCTGTCCGCTGGTGTGGGCGAGTGCTCCTGCCTGTTTGATGAATTTTCAAGCGAGGTTACCCTTTTAATTGTGAATTTTCGATACAATTTCTGGCTGACCCCACTTTATCAATTGCATGGAACTCATTGAGCCGATTGGATAGATGGCTTTTGATGACATATTTTTCGCAGGGCAGAAATAGTTTTGCACTCCACAAAAAATTTCTGCTGATAATATAATTTGACTAAACTGTCAGCTCATTGTGTGCATTCAACATTTTTTCTCGCCAACAGCAGCAGAAACTTTTTATGACACTTTGGCAGGTCAAACTTTTTTTTATCTTTTTTCCTTTATATTTTTTTGGGAAATTGAATGATAAAGTTTTCCATCACCAACCCCTCGTATTGATTTCAACTTTAGCATTTGGCATACAGCTCGATTGGCTTAATGAGCTTGCATAATTTAAAGTACCAACTTAAATATTTACAATATTGACAAACGCTTTATTTGCATTTGCCCACCCTGAAGTAAAAAAAAAAGAAGGACGATTCCCGGGGCAGTTCGCGGCCATCGGAATGATCAATCAATTTGATTAATTACCCCCCATGAAGCGACAACACAAACAACACCAAATTGAACACATTTTAAATGCGTGGCAAGACATTAATTTATGCGACTTTGTGGTTTTTCTGACTGACACCAAAAAAGGAGCGGCCCCAAAAGCAAAAAAAAAAAACAGAAAACAATGGAAGATTCCGGGGAGGATGACATTCATTAGGCTAAGAACAGCTATCGAGAAAGAACCTGGAGGCGATTTGGGTAAAAGAAAAACTGTGTAAACACATAAGCCACTTTGGACCAGTTTAGGATTTGGACCCCATTCTATTTGTGGGATGGCTATGCTCATTAGCTTTATGTCCTTATCGGGGGAATTCCCTTTTTTAATTTTGTTTAATTTTCATTTTCGCACCTTTTTTTTATCCAAGTCGCTGCCTCCATTTCCACCCGCTGATATCATTAGGGCAAATTGATGAGCGCGCTGCCAAACAGCTGAGGCCACGCAAAAAACAAAAGCTGAAAACTTTTTATGCACCCCACCGCCCGCAGGTGTATGTAGAAGTGTGTGTGTGTGCGTGGGGGAGGGGGGGGGGGGGGGGGAGGATCCCCGTGCAACGCTAAATCATTTGGCACAGAGCATTTCAAGCAAATTGACGCTGAGCAGGCAGCAGCGAAAAAGCAAGGGAAAAAGCAACGGAAAAGCTGCTCGCAAAAAAAGGACCCAGTCAAGAGCGAGATGTTCAGACGTGGAAATTACAATTTGGCTAGAGACGTAGGTCCTCCTCTTCACCCTCCCCCCGCACGCTTGACATTCCATTGACATTTCAATAAGTGAAGAAACTAATTTTTGTATTACAAGCTGCTCGGGGAAAAAGTTTCTCATCTTCAAACTATTGCCAAGGCAGCCGGAGGAGGGCTAAGAAAAACTGCAATATTAATTTGCAGCGAGTGCATTAAGGCGGGCGGGAAAGTGGGCGGGGCCGGGCGATAGTGGCGAGGATAGAAGTAAACGAGGTGAGGGGAAAGTCTTCTGCTGCTGTCAGCGAAAGTTGGACGTGGACAGTTGGCCGAACTATTTGACACAAAAATAACAGTTTTCTTATTTGCCGCTGACCAACGAACTGAGTTTTTTCCCATTTCAGTTTTTTTTTCAGTTTTTGCCACGTATTTCTGGCTCAAAGTTTGGAACTAAGTTCCATCCTCTTCTACTTTTTTCTTCCTCGCCACCGGTTAGTTAGACAGCAGCTTTGATACTCAGGCCATCGGCAAAAGAGACCTGTCAGCAGAAGTTTGCACCACTCACGCATGCAGTGGGGCACATATGGGATACCATTTATGCCTGGACATATATTGTTGGGCGTAAAGTGGAACTGAATCATTGTCTTATTATTAATGGGGATTTTAAAATTGACTCAGATATAACTAACTCAATGTAGAGTAAGAAAGGCGTGAAGATTTCTGGATCACCACGGATAATTATAAATTAAAGTAATTTCATTAGTTTCTTTTTAAGAAATTTTAACTTTTTTTTATGTCAAATAGCGCCTTTATAATTCAGCGGAAAATCATATTAGCTTCACTAATTTTGACATATACGAACAAAATTGACATATTGTTTCTTTGAAGATTAGTAAATTTTGCAAACCTTGTGAAGTTTGCTTCCATTCTTGTTTTGCATAAAGTAATGAAATTAAGAAGAGCTTGAAATATTAGCTAAGTAAAAATATAATTTCACCACTTTTTATGTCAAATGGCGTCTAATTATTATTATTTATTTGGCATCCTAGCCCAACTATGTAATGTGATGTCACGATAAATTACAACATTTTATAATATAATTTGACGAGATAGGAAAAAACGTTTATTGAATATCACAAATATTTTTAGGGGACTAAAAAATTAAACTGGAACTGAAATTAAATTAAAAAAATTCTTTATGTTTCAGTTTTCCTTTTCACGTTTTATACTTTAAATATTAATTTTGTAAGGATTTTTAGAGAACACATTTTTTTTGTCCTTCAAGAGCCTTCTCCACAATTGCATTGGGTGTCCCCAGCTGCCCGCTATATGCCATATCTGTCATGAAGTGTGGATATAAACTGCAGCCAGCTTGTGTTCAATTCCGTTCCATTCTTCTGCACCCGATGCTGCTGCTGCCATCTTCTTTGCCAAATGACATTATGAAATGCTAAAAGCCTTGAGCCAAAAGTTGTCCAAGTACGAAAGCCGATGGTGTGGGTTCGGTTTAGTGCAGAATGTGTCCGAGTTCAAAAAGAGTGGGAGATGAGCCAGTGAGCGACTGCCTGGGATTCATTTTTATTTCCCGATAATTCTTTTGGCTGATGGCCGCACGTGTGTGTGTAACACATGGCCAAGTGCCGAGGGAGTGGCCTCTTTTATTTCCCTTTTGCGGTGGCCAAAACCAGATCAGAACAACCCGCTGCTGGCTTATGAAATTTAAGCGCATTTGCCGGGCAACCCAAATAATAAATGGATCGGCTAAAGTTGGTAGCGAGTGGGGCTCATTAATTGGCTCGGGATACGAATACCTGGTTGTCCTTGGCTACTTTGGCATAATTTAGGGTCTTTCAACAACTCCATGAGATGCACTCGACGCTTGGGCGCCCTCTGAAAGGGATTTAAAAACACTTACACAACTTTTCACTCACAGTCCTCGCCTTAAGTACGCCCGAGAAGTTTCAAGCCGGGCGAATGAAAGAAAAAAATACCCGAGTGCAGAAAAGCGAAAACTTTGCACATGCTTCACCAAGGAGTTGGAGTACTCGTACACCCCTCGCTTCCTCAGCTTGGCCATTTGCAAATTTCACAGAAATATACGCCATATCACAAGACATGACTTAAATGAAAGCAAATTACGAAGAAATGAAACCGAGGCGATTTTTATTTCAGCACTTTAATCGGGAAAATACACATGAAAGTATAAAGTAAAAACTGGGAGCGAAGTGAAAACCACGTAAGATGATATCATACAGAGAAGTTAAAAAGAAACATCAATGAACAATTGAGTGCGGGGGCGTTGGGGTATGGGTATGGCTATGGGTATGGGTATGGTTGCCAGAAAGAGCTCCTGAAATTGGGCTGAAGGAAATAGCACTTTTACACACACACACGCACACACGCTCTCAAGTGCAAATCAAGTTAACCGAATAAAAAGCCGCTTCCTTGCTGCCATTTGGCTTGTTTCGGCAGGCTCCTTCCTCCATTCGCCTCTTGATTTCTTCCTTCCTGCTGGAGAACAGGTCCTGAAATGGCAAACGATGTCGTTCCGTTTCGTTTTCGTTTTCGTTTCGTTTGCCGTTGCCTTTGCCGCTGCCGTTCCTTTTGCCTCCATGTCAAAAGATTATGCTCGCGCAGTCATAAAAAATAATAAAATGTGCAAAAAAAAAACGCACAACTACAGTGGATGGAGGGGGAGGGGGTGATGCCGGGGTAAACTTGCCAAGATTCACATGAGCGCACACATGAACCGAACCTCCCCGCACATACGCATTTCTTTGTATGTAACATGTAAATGTCGTTTCGGCATTCGCGTATTTTAAGCTGCCATCCCACAACTGCTCACCGCCTCACAACTCACCCACCTGAGCAGCTCGAAAAAAAGGGGTTTACCCTGGGCAGGGGCGGCAGGGGGAGTTGAGCGAACACGACCTTCTTCACCTCGACAGCTTCGGCAGCAGCAGTTTCTCAGGCCTCATTTTGGCACCTCGACAGTTTTGCTCCTTTTTGGCTGGCTTGCCCCCGTAATTGGCATGTGTTCAGCATTTTGTACATTTTTCGCACAGTTCGCACAAATGCCACGCCTCCCTGCCTCCTTCCCGCTCAGATTACCTGGCCGGCAATGAGGCTAAAAGATATGAATATAATTAAATGTTACAACTACATATTTGCATCCCTTATAAAGCCATGTTTCTTCTGTCACTCGGCTTGCGAGGACAAAATGTCCTTTGAGGTGTTTATATTTGTATGCAGGGAGAGGGGAGAATCACAGGAATAAAGACATCAACTAAATTGCCCGGGACCCATGGAGAGCTAAAAGGATAGCCAAGCAACTTGAGTTCCATTTAGCCTGACGCTTATTGTTGCTGGTCAACAATTAAGGACAATGACAGCGGCAGATTAGGTCCTTAAGTTGAGAAATTAAGTTGAAATTGAAATGCCCAAGATTGAGTTGCCCCCAAAAAGTTCTTAATGGGAAAAAGCGCGCGAAAAGCGGGATTCAAGGAGCCACCTAAAGAAAACTCAAATAAAAACTAAGGAAAATGTTAAATGACTGCCTTCATTGCTTGCTGATTGTGTAAAAGCAAGAGGAGAAAATATGAAAAAAGACGACAAAAGACAAGAAGTTTTATTATCTCTAATGATGAACTAAATGTAAATTTCAAATGGTTCTAAGTTTATAACAGCTGTAGAGCTTTGTTTAAAAATATGTATTTCATTTAAATATATACTGAAATGTAAACTAGCTTTTTTATTGGGAACTTCAATTACATTTAAATTTATTGATTATTATTATAATTCAAGTACCTAAATTCAAAGTAGCACCACCAAAAAAATTTCAAAAAATAAATGCATATTCAATTGCTTACTTTCTAGGGACATTATTACTTTTTTCATTTTGGTCACTCCGTACACAAGCTCTGAAAAATCCAATTTGCATAACTTTTGGCCAACATCAAATGCCAATTTACCTGGAAGCTAGCACTAGCTAACGATATGTATGCGTGTGTGTGTGTTGTTTTAACTTTGTCTGTGTTTATTTGTGTGTGACATTTCAACTAAAATATTGATATCCATATCTATAAGCAAACAGTAAAAATTCTCCTTTTGATTTTGCCATTGCAGGTAAGCCAATATTCTCCATCTTTGTCTTGTTGGGCAGGGGTAAGTAAGCGATGCAATAGAAATATATTTTATAGAGCGAAACTGGTACAAAAGAAAATTGCATACATTTTATGAGCGAACATGAAAATGTTGCTAATTTATAGTTGGCAATCTCAGCAGGCAGTGGAAAAGCCAAGCGACACCTCAATGGGAGCCAATAACAAAGTTATATAAATGTGCCAGGACTCTGTTCGCGTGTGTGTGTGTGTGTGTGAGTGTGTATCTGTGTCCTGCCTGTGTTTTTGTGAGAGAGGCGGATATCCGCATGCAAGCCATAACTCAATAAACCATTGTCCACAGCCAAAGAGGAAGACGCAAAAAGAATATAAAACAAAGGCAAAACTAAAACCAAAGCTGGCTAAAATGGGCGTAGAAAGTAAGGGGGGTTTTGTGGGCTGGCAGTTAAAGATACAATCCAAATGCAGTAACTAGCAGTCAGTCAGGGGGGTTTTTAAGTGGGGAAGGTCGGGGGGTAGGTCGAACTGCCACTGGGCGGCGGGAGATTAGAAATGTAAACAAAGCCAAGGAGAGTCGTCGACGATTCTCCACTTCTCCACTGCTCCAGTTGAGAAGAGGCCCCGGCTCCCCTTCCGAAAAGGGGGGTAACTCCAAGGAGGCCAGTCTGCGGGGTGGCAAAAGAAATAAACATTAACTGTAATTTAGTGGGGCATTGTGCTTAAGCGTCCAGTCTCGGATTCAGATTCAGATTCCCATTCGGTTTCGCATTCGGTTTGCTGGTCCTTCTGGCCCTCTCGCTCTGCCACTCGCCAGCTGTCTCGCTCTGAAATTATGGGCCCATTGTGCACTGGCCAGCAGCAGTCACGCCTCTGCCTAACCCCCATCCCCTCCCCCAATCACCCCACCCTGTTCACACCGCCGCCTCTGCCCAGTTTAGTTTCAAGTTGCACGAGGCGATTTCGTGCCGGTCAAAACGCGGCAGGGAATCAGCCATGGGTGGCAAAAAAAGGGGTAGATGGTGGGCAAAAAGGGGACGAATCCTGGCCAGAAGGCCTGTCAGTGGAGCAATTGTTATTTGCCTGCAGAGAGGCCGAGTCAGCGGGCTGGGGGAAAGTAACAGCTTCCAGCTACAGCTTCAGTTTCATAGACAAGTTCTCGGTTTTCGCATTGCCAACAATTAGGTGGCAGCAGCTGGATAGCCCCAGGCCCCACACTCAAAGAAAAAAGTCATAGCACAAAGGCTGATTTATTAACCAGACCCGGTCAATAAAACCCTCTATTTCGCAGAGTGTAAAATGCTTTTGTAGACCGGGCCAGCAAAGAAGTGGAAAACTAACAGAGTCCAGGCATAGTTCAAATACGGAATACGCCCCAATAATAACAACAACAATGACAACGCAATGGCAAACTCAACAATAATCGACAACAATAAAAAATGGTAGGCGAAATGGCAATGGAAATGGAAATGAAGACGGGATGCCAAGTTGCCCAGTTGAGCCCTCGAAGAATTTATCGATATGAAATTGCGACCTTTTTATGAATATTGCATACGAAATGAAGAGCAGCCATTCTGCGCCTAGCCAAAGAGCATTAAAAAGGCTAATCAAAAAAAAAATAAAAATAAAAAAAACAGGCTGTAGAAAAAGAAACTTTTAACCAAATTGTTGCCAGTCATATTTTGTGATTTCTGCTTTGGCACCATCATTCAGGCAATTTCTAGGCAATTAGCTGGGTTTAGGCACTGCGATGTGCCTGCCTAAAGGCTGGAAAATTCACCCGGCGCGAAGAGCGCGACTGGAAACCGCCTTTGGCCATAACATGGCTTTATTTGGCTTATAAATTGTTAGCAGCCCCGGCTCCTGAACTCATGAACTTTGCTCATAATTCAACACCTCTAGCAGACCGAGCCAAACAATATTAATAAAAATAAGGGGCGTGGGCGGAAGAGAAAAAAATGAAGGAAAACAGCGGGAGGAAAACAAAAGTAGTACGAAAACGAGAAAACCTTTTTCAAATTAAACTTTTGCCAGCCCTCGCTCGGGTTTTGCCTTTCGCTCTATCTCCCTTCTCTCTCTCTTTTTCTCTTGTGACCACTTGATGATGCCGCCCTCCGGTTCAGCCGGAAAATACAAAGTCGGCGGCAGTGATAGCCAACAGCTCCCACGCTTTTCCGACCTACCGACCTACCGCCCCCACACCACCCCCTCCAGTCCGACGGACATAGCTTTATTGCAGCTAAACAATTTTCATAGGCTATCAGCGCGGTGTTGGCAACTTTTCCTCGAGTGCAGCAACAAATTAAATTTGCGCTGGTAATTGGATTTGAAAACACTTCGCCCGTCGTCCAGACTTCACAATCTCTGTGTGTCGGCTGTATTTAATGCCGCCAACAGCCACAAACAAGCTTTTTGCGCCAGGAGGCTGGGGAGCTGGCCGGATTTTCGGCAGAGCTTTGGCCTAGAAACAGAGAGTCCGAGTTTGAAAAAAAAAAAAAACAAAAAAATTCAACAGCAGCGCACAAAAAAAACAAGACGAGGGCGGCGCATCAAGTAAACAAAATGAACTGACATAAAACCAAATTGAAGCGGCAATGTCAACAGTTTGATAATTATGAGAGGTGTGGGAAATGGGAAAATATCCAGGAGCGATTTGTTTTATGGACTAGGTGACGGAAATTAAGCAACAAACGCCAGAACCTAAGGCCGGAAATTATAAAAATGTTTCAAATGCAGATTTCCGGCGGTAACTGAGTTCGATTGGCAGGCCAAGTCGCTTTGAGTTTAATGGAAATATATATTTTCTTTTTGTGTTAGGTTATCATTTTCCAAATCATTTGAGCTGCCTTCGAAAACAATTTCAATATTTTTTGCCAGCCGACTTCAATTACATTTACAAGCGCTCGGTTGCGAAATTCAATGCCAAATGCGTTGGATTAAATGGCAAAAGCCATTAAATAATCTCACCTACGGCAGAGGAAAGCCAGCGAGGGTAACCAGAGAAAGAAAATTCATTTTTCAAATCCCAATCACAGTTATTAAATCTTTGCTATATGGTTATGGTTATTGTTGTGATTTGATTTTATGGTAATAGATGAAATGCGAGAGACAGACACAGGATGGCAAAGAGCGTGGACGAGAAGGGGGCGCGGATGAGGATGAGGACGAAAACGAGCTTTTCAGCATGTGCTCTTTGGAAACTAAGAGAAGGACCTTCGTTCGCTCTGTTATTGTAGTTTGATGCTATCGTTGTGCTGCTGTTGTTGTGCCTGCCATTTGCGCGCGCTCTGAAACACAAGGATAAATGGGCAGGTGGGGGGAGGGGGGTTGCGGGGCGGCGGTTATCTCGCCAGAAACGGATGAACGAAAGAAAAACGGCCTAAAATGCTTTACTGACGTCATCAAAGTGACTTTTCTTATCTGGCAACGTATCTGCTAGCGAAATGGAACAAGCAGGATGCTGTGGTCCAAATTTAAATGTCGCTGGCAGAGCGGCAATCCTTCAGTCCTGTCACTGACGTCGCATAAAAGGAAAATAATTATATTTAAAGGCAATTTGGGTGGCAGTGCCGCAGCCGCAGCCGCACCGCAGCCGCAGCCTCATCTGCATTTGCATCTGCGTCCACATCCACATCCTCATCGCCTCGAAGCCTCGGATTCCGTTTCAGCGCTTCAGCATCAGCTGCAGTGTCCTTGACCGAGTTATGTAGATTTGCAAGGCTTTACACTGCGTGTATTCGCGTGTGTGTTTGTGTGCTTCTTTTGCACCGCATACATATATATATATATATATATATATATATTCATATATTTATATATTTGAATTTATATGTATACACAAGTATTTGTATAATATTTAGCAGTCAGCGCTCGCTCACATCTCATTATTAACATATTTCGAGCTATTTTCTTATGGCTGCTATGGGACTGGGACTGGGCCAACGCTGCGTATGCGTTATATTTTACGATTCCTTCGTGTCTTTGTTTGTGTCAGTGTGTGGGTGTGTGTGTGTGTGCGCGACTGTTTGTGTGTGTTTGTGTGTGGGCGTGGCCCGCCATGTGACTTATTTGAGCGTGTTTAAGCATTTGTGCTGTTGTGATTGCCTATGTAGTACAAATGGTGGGGAGAAAACCCCCCTGGTTTGCTTTTACTGTTGTGTGTGTCTGCCTGGCGACATTTCAGTTTTGAGGTGTTGACTTTATGGGGCCATTTGAGGCGCAGATTTAACGCCTGTCTGGATTTATGACTCAAGCAACAGAGTTTCGTCCCGCACAAAAATGGGCTGGCACAACTAGATCGCTTTATTGCACCCACAAGCCACATAATTAAGTATTATCGTATAATCAACATAATTAAGTTTACCCCGGTGATAATCAAATATTTAGACCCATTCAATCAAATGCAAAATGCACACACAAACACCGGATGTTGAAATGGCAACAAAGCTGTTACAAATTAATCCAAAAACTTGCCTCTGCCATTCTCTGTGGCCATTCCATTATCCCACCAACAATGGACCAACAAAATGTCTCCTCCAGCGCCGCGACGAGCCAAGTTGTAGCAAAATAAATTATGCTTACGATTTGTAAAAAGCTTTAATACGCCCCAGAGCCAAATCCTGAGTGCACACAGCAGGAGCAGCCAGCTGGAGCGGCATCAGGAGCTATGGCACTTGGAAAAATAATCTAGAACTAGCTGGCTATGATCTGACTTTTAGGACATGAAAAAAGAATGGTGCAATGAAGACTTTGAAACTTGATTAACTCAAGACTCAAGCACCCACCACATTTGAGTTTTATTAAAGGCGGCTGTAAAGCTTATAAGGCCTTTACCGCAAGTACCCCCGTTTTCGCTCTCTGTAGAGCAGCTGCTGTGGCTTGACTTGCGTTTCCTTGGCTCCAAAGACAACAATGAATAAATTTAATTTTAGCTGCGGCCGACCTACCGCACATAACTCCAAGTTGTTGCCGTTGTCGTTGTTGCTGTTGCTGTTGTTGTCGTTGTTCATGTTGACTAAACACCTTTGAGTTGGTGCCTCGCCCTCTGGCAGCTGTCACACGGGTTGTATACGTTATATTTCCCCCAACTCGCTCTCTCTTGGTCGCACTCTAGCACCCTCTCTCTCGCACTGAGTGCATTATAACTGCATTTTGGTTTTGATGACGTCGTCACCGTCGTCTGATTTGTAAATTATGCTGGGTTCACAGGGATTTCGTTGGCATCTCTCTTAGCCTTTCGATCCTTCTCTTAAAATCTGGCGAAGAGAGCAAGCTTTGGTTGTAGCTTTTCACCTTGTCCAACCATGTGACTCGTGAGAGTGCCAAACAGAGAGAGGGAGAGCCAAAGAGAGAGAGAGAGCCAGAGGATGCTGGTCGGTGAGCTTTGCTGATTTTCCCTGATTACGTAAATAAAGGCGAAGCCAGTGAAGCCGAGCCACACAACCACCAACGGAATGTGTGCGGCCAGAACTGTTATAAACAATTTCACTAGAACAGCCGAGCGGCCAATCGGCAGCCGAAGGACCTGCAGCCGAAGCTTTTCCGACCCGAGTCCCGCCGTCGCTTGTGTGTGCGTGTGTCTCTACACGAAATGGGGCGAGCAGAGCCGCCGCCGCGCTGCTGGAAGCTCCCAAAAAGAGAGCGAGCCCGCCGCTCCGGCCAGCGCACAGCATGTCCACATCCACATCCTTTGTGGTGAAAAGTCAGTCAGAACGGGAACGTCGTCGCGAGCTGTGCTTGGTAGCGCTCTCTGGCAGCTGAGTGTAACGCCATTTTGTAACGCGAACGCAATAGTCAGACTTCAGACTGTGTCGGCCACTAGTTTTACACAAGTCCTCTTGTCCTTCGTTTAACGCAAAAATAAATCATAAATTCGAGCCTGTGTGCCGCCAAGTGAAATCGAGTCGAGTCGCCTCGCATCGAAACGAATCGAATCGAATCGAATGAAATCAAATCAAAACGGGGCAATCGAAAATGTCGAGGAAAGCTGGAAAAATCTGAGAAAAGTGCGTCAGCAGCAGCAATAGCAGCAGTAGAAGCAGCCTCATCGCATCATCGTCGAAAGTAGAGGCAGTGAAACTGAATCTGAAGCTCAAGCTGAAGCTGAAGCTATAGTCCTGATGCTGATGCCTCAGCGGGAGGCGGGCGGCATAAAAGAAATCAAATTACAAAACAGCAACACACACACACACACACACACACACCAAATCAAGAACACATAGATACACCAACACTCATGTCGACAGAAGGACTAACACACGCAGCGCTGAAATTGACGCAGACCATAGACCATATAATTTAGCACACAAGTTAAACGCAAAAAAAAAAAACGAAAAGCAAAAGCAAATAATACAACAAAAATAACAGCAAATAACGAAAGAAAATGGAGAGTGCTGGGCTGTATTTGTGTGTGTGCGTGAGCGGGGGAAAATCAAACGAACATTTCGATTGTCAGGCGAGGCATTAAAGTCAAATTAACAAGTTGCAAGATCTGGCGCACCAAATGAAAATCCCGCCCAACAACAATAACAGAAAAAAGTGTTGAAAAATGCCTGAGCAGCTGTGAAGGATTCGCGGTGGCTCGCGGGGTGGGGGGTATGGGGGCCACAAGGGTACTGGCAAATACCAACGCACTTAACACATATTTACCAACACAGCGGCAGCACCCAAACACTCACACACACACACAAACAGGCATTTGGGGGCACAACAAAAACAACGCAAAAAGGAAAAACTCGCTGGAAAAAAATATTTAAAAAAAAAACGTGGAAAAACTTGAAACGCGCCAGAGATTCGAGCCGTGTCGAGATTCCATGTTATATTGCGGACTTTGCATCTCTCTCGCCTTTGTCCCTATATACATTGCCCAGATATTTTTAGCACGCGGGGGAAAATTTAAATCGCCATCGAACGGAAAAAGAATAACATAAATGCCAAGGCAAAAAAAAACAAAAACAAAAATTTGAAAAAGTAAAAGAAACAGAAAAAGTTTTTCACAACCAGCAAGATTTCTTGTGTATGTGTGTGGTGTGCTTTGTTTTTTGTGTCCTGTTTTGGCCCACAAAAGTCGGGCTAATAAAATATCAACAAGATGCGAACAAAAAACAACAAAAATAATAGTCAGTGCGATGGCGTTTTGTTGGTATTGGTGTTGGTGGCATATTGAAAAGGCTGCGCCTTCTGTTGCAAGGATAACAGAGCGAAAGAAGAAGCAGCAGCAGTAGCAACGTCATACATGTGCAAGGATATTATCAACGTCATGCCTGTCGAAGTTCACACAAACACACACACACACTAAGACGGCCTCAGATAAAAAGAGAGGGAGTAAGAGAAGGCGATAGCCAAAAGGAGAGAGATAGAGTGATGCAGCATTTGGTGGCACATTTTGTTGCTGTTTGTTCTTACCAACCATTAAACGTATTTATATTTATGGACAGAGGTCCTTCGTCCGTGGTTGGCTGTGTGTTAAACGCATTAAAGCCCCAGTTGATGTGGATAAATCTATTAAAAATAATTTCAACTAAAATTAAATAACTCTCTCTGAGATAGGGCCAAAAGCCTGTGGCTGGCCGTGCATTAAGGGGAAATCTAATTATACCTTAGCAGGATGTGCCTGCCATTAAGTCTATTTTCCCATTCTTCATAAGCCCCGACATAGCAAGAGTAACTTTTTAAAGAGTTAAAGCAGCTTTACTACCTGAGTTTGGCCATTACTATCTCACTGATCCCATCTTTACTTATTCAGGGCCCATCAGATTCCCTTGCGTGCTAGGGAAATTTTTGAATTAGGCCCCCGATCCTGGGCAATTTGGAAAAGTTTTCTGCCAAGAAACAACAATCGAAACGATATAAAAATGTCATTTAACACGCTAGGGGAGAGCTAAGCCAAAAGTTTTCCTCCATTTGGGGTAGAAAGAAATTAACTTTATTGGCCGAATCAAGCGAAAATCGCTAAACAAATGCGCCCAAGCACCTTTTCAAGTGGTGGCTTAAGCCACGATGGTCTCTCCCCACAACTCCATCCTGATTTTCTCATTTCCCAAGTTGCCAACTAGTTGAGCCTTGAAACACACTCACACACACACACACGATGTGCAATCTCAGGCACGCACACACAGTTGGCAACTAAACACATGGCAAATGTGGCAAACTTGAAACTTATCGACGGCACTAATCTAAACGGGACAAGCTGGCCAAAAACTTTTGCCTCCGCCCGCCTAAGACACTAATTCGCAACTCGCAACTCGCAACTCGCAACTCTCTCTATTTCTCTCTTTCTCATCTCCAGCGAATTGTTCATGAGGCTCAGAAAAGTAGGCTATAAAAACTATCAACACAACTCAAGTTTGTGGCAAGTTGTTGTGTGTATGGGATTTCTTCTTAGGTGCTGCAGCTCACAACATAAAAATAGGAAAAGTTTTGTTGTTCTATTCGGCTGTGTATTTTTAAGTTTTCCCCCATTTCGGCTCCTTCTGCCCCTGCCACTGCCACTGCCATGGGATCATATAATCCTTTCACTTAACAAGCAAACTTTTGGCAGCAGCCGAAACGAAACGAAACGAAAAAACTTTGGCAAACTCCTTTGCATAAACACAAACATGACCGTAGCGGAGCAGCAGTTCCCGAGTCATATCTCCGTGTAGATGTAGACATGAAATTTATGCATTTGCTGCCAGCCCGAAAAGTATTTATGTATGCGCTTATAAATATATGCCCCCACACACCCAGAGTGTCTGTTCAGATAGCCAACAAATTTATGCTAGCAATATAACAAACAAAATATTTGCGCACGAGTTGCAAAAACTTTTCGCAGAGCAACTTTAAAATAACACCGAAGAAAGCTCATGGCACCAAGGGCTCAGAAAATGGCCTGAAGTAAAAAAGTGCTTCCTACAACATGCAACATTGTTTTTTTAGCCTTATATGTGCTAATTAAAGCGCCTACGCCTAGACCTGTGGGTGAATTTGTCAGGGATTATATTCGCATACAGCCAGTTTCATAAAGTATGCTGCGGATTTCTAAAAAAAGAGCTTTCGTATGTCTGTTTTAGTAATCTTTTTAAATATACAACATTTGACAAATGGAAAGCAAATTAAATACAAAGTGTTCAGAAGGCTTATAAAGTATTTTTAAATTCAGTAAGCCCCTTTGTGATTTCATATTTTTCCTAAGCACTTGTGCAATGCCTTTACAACGAAACTTATTTCAATTGACAAATTTCCATTGAGCTCTAAATATATTTAACAATTTGTTAGTTAAATGAAGGCTCATTAAAACTTCGCAGCTATATCCTCAAAAAGTAATCAGCTAAGCTTATTAATAACCAGATATAAATTCATTTACTTATTGAATTATCTGGATTTTATTTTATTCATGAAATTGAACAGTTTAGTTTTGCTTATGCTAAAATTTGTAATATATACAATTTTACAAAATACTCATAATTGAAACGTCCTACATATAGGACAATTATTTTCTACTTTATTACTGCAAAAATTTAAAGACTTTGTATATTGTTGACTATAAATTAAAACCCCAACACTTAAAGCCAAATACAAATTAAATTCGGTCACTGGAAATAATGAAGCTTAACAAGCTGCAAATGTTTCGGGGGGAAAGCCAGGCAAACTGCTTTGTGATTTATAGAGCAAAACAAATATAATTAAATAAATCCTCGAATAAATATGTACACAAACACAACACAATGCCACACACGATAGCCAAGTGATTTCTTTTTTGCCACTCGCTTTGCTGGCAACAAGTAAAAATAATTAATTATAGATAAATGTGTGCGACGCGTGTGAGATAAATTGCCAAAGCAACACAGTAAACCGAAAACCGAAAAGCGAATAGCGAAAACAACCCCTGCCGATGTAATAAATGACTGCGCCGCAAAATGAGCTTTTAGTTTAATTAATCAAATGAATAATAATCAGTAGTAGTAATAGTAGTAGCAAGGTGCATAAACACAATTCATAAGTAGACAACAACATACAATCATAATGGCGGACTAACGCCGATGCATGGCCAACTGAGGAAGGGACCTCGTCAAGGACCTCGCCAAGGAGCTAGCCCCCTGGCAATCTGCTGCTGTCGCTGCCGCTGCCGCTGTGATTCATTCTGGCCGCCCAACAAAACAACAACAGCGAGCGCGGCGATCACAGCGGCGATCACAGCGGCAATCACGCGATCGGTGGTGCACCGCCATCTGTTGGCGGTGGTGCTGGTGCAGCGGCTGCTGGTGGAGGGGGAGTTGCAGCTGGTGGAGGTGGCGGAGGAACCGGAAACGGAAGCGGAAACGGAAGTGCTGGCGGGGCAGACTGCAGCAGCGACGGCGATCCCAAGAAGACCTTCTCGCTGCACTGCTGTTGCGTGATCGTCGACATCACACCAGTGGCGCATCCAGGAGGACGCCTGACATCGGCAACAACGGCCTCGGGAAGGGATGCGGGTGGAGCCGCCGCTGGAGGAGGTGGTGGTTCCGGCGGTGGTGGCCTGGGCCTCGGTCTCGGCGAGAATGTCTCCCAGCTGGCCAGCCAGCTGTTCCGCTTCGGCAGCAAAAAGCGCCCGGGCGTCTGCATCTGCAATGCCCAGTGCCGTCTGCAATCGCTGGGCGAGACCGCAGCAGGTGGCCTGGCAGCCACCACCATCAAGAGCCATCATGGCAGCCTGGACAGGCTGCTCCAGAAGAGCGATGGATCGACGGCAGCCGCCAGCGGTGAACGATCGATCAGCTGGGTGGTGGATGGCGGGGCGGCCGGCTCGGGCGCCCTGCTAAATGCCTCCTCCGACGAGAGTGATGACAAGAAGAAGAAGACGGTCGATGACGCTGCCGCCCAGCTGCCGCCACCGCCACGCCCCCCCTCGCGTACACATGTCAAGCCCACGGCCAAGGAGGAGTTCGATCGCGGCGTTGAGGTGGAGAAGTTCTATCACCAGATCAACGGCGACATATTCGAGATCACACGCCGGGTAAGAGCTCGCGACGAGGAGACCATGGAGCAGAAGTGCATTAGGCGCAAGGGTTCGGTGCGGCTCACCGAACCGCCCACAGGCGCTGGCCACGCCCACGTCCGGATTGAGCAGCGCCCACAGTTGCCACCGCGCAGGCAGAAGAGCGCCGAGGAAGTGGCCACCATGCCTAGGAGTGCTCTGCGTCAGCCTGCCGAACAGCTGGAGTGGTTCGATCGCCGTGCCCAGCAGCGTCATTCCGCCCGGTCCGCCGAAGGTGGCTCCCAGGTGCGAGAGGAGACCATGGAGTGGCTGAAGCTGCAGAAGACTGCCGCCAGTCCCATTCAGCCAGTGCGCACCTCCTCGGGTCCCAGTGAGATCACAGTGCTCAAGGACGAACTGCCCGACTGGCTGCTGGATCATTTGCCGCGTAAGAAGGAGCGCGAACGAGATCGGGATCGGGATCGCCTGCCCTCGGACACGGACAAGGCAGTGGGTTCGGCCTATGCCAAGGCCCTGTCGGAGCTGCTAAAGAAACCGCTGTCGCGCCAAAGTTCCGGACCCTGTGAGTTCTCGCTGCTGAAGACGGACATCGTGGAGTGGCTGACCAAGATGCAGGGCACCAGTGGGCAGGGCACCGAGCGGGGCAAGTCCCGTCGCTCGCACCATCGCCGCAACGGGAGTGGGGGCGATGCCCAGCCGCGTTCCAATTCGCAGGAGGATGCCCAGGATCAGTCGAAGGCCAGCCATCGGAAGAGGCACTCCCTGGGACACAGTGGAGCAGTCAGCGAGGAGGAGCAGCAGCAGCTCACCGCCGACTGGATAGCCTATCCGCTGCACAAGCTGCAGTCCCTGGGCAAGCAGCCGCCGCCAAGTCAGCCGCCGGACAGGGCCAATGTTCCCAGTGGCTATGCGGTGCCCAGTGCCCTGTCCCACACCCCGCTGTGCCAGCGGCGGGAGGAGCGTTCCCGGGAGCGAAGACTGCGTCACTCGGCCAGCGAGGTGGTGGGCAGTGGTGGAGCCACCGCCTCCGCCGCCGTCAACACCGCCCATCTGGAGCGACTGTATGCCAAGCCGCACAAGGACCGCTATCAGTATGTGCCGAAGGCCAGCAAGGAAGGGGGCGGGGGCGGGGCCGGGAGAAAGGAGCGCTCCCGACGCCACCAGACCCAAAGATCCGCCACGGTCTCCGACATGTCCGCCCAGCGTTCCGGTGGCCACAAGCGCAAGTCGTCGAGTGCCGAGCGGGCTCCGCGGTCGCCATCGCCGGGCCCCTGCACGGATCCCGACTGTCCACTACTGCCCATCTGCACGGATCCGCACTGCCGATACCAGGAGTGCCAGGCGCGGCAGTGCATCACCTCGTCCGTGAGCTCGGTGAATCTGGCCAGGCATCAGCAGTTGGCGCAGGTGCAGCTGCATGCGGTCCCGGCCCATTTGGTGAGTGCCATGGGCTCCGATGTGCCGACAACACCCTCGACAACGGCCACCCCACCACCGCCGCCGCCAGGGGGTGGCATGCAAGGATCAGGATCGGGAGTGGGAACGCTCAGCGAACGCCGCCTGGTCATCTGCCATGACTGCCGGTCGTGTGCCCCGCTACTCAGCTGCCGGAATCGCAAATGCCTCAATGCCGCCAAGTGCAACTCACTGCCTCGCTGTGCCGCCGACTTCAATCGCCTGCGGACCCAACTGGCCCAGCCGCCCACCACACTGGATGACATTGAGCCGGCGCCCCTGGACGACCTGGAGATGCAGCCACTGCCCTCGCCCCCCCATCCGCATCCGCACCATCACTATCGCAGCAATTCCCAGCCAAACACGCTCCAGAGGGGCGATTCCGCCAGTTCTGGAGGGGGAGCTGGCGTAATAGTAAACGTAGGTCCAGGAGGAGGAGGTGGCCTAAGAGACCCCGGATCAGGTCTGGCCTGGCTGGAGCCCATAACCACACTAGTGCAACCACTGCCCGCCTATGTGCACCATTCGAACGGCAAGCTGATGAAGTCCGCCTCGGCTGCCTCGCTCAACTCCCGTCGCCGGCGCCACAAAACCGTGCACTTCGGCGAGAACCTGCTGCGGGAGGTGTGCCAGAACCGGAAGCTCATCAAGACGGAGGCTCAGGTGCCGTCCGGGTCGGCGCCCATGAAGGCCAACATCCAGATGCTGTACAACTTCGTGGAGGGAGTGCTGAGCGCCTGGGTGGACGACGATGAGGACCAGGTGCGTTCCGGCGCCGAATCGGAGCCGGAACACGGAGTGGTGCCCATGCAACCGATCCATAGATGCAACCGCCTGCGATACCAGTGCATCCGGCGGGTGGTCGAGGAGGCCGCCGATCTCCAAGGCACCCTCAAGCTGGGCAACTCCCGCTATCGCCATCGCCATTGGCGCAGCACCGCCAAGCAGTGCAACGAAATGTTCCTTCGCAAGGTAGGAAAAGCTGATCCCTAAATGGGGCTGTAATTTGGGGTTATCATCTTTAAGAGTTTCGTAATGTTTAAACAGGTTTTTATCATTATATTCTGTAAATTAAAAAAATGTGTGACTCTTGAAAAGGAAGAGCATTTCATTCCTTAACTAGTCCTTCATTATTTTAAGGACGGGAGTCCTCTTATAAGTATGGTAATAATAATATCTTTCAAAACTAAAATAAATCACCATATAATATAATTTTCCCTGCATACTTTTAGACATATTTTTAAGTGATTTGAAAAACCACAAGATTTCTGTGGCACCTCCAAATGATTTGGTTTTTCTTAATTAGGTTTATATCTAACCAAAGTTAGACTGTGGTTTAAAGTGCAATTCCCATATTAGATTCAAATTTTTCAGTTAATAGGACACCAAATGAAATTATAAAAATCGAAGTTGCTCTTTTAGAAAGTTCCGCAATTTCTTTATCCTAATCGTTTGCGTTGGATACATTTGTCAGGCATGCTTTGAACTTCTACTCCCGTGGCAAATTAATGAATAGCGCGTGAGAAAATGTCGCCCGGGGTAGAAAGCAGAGACCAATTCCCTTTCCACCGCGAATTCCTTCAGTTAAGTGTATTGTCTGACTGGTACAAACTCATTTCGGGCTGCCTAACAAAACGTTGATCAAAGCCAAAGCATCCTTTTCACGCTCGAGCTGCTCCTGGGCTCCTTTTTTGGCTCCACAAAGGAGCAATAAATTAGAGCATTAGCCCCCGACCTAATGCCATTCGAGAAAAGCTCTTAGCACACGGACAAATAGCGTTCATGGACGGGGTAGGTGGTGGCAAAAAGGGGTGGGAAAAACTGGTACTTGTATTTAGTTTTTCGGTAATGAATGGCATTGATTGCAATACGCATGAATCAAATGGCTTCAAAGTGATAAAAGGCCATTTGTCCGAAAAAGCTGATGGAAAAGGGGGAGTTGGGCACAGTGTGGGCGTGGCCCAACATGGAGAACCAACACATGGGGCGTCTGAAAATAGGTAGATAAAGAGTGTGCCATGCACCACAGATGTATAGCCTCTAAATGTGAGTTACAATTTCAGAATTCATTGGAAACGCACGGCATCTGTGTTTACTTTGCATCCCTGTAGCTTCGTTTGGTAAACTTAACAAGCAAATAGATACATTTACATTGGTCAAGGGTCTTACATGCAGTGCTTGAATCTGCACATAGATACCGAGAACACACATATTCAAACGAGTGGCGCCGAATGGAGGAGCGTGGCGGTGCTTTAGTTGGCTTATCAACTGAATGGGTATGCATACTAAGTGATGGCCAGATCAGTGCTAAAAGAGATGGTCCCGAATGGAAGAAGGAGCGGATTTACCGGATTAAATGTGGCATATCTGTGAGTTTTGCCATTCCCCCATTGCTTTAATTAACGCTTGTTACCCGTCCACATGATCTGAATACCAAAATGGCACGAACATTGCGCATCTGTTCTTTGATTACTGCAAAACCATTTCCAAGGTTGCTCCGAGTCGCTTGTTAATTTTGATTGATTCAATGCTAAACAGTTTCACCTTCAGCCAATTAGATGGGCGCTCAGCGCTGGCTGGAATATTTAATCAAATCGCAATGACATTGCAAGTTTATCACCCATCCGCCCATCGTTTGCCCCTTCTCGCAGCCCACAAGTAAGATGAGCTGAGGGATAATTCCAAATTGATTTTCGCATTGCAATGCAGCAATTTGGCTGTGCAAAAAAGAAAGAAACTTTACAAGTCAGCTACGAAACGTTCGAAGCTCGTCAGTATTCCCTGATTTTATCCCAAACCCAGCTGCCTTGCAGATTTCGTCTTTGAATCAATTTCGTTTGGCTAACAACATTTGCGCCGGCAACGAAAACTTCTTTAATGCCTCACTTAATCGCAGCAATGCCAGGAACGTGCCACGGCCACCGAATAACTTTTCCCCAACCAGCTTAACCTTGCAACCCCCTCGTCAATACATATATACATATAAACATATATACATATATATATATAGGGTATAGCACGAAACCCCCTGCATAAACACTCTATCAAATATTGTAATTTTTGACAGCGACATATGAAAAGATTTTCACCATCAAAACGAAGATGTTTGAGGGGCGGGGCGAGGTGACAATGGCAGTGCCAATGACATGCCATTCCCCAGCTCATCTCGTCCACATTTGACATTCAAAAGTCATTGATAATTATGGCTGAAACGTGAACGACAGCCGCATCGAGGGATCACAATCAATTCTTGATTAGAAATCGTAACGAAAGCACCTGGCTCAGCTGTGCGGATATGCGGATGTGGGGGGAAGGGGAGAGATGTGCTCTATATATGGGAACCCATCAATGCGCCTAAGTGGGCGGGTTCGTCTGTGCGTAAATTGAATTTTGATTTTGCACCGATGCTGAGATATGGCGTATTAGGCCCCAAAGTAATCAGGTGGCTGAGTTGAGGTACGAGGTACGAGGTAAAGGGACCAACGAGAACCCCTACTGTCTGGCATTTAATCTTTTGTGTGATTGTTGTTTGGCCGTGTTCGCATTCGTGTTCGTGTTTTGGGTTGCCCATTTAGGCTTACCCATGTGAACGCTTTCAGCCATTCGTGCGAGCTTGTCCTGGAAGGACAAATAGACAGGAGATGGACTGCCCAGGAGAAATCCCATTGTCAGTTTCGGGTTTTCGGGATTTCGGGATGAAATTCAAGAAACAGTCTACCTGCTGCCACTTTCAGGCCAATTAAAAATTCATGAATCATTTGACAAACTCTTCGGACTCGGGCCGATCTCTCCTGGGATGACCAGCAGGAATGCCAAATGCGTGGTAATCTGCTGTAAAAGGGTAACCTAACTCTGGACCTCTTTAAATCACAAAATTTGATTAGATGTATGAAGCCAGTTTAGTTCTTAAATTCAAACCTGAACCTTTTCACATCACTGGAGTTGATTAGAAGTATGAAGCAAAAGTAGGTTTTTCACTGAGTCACTTCAGTATTCAAATTCAAATGAACCCCTTCAAATCACTAAAGTTGATTAGACGGAAGATCCATAAAATCAATTGGTAAACACTTGGAATGCAAGCCAACCGTTTTCTGTATCAGTTCATCATAAGTATTTTCCTTAAATTCTAACCTCTTTAAGTCGCATAATTTGATGATGAGGAAAAGGACTCAATTTTAATGATTTTTTCACTGGGTCAGTCCTTGAATTCAAACGGAGAGTACTGGTAGATTCAAACATGGTTCCCCCAACTCACCAACAGTTCAATTCCACGCCCCTTCCTGCAACACAGTTCCACTCGACAGCTTCCGCTCGGCTTGATGATTTCATGGAAAACTTCATTGAGCAAGCGGAAACTATTTCGTTTTGGTGAAGTGCAGGTGGCGGGAGTGTTTTTGAACTTTCCTATTAAATTTTCGCCCCACACTCTTTTAGCCACTTAAAGTGACACGCACAGATATCGATTTGAGGGGTGCGAGTGCCCATTCCACCTTGGTCCTCGCAGCTTGTAACCGCTTTGATCTGGGTCCCTCGCTTCCCGGCCATCATCATCCTCCAACCACTCGCCCCCCCATCTCCTCAGTCGCTAAGCGAGCCACGTCTCAGGTTGGGTTCCTTTGGTTATTTGCATGCCTTTGCACTGCTCTTCGATTAATATAAAATTTGATTAAACTTGGTCGCTCCACTCCGCTGTGTCGATGCTGTGGGTTAAGTACACATGACCCCGGCTGGCAAAAGACGGTGATTCTTCGCCACGGGTGGGATTTCCCCGGCCCGAGAGCAAACATTAGAACCCGCTCCCCCAAACAAAAAAAAAAAAAAAAACAGGCAGGCAGGCAGTCAAATAAATAACTTGTAAAACATGCATATGAGCAAAAATGTTTGAAAATTGCCAAAACGAAAGCAGGGGCTGGAGTATCGTAGTAACCAGGGACTGGATGGCTGGGCTCGAAGTCCTGTTCGAAGGACCCACACTCACAGGAAGGAGAGACGAAACGAATAAACACATTGTAAATTGATTTCCTTGGGAACTCAAATAAAAATGGCATGAAAAGCAAGTGAGCGACAGTTGGGCGATGGGAGTGGCCGGTGGCCCGCTACGCCCACCTCGATTGAAACGAATGAATGGGCAAACCAATTTTTATTGCCACGCGGGACACGTAGCCCGAGCAGAGCCATCGACTTTGGTCTTGGCTTGAATTCCCACATGGACCGAAATTCTCCACCTCCAGCTGCTCCTTTTTGGCCTTCCCTTCCTGCAGAGATGGCAAAATGGCTGCAAGGCGAGCGGAAGGAAGCTGGGAGATGGCCAGCCGGGCCAAAGGCAAACAGCATTCAGTCAAAGAGTCAGTCATTCAGTTAGTGAGTTAGTCAGTCAGTCAGCTAGTGAGTCAGTCGGACGAACCGGCTTTTGATGAAATAACATTGCCAAGTAACAGTTTGCCTTTCGCCATTTATATCCCTTCGTTTCGCCCAGTTCTCCCAGCCATTTTGTCAATTGTTGTCTGGGCCTGTCCTATCTCTATCTGTCGGTCCAGTTTTTCCCCGACTCCAACCCCGCTAAAAATGCAGGCGAAAAGAGAAGACAAATTGCTTTATCGACGACATACGTAACAAATGTTGCCGTCGGCACTGACAACAGCAACAGCAACCAACAACCAACAAGCAACAAAAACCAAAAACCAACAACAAGAAAACTGGCCATTATTGGTTTCAAATGGCTTCGCCCAATGGGGCTTACCAGTGGCTGGTGGAAGGTGGATGGCATCCATCCACCCCTGCTGCCTGCTAATTATGACTTAATTATTTCAATTATTTTCTGTTCGATTTATTGAATTTTATGGCCGGCAACCGAAACCTCGTACGTGTTGCCAGGCGTCTTAATTAAATTGACTGCTCACATTCTCGATTCTGAACACCACAACCTCTCGCTCTCTGAATCTTCCCGCAGATTTCGGACGATGATCGAATGAGCCTAACTACCGCCGTTTCGGATGAAGATGATGGGGAAAGTGTCATGGCGTCACCATATAAAGCAAAGGCCACTGGCACCGCTGCATCCTCCTTCAACTGCACGGGCGCTGTTCGCAAAGCCGGGTAAGTTCATATTCCATCTCGATTCCTGCTCATCCCCAACCCAACCCATCCCATCCCATCACCTTCTGGGAATCTGGGAATTTATGCCTCCGGTGTATGTAATCTGGCAGCTAGGCATAGAGTGGGTATCCTGGCTTGTGGCCGAACCTGCTCACGTCCAACAAGTCATCATAAATAACCAGTCGGTGGGTCGGTTCATGAGCAGCCTCCTCGGGGAACATAATTTCACAGTGATTAAGGTGGTCAGAGGTGGAGAAAGCAGTGGCTGGGGATTAACGTTATTATGTCCGTGCAAGAGGTATCAAAGTTGTGAGGAGGTATCAAAGTGCTAAGCACATCAGGTAGATTATGGTAAGACCATAACTTTTATTTAATCTTTATTAGTATTAGCAAGGCGTTAACGTGACTTGAGGTAGATCAAAAAATATCCCCACTCGTAATTATGATTAGAATTAATCATAAGGTTAAACAGTTTAGAGCTAACATATTCCACAAATGTTCCTGCCAAATTTAGCTTATAGAATGTTTTACATTATAAAAAAAATAGAATTCCAGAATTATCCGTAATATGAAATAATTATTGCCTCAAACGTACTCAGTTAACTAAGTCTTCTAGAAATTTTGTTTTTTTTTACATAAAATAGTTGCATTAATAAGATTTATTTAAATAGTTCAATCCAACAAATACCAAAAAATTAAGAAGTAGTATAGGGTATGACAGCCTTCGATCCTTTATATTAGCTCCCCCTTTCTGTTATGATAAGCCGCTGGAAGACTTATGTGCGCAGGAAATGCCCCATCCTATTATCGTATCTTGATTAGCTCCAAAGGTTAATGGGTTGATGGCGAAGCTGTTGAAGTTCTCCCAGGGATTACGAGACCTTTTCCCCCCTCCGCCCACTTAACAAAACCGAACCGAACTACATCAAAATGTTTGCTTGCAGCTTCCTATCGGTAAAGAAATGGTTACTACGCAAGAAGCACCAGATCGAGCTGGCCAGAAAGCGGGGCTGGAAGGGCTACTGGGTGTGCCTGAAGGGCACCACGCTGCTCTTCTATCCGTGCGACTCCCGCGAGGGCCGGAGTGTGGAGGCGGCGCCCAAGCACTTGATTATCGTGGATGGTGCAATTATGCAACCAATACCCGAGCATCCCAAACGCGACTACATCTTCTGTCTGAGCACGGCGTTCGGCGATGCCTATCTCTTCCAGGCGCCCTGTCAGGTGAGTATCTCTATTACGTCGCAGGTGTGAGTTGGCTGGGTGGGTGGTTGGATGGTTGGCTATACATATCAGCCGCAGGACATGCTCGCTCTCGTTTCGAGCAGTCAATATCAGAGGGAAGTCCTTCAAGGAAGCTATGAAAGACTGGCCTTGCCGCGCGTCCGAAGTCGGAGCATAGAAAGATGGCAGCGCAAATTTGTTTGCACAAGGATATGCAAGGATAGGCGAGTCCAGCGCTTGCGGGTCCGAGTCACCCTGCTCTCTCATAATCGCCAGGCTGGCTAGAAATGTATGGCATAAAGAAACCACAGATGGAGATTAATGCACTTTGAAAAATGTGTAATGTCTTGAAACATGTGCAAATTGATTTTCTTTTCCACATAAAGATTTAACTTAGCAAGTTAATTTCAATAACCATGAATGTTTGTCTTAAAGTATTTGAAACATTTTAAAATAGCTAAAACTAAAACTTTTTGTGTACTTTAAAATCGAAATACTTATAATGGAAAACATGTCTTCAGATATTAGAATAATTTAAAATGCAGAGTAAAAAGTACACACATTTTGGCATTTACAACAAATTCTTCTTCAGGTGGAAAACTTATAACTTTTAACAAATATAAGAAATAAATCAGTATAAAAAATTAGATATTGTAATCGTTAATAAATAAAATAGAATTAATAATTTTGCCTTGGTAAATGCCATTAATAGTGTGGTAAACTTAAAAACTTTTGTTTGCATTCACTAAAATTTCAAGAATTTTAACCCATCTGGTTATAGCATACTTAAAAAAAAAGAGCGCATTCTTATTTTTGCTAGTGTGCATAGATGCAGATGCAGATACAGGACGAGGACGAGGACGAGGACATGGACATGAACGAGGACGCTGGCAAGGCGCTGACTGACGCAACACGCAAGAGTCTGCTCGAGAGAGAGAGTGAGCGATATACTGTGGAAAGGAGATGGGGAGTAGAGGGAGCCGGGGGCGGCTTAAAGTGTGAGCCATGATTGAGGTGGCGTTGACTGACTGCCAACTGGCAGATTGCCTTGAACAGCTGCAGTGGCAGCAGCATCCTTGTGGCAGCCCTAAACTGTTATATGTCTCAAAGGCATACGTTTTGCACACCCCCCCATCCTGTGCGTCCTGTTCGTCCTTCTGGCTGCCAACTCTCGCCGTGGCCCAACGTGATTTGTCATTAAATTTGCATAACTGATAGCCAGCGATGAGCGGGGATGAAATGGCTTTCGGATGGGGTATAAGTTCGACGTTTGGCGCTGGGGAGGCCCATCAAATTGCTTGCGGTGCATTTGGTCTGCAATTTGTTACAATGTTTCCCCTTTAACAACCTCCATTTCCATTCATTCGCAGGTGGAGCTTGAGAACTGGGTGAACAGCATCCATAGCGCCTGTGCCGCCGCCTTTGCCAGACATCGCGGAAAAACGGGCACGCTGCACCTGCTTCAGGAGGAGATCTTCCGGTTGGAGAAGGCCATTGAGTCGGTGAGTAAATATGTTGGCCCCCAGATGCGGAATAAATGATAAATATATGCATGCCGCAAAAACGCAAACACCGCAAAATCCCAAAAACCCAAACACAAATTCAATACACATTCGATGCGGGCCTGCGTGCAAAAGTATTCGCTGCGGTTCCGTGCCAGGAACACATGGAGCACGTGGAGCATCAGGAGAATGCCAGGATATCCAAGGAGCACCTGCTTGGATTGCGGTTGCATCTCGCATTTCTCATTGAATGGCGCACAGCCATGTCAAAGAGATAAAGCTGCGTTTCATCGCCGTAAGGCGGTCTAAGCCCCACTGAATAGCATATGCATCCAATGTCCCATCAATTGGTATCGCTTACGAATGCATCATCGATCATACAAATTGTGCGAATACCAAATAGGATTTAAAACTGTTATGAATCGCACTGTACTGAATCGAGAACGGAATTGAATGGCAGACGAAAGCCGAATTAAATTAGGAAACCCATCGAATGCGGATTACACATCAGTTCGGTTATGCATTATGTGCTTAAATTCTCTTAGAGTAGGAATAAATATGTCGTTATGTCTGGTAAATATTTTGAGTTTTGATGAGCAATGTCAAGAAGTTCATGTGCTATGACCCACAAACTTAATGCAATTTATCAAGCCACTAGTGAAGATAAAATTGGCTTTGGTTACAAATGGCACAGGGAACAATAAGCTTATTGTTTGTGCTGTTTAAAGTTAGGAAACGATTGTAAGGATAATTGGCAATACAAATATATTTCATTAATTATTTTACCTTAGTATTTCTTAAAAGAAAGCATTTTGTCGTATCAGAAAGAAATCCACAGCTCCATAACTCTTTTGGAACTCCACTACCTTGACTCAATGACTAATGTAATCGACTAGAAAAACAAATTCCCACAGATATATCCTTTGCAGGACAACAATTTCTCAATATCGCACTGTCAACTCAGAAGTCAACAGCACAACAGGCGACGGAACACAACAATCGCATTTTCCGCCCGCATTTTCCGCATTCCCAACCAATTTCTCAGTCTCAGGCGATTCCCCAAAGATTTATGCCATTGTCGAGGCATCGAGTGAGGGGCAAACTGCTTCTACTGGCAACTATTTATGTATTTGCTTTCAAATCAATTCCCCATCAATTTCGCGGCAAACAGCGTAAAATTCCTTGCACTGCAATTTATTTTCCTCTCCAGCGAAAACTTTTGTAAAAAGGATAAATGGGAAAGGGAGTGGAGAAAGGGTGTGGAGAAAGGGAATCAAAGTGAGGAAAATTTTTGCGCCGCGCAAATCGCAAGACAAAGCAAAAGGAGGAAAGATGGAAAAACGAATCGTAAAAGCAAACAGAATTGAACTCGAGTTGAAACTACAAGAAATTGCACTTGGCCCACGATAAATGCTCTGGATAAACCAGGGAACTGGAAACCGTTGGGGAGATATGAAACCCATCCAGCCCGCGCCAAAGAAAGTAAACTTTATTTGTTTATTTATTTTTCATCATGTCATTTTCAGTTGCCTTTCTCTCCGGCCCTTTTACCACCCATTTCTTCTCGGCCCCCGCTGCCGCAGTTTTTCTTGTTGTTTGTTAGTTAGTTAGAGGGACTCCAAAAGACAATTATGTTGTCTGTCCTATCCTCAACAACTTGATTCATTCGTCTCTGTCGTTAACATCGCTGGTGCTTTTCTGCTCTTGCCGCCTCAGCTGCTATAGCGTTTGCCGGAAAATTACAACTTCCGGTTATGGCAAATTCAGAAAAAAGAATGCTTTGAAATTATTATAAGAAGTGACTCGTAGAAGTTTGCTTAGTGCAACAATAAATAACCAGCTAAAAACTTAAGGATTTTTAAATTATTGTTGAAGAAAGAAACTTATAATATTTAATGCGATAGTCACAAAAGCTTAAAGCCACATAAACTTTTAGATTTTTGTGACTGTAATACATAGTTTAATCTTAAAACGATAGAAAATCGATCGCTTCATAGAAATCTCCAAAGAGCCTAAAAATTAACAAAAATAATTTAGTTTTTTTTAATTTTTTTAAGTTTTTTTCCGAGTTTTGTTCTCTATCGGTAAATCGCACGGAGTTTGAATAAAAAAAGCTGTTCTTACTTTAAATAATCTGTTTTTATAAATAAAAAACTTTAAAGAAATTTAAAATTGATTTTGTGTAAATGCGATAGTCACAAAAGCTTAAAGACATATTAACTCTATAGGTTATATTTTAAGTTTCTTGCTCAAAGTTTCTTCCAATATTGGTAAATCGCATAAAGTTTGAAAAACAAAATATAAATCTGTCTTTAAAGATTTTCGATACCTGAAAGTGGAATTAATCTCATTTGTTTTTCAAAAACAAAAAATTGATAGCAATAATAATTACAAGATCTGAACAAATAGACTTCAGAAAACTCTAAGAAAATATTTTACATGATCTTAAACAAGTCATCGTACTATTTTTGTTCTGTGTGCCCCAGTTTCTGTGAGCTGTGGGCGGGGGCCCACCTCAATTTTTTCTTGGCGCCCTTTTTTAATTTAGTTTTTTTTCTCATTTGCTCGGCAAAGTTGTAGTTTGATGTTATGACCAGAGCGAGAGGGCCTGCACTTGCCGTGCTCCTCCATCCATCTTCCACTATCTGTCCCTTTGGAAAAACCATAATTACTTCCTTGAACTGCTGCGTTTCTCTGTCTCTCGGCCTGTTTGTGTTTACGTCGCTGGCCAAAAAAAAAAACAAAACAAAAAATGCTGAGAAAGAAAACAAAAACCATTGAGCGGAAGTCCGAGATTGCCATAAGAGTGCTCTGGGTTCTATTACTTCCGCTTTACCTCATTTCCCAGCCAGGCCGCCAAGTGGGCCTCAGTTGGCCGAAAACAAACTAGTTGGATAAATATTAATTAAATGAGCTTAAGGAGTGGACAAAAATGAAGTTTGCATTTAGTATTTAGCATTACTGCGTTGATGCATTTGTTGTTAATTAATTTTCTAGAAAAATACGACGAGAGTTGAATGAAATTAACAGAAAGAAAAGCAAGTAAGGCAAAGACAGCTGGAATAAAAAAGGTGTCACACCAACGCATCATTCTAGTTGCTCCTTTTGTGAGTGTTGGCGTGTGTGGACGGGTCACCGGCACCCAGCCAAACCACCGAACTGCCACCCACTACCACCCACCGCCCAACGCCCCTTTTCTGTGAAAAGAGCAACAGTGCTGTCCTTTTTTTCTGCCACTTTTTGTTGTCGTCCTGCCTTCTACAGCTTGTTGTTGTTTTTTATAGCTGTCACCTTTCGGAAATAATCATATATGTGTCAGCGGGGAGGCGGTAAAAAGGGGGCGGTAGCGGAGGAGGGGGCGGTGGCGTGGGCGGTTTTGGCAGCACTTCGCTTCGTTTGCTTTAGCTTTTCAAGTTGCTCCCTGTCTTTTTTTTTCTATGTGTGGGTATACTTCTTCTCCAGCTGCTTCTTTTTCTAGCTATCTTTTTTTCTTCTCGCATAAAACACTAACACATACACTCGCATAAGCGTACACACACACATACACAATGCTGGGCCGTAAAAAAATAGTAGTAGCTGCCCGAGCGCGTTTGGTTTTTCGTACGCTCTGGTTTTTACGCTCTAATTACGACTCCTACGACACCAGCTCCACCATCCACCAGCCAACATCCACTCGCACCTGGCTACACCATCAACCCCCCCTTATCTTTCATAGACCAACTCCCCCCCACCCACACCCCATCGCACCTGATGTGCAATTGCCATGGCGGCGCTGTCTAAACAAGGCTCACTTGCTGATCTCGCTCCTGCTTTTTACCTTCTGCCAGGGATGCTTTCAATTTGCAATGGCTGCTGTCATTTCAGCTCAATAGCAGCCAGCTCACTCCCGCCACGCCCTCTTTTCGCGAACGCCCACCAATTTCGCCCCCGGCTTTCCTGGCCAAACCTTTGGGCTTAAATTGTTGTTTGCTTTAACATTTTTGAAAACATTCGTATTCCACAAACAATTTCTTTGCTAACGAACGCATGTTCAGCAGCTCAAAAATATCTCACATTAAATGATATGTTTGAAAAAATGTTTATTTCTTTTAAGCAACATGAATTAAGTCAATAGTATTCATGCTCGTCACGTAGCAGTACAAAAATATACAACTTTTAATTTTAGCAAGAATTTTTTCAATACAGAAATATTTTATAAGCTTTAAGCCTTATAAGCCTTATAAGCCTTTTGGAAACATAAGCAACAATAATTGACAATAATAAAAACAAACCCAAAACTCAAACTAAGCTGAGTTACAAAAAAGAATTATAAACCAGCTTCGAATCTTTTAGCTTTTAAATACTTTTTCTGATCAACAACTATTTGCCATCAATAGTTTCCGGTGATAAAGTTTTTCCTTTCTTTAAACTCATTTTTCTCACAGTTAGTCAGTTATTTTGCTCATTTTTTAAATACCTTAACCGCAGTTTTTATTGCGGCCAAATGATTTTGTTGCGGCCGCCATCGATTTTAAATAATTGCACTAATTAAATGATGCAACAGTCGTGAATGGCAATGACTTTACGCATTTTCTGTGCAGTCGGGGTGGCAGTAAAAAAATTGTATTGCGCTTTATGAAAACATTTAGTAAATGAAAATTGTTTTTCTTGACTGCTGAGCCGGAAAGTGGTCAATCATTACAGAAGTTGCGCCTGCATTGAAGATTTAAATTTCTTTTGGCTTTATTACTCCACCAGTTACACACACATTCGAGGGGAAGCCCTAAAGTGTGTAATTAAAATTATAATAATTAAAGTGAAACTCAACCGCATGTACAAACACATACACACTTATCTTTAACTCGCCTTTCTGCTGGCTAGCAACGCTTTGCGTGGCCGTAAACCGAAAATTTGTAAACCAAAATTATAATGAAATGCATATTTAGTTAATTTTAACTTACACCGAAAACTTTACTTAATTAGACCAACTTAAAGCCGCACAAAATGTGAAGAAGCTTCGATGGGCAGCGGGGAAAGGGGAAAACAATGAGTTTCCCTTTTCACCAAAAATTCTTCCATTTTCCACTCGTAAAGTGAACTTATTTTTTGGTGTTTTTTACTTTTGCTGCTCCATTCTCTCTTCAATATTTTTTAATGAAACCATAAAGTTTATAATTACCATAAAATTTACTTGTTCGGTTCGTTTTTGTCCTGAGGTTTCTTCATGATGGGAAAAAAAACTTTAGTTTGACCAGGCACACAAGTATATATATGGCTCTGGGCGTGGGAGTGCATGTGAGTAAGGCGTGGCATTTCATAAACTAATGCCAAAATGGTACAAATTTATGGCAAGAAATATGAGAAACGAGTTGAACTCCAAAGTCCGGCACAAAAGGCACGGGCTAGGTGACACACACTCCTACATATGTGGTGACCCCGACGCAGCTTTGTTTTTGGCCAAACGTGCGAATATTTTTGCAACTTTTGGCCCAAAGTTGCACAGGAAATGGGTCTGGCATATGGTTGCCACCGGGCCAGGACACGAGGACATTAGGACGGCAGGAACCGGCCCTTAATCCCACGACCCTTCCTGCGCAGAATGCGTTTGCTTTGGTTTTTGATTTGTTTTTGTTGGCCTAGGCACAAACGAACGAACGAACGAACGAACGAACAAACGGGCCTGCTGCATGCAGATGCGAGAATATGCTTTATGTAGGCGCTGACACAGTGGGCGTGGCTGTGGTCAGGGGCGTAAAATTCAATTCAATTGTCAACAGCATCCAATGGCCAGTAGCTAGCGCATCCTCATCCCCATCCTCGTCCACTTCGCTGCGCTGTGGCCACAGACCTAGGCGCCAGTTTAGAGGTTTGAGTTCGGGGGATTCGGGCCTAGCATCTTTCCCCGGTCCCCGGTCCCCGGTCCCCGGTCCCCGGTCCCCGGTCCCTGTGCCCACCGCTCAACTGCAGCACTCACAACACGTTATATAATGTGGCATCATTTTGTGGTCAGCATTTATGCAGACCATATACAATTTTGCAGGCCTTTTGTTGACATGGGCCGATCAAACCCCTCATTTTGCGGTTTATGCTGAGAGGGTCCACGTTCACGTTCACCTTCACCCACTTCCCTGACTTTTGACTGCAATGGAGCAGCCATTTAATGCAGAAGCCATGTCAAAAGTCTTCTCCTTTGAACAACTCAATATCCTTTAGGGTCGCAGGATAGCCTCCTTTTGCTCGCCCACATTAATTGATTCTTATCGAGTGGAGTGGAGTGGAGTGAACTGGAGTGAAGTTGATGAAGTTGGCAGGGACAGGGGCCATTAGCAGTGGCAAACAAAATAAACTGATACCACCAGGTCACGACGAGTCCTTTGCCTGACTGCCGGCGCATGATTATTATTTTAGTCATTGTTTTGCCGTTATTGTTGTCCCGGTGGTTTTGCCATTTCAAGCATCTTTGGCTTGTCATGCGAGCTACGTTGAGCGCTGACAACGGGGACGCAACAATGGTAAAATGTACTTTTTAATTGTACTCCCGAGTAAAAACATATATCAACCAAAACACAGCAGCTATAGGAGGAAAACGAAAACAAAAACAAAAACAAAACAAGAACCATGAACTCTACAAACTCTCGACTCTCAAGCGGAAATGGCAGACCAACGACAACAACAAGACCAGCAATAATAATAACAAGTACATATAGCAATGGCAATGGCAGCTCCCGACCAGCTTCAGATTCAGATGCCACACTGAAGGAACTAAGGGGTGGCTATTTTTAATCATATCTGTGGTACCACTTTAACAATTATTTAACAAGTCAGTTTTAGAAAATTAAAGGTAAAAGTTACACCTTAAAAGACCAGCTAAAAATTAAGTTCTAGACCTCAAAATAATTACCCATAATAAAAAAGCTTTACTTGACGTCGTTTATGTGAGAAAAATACAACTTAGTAAATGTTCTAAGAAAATTATTCTTGTGAGTTGTAAGCTAATTTTAATTTTTTCTAAGTCTATTCACCCTGAGTCTTGAATATAATTTTTATATCAGACCAAAGCAATTTTGTGACAATCATTTGCAAAATGTAACCACATCTTTTATATTCTTGTAAAAATGCTAGTAAAAAAATTTACTTCTCCTGAGAAACATATGAATAATAAGGAAAATAAACTTATTCCAAATGTCACTACAACAATGTTTTTGTATAAATTAAAAAAAATAATTACTTCCCCTGAGAAATACATGAACATATATTTGAGTGACATACTCATTTCAATCAGTTTTATGTCATTTGCATTATTTGGCAAAACCTCTACTTAATTTTGAACCACGATAGAAGAACGCTTTTTCTGCCTGTGCAACTCCCTCGCAAATGTGTGCTCTGGGATGGAGGCATCATCAGGGGCAGAGGCAGCCTCAAGTGGCGCTTAATGAAAGCGCAACAGACAACGGGAGGACCACAGGCACACGACCACAGGACAACTGAGTGGGACAGGATCTAGGGGGGCAGGAGGCAGGAGGAAGGAGGCAGAAGGCAGGGACAAATACACAGAAACACAGTCGAGGCAGGACAACTAAATAGGCGAACCGCAAAAACTCATCGTCAAGGAGCGACAGATATGGCCAGGGAAAAGGGGAAATAGATGGGGAATCCAACTATGCAGAAATAATAAAATTCACGGGAACTGAGATGGAAGCAGTTCGTAGGACCTCAAGCCAATACCATTCCCGTACCCGTAGCCGTACTCCAGTTTGCCGGAGCCGAAAGGCTGGAAAGGAGGAGCCGCTCGAACTGTGGCTGGGGCTGTCACTTAGCGCGTGACATGTGTCAAAACAAGCGGCCACCGCAGCGAGACCGTGACCAGAGACTCAGAGCCTTAGAGCCCCCTGCCCAAGTGCATCCCGTGTCCTGGGAGTGCTGTTAATAGCCACCCACAAGAGTAGTGAAATGGATTTGGTTGGGAGGAAGCCTCAAAATTGGTGACGAGGCACTCAGAGTGGGTGGAACCTAACCCAAATGGAGATTGACTTGACATTAAGAATACATAACCACAATAAAACTAAGGACCGTTTTCTCGACTCCCTGGTAAGCTAGCAGTTAGTTTTTACTTTTAGACTACTTCCATCATAAAGCAAAAAAAATATGTTTTAAAAACCGAATCAGGAAAAGGCGACTAAATAAACTTACATTTTCAATTTAAACCATTCTTAAGCTGTCGGAAAAGTCTTAAAAATTAATTTCGCTCATAGATTTAAGACTTCGTATTTGCTTAGATACTTGCTTATGGAGCTAACAATGCTAGTAAAATATTAAAATAATATTTACCAATATCAGATCAGGGATTGAAAAATGCATTGAATATTCCGTTCTATAGACTTCCAAATCCATCTTTCTAACACATCTATCAATATGTAACTATATTAAAACAAACGGCAAATCAAATCCTCTTTGTTCACTTTTGTTATAAACAAAAATAACACCAACGACTAACGTGTAAAAATGGGTTCGTTAGTTATTCATTGATGCAATGGCTTTAAAAGCTGCAGTTTCCTGGGTGGAGCAGATAGCGTTCCTTGTTTGTCAAATATTTCCCTTGCATGTGCAGCAAACATTTCTCTCTCGAATTGGACACCCAGTGAAGTTCAAACACCCGGGAGCGATTCGCAGTCCAAGGATCGCTGGCAGGGAGTTATCGTTTGCGTGATTTACACTCCCAATTGCATGGCAATTACAAGTCCATTAACATTGCCATTAACCCTTGGAGGGCCTCCTCCAAACGAGAATGGCCAGCGTGGGAGAGTGGGAAAGATGAAGTGCAGCACAATGGATACAATGACCGGGGCGATTAATGGTCAAGCAGGCGAGAGCTATTTATGGGACAGGAAGAACCCATATTTCCTTGACAAGGACAAACTGTTGCCCCCTGAAACTCAGTTTGGTAATGTAAATAATCACAAAACTCACTCTGTCCCAAGATAAGTGTCTCTTCGGGAGCCATCCCGCCTCCTTATGGTTTGTGTTTGTCAAATAAGCAGCTTTCCTCAAGTGCCAAGTGCGATTGACAGCAGTCCAGAGGAGGGGTCATACCCCAAAACACCCTTCTGCGAGAGTGTGTGTGTGTGTGTGTGTGCGGTCGCAGTGCACGATGGGATTTAGGTTTATTAATTAGCAGACCAAGATGGCTCAGACCTCAACTAGGAATTATAGCCATCTTTGGTGGGATTGAATTAAGTGAGGTTGCCCCACTCACACGTATCGATTGCCGACTTGATGACACCGCAGTGCACACATTGTCATACCGAGCATTCGTATGCGAAATGTACAAATAAAATGCATAAAACTTTGATTTATTTCCACGTAAAACAAACATTGAAAGGGCTCAACGTCGCCCAGTTCAAATACACAGATGGGGGAGTCGTTCGTAATCCCAGGTGGGACTTCGCTCATACCAACCATTGCGCCCTTCAGCCGCCACTGCCTGTTTATGTGTACACATTCATTAAAATGTCGAACATCGAAAGTGCCTATTCAGGTTGTTGCCACGCCCATGGCACACACACAAACACACACAAACTCACACGGTTGCAATGGCAACCGGCAACTGCATCTGCATCTGCAAATAATTGTCAGCTTACTGACTCACATTCAATGCAGCAGTCAAAATGCAGCAACAACGGCAGCAACCAAAATGAAACAATCACGTGCTCCATGAGATCTATGCAAGCGTGCTATAAATGCACGTGAAAGTGGGATCCAAAGTGGGATTTCAAATTCTGAATTCTGGTTCTGTTTCTGGTTCGGGCCCACCGAAATAAAAGGAGAAAGGCAGCTGCGGCGGAAGTCAAACGGTATTTGTAATGAAAACAGGGGCATGTATATGCCCGTGCTCCCGTTCGCTCCCCACCCAAAAAGGAATTTCTTTTTTTTTTGTTTTGGTGCATTGCCAACACACTTCAGTATCAGGGACAGGAGGCCAGGGCAGCCGAGAGATATTTGAATTGCACCGGGGTACAAATGGGGGAAATGAGGAAAGGGGGAAAGCTGGAAAGCTGGAAAATTTTAGCTGCACATGACGCGTGATTTATGTATTTTCGTCAAATGGCAGCCACCGCAGCAGCGGCAGTGGGACAAAGCTGCCATGAAATGCTAATGATGCCATGCCTCGGAAGCTTTCATAACCCACCAACGAGTGTCGTACTGCTCGCGAACACAGCCGAACACACACACATCCTTATGGTACACCAAATATATATGCATATGCTTTCGCACTAACCCGGTTTTTCTTTCCTTTTCCTCTCGTCCCTCGCAGGATCACAAGCTGAAGCACATGGCCGAGCTGCAGCAATCGGTTGTCACCGATCAGGAGACGCGTCATCAGATCCAGACGCAGATACTGCAGTGGGAGGAGAACCTGGAGCGGCTGCACTGTGAGCAGTTCCGGCTGCGATGCTACATGGCCTCGCTGCAAAGTGGCGAGTTGCCCAATCCGAAGGTGAGTTATGGCCAAGTAGACAGTACGCAGCCCACAGTCCCAGTGGCCTCAAATGCGACCTGTCAGAGAGATAAGTCAAATGCAATTAATGGCGGATGCACTGCCCTCAGGCGGCTGTATAGTTCATCCAGAACGGGCACAGTTGTTTGGGCAAAAAACATTGCCTACATTTGGGGGCTGTTGAAGAGAGTGCGTTTCGTTCGGCGGCTATTTATTTTTTATTATTTCTCAGGCAATTCAAAAGCATAATAGATGCGCTTAACATTTGTATTCCATTATGCCTATAATACAATTTTTCTGTAATTCATGTGGCCAACTACAATGAATAACTTTTGATTAGCGATTTACAAGAATTTAAGTTTTTTTGAGTCATTTAAAATGGTTTATGTTTAAGAGGTTGCTTTAGACAAAGCTAAATTTATTCAAAAATGTAATAGCTTTTAATAGTATAATGTGATTTATTGACTAGGTTACTAAAATATATTTGTTGAATATTTGCATTCTATGGAGCCAACCAAACAAATGTAAATATTTAATTTTGACAACCACAATAAATAGTGATTGCCTGTTGATTAGCTTTGGTGTCTAAAAGTCATTTAGGGCATAAATTCAGCTTTAGCTTCTCGCACTTAGTGGCAAAGTTTTTCATATTAATTATAAAAAAAACGTTTAAGATTTTAACATTTGGCTAATTAATCATAAATACATTAACTAAATTACATTAATAATATGTAGATAGCTAAAAAATTTCTTTCATGCTTACTGATTTTCATTTAGTGTACCCCACTGTCTTTATCTGTGGGCTTAGTTAAATTGGAAATTAATCAGAAAATTTAGTTCAAAACAGCCTTGATGAACTACTCCTTAATCACTGCTCAATGCTAGTACAATGCCTTCCCAAAGACACCAAAGGGCTTAAGTTTTCCACGCTTTACAGGAACATCAATAGCAGATTCACAACCTGGTCGAGAGCTTAATACCGGTACAATGGCATTTGCTTAAATCCCTCTAACAACAAGAACCATATTCCCCGAAACCCGTTTACATTTACGTTTAAAACCCTTTACGGGTTCGAGTTGTCTATAATTACCTCTTCCTATTTGCACAATGGACGAGGCAGAGGCAGAGTAAGTTCGGTGGTACGCTCTTGGAAAATCAAAACCCAAACATGCACAATTAATCTCCAAAACAAAAGTTTAAGCATCTTAAATGGGCTTTAAGGCAACCTTCGGCAGCGCCAACTGTAGGCAACCTTACAAGGATTTGCGAACGCCGACTGACTGACTCAAAAGGGTTGAAAGTTGATTGCGCTTTTAATGGCAAGCAGAACGGGGTTTGAAGAAGGGTGTTCGAGGTTTCCAACAGGGTGTGGTAAGTGCAGTTGTGTGCCCTGAAAGCAACATTATTTATTATTAATAACCACAAAATGCAAACAACTTCAGCACCTGTGAAGAGAACAACTTCAGAGTCGACGGCAGAATGCCAAAGGCTTATTTGCATAGGTGTATGAGAACGGGTGTACGAGTACTGCCTGCTATTTAATGCTCACTGAAAGGATCGTAAATATAACAAAATTAGTTAGGGGCACGGGCAACCGGTTGAAGCAGGGGGAGTTGGACTACGGTCCCCAAAATAACTTCTATTCACAGTTAATTTGAAACGTTTCGCATTCGTCGTTTATTCAACAGTCGCTGCTGACTCACGTGTCGCGTCCCACGAAGAACACGCTGAACAAGCTGGGCGTGTTCACGGTCTCCTCGTTCCACGCCTTCATCTGCGCCCGCTCGCCCTCGCTGCTCAACAACCTGCTCGCCGGACGCGGGGCCACCAAGCGCCGACCGCCGATGCTGTCGCGGTCCAACAGCGGCTCCAGTCGTCGCTCCATGCAGGTGAGTTGGATCCCACAAACGCTACAAGTGCACTGAGAGAAGAAGTATCCCAAAATGTTGAGAAATTCGCCTAGTTTTTGTCTTTGAGGGTATAAGATGTATGTTAAAGTGTTACAAGATTTTAAATGCCAAAAGAAACAGTAATACCATTCTTTGATAAGACATGCAATACTGTATATTTTAAATTTTCATTTTTAAAAATACCAAAATATCTACAAACAATCCTTTTCTCTAAGATAAAAAAAAGGCAGATTTAACCAAATTCTGTTAGTGTATATTATACTTAATAGAATAAACGAAGAAGTAAATCTACTTTGTGCCTTTATTTATTGCTTTTTTAATTTATAAAATGAGCTATTATTAAAAAAAAAATATATATATATTTTGAATAACAGCTTTTGTCATCCTGAATATTAAAATATTTAATGGTTTTGAAGGGACTAAGTTTACACAAATGAACCGTTAATTAAAAATAATCATTTCTTGGTTAAAAAAAAGGAAACATTTCTCAAAAAAAAAAGAAAAAGTTTTTGACGAGTGTGTTTATATAAACATTTATGTGCTTTCTGGTTGTCCCCGCATCAATGTGAGCATTTATGTGCGACCACGGGGCGTATGGGTAATAAAATTATTTCAATTTTAAACGCATTTACGGCGCAGCTCGTGACTGTTTGTGTGTTTATGGCTCTCTCGTTCTCTTAATGTGCGTGCGTGTGTGTGTGTGTGTGTGTGTCTGAGTAATTGAATTTTTATTTAAGGCAACGGAAACGGCATTAAAAGCTAAATTGAGCGCTAATGCTTAAATGGATGGCCACCAAAAAATATGTCCACCGGCCACGCCCCTGTCCATTAGAGTTTGCTGTTTTTGTGTATTTTAGCTTTTATAATTTGCATTTAATGGCCATCAAAAATTACAAAAAAGAATAATGAAATTTATGAAGGGTCTTTCGACCCACTCTCCCTCGCAGTTGGCAAAAGAAAAGCCGCGGAAAAAAGAGAAAAAAAAGCCAAGTTGACTTGGCAAAAGAAAATATTTGCATATTTTAAGTGAATAATAATAATAATTTCAAATGGTGATCAGACGCCTCCCCTTCCCTACTAATGACCTCAACACAATCAAATCTGAATCAACTCGAGAAGTATTCCAAAGAATAAAGAGAAGTTTAAATTCCAGCAAATAGCCTAGAGGCCATTCATACCAACCTCAGTGCGGGCAGTCGATTAGCAGGGCTCACTTGTCCTGTTTGTTAAGCTTCAATTAGTATAACCAATTTGTGCATATCTCGTGTTTGTAATGAAATTCATTTCATAAATTCAATTTATTTCGATTATTGACAAAATAATCTTGTGCACAACTCGGATTTCATGGAGCTCACTCTCGGCTTCGCTCTGACCGTCGCACACTTCATTTCCAATTAAATTCGCCAACGATGCACAATTGCCCCATCCCGATTCACCTTCTATCAGCAGTCACGCTGCCATTCGGATCAAAAAAAAATGCAAAAATGCATTCGCATTCGCATTTGTATTGCCATGGAAAAACAAATGAAATGAAATACATAAATGGGAGACCCAGTGCTGTTGCGTTGTAAATGCGCTGCAAATTCAATGAATTTGAAAAATGTGCATTTGATTTGGTTCATATATTTTCGCCCGGCCAATTCCCCTGCCCCCAGATTTGTAACTGCATTCTACTTGGTCATTTTTTGAACATGTCAACTGCAATGCAGCAGAAATTGCAACAGCAATTCAGAAATGGCAAATAAAATTAAAGCTTTCCAAAGCAAATTATCAACGCCAGTTGCCAGCAGCCAGTTATCGGGCAACCGAAATAACCATCTCGCAAAAGTCGAAATACCCTGGCTAAAATTTAATTAAGCTGTCCATCGACAACGGCAGAAAGCTGAATTTTCCCTGGCCTTAAGGGGACTCAGTCAGGAACAATCAAAAGTTAATTAGTCAGGAGAGTTAAGTGTGCGAGAAGCGTTCGTGCTGAATTAATCGTCTTTCAGGGCTCCATCTCCGATACAGTGCAAAAGTGGGACAACTGGTACTCGAAATCAGGAACAGATAGATTAACATTTTCCCATGTCAACAATTGGAATAATAAAATCGAGTTGTAAGCAGACAATTTGCCAACTTAACCAGTTTTGACAAATTTAATTAAGAGTAATCATAAAAGCTTTTATGCGAAGTCTACCACCTTTGTCCCAATAGCATTTATTTGATTTACGCACACAAAAAAATTAAAATTAAAGGGTTCATTACCCATAAGCCAGTATTAATATCAAATGGCGTTCAACTTTTGTATCAATTTAAATTTGGTATCAATTCAAAATTTGGTTTTATATTTTTGAACAGAAGCCCCACCCTTAATCAAAATTACTTTTCTTTTTGCAAGAACATTTTTGATATACACCAATTTCGAGATCCATTTCACAGCTCTAATGCCACATATTTTTCCATGAATATAAAGTTGATATATTTGGCCAGTTCATAATGATCCCGTAATCGATATGCAAAACTGTTATGCAATGCAAATGCAAATTCAAACGGCGGCTCCGTCAGTTCTCGAAGCTGGCTTCGAGTGAGGAGCAGCAGCAGCCCTTGCCAACTGCCGAACTAATTCAATTGTCCTGCGTGTGTGTGGGTGTATTACCTGGCCAGGACCAGCTGCAGTGGAAAACTGCTGCTGCCAACTTCAACGAACCCATTGCCAATGGCTGCCAATACAAATGCAATTTCCAGAAGCCGACAACTGGCAGCTGGGCCACCTGATTCGTTTACAGTTGCAGTTGGGAAGGAGTACAAGTACCTGCAGGACGAGCAGCAGGAAGCCCCATCACGGCGTTTACATTGGACGAGAATGACGTTGTGGAAACGGTTAAGCATTTTAACTGAGTTTTCTTCAAACTCAACTCAAAGCGGCAGCAGATCCTGCTGCAGGGCTGGATCCGCGACTGCTGCTGCCCCTGCTCCTGCACCGAGAAAAATAAAATCCTATCTTACGGAAAATCTTGTTGAATATTGGGTTAATAAGAGGATATGAAACTATAATTTGTGGAATTTTGTTAGCTTATTTAAATGCTAAAAGTTGGCTTGCATTAAAATATAACAAATTAATTTCGCACTTTTCAAATTTTGGTGTTTTGAGCTTCTAAATTGAAAGACTTTGAACACCCCAGCGAAGATGGTATAGCATTATTATTTACTGCAAATAAAATTATATAATATATTTTAAGGTTTATAAAAATGATCTTAGTCAATGGTTTTATATTTAAAGATCACAATTCTTTGCCTTGATTTTAAGCTGCACTTACATCTGCACTTTTAACACTATTTAGTTTAGATTTTGAGGCCATTATAAAAGTCCGTTTTTTTCGGTATAGCTTGCAGTGATGCCCGAGCTGCTGCTGGCGACATTTTTCATTAAATTTCAGGGGGTCGAAGGGCTACGGCTGCGGGTACAAATGTGTGTGTTTGCTATTTTTCAATTTTCACTTCCGTGTGGCCATATCCGAGAATGGCTGCATGGGTATGGCTGTAGGTTGTATGTGGGTTGTTGGGTGTGTATCTGTATCTTTATCTGCAGATGTAGATGTATATGTGGGCCTCGCAAATGTCTGTGCCTGACTGCTTAATGACATTGTACGTGTGTGTCTGTGTGCCTGTTTATCCAATCGAATTTTCTGCCTTTTTCCAGATGAATTCACGTGACGAACCGGAAAAAACTTTCAAAGTTGCAATGCCCGACAATGCTTACTCGACGGTTTATCTACGTGATGCCATGTCTGTGGAGGAATTCCTCGCCAGCGCCTGCGCCCGTCGCAACCTCAATCCCATGGAACACTTTGTGCGCGTCAAGAAGCGACGTGACATGGAGGATCACAATTACTTTGTGCCGCATCGCAACGATCTGATTGAAAATTATGTAAGTGCATAATCACAGCCAGCCTGCTAACATAATTACATGAGGGTTGGGCCCCGCCAACTCTAATTGCAATTCAACTTATTGAATTTAACTTGGAAATGGAATTTGGAAACGTGGCTAGGGTGAAATATCCAAACAGATGGGTGTCTCTGAATTACGGCAATTTAAACGGATGTGCACCGAAATTCCTGCAAAAGACTTAATTATAACATAAAAGCAAAAAGGTAGTTCTTGGAATTTTTGAGAAATCGCAGTAATGTAACACATAATTTAATATGCCCAAAATGTTTTTGTCAGAAATGCAAGCCGTTTAAATCATTATTTTAATAATAAAGTTATAAAGTTACTTTATTACAAAAGCTATCAGGTTTAATGGACTCTGTACATTACAACACTTTTTAAGTCTATTATCCATCGGATTTAAATTTTGTTTGCACCGCTCAGATTTCATTAACAAAGGAAGAACTTTTTCCAAAGTACTTTTAATAATTTTCACACCAAAACTAGTAATGGTGAAGATTTTCCAACAGTTCTCTTTTGTCTATGAAACGGGCAGGAGCTTGGCTTGCAACAAAATACAAAATTCCGCAATTAGCTCATCTCCACACCCGCCCTGCCGATTACACTTCGATTTCCAGAAACATAATGCCATAAATTATGAACTTTCCCATTGGCCATTTCCCGTTTCCCCTTCAGTTGGCACACTATTAGTCTAGGTGAGACTTTAGCCAGCTGCCAAGTCAGCCGCTAGCTGAAAACTTTCTGACCTCCGGCACCCGAACGCCTAGCATTCCGAACTCCGACCTCAACAACAAGCTAGTAAATATTAGCCAGGCCAATTGGCAAATGGCAAATGGCAAAAATGTGCAACTGCAGCTGCAAATGGCGTCGGAATGGGGAATGTGAGTGGAGGTGGCCGTGGCGGTGGCAGTTTCTATGGGCTTGATAAAAAGTTTCGTTCGCCGGTGGCAGTTCAATAAATTTCGACAACAACTTGAGCAACTCGCAGTAACTCCACTCAATCAATGACTGCCCCTGCCCCCCATGATTGCTTGCGTAACTCGGCTAATTTGGCACTTAGCTCGCGCACTCAAACTCACTTTCCCTTAATCCGTTGTCCCACATGGGCAGAAAATTCAGAATATATTGCCAAAAACGGATCATAAATGTTTGTTACTTTTTTATTTATTTCTGGAGCTCACCTAGTTAAAACAAATACGAAAAATATTTATTTATAAAACTATAACTTTAATTAGGAACAATTAGGAACTAGCCTTATTAGCTTTTTAATTTCTTCTATTATATTAAATTTACAGTTAAAATTTGCACTAACAAAGCAAAACATTTTGTTAATAAATAGGGGTATATTGATAGCAAGCAGAAAACGAAAATGTACTTTGTTTGAGACTTTTATTCTAAGAACCCGTCTCTTATTTTCGTTATTAAAAGTCACATATAAAACATTCCTTAAATTTATAAAAATTAGTCGAATTGGAAACATAAAGGTGTAAAAATGCCCTTAGTCTTTAAAAAATAAAAGTCTCATATGGTTAGAATTTTTTTGTTTCTGGTAAGTCATATTTTAACAAAACAAAAGACATGCCAGTAGACTTTGGAGAACTATGTATTTGTTAAGCTATAAATTCTAGATAAAACCATAGTACGACTGATGAGTAATAATCTTTGTAAATTTTCTTCTCCACAGCTACATAATCACGAGTTCGTGGAGGTCTGCATGAAGATCCTGTACCAGGTGGAGCTGCAGCGCACCACCCTCGAGCAGATGTGGGGCTTCTCCGTGGAGGCGGAGCTGATCGAGAACGCCGAGCGCCAGGACGAGCTCTGCTGCTATGTGAGTCGCGTAGAGGACAAGAGTGTGGCCATGCACAATGGTGAGTACAAAGGACGATTTCGCCTTTGAGTCCATCCAGGAGATGACAGGACGAAAATGGGTTTTGACACAAATCGCATTCAGGCGATGAAATCGTGCATTTAATGTATGCCATTGAGGTGACGCAGCGGAACGCAAGGAAATGAAATAGAGTCTTTGTCTTCGGATCCCCAAGGAGACTCCACTTCCACGTCCACTTCCAATCCCACTACGCTTTATTCACCAGGCGCCCCGAGCGAAACAATGTGGCCCAATGTTTCCCGAGAAAATTATAAAGTGCCCAGGTAGCCCCCACCCTGCTCTTCTGCCTGCTCTTTTCTGTAGTTTTATGCTGCTTTTATATTTAAATGCTTTTCACTTTTATGTCAAAAAAAAGTGGAGAGCACAAGACGAAACTTGAGCAAACTCACTTTGGTCTACAAGGGAGACCGAGTCGAGTCAAGTGGAGTTTGAGCCCGAATGGAGATGGAAGAGGAGGTGGATGAGGATGAGGGACAGGAGGAGCACCTCGGGGCGTGCAATGCGAAAAGTCAACTGTCAGCGCTTGTTCGCCCTGCGAAATGGGTTGCTTGCAGGTGGGCGCCACAATGTGGATGAGGATGAGGATGACGATGATGGTGATGAGCAGCGCACTCGAAATGTTTGCCAGGTGTGGGCGACGGTTTACTTCGGCTGCGGCGATGGCGGCTTCCAGGTCCTTAAAGGGGTTTGCCTCGAGAGTGAGCCGTCCGTCTCAGCTCCTCTTACCCACCCGCCCGCCACCGCTCTGTTGTTTTTCTATCACTTAAAATCAACTTAAGTTGGCATTTGCATTTGCCGGCTATGACGACGACAACGCCATGGAGTCAAGTAGATGTAGTCGAAATGCCACTAGAACAGCGCCTTAAATTATGGAACTGACAGGCAGCAGCAGCAGCAGCAGCTACCCCTTGTCATACCCATTTCCCCTTCAGGTGGAAAAACTGCAGTGCTGCACTTGGCAAAGTGATGAACCGAAAGAACATTTCATGCTGCAGTAACGGCAGAAAACTCATTAAGCACGTCGGGGGCGAGTGGCGCTCATTTGGTTGGTTTTGAAGGCGACAACGAATCAAAAATCCATGAAACAATGCGCACGAAATTCTCCGGAAGGAGTGCACCGGTGATAAAAACCAAAAAAAAAACAAAAAACAAAAAAAAGAAGCCCAACCACAGGAGGCAAAAAGTTGGACTGCCAGCAAGAATGCAAGGAAAAAGTGGTAGAGTGAATGAGTTGTGCTAATGAGTTTTACGACTGAGCAAATGTTGCATTCGCTGGCTGGGAAAGGAAGGAAGCCTTAGCTTAATTAAATTACCGCGAATTGACACTAAAGCAGTTATAACATTGATCTTTTTGCATCAGCTTGGGTTGAAAAGTCAATTAGGAAACTTTTCCTTAACGCAATTACTATAAAATATTGCGTATACGACGAGTTGAACGTGTTACTTGTTTGCAAGCGTCGCACGTAAATTAAAGTCATCACCAAACTTCGAAGAATTAACCACAAGATTACAAAAAATAATATTTTTGTTAAAAGTTTATTTTATAAAGGTTAAAGTGTTTAACTTTCTGTAGATTTATATTTTCTTAAGAAAATAGTGAGATTTCTAATTGTTAGTTTGAAAGATAGATAGTTAAAAAAATTACATATTACTAGATATGAAGAAATTTGTTTATGAGCTCGCCATATCAATTCACTCAGTAGCATTTGCATAGATTGGTATATACAAAATATTTCCAATAGACATGGATAAAGGTCTTATTGACTCTGATTCCCCAGTGTCAATGCTTCACCATATCTATGCTGATTGCCTGGCTTTGGCAGCATTTGCCATCAAATATTGCGTATACAATGTGTTGAGCTTTAAGTGCGGCTTTAAGCCCTCTACCGTTAGCGTTATCTGGCCGGCTCTCTGCGAGAATATCCCCCACTCATTGTAGTTGCGTGTGTATGCATAAATTAAGGACTCAGGACTCAGGACTCGCATTTACATTTGCAAAACGCAGAACGCAATAGGAAACTTTGTGCCCCCGGTTCGCCACCCACCAACCCCCCCTCCCTTTTTGGCCACTAACCAGAGATGATTGAAGGGCGAGCTGGCGGGGAAGTGCTCAGGCACAATTGAATTTAATGGCTATTAGCATGTCGAAAGACGCAACTCTTAAGCAGCAACCGCAAAACAAAGCTCGGACAGGCTGGAAGACAACATCTACGACCGAATTGCACAAAAGTTTGCCCCGATGGATTACAAAAACAAAAACAAATCCTGACCGCAGCTTTCAAATGCAAATGTGGCTGGGGAGCGGAAAATTCTGGCCACTTTTGCTTGGCTAATTGTGAAATGGTAACGAACTGCGAGGAAATGCGGTGGCCCTGATAAAGACGCTGTCGGAAAACTTAGGGAAAACCCTGGGCTTCTTCAAGCACAAGTCTTAAAGTCTTCGCTTGGCTTCCATCCACGAGTTTTTTTTTTGAAAAGCAACTTATTCCCTACTTGGGTGGATGCAAGTGCAAAAAGTTCGGCACTTTTTGAGTGGAGCAACTTTAGCGCTGAAACGAGCGTGGCAAAGCATTTGGCAAACATGGAATAACAATTTGCTCTGGCTTCTTTTGGGCCAGGCCAACTGGAAAACAGCAAAGCGAACGTGTTGACAACGCATATGCCAGGCCAAATAGGAATAAAAAGGGGCTAAAGAGATAAGGGGATGAGACATCGCAGCCACCACAATATAAATAAAATTTGTCTTTTCCCAGAGCCAGAAATAATCCTCCGGATAAAGTACAGCACGACACTTGCATACTATAAATGTATATATTTGTGCATTTCATATGCTAAATCGCATGTGTCATGCCTTGCCAGCATTAAGATGTAAAAATCCGTTTAAATTGTAACAAATGCAGGGGCTGAACACACCAACCCACACCCCTGCCATTCCGAAAAAAGAACCCAAACGAAGGTGTAACACAGGTAAAATATTGGCACAAGGCGGGCTCCGGACATATATCTGTCTATCGAACTTTGCCTTAAGAAAATGTTGCTGCTACTGCACCAACAATGATAAGCGACACTGGCAACTTGCAACTGCAGGCAACTGAATGCATGTCGTCAACAGGAAGAAAAGAAGGGCGGAGTGGCAGTGGGAGTGGCCGGGGTAAGACAGGTCGAAGCAGGCAACAAGGAATAACCAACATCATGGCTAGAATAAATGCTGTAGAAAACTCAGCCAGCGGGTAGAAGGCACACACACATGATAGACGAGTCATGCAGACAAAGTAGAAAATGCTAACGAACGCAGCGCAGGGAATCACTAAGAAAAATATAATCTTAAGTTGAGAAAATTTTATCAAAATAGGACTCAAGTTAGTCGAGAAGTCCATACTTCCATCTTTGTTGAATTTTCCTTTAGCTAAGTTCTCACAGAAATGAATACGATTTTAAAGTCACTTATAAAGGTTTTAAAAGGATGCAGTGCAAATGGAAAGATGTAAATTGTTTGTAAGACATTCAAACAAAAAACATATTGTTGCATACTTCTCGACACCTTAATTTCTGTGGCATCCCCTTATGTTATTGTAATACTAGTTTGCCAGTTCGGTTTTGCTAAGCGTACACGAATTAATAATCAAATATCTTAAAATCAATCTACTTTTTAAATTCAAAAGCAATTCTATCTTACACCACGAATCCCTTTTTTTCGATCAGTGCGTAGATGGCGCTGGGATAACGTGGCGTATGAACAATGCAAAAACCACAAGGCTCTTGTTGTTATTGTTTCACGAGCATAGAAACTGCAATAGCAGAAGCAGTTGCAGTAGTATCAGCTGAAGACATACCGCTTATCGCTTGTTACATAAAAGATGTCAGTGGTGCAAAGCAGCCGCACAATTGTCAGACATTGATTCCAGCCCCATAGAACCACCTTGATTGCTCGGCAGGCAGCATTAGATCCCGCCCCAAACCGAGCAGAACCCATTGTCTAAGCCACGGGGAATGGAAACGGGGAATGGTACTGAAAAGTAACAATGACCGTGGCAGAAACTCAACCTATATGCAACAATATATAAAGTATGTATCTATAACTAACGCTGTACAACCAATTGCAGGCATTATCAAAGGAGACGAAATAATGGTCATCAATGGCGCAATTGTGTCCGATCTAGATATGATGTACTTGGAGAGCGTCCTGCAGGAGGAACAATCGCTCAGCATGATGATGCGGTAAGTTATGACAGCCACAGACCAGCATTGTTCTTGTTTACGCCCTGCTTAACATCTGTTTCGATGTTCCGACTTGAATGGCCGGCGATAAAGTATACGCCGTGTGGCCGCGCCCCATGTGGGCGCATATGGCCATTGTTTAAATTTCAGTTACACGGATTAATTAACTATTTTAGTCACTGCGTCCAGCGATGATGTCAATTAGCTTTAGGGCGACTCGTGACAGCGTAATGCAATATCCAGCCCATTGTTCTACCATTGTGTGAAAATTTGTGTCCATTTCCCTGTTATATGGCTCATAAAGTTGAAGGAAAAACCGACTGACTGACAGATTTTATCAGTCTTCCCTCCACAATCCTTATTATTGGCCATGGCCAGCTTTAAAAAAAATCTTTAAAACAGCAACCTGCAGCTGCTGATGTTGTTAATTAAAAACATTCTGTGCAAGCTTTCTAACTCTTGGCATTACTCAACCAACTGGCCACAAGCCACATCAAGTTCACACACCCCAGAATGTCAACAATCGACAAGCTTTGCCAATTTTTGATGATGTTACACCATAAGAAGTTTCGCACTCGAAAAAATGGTAACTAACCCAGTGGCAGAAATTGTTTCGCAACAAATCAGAAAAAAAAAACCAAAAAAAAAAAGTCGATGGGCGAAAAAAGAAGATGTTTGAACTGAAAAATGTTCCATGTACATTCTCGAACCATTTTCGGTTTATAGTTTTTCAGCAAAGTCAACAACAAGTTCAAGCCGCAGCTGGAAAATGTGTGCGGAGCGTGGCGAGGGGTTGGTCGAGTGGTGGTTGGAGGTTGGGGAAAAGGAAAACGTTTGGAAAACCGGGCAAAATGGGTAGACAAGCCGTAACCCAAACACGTTGCCACTTCACGTTCTCTCGCTTGCCATGCAGTTGGAACGTGGTCGGTGGGTTCCCTTGGTTCCGTTTCGCTGACCATCCAGCCCCCTGTCCCCCACTTTCCAACCCCCGAATTTCCCAACCCCACCACCTGCATCACCTTTCGGACGAGCCGAACGGCATTTTGATAGCCTAATTAGCTTCTCTTTATGGCAAACGAAAACAGAAAAGCTTTTGTGCTAAGCGTTTGTAGAGCCAAATGACCCCTGACCCCTGACCTCCTCCCCTGCCAGTCGTCCGTCCATTCAAATTATGCACGTTGGGAGCATTTTCCGCATCTTTTGCTAATTTCGCGCACTGACACAGAAAAAGGTCACGGCAGTCCGCAGTCGGTAGTCCGGAATCCATTCCAGGTGTCGCTATACGTTCACTTGTTTGGATTTGTCAGGAGGGTCAGAAACGGAAATTATGCAAATACTACACGGTACAAAATTTACTTAAATATTTCGAAAACTTAAAATATGTGACAGTTCATTTTTGTCAGAAATGTCAATAATCATAAATACAAATATTATATATATAACTTCTATAAAAAAAAGATTAACTGTACTTGTCTGATTTATATTAAATAAATTTAAGTTAAATAAAGATTTTTTGACGTTAAGCAAATAATAAACAATTTTAAGTTAATTACACATTATTTACGCAAAATAAAAATAGTTTTGGTATTAAACAAATTTAGACACAACTCAAAGCTTTTTTTATGCCATTTAATCTGATTTTTAATAAAAGCAATCAGAACATTTCAATATGAACTTCACAACTTATGACAGGTTTTATGTATATTTTTATAGTCTAACAGTTTTTTGGCTTTCTATCAGGGGTAAAATTAAATTGAATTCAATCGAATGAATAATGATTCTTATTAAAAAAATCAAATTCACAGCTGCAAGCTAAACCCATTTTTTTGCTTTTTACCTATGTGTTAATAAAAACCAGATAATTTACATCTTAATTAGTATTGATTTCATCCATATACGTACAAGTGTTGTGCTCAGCATTGAAATTTTCACTTTGACAAGAGGGTTAGAAATGGAAGTTATGCTAATATGCCATAATCTCTTTTTGTGAATCCCATTTTCTTTATCATTCTGTAGGTCTTCCCGCACGGAGCCACCAGATCTTGTGGGGATCATGAGGGTCACGGACGATATGATTGATTCGCTGGTGTGCCCGCCGCCGCCCACAGATCCGCCGGTGATGAGCGAGGAGATGATAACTGGACTGATTGTTCCGGCCCCGGGTTGGAGTAAGTACCGCCTGCCCAAATGCACCCAAATGCGAAACCGAAACAAATTTCCCCACGGGGTAACCTCGAAATTGTTGTGTGTGGAAATTCGGCCGTTTTTAAACAGTTAAGCTGCAGTGAAAAGAACGGGAGCGGGGAGGGGGAGGGGGGATAACCACAGGCAGCATTCATCAGCCACTCGCACAACAAAAGCATACTAATCACGGCTATGGTTACGGTTCCGTGTCCGTATCCGTGTATGGCTTGGGGTCCGGTTCCACGAGCCTTGACGTTGAGGTGCGTCCCTATACCTCCGCTTCCCTCTCCCTTTATCCTTTATCCCAGAATGCGAATGGGAGAGTGTCTGTGTGTGTGTGTGTGCCACAGGAAACGAAAAAGCGCATTTCCGGGCATGCATGCGAATTTGTAAAGTTCATTAAAGTAATTTATATTTTTTTCCCCCTCTTTTTTTTGCATTAAATGCTGGCTCTAGACAACGGCCAGCGAAAGAGATGGCAATACCGAGGGTGCGAGAGAGAGGCACCAAGAGTGTGTGGGTGTACAACATGTACAACAACAATTACATCAATAAGTAGGGAGGGAAAAAGTGAGGCGATTGTGGGTGTGTGCCGTTTCGCAACAACCAACTACATAATCACAGAATTACAAACTGCAGCATACATATGAGCGCACTCACACACACGTACTATACACACACATACACTACACACACACACGCTGCACTGCACTCAAAAAGCCGAAGTGGCTAAGAACACAAAACAATTAAAGCCAACAAACGCAGCAGCGGCAAGCAACAACAACAACAACAGCGGCAACAACAGTACACAAAATGAAACTTTTTTGTTGCGGCAAACAATTAAAAGGCACAGAACGAACACTAAAAAAGAATTAAAATAAAAAAATATAACAACAGAAAAAAAAATGTAGCAGAAATTAAACGACTCTCTATATATGCACGCATGTGTGTGTGTGTGTGCGTATTAATATTTATTTCTACTTTCTTTTTTGACACACATCCTGGCGGCTCAAAAAGTTTGCCAGAAAAGAAGGACAGCTGAAGGGACAATAAAAGCAGACAAAAGCAGAGTTACTGATTACAGGGAGTTTGTTCCCCTGGTGAAAGCCACCAATTTTCAATTAAATTTTTGCCAGCAAAAAACTAGTTTATTGATACCTTTTACCTGCGATCTTGCCAATTTGTGGTATTAAATTACGGAAATGAATTCGCGAAAGTTAAGACAACCAAGTTATGCCAACGAGAAAAGAGTCGGATTATTCCGCAAACTTGGAGAACAATCATGGGATCATTAACCCCCAAGAAACTGTGCAGGACTTGTGCCAAGTTGTTTAGTATCCTGGAAGAAAAACATGAACGAAAAAGTGGCCCAAGTTGAGAGCTCCTCGAGCGTATCTTTCTGCCATAAACAACTGCAAGTCTTACTTTATTTAAAACCACTAAAACTGGCCAAGTTATTTGCCTTCGACAAATTTAACTTGGCACGTCCACGAGTTATTAGCTCAGGCTTCTGGCAGGAATTTGGGAAAGCCCTAGCACCAGGACTACGTGCAATTTGCAGAAGGAGACCGCAAACTGAAATTTATAAGACGGCAATTTCCAATAACTAAACGCACAGTGTGTGTGTGTCTGGTGTGGTGTCAAATTTTAGGGAAAATGTTCATAAAATTTGTTGCCAGCAAATTTGCATGCAGAGGGACCAAGAAAACACAAGACACTAGCAGTTGGGGAACATAAGACTCGAGACACCAAGACTCCAAGGCGGTCTTGAAGGACATGATTTTTAAATGCTTCCTGGGTGCTGGCAAAACTACTTCTACTACAGAGCACAAAAACATACACGTGCTTAGAAATATATACCAAAATACACTGAACACTAATTCTGACTTGTTGGAAAAACTAGTTGCTGATTTAAAGCTTCATACAAATATAAACGCATCTCAAAACAAAATGGAGCCATGTATTTTCAAATGTTTTGTTATCGTAAGCCAAAATATTAATATTACACTTTCGGACTTTTAAAATTTTGCCCCCACGTTCTTTCCCAGAAAACTTTTAAGAATGTTAATTTAGGTTTTCAGTTTTATAACTCTTTAGATTGGGTACTCTATTTTTCCAACTTATTGTTAGCCAACTTAATATTTATAAGTTTCTGTAACTTATTGCTTTTGAAAACAAAATAGCATCTGCAGTTTGGATAACTCTTTGCTAGTTCTTGCGCAAAGAAACGATTCTTTGAGGAAATTGCTTTGTTTCTAAGATCAAAAATTGCCAAAATAGTTGCGGTATCTTTTTTGGGAAGTGCAAGGGAGTTTGTCTGCGAGTTGGCCTCATATGTATGGGCCATAAATTTCTTTTGGTTAAGAGCGTGCCTTTCCTTCTCGCCGCCTGTATCCTTCGCTCTTTTTCGTCCTGAGCGTGTGGACGTTGTGGCAAACACATTGCAGCAATAATCATTACTGCTTGTTGTTGCTGCTGGCTGTTTTCGTCGTTATTACTTTCGGCTTTGAGGCAGGGCAGCAAAATAGGGAGTAAAAGAGGGAGGAGGGCGTGCCATTTTTGCCAGTATTAAAATTCCTTCGCTCGCTTTTTACTGCACAAACATGGAATTTAAAATTAACAAGCAACAAATAACCGAAAAAAACGAGCATTTAATCGATATTCTCCGGGCGCCTGCCACACACAACTAATTACGAGGCAGGCCAAAACTAATAATAATAAAAGTAGTAATAATAATAATACTTAATCACAACATTCGCTTATCTCCCCTCCAATTTTCAGATGGCACTAGCAAGGATTTGTACTCGCCGGAGGCGGAAAGCTCGCCGGCCACCTCCTTTGTGGATCCTGCCGCAATGGCCGCCCAGTTGGCGCTAAGCGGGGGCGTGGTCGTTGGCGGACTGGGCGTGGCCAAGCCCACATCGCGTACGAGCAGCTTTGAGATTGAGAATCTCCTAAAGACCGCAGAGCAAGTAAGTGCAGTGCCCGAAAATCGGGGCGAGGGGAATGAGAATGGGGTAAACTGTAAACTGGAAACTGGGAGTGGGGCAACCAAACGCAAACACAACCCTATCGACCGCCCCCCATGACCCCAGCACCGCCCCCCAATCCCACCCCTTTCCGCATTTACCCTCCGTCCCACAGGAACCTGCCACTTGGAAGGCAAATCAAATTGCTTTGAACTCGCAAAGCGGAAACGGAAACTATTAAAACGAGCGCCAAACACGACGGCAGATGGGTGGGAAGAAATGGGAATGAGAATGGGAATGGGAACGGGAATGGGAACGGGTTGTAGGTTGTGGGTGTTGGGTGTTGGGTGGTGTGGTTTTCGGAAGGCCGACTTCCTCCACTCCCCAATGAGCACTTGTGATTGAAATGTGCACAAATTGAAATTTGCACAAAAAGATGTGGCAACTGGGATACTCGTAGCAGGAAGCAAGATCTCTGAGAGCTCTATGCCCCAAGGCGTGTCTCGACACATCTCAAGATGTCATGGCAAATTTGGCCTATTGGAGGAGGAGGCCTCTTCCTTCTTCTCCAGCCAGCAAACAATAAATGTCACGGCTGGCATAAAAATATCAAGGATATCTATATATATATACAGGACAACAGATATGCCAACAGAGAGAAAAAGTACTCAAGAACAAATGTTCTTGGTATTCAGAAAACTTTAATTCTTAGTTTGCAGCCTGGCAAGTTTTGGGAACTCTGTTTAATTGCAACGCGAATTAAAATGTATCAGAGTTATTAAGCAAAAGCTTTTTAATAACAAGAAGTTGAATTTAAAATAAAACTTAAATCAAAATTAATCAGTTTTCTGTTGAACTTAAAAGCTTTGACTTAAGCTTTTCTACCATATGAAAATAATACTAAAAATAGTTTAAATTTTCCCATCTCAACATAAAATGAAAATTTATAAGTTCTATTTTTATTGGAAAATGTTTAAGCAATGTTTTTTGTATTTATTTTTGAACCGAAATAATCAAAAGTTCAGGTTCTTACTCCAAGAAGGACCATTCATTTTCCAATTAATAATTTATAAATTTTTTATAAGACGCCTTAAAAATTTGATGTTAATCTTAAATATTAACTTGTTATTAAATGTTTTGAATAATGAAATATTTCAAATTAAATATCATCTAATAAAAGCTGACAGGGAATGTTGTTTCAGGATGCACACTACGAAACTTTCCCAAGCCAAGTTAAGTTTTTTCCTCAGTGTACAGATGGGTTGAGAAAAGGGGGTGACGCGACAGATAGAACAACAAGCAAAGATGCCACAGAATGCACTTTGTTTTCTGGATATGCTTTCCCCAAGTGTGCTCGAAACTGGCAGAAACCCACTTCATTTAATGATACTTGAACACTGTGACACACAAACACACTGAGGCGACCTGGAGGGCGAGGGACTGTGGGTGTTGTGTTATATAAGGAATCCTTTTAATTCAAGTTGACATTTCACACAGGACGGAGCGAAGAGGCGGGGTTCAAAATTCAAGACATTTTCAAATTTTTCATCTTTGGGCCAGCCCGGCGGCAACAATGTGGGCACTCAGCGCCAAAAGCCAGAAGCCAGAAGCTGCCGTTGCTGCAGCTGCCGCAGATGTTGCCACTGTTCTTGCACCTGACTCACCTGGCAAGCCCCCAACCACGCCCCCTCCCCTTTTTAACCCCTGTCTGCTGTTTTGGCTTTTGGGTCGGCGTCGCTTATGCAAATCAGAAGCGCAGCTCAGCTCAGCCCCAGAATGCAGAACAATAAAACAGTTAAAAGTAGACAAGAACAAGCTGCAAAAACCCGGAGAGCGGGAGGGGTATAGCCAAGAAGAAAGAGAGGGCACTAACAATACACAAAGTGCAACTGCATAAAAGTGAAATGTCTCCACAATGCCGGGCAACAACAGCGCCAAACAATGACAACTGCAATTGCAGTAGAAGAGGGCAGAAAGAGAGGGGACTTGGGGCACATGAAAAAGATGAGTCTACTGCCTAGCGATGGCAGCGTGACAAATGGGTTTCCGAGCTAGATAAAATGAAATTGGCAATTACACCGATTAACACACATAAATATCCACATAATAGTTTCAAAATTTCGTAATTTATCGAACAAGTTTTAGTAGGATAAAAAGAAGCTACAAAATTTTAACTAACTATATTTACAGATTTTTTTTAATGACAGATTCAATGACCATTCGTTCCAAAACTTTTAAGATATTATTGTAATGAACTATACTGTTCAGTTTTAGCTTAATTTTTCAAGATTCGAAATAATTCCAGAATTTCTACCTAAAATAGTGTCTATTAGAAATGTACCCAAATATTAAGAAATATCTTTTATCTCATTTTTCTCCGTGTACCCCTAGTTTTAGCCAGCTTTTATTATAATCCAAGTGAATTGTGGAATTCTCAAGCATTTCACTCCCTATTCTCCTGCAAGTTCAAGACCTTTTTTGAGGTTTGAGTTCTGTTTGTTTAGGCATTTACAATGCAAATTCATTTGCCGCTCCTTTTGTTAAGTCAATTTATCAGGAATGCTCCATTTAACACTTTTTCCCAGTGTTTTCGTGTTAGTTTTTTTTTTGGCTTTGTGTTCTGTGGCAAATAGACAAGTAGACGAGGCAGAAGAGTTAGGCAAACAGGAGAAAAGTCAAGAGAAAGAGCCACGAAGAAGACTCGAGGCGAAAGTCTCTGCCGCCACTAAGTCTTAATGCAAAAGTAGTGGGTGGAGGGGATGGAAGGAAGGGGGAAGGGGGAGTCGAGGTTACATGGCTTATACGATGGGGCACCGACATGTCCGTATGTATATTGTGTATGTCAACCATCAAGCGTCAACTGTCAGTGCCAAATGTGCTTGTAACCGCACACACACAAAAAGCAGGCAAAGGTTGTTACATTCCATGGACGGGGGTGACTGTGGAGGAGGGGGTTTTGAGATTGAGACCCACAAACACTTTGGCCGCCACACCATTACCAGCACCAGCACCAGCACTAACACCAACACTTTCCGAGGACAAAGGACAACACCAACAACTTGGACAAGGACGTGACAGTCATTTAGAACCGCAGCTGTCTCCGTGTCTCCTTAAAGTGGCCGCGGGCTCTTGGCCACGCCCTAAAAACCCATCCAACCCATTTGAATACCCCACCCATTTGGCACCCCTTTACCCCTCCCCTGGTGTTATAAACTATCGCTGTTCTTATCTATCTCTGTCACACGGCTAACTTCATTTTTGTTTATTGTCATTTATTTGGTGTCTCCTTTTCACGCGCTCGCATCTCTTTTCGTTCTGTTCTTTCTTTGGGTTTGTTCCTTTTCGTTCCACGAAAACAACTCCTCATCATGCAACAATCAACACACCACAACAAAAACAACAATAATAATAACAACAATAACAACAACAACAACAATAATAATAACAACAACCACACAACACCACTGAAACAACCTGAAACAACAACAACAACAACAACAACAACTTGAACCTGACCTGTGAACCGTGTTAAGGTTACCGGATTTTGTCGTTCACCCCAGGAAACACGCAAATCGAGCCCCACCGGCTCGGTCACCTCGTCGGTGTCGACCACGGCATTAACCCCATCGCGCCAACTGACCGATGCGGAGAAGCTGCGCAAAGTCGTCATGGAGCTGGTGGACACGGAACGCACTTATGTGAAGGTGAGTCTACTACTATGCAGTGCAAAAAAAAGGGGCCGCAAGAAATCTTTGGCTTAAAAATATATACACATCGGCCTTCTTGATAAAGAAAAATACGTAATTAAATTTAAAGCTCCTTTAGAGATATTTAATAACCAAATTAATGAGACACAAATGTGTTACTTAAACTTTAATATCTTTATTTACTTATCCAATTTTATAAAGGCAAACTTACCATTACCACTTTTCCTAAATGCTTGTGATCTCAAAGGGACATTAAAATAATCTGGTTTAAACACTTTTATGTCCCTAATACTATACTTTTTAAAAAGTTTACAATGTTTAAAGAAAGAAAGATAATCCGTATTTCGATTACTTCTGACATTATTAGCTTATAATAAATGTCAAATGCACAAAGTTATCGAAAATCCAATTACCATTTCATTAGGGAATTTTTCCCACATTTTATTCGTTCATAACGACTTATAATTAACTCTTCTTATTCGGCCAGTGCGGCCAGCGTCAATAATATCCTTTCTTTCGATCAGTGTGCCCAGCACCAACTTAAATGGAAATCCCAGCATCGACCACTGACTTGTGTTCATTAGAGTGGGGCGGCGGCAGAGAGAGCGCCTGCAATTAAAAATGCAAATTTTAATCCTTTAACTGTGTCGCTTTACTTCTGTTCTGTTCTGTTCTGTTCTGAGAATCCCAATTCTCGTTCTGTTTGCTGCTTCCACCGATTCTTCTTGCCAGTGTTTGCTTTAAGCCAGCTTCAAGACTGGTTTTTCGTTGGTCTGGGCCAGGAAGCATACAAATAATTATTATAATTTAGAAATTATGTAAAGCGCCGCTGCGGCAACGGCGAAGGCTTCGGGTCTTATCTGCGGAGCGCGGCCAACGTGCTGCCCCGCCCACCATCTACCGCCCACCGCCCCCGCTGCCCGGAAGTATTGTTCCAAATGAAAGCGCGCGCCTGTGGCTATGCTACAGTATTTCTCCACTCTTTTTTGTTTCATGTTTTGTGCCAGTTGGCAAAACTAAAAAGTTTCCTCCAACCAAGCATAACTGCTGGCCAACTCCGCCGGGAATTGTTGTGGCCAAAATCGGGGGGGTGAAGGCAGCGGTCGTTGATTTTTTAATTTAATTTATGCATTTTCGGCGCTGTCCGTAAAAAAGTACTTCCCCCATTTTGAGCTTTATTGAACCATCCGGCTCTCGATTAACTTGCAGCACTTGAACAATCTTCTCGAGCACTATCTGGAGCCCATGAAACGCGAGACATTCCTCTCCAATGCCGAGATCAACGCTCTATTTGGCAACATCCACGAGATCGTCACATTCCAGCGCCAGTTCCTGCAGAATCTGGAGGAGTCCTTGGACCTAGAGCCGGAGTTCAACAAGTTCGAGCACTGCGGCCAGTTCAGGGTGCGTTGCAAATGGTAATCTAAGTGCTGCATTAGTAATTGCATTTATCCGCCTTCACAGAATGTGCTCTTTGCGATTGGCTCGGCTTTCCTCTATTACGTCAACCACTTCAAGCTGTATTCCTCGTTCTGTGCCAGTCACAGCAAGGCGCAGAAAGTCCTGCATCCAAGTGAGTACTCCCCACCAGAATCCCCACCGCAATCCCCCAGACAAATCAAATTCGTACATTATAGGAATTAATTTACATACATCAGAGGGTTAGTAGAGAACAAAATACAAGGGCAAAACTGGGCAGGCAGAAAATACAAGGAAATCTTGAAAAAAATAAATTATAACTTGTATTATCAGCATTACAAGGAATGAATTTGCATAATACAAAATTGAAAGCAGGTTACAGATTAAAACTTATAGCAAAAGGCAAGAGAAAATTTATAGAGTTCAATTTAAAACTTCATATATCCAAGAAATAAACCTCGTTAACAAAAGTAGATTAATTGAGTTTTTAAATGTAAATTAAGTACAAATACAACATTAACTACCTATCCAAAAGTTTTCCTAGACCTCATTAACATTACCAAAAGTGTGTTACTCCAATGAAACGCACTGTACATGTGTGTGTGTGTGTGTGTGCTGAGAATAGTACCAACTATTGCAATCAGCGTCAAGCGTCAAAGTCTATTTGAGTTTCAGTTGAGCAAGAAACTTGTAAAAGTCAAACAACCGAACCAAACCCAACCAAACCCAACCGAACCGATGCGAACCCACAGAGTGAACAATTGGCAAACTGTTCGCTTCAATTGTGCCACGCCCCTGGCCCGCGTTGCGCCCACTTTAAAATGATTTGCAAGTTAAATGAATAATTACAACCGCAAATGCCGACGTCGACGACATCCCTCCCCAGTGAAAACCGCAAACGGAAGGCAAACTCCCAACCGAAAAAAGGGTGTGATGGCTGGGGTTTTTCCGAACATATTCATATTCATGCCAAGGCAGCAGCAGCAGAAGCAGCAGCAGCAGTGGCAACTGTCAAGTATCTTTTGTTAATTAAACTTGTAGAATTATGACACGCTTACAAATGGCGACCCAAAACTATGCCAGGGCTTTGGAACTTCTGCGGGGGTGTTGGCGTTGGGAGCTTGGTGGTGTGCTGGGTGTTCTTCACTAAACTTGCCTTGCAAACATTCCATAATTAAATTAGACTTAGACTAAGCTTAAAAGCAATCGAGCAAACAGCTGGCACTGTTGGCTGAATGTGAAACCATGCCACTTTGATCGATGCGTCCGTGGATGGGATGGGATTTGCAGCTAATCAAAAGCGTTCGCAAGGTAAAAAATGTATGCACAATATTTGCAATCAATGAGCCAAGGCGTAGTCAAGGTAACTGGGCAGGGGGTAGGACCATAGAACCATATCCTGGAAGCATCATCCACTCGAGGGTGGAGCCACTGCACCCGCCCGACTGTTGCATGAAATTTTATGCAAAAAGTTGAAAGGATAATTAATTATAGCAAGAAGTGCACTTAAGTGCCTTCGTTACGTGCAAGAGCTGGAGAATCCTGTTGCGGATTGGAGGGATATTAAGGAGTGGGAGGGCATCAAGGGGGCATATTGTCGGGCTGGCAGAAGGACAAGCAGCCAGCGACAGACGCTATTAGACGTAAATCTGCTCCGGCTAAAGTTGCAGCTGCCTATCCTGCTGCAGACAGGCTTTGACTTTGCCTTTATCAAAAGCTGCACGGCTGACAATAAGAACAAGTTAATGACATTTTCTTGTCGACGATGTGCCGCTGCCATAGCCGCTGTAACTGCATATCCTTGTCTACCTTGTGTACCGTGTGCCTTGCCTTCGCCTCGCCCCTCCATTTACTGTAATGGGCCAACGTTGCAATTAATTTCACCGTCCCAAACAAGCGTCCATTGAAATCGAATCATTTGGCAAATGTCTCAATTTGCATTTGCATTTCAATTCGCCCATCAATTCATCTCCATCCCGTCTATTTCCCCCATCCAGACGAGGGCAATCACGCCCTGCAGGAGTTCCTGGCCGCCCGGAATCCCAAGCAGCAGCACAGCAGCACCCTGGAATCGTATCTGATCAAGCCCATTCAGCGCATCCTCAAGTACCCATTGCTCCTGCAGCAGATGCGCAATCTAACAGACACCCGGGCCGATGAGCATGTCCATCTTTGTGGTATGTACAATGGTGGATATGGATGTGGATGTGGATGCATCCACCATGCATATGCATATGCAATGCTAACCTTTATGTTATATATTTTTTATTTGAACACCAACAGAGGCACTCAAGGGCATGGAGAAGGTGGCCGAGCACATTAACGAGATGCAGCGCATCCACGAGGAGTACGGCGCCATTTTCGATCACCTGTTCCGGCAGCATCAGAAGTCCTGCAAACAGCCCATCGACTTGAGTCCAGGTGAGAAAGTCTAAGATTTAAAGAAATTTAGGTTTTTTAAACAGAGCAAACCGAGTGTGTACCAGAAGCCTTCTTTAGTTCCAGAGTGCAACAAAATATTTGTGTCATAGAAATCTCTGTAACTATGCTTAACAATCACCATGATTCGGCTCAATTGTTCTTAAAATTTAAGGAAATATATTCCTTCAAATGCGTTTATTTTCAGGTCACTTTTTGAAGATTTCTCAAACCTTTATATACTTAATAATTAGAAATTGGATTATTTGTTAATTCATATTATAAACAACAGATTCTAAACCAAATTTAGATAAACAGAAGTTTATTCATAAAATTATAGTTTGATTTTATTATCAATTTATGAAAAAAAAAAAACAATAATGGTCAATACTCATTTAAAATATGGACTTACATGTAATCCAACTCCTATTAATGATGAAATAAAAATCAATTTTTTATTTACCAAAGCAAAACGGTTTTGTTTTTTTATGCGATAGTTTAAAGAGTTGAAGTTTTTGTTGAAGTTTTTGTTGAAGTTTTCGAATTTCATTAAAGGTTTTTTTATGATTTTGCAGGAGATCTCTTGTACTATGGAGGAGTGGAATGGCTGAACATTTCGGACTTCCTGGGCAAGATCAAGAAGGGCCTGGAGCTGCATGCCATGTGCTTTGTGTTCAAGTCGGCAGTGGTGTTCCTCTGCAAGGAGCGGCTGCGTCAGAAGAAGAAGTTGATGGTATGAAAGGCATTTGACACCATAGTTTTCTAAGAAATATAAACTCATTCTTACGCTTCTATTTATACACAGGGAGTGTCCAGCAAGAATGCAACCAACGAGGTGGAGATCATTCGCTACCAGGTGCTAATACCCGTGACCGAGGTGCAGGTGCGTGCCAGTTCGGCCAAGGACATGGACTCGCACTTCCTATGGGAGCTCATCCACCTGCGCTCCCAGCTGCAGCGTCGATCCGAGAAGGTCTACGTGCTGTCCAACAGCACCGCCGACTTCCGCAACGCCTTCCTGAAGACCATTCGCCAGATCATCCGCGAGAGCGTCCGGAACATGTCAATTCCGATGAAGAACTTCGGCGGCAGCTCCGGCTCCGTCTCCGGACACTCCTCGCAGGGCATGGGCAGCATGGGGTACGCGGGCAACTCGCAGACACTGGAACGACCCAAGCAGCAGGTAATTTGCAACTTTTAGACTCCTAAAAAACACTTTATGCGCCATGTAGCATTTGTATGATATAATTTTTTTACATATTGTACACTGACAAAAAAATGGTAAAACATATAATTTTTAAATTAAACATTTAATCTTGAATAGTTCCAATCCTTTATATTCAAGTAAAATGAAATTAAAAATTATATTTATCATTCAGATATTAAAATCAATTCCAAAGATAGAGAACAAATGGTTCATTTAATTTTTGAAATCTTATCATATTTTGAGCTTAGGTATAAAACATTTTATACTAGTTTTAAATATTATATAGTTGGTTTTGGCGACCTTTCCAAAGTATTATTATTATTATTATTATTATTATTATTATTATTATTATTATTATTATTATTATTATTATTATTATTATTATTATTATTATTATTATTATTATTATTATTATTATTATTATTATTATTATTATTATTATTATTATTATTATTATTATTATTATTATTATTATTATTATTATTAAATATTAATTACAAAACGCCTTTGTTCAATACTTCTCCACAGATCACCATAGTTCATGGCTCGCACACTCTGGGAAAACCGAAGAAGAAGTCCGGATCGCAGCGCCACTCTGCTGGCAACATTGACTACGACAATTTGTCGGGCAGCCAGGAGGCGGACGACCTGCCGCCCAGTGTGGGCGTGGTTCAATACGGCTCCGGCCACGCCCATGTGCAGCAGATGCTGCCAGCCGGCTTCCGAGGACGCAGCAAGACGGTGGGCGATGTCGCGGGTAAGTTTAACTGAAGTCTAGTCCCGAAGATCGCCGCTCTCCTGTCGAGATGATTGCTAACAATGCCCCTCACCACACCCCGCATCATCACACGCCGTGCCATAAAGAAATCACCTGCTCTTCCCCAGATCCCCATCAGCAGCAACAGCAGCAGCAGCAGCAACAGCAACTGCAGATGCCACAGCAAGGACATGCCCATGCCCACCCACATCCCCATCCACATCCACATCCGCATCCGCGGGAGCCACCACCACCCCCGATCCGGCAGCCACACCTGCACCACCACAGCTCGGACATCGAGAGGATCGATCCTGGGACGAAGTCGGAAGGCGAGGAGGACTCGCAGCAGGGCACAATCAGGCCCAAGGCCACACTGGGTCGAACGCCCAATCACCTGACGCTGAGGTGAGTGCCCAAACATTCCCACCCCCATTAAGCCATCAAGCCCCTTGTAACTGGTACTTTGCTGACTAACTGGATTGATCCAATTATTAATAACTGCCTATGATGACTTTAAAACTACTTAAATAACAGAAGCTGACTGACTGTGTTTTTTATAGCCATTTGCATTTTTCTTTAGAGAAATAATGCCGCTCATATTTAGGCTTTTAAACTGCGCTCAGCTTAGACTAACATACTTTATAATTTAATTGTTTTTCTTAACGACAATATATTTAACAATAGTTTTTTTAATTTCAACTTTTTAGTAAAAACATGATATAGAAATATTATAGTCAACTAAGACTTTGAGTTCAAGCAAATAAACTTCAAACTATGCATTTTAAATATGCTTACATTTTGAGGATCATTCTGACTTTCAACATACTTTCTAAATTAAAAATTTCAGAATTTTACAATCAATGATTGTACGTAAAAAACAATTTAAGAAAGCTCAAATATTTCACTGTCATTTCATCTTCGAGGTTTTGAAATAAGTTTGGTCGCTTGTCCATTATTTTTCTTCATTAATCTTTGTTAATTAAAATTCCAGTTTTAAGCTGCATTCAGCTTAGACCGACATGCTTTATAAAAAACCATTTTTTTTCAATTTCTATTAATTTTATTTCCTAACGATAAATTATTTTATTCACTTCAAGCTGAAATTATACATAATTGTCCATATTTTGAATGGTAAAAGATTTTAGAAATTGTCTGACAACTGGTAACGTGCAACATACTATGTAAATTAATTTTTATAATAACACTTACATTAATAATTTAAAAGGTTTTGCAAGTTTGTATTTATTCAATTTTTAAGTTTGCTATTTGCTTGCTTGTCATTTTAAAAAGGTTACATTTTGGTTTTTTTAAGTTAACTTATTTTACAGTCAATAGATCTTGACATACTTTAGCCAGATGGTTAGTCAGACTCCCTCACTTTGCCTTAAATCTAGTTAGTCAGTGGATAAACCAGATAAGTTAATGAGACCTCAAAGTAAGCTCGACTATTGCTTGACCCTGTGAATTTATCCCTCTCTCTTACCGCTCGTTCCGCATCTTGACATCTGCGATTTTCGAATGTGAATCCGTAACCGAATGCCAACAGCACCACATCGACGCTCTCGGTGGGCAGCACCGGCAGCCAGGCGCGCCTGATACAGTCGTCGCATCCTCCGGCCAGCTACCAGCCGGTGCTGATGAAGGACCTAGGTAAGCCCAGCCCGGACGAGTCGGAGCTCGAGTCGGAGTCGGAGGCGCATGCCGTCCAGGTGGCGGCCTCCTTTAACTTAAGTCTAGGCAGTAGTGGTAGCTTGTTCGCCTCCGATCCCCGAGAGAGTCAATCCCACACCCATTCCCAGTCCCAGACCAATTCCCAGTCCCAATCCCTGCATCCCTCACCGCGGCAGTCGCCGCGTCAATCGCCGCGTCAGTCGCCCAAGCAGGATATCGAGGTAATCGAGATCTTCGAGAGCGAGGCGGAACGAATGGCCGCCTCCCAGCAGGTGGCCGTCGTCCACCAGCATCAGCATCCGTTGCCAGCGGGCCAGGCCAGGGATTCAGGGCATAGACAGCGACGTGACCGTGACCGAAACCCGACCGAAACGGACGCCACGGCCCGGTTCATGGACAAGCATTTGAGCGATCTGGAGCAGGAGAACCTGGCCGACGGCACCTGCGACATTGTGGCCTACATGGAGAGCCTGCGTGAGAAGGCCTTCGATCCCCAGGATCTGGCCGAGGAGGCGGGTGACCAGCAGCAGAATGACTCCAGTCTCTCACCGGAGCCGCAGACCATTGTGGAGAACACGCAGCAGACGGTGGTGGTGGACATCGAGTCGCCTTCCAGGCCGGCCACCGAATCGGACAGCACGGGCAACACCACAGGACCCTCGGAGCGATCGGGTGACGAGACGGAGGAGGAGGCCACCACCAGTTCGCTGGCCTCGCACATCGTGGTGATCGACAAGAAGGTGGACAAGATCTTCAAGGCCAAGTCCCCGGAGCGACCGGCTTCCACCAAGGTCAAAGGGGGCCGCCGGCAGATATACATCTCCCCGGATCGCTGCAAGTCCCAGGGCAGCTCTCCGGTGCGGATCATCAAGATTAAGTCGCCGCGCACCAGTCTGAGTGACCAGGGCAAGCGCCTGAGTGTGTGCTCCTCGAGGGACACCTCGCAGGATCGCCTCTCGGGCGGCAGAAGGACACCCAGCCCACGCCGCTCCTCCGAGGGCGGTGGCATTCTGAAGCACCCCACTGGACCGGCTGCGGGCATCCTCAAGCCACCGTCCAGTCCGGCCAAGTCCAAGAGTCCGGATCGCAGTTGCTTGAAGAAGGGCGGCCCCTCGCATGTGTGCAGCGTGGAGACCCTTTCGCCGCGAGTCTCGCCCAGGGGCAGCATGGATCACCTGTCGCCGGACAGGGGAATGGCGAGCAGCTCCTGCCTGCGCCACTCGCCGCGCAGTAGCTTCGATAGCCACGGCGAGTCGGATCACAATCTGGACGTGCCGCATGGCAGCCGCAAGCGGAGCATGTCCGCCCACGGAAGCTTCGAGACGGGCACGCGTCCCAGGGCCCAGGAGACCTATCAGTACTATCCGGTGTATGACAACCAGACGTGCAGCGATCACTATGTGGCTGCCGCACCCACGGGACGATATGGTGGTGGTACTTCAAGTAGCCGCAGCAGGCTGAGCAAATCCCTGGAGCGTTCGACATCCAGGGACAGCACCACCACGAGCAGTTCGTATGGCCACAGGGCCTATGGGGTCTCGCCCGAACGCAACTATGTGGTCTACAGCTCGGGACCACTGCGCTCGCAATCCGCCGAGAATACGTTCTCCTCGCAGCCCATCTATGATCCCTTGCCCCGACATCCGCCACAACCGCTGCACCAGCCACCAATGCACCACCAACAACAGCAACAGCAGCAACAGCAACAGCAATATGTGAGCTATGCCCAGGAAATGGGAGGATATGGTGGCTGCCAGCATGATCCACAGGGAGGTGGCTATCAGTTGAGCTCCTCGGCACCGGAGTACACCACGTGCATCGATTGCCTGTACCAGAAGAGACCCTCCTAGCATAAGTCCCGCGTGCGGCAGAGTCGCACGCGGAAGAAAACGCCCCGTGGCATGGTGGTGGTCAGTGCCCAGCCGACGGCCACCGGCGGCATAGGATTCGTGCCCGAGATGGGCTCCGCCGAGGCACCCGGCGGCTGTGTGGACTGTCACGACTACTTCGAGATCCATGTCTAAGGAACTCCATAACGAGAAACCATTTGAATCCAATGATTAACAGCCAAAAGCGTAACAACAACAACCCGAAATGCCTCAATAAAAACTAATTTTAACCGAACTCAGCTCAGATATACGTAAACTCACGACGCAAACTATACAAAAAAAGAAGGGTAGTAAACAAAACCCAACACGAACTTCCAACACAAGGGATTGAAATCAAAAATACCTAGCCTACAGTATATACAATCTACTAAAATCCACAAGCATAAGTAATAGCAGCGCAATAGAAGGCACTCTTAAAATAGTGGCAGAGTGATGATGACGATGATTATAATACCCATACCCGTATTCGTTGTATAAGTGTTAGCCGTAAGTCACCGAACCTGAGCGTAGTTAGCTCTTTTAGCGCAGCAAATATTTAGCTCATACCGAAAAATAATCAAAGGATGTGGGGGTAACTAGGACCCACGATAAGTGAAAGGTTGCATAATGGGTGTGTGCCACCGTTTTCCAGTTAATTATTTAAGTTGCAGCCGCCGAGTTGAGCGAGAACATTTCGCCGTGATTTACACACTCCCCATCACACACACATACCGACACATTAAAGAACAAAATGGCGGAAGTTCCGCTCGCCTCGGGTGGCAAGTAGAAATATTACGTATACGCCGCGTTGCACACACAATACTCAAGTGCCGTAATTACGAGGGCAAACAACAGAAAAGAGCAGTGGCAGCAGTAGCTGGAACAGCAACTAAAACTAATGTTGAAATTCATACTCGCACTCAAGTAAACTACTAAGAGACAGGCAGACAAACAAATGGCAAACTCAACTTGAAACATGGATGGGAAAAATAAGACAGCCAGGAGCCAGGGTGAAAATAAAAGAAAACTCCACGCCGGCACACGCCTCACAGGCAGGTAAAAAGTTAGTGACAAGTCGCTCACTAACTATTGGCAGAGGTAGGAAAAGCAAAGGGGCGGGGGCAGGGGAAAACTGAGTCATTTCCGCAAATGAAATCAAACATTTTTAATTACCCATCTATCTGGCGAAAAATGGATCTGCAACTAAAAAGCTGACTTTGGGTTGAGTGCCAATATTTCCAGGGGTTAACATGACATATACCTAACAACAAAGTATACCTATCGAGGGATTATTTACATAAAGGACAAAAGGAAAACTAGAAGATAACAAACATTAGTTAGTTAGAAAATATTGCCAATTTGCACGTTTGTGCGAACGGGCATCGGTGTGTGTACCAATAATGTTGTGACAAATAATTTGCATATATGCATATGGTTTTTTGTATGATTTTTATAGGTTTTTTATAGATATAAACAAATATACATGCATATACAAGTCGATGGGCAAATCAAATGAAACAGTTTCCGCATGGGTTTTCCACCATTTCCGTTTCCCATTTCAATTAAATCAGCAAAATACAATAAATGGAATACCGATCAAATGGCGATGTATTCAAAGAATGATAATCGTAAGTCGTACCTCAATGTTCAGTAATGGGTAATCAAATTATATGTACACTTAGGTAGCTACGAAAATACGCGTATATAGTATACATAACCATCCTCCCTTTTAGCGGCGCGGGCTGGGAATTTCCATTCGATTCCTTGGCCCAAGCCGCCGTACTCTCGACTAAATATAAAAAACAAATTTCAGGTTGTTGTAACGAGAATTCAAAGCAGATTAAAAAACACAAACCAAAGGAAAACGTAGTCAAAATAAATATGTTTAAGCTTCAAGAACGTTTACAGTTTACAGTTTACACTGGGCTTCACAGCAGCAAAATCAAAACAAAATACAAAAAACAAACAAACATTCTCAAAAATCAAATTATACATCTTAAATACGGCATATATACAGCAGCATATACAGCAAACATAAATGTTAAACGAAAAATGGGAATCCTCGATGACCAGAGAAATATACGAAAATAAAGGCAAACTAAATAGATTTAAGCGGAAGCCGCAGACAGCGAACATTTAAGAGTAACAGTAAAACCAAAACTAAAACTAAAACTATAACAAATATCAAATTTAACCGGTAATCCTTGTGTGCACACACCCACACGGTCAAACACAGAAATCCACTAAACAAATAATCGAAAAATCAACAAACGTAACTGAAAACTTGAAAAGCGAATGCGTAAAAACTAAACGAAGGCAAGCATACATAACTAATAATGGAAACAGCAAACTAAATTGAACTAACTAAAGCGAATTACATAAACCAATTCAAATGCAATTAACAAAATGGCATTTGAGATAAAAGTCAATACATAAAGTACACAAAAACAAACAAATATCAAAGGCGGACGGACAGCGACTAGAACGGGAACGGAAACCAATAAACTAATAGAGTTTATGCACCGATTTCCTGGCCCATCCCCAGACTCTCGAAAAGACACCTCCCCTCGATTAGTTATGCATTTAAATTTGTTTAGTAGTTGCTTAGCAGGTAAGTGCAATATTCAATTGTAATTAAGCAATTGTAATTAGGCGCTTGTTGTCGGCGATGAGTGCTTGAATTGAATAGTAATTAAACAATTTTACGGGTGATATTTCATTTTGTCTACACACAATTATCTCAAAGATAACTAAAATCCCTAATCACAAGAAAAATTGACTCCAATAATGTTGAATTCAGTTAGATATTTAGTCGTAAGTCGAAGTCGGAATCGGAATCGGAGTCGGAGTTCGAGTTACCTTAGGCATGTTAAGTTACTAGGTTTTATTTCCCGCCTATTCGATGCATTTATGTGTATCTCTTTATAGCGTATCTGTGTATCTGTTGTGTCTGTTACAAACACTTGATATTATTAGTTGGCATCGCTTGATTAATAAACAACTAATCTGATGAAACCAAAACTTGAATTCAAAAATCGATAAACTTTGCAAGTTTTCCTTTTCAATTTGAACGTTTTGCATTTTCTCAATCAAATCTCAATCACGACAAATGACAGAGTGTGCCGAAGATCTAGAGCCAAATCTTAAACTGCTGAATGCCATGCCAACCGAAAGAGAGTTCATTATAATCGATCTATATATATTTATCTAATTATATATGTCTTATGGTTACACACACGTGCCCCACAACTCGACCACCACTACTCCACTTTCCCCACCACCCCAGAATCTAGAAACCAGAATTTATTCGGCATTTTTTCACACACAAAAACGCAATTATTTTCCAGAAATTTAATTTTCTGTTTTCCGTACAACTTTTTGTGTGCCAAACTAAATAAAATTAAAATGAATTGAATTGAATTTTATGAAACTCTCATCTATGCACAACTTTATCCATCGTTTTTTGAATCATGCTCTTTGACTTTCGCATCTGAAAAACTCATTTCGAAATTAGCAAGTGGGTTAACTGAAATGCGAAACAATTTCAATTTCACCACTCACTCAGCCACAATTTTCCAAATAAAAACTCCCCCGTATCCACCGCATATATGTACATAAATTTCTCCCTTTTATTTTGTATACCGAATTGGAGCCCTTTATCAAGACACACGAGAAACAGAAGTGGCAGAACGGAAAATGTTGGCATAAAATGCAAAACTTTTGATCTGAAATTCGAAAATTTGCCAAGTCTTGCCATAGTTATAAAAGCTAAACTAAAATAAACTAAACTATCAAAATGTCTGTAAACTAGAATATGAACCAAGCGATGTCAACATTTTAGCCAACAGAATTCTACCCAAACCCCTTATCCCCGGTATTAGTTGTTTGAATTAGCTGTTAATCACTCCCACTAACCAGACCCAGACCCAGACCCAGCCCCAGTCCCCAAAACTATATCAAGTAGCGAACCCCGCTTGAAGTAGTGCTCATTACATTAAACAATAATTAGTTTTGCTTATATTTTTTAACCAAAAAAGAACCGAAAGTGTCTGGCCAAAGCTGGTTGGTCACTTTGGGCACTTTGCTTGCATGTTTTTTAACCAAACGAATCCGAATTGGCCAAAATTTACTTATGAAAATCTGTTCGACACAATTGTATTATAGCCAAATGGAGATGCTACTCCGCCCCACTTGCTCTTTCTAACTCTTTCGCTCTCTAAATCTATATATTTTCTATCTGAATTTTAAAACGAAACTACAAATTAAGTTCTGCAAAAACCAAACCGAAAATATTTCATATTTTTTCATATATGGTTTCCATTGTATCTTTTCTTTTCTTTCATTTAATTGTAGGGTCCCCGGTGTGGAAACCACGAGACATGATAAATTTAGGCACAGATCCACAGTCAACAACCCGCAAAGACGATGTGAAAAATTAAATCAGAAAAAGCAAAGCAAAACATTTAGTATCAAGCTAAGCAAGCATAAGAGCTCTTAGCCCACAACTTCAATTCCTCTGTTCGATTTCTCAATTTTAACTAATCAAGTGTAAGGCAACAGCAACAGAAACAGCTAAAAGCAAGAGCAATGTGAAAGCAACAGCAAAAGCAAAGCAAAAGCAACAGCAACAGTTCAAAGTTTAAAGCAGGCGAAGCGAATCCAAAAGCATTTTTCAAGCTCAACGCTGCGAAATGAAGATGCATTGAATCACCGGCCATCGGTGAATGGATGTGGTTGGCTTTTGAAGAATGCTTGGCTTCGATTTGTTTCCTCTCCTTTTTTAATGGATAAAACATCGAAGAGTTTTTTGTCATAATTACGTTTACGTTTTTAACGAGAGATGCACCACAAAAAGGTCCAGCTAGAGAGATCCTTTTTAGAAAGAAAAACTTAAACATAAATTAAAACCAAGAGAAGACTTTGATTTATATTGATTGTATTTAAAGTGCAAAACATATAAAAAAAAAGCATAATTAAAGCAAAGGATTTTGAGCAGATTTAATATGAACTAAGGAAAAAGATTAAACATGATTAAGAAATACGAGAACAAATTCAAATGCATTTGTCGCTGAAAAGACTTGAAAGTAAATTTCGATTTAAATACATTTATTGAGGACAAGACGATGACGAAGCTGTCAAAGCGATGAGGAGGGAAACCCGTAAACCAATTGCAACCATTATATTTAGGCTTAGAGAATTTAAATTATAAAAGTAAAATACAAAACAAAAGAACCCCAGAGAATTGCAACAAAAAAATAAAACAAAGTCAAATGCAAATGCAGAATAAGAAAAACCGAAAATGGTAAATTGAAAAACATTTTAGCCAATTAAGCCACTTACACTGAAGCAAATCAACACACTCGTAATCGTAATGAAAAAATTAAAAACCAAAACAGCAATAAAAATGTTTAGTATGTAGGAAGTACACTGAAAAATACATAAAAATACCATACAAATTCCACATACACATAAACGAAAAATAGAAAAAATTTAGTCAAAATGTTAAATGGTAAACTTAAACAAAAAGGAAATAATAAAAAAGCGAAAAATCGCAAGCGACTCCATGCAATTAAATTGGTCAACAAACCGCCACAAAGAATCCAATCTGCAAAAAACAAGAAACCAAAAATTAACTCAAGCAAAGCAAACTCAATACGTTAATGCGGGCAAACATTAAAACAAATTATAAAACTATGCAAGAGAAAAAATAAAAGAAAATATACAAGCGTAAAGAAAACCAACACAAACCAAAAAAAGACGACACCTTCTAGCAGAATTACAATAATAATTAAGATCTTCACTTTGAACACTTTAAGAATCGAGAAACAATGACAACAGAATTATAGTTAAACAATGGAAACCAATCCCAAGCCCCGAAAACCCCATAGACAAAGGCACAATTTTTGAAAACCTTATTAAAAATCCCTTTGATTTCCCTACGTCTCAATACCCTATGGTTTTCAATTTTTGTAGAACGAATTTTTAGCAAAAAAATAAAAATATATAGTCAAATCAATGAAAATTCTACCAAATGGGAAATAATAATTAATTGGTTGTGAATGCAGCTTGGATGTTAATTCGATTCAGGAACAATGAAATCCCCAATTGCTGAACGTCTGTTTATTCTTCCGGCCGTACACTATTCGTGCGAGTGGCGATTGTCAATGGTTTTTTTCAGTGTACTTGCAGGCATTGTTCACCTTCATTCACAGGATAACTCATTAATTTTTTTACCCCTAAAACCCATTGAACCATGTAGCAACAAATCGAAACATAATCAAAACATTTTTTAGGTTTCCAATCAAATTGAATTAAATATACAAAAGTAAACTTTAATTAAATGATGAAAAGAAAATAAAAACGAAAGTAATAATTCAAACTACAGACCATAGAAAGCTATAAGAAGTGGAGTAAATAGAAATTCTAAATGTATACAGCAGTCTAATGATAAATCATCATCTTCGTCGATGATGAAAGCTAATCAAACACGGGAATACAAGGAGAAATTACTAAATACCAAGTCACAACATTTTAACATAATTTTTACAGTTTGTATAAGTTTGACAGAGGCAAAGTAAATAATAACTAATAATAAAAAAAAACAAAACTCAACCAGTCAGTTGGAAGACTTTAGCGAAATGAAATAGTTAAATTATGAAACTCATTTGAAGGCGAATGAACGTGGCGTGAAACTTTTTGTACGCATTTGACTATTTTTAAAGCATTTTTATTATATATATATACATAGTCACTATTATACGAATGTTTGAGAACCAAACAATGTACTCATTTAATTAAGTTCACGTGCACACGACGCACTGGAATCTCTTTTAACAAATTGTTATCGGATATTTGATTTGTTTGAGCGTATTGTTAGTTATCTCTTATCACACTTTCCTTTTGGCAAGAGCAAGGCAGCAGGATGTACGAGGGTAGACAATTGCATATTAAATAGAATTTGTAAGTCAGCCACACGAAATCCAAAATTGAAACAAAAATCAATAGCAAGTGCAGCAGCATTGGAAACAAGTGTAGCCATTAACAATGGACAACAGCAAGAAACGAACATTAAAATTCAATTTTTATTGTAAAACTTAAAAAGCAGCTGCAACCAGAACAACACATATAAATAAACAAAAAAACTTGCAATGTATGTTAATACTTTTTGAAAACATGAAAAACAAACAAACATTAAAAAAAAAGAAATACACAATGATTATACAATTGCAAATGCAACTTAACACTCAAACATAAGGATAGTGAAATGTGTGACAAATGATTAAATTACGAAATCCTTTTGAAGTGAACACAAAAGAAAATAAAATGTGAAATTTAAAAAAGAAACCAAATTCGGATGCCTTTTTACTGGGATTCCGCTCATTAAATCGAGCCATGATAAGGGTTAAATCTTTGGCGTTTGAGGGAATTTTAAGGGAAACCTTTTCAGCAATCTTAACTTTTTTTAATTTACAAAATTTGAAAAGGGCATCTCAGTATTTCAGTGCCCCAACATCAGGGTTTTTTTTTTGCTATTTTCAGTTGCTTTTCAATAAAATTAAATTGATCAATATTTAGTTGGCTTGGCAGTGTGAATTGGAGTTTCACTTTTTCACCGTTTTCTCAATGTTCCCCCAAAAAATACTGTAATTATTAATAAATTAAATAATGACAGATATTTAGTGATGGGATCAAAATATACTAAATATACTAGGTGAAAAGCCATAAAGTTGACGGTGAAATATTTTGAGAAAATTTGTGACTAATGTGAATTGGCAATAACAGCTTCCTAATTTCGCCACAGAGGGTCGCCCCTCTTGTCTACTCTGTAGAGTTCAGTGCTGGAATAAATTTACATTTTTTTTGCCATTGTTGCCAGACAGTGTTAAAAACATTATCCAACTTACAAATATACACGCCAGGAGGCGTCTCTTTCTACGGTAATGGACCGTAAGTAGACTTCTAAACTAGTTGGCGCGCATTTCATATTTACTAAAGAATAAGAAAATCAAAACAAGTAAAAGACGTTTTAAGGGAATTTAGTATTTGGCTACTTCCCCGCCACGTGCAATATCAAAATAATTCATTTTTCCAAATTCGCTGTAACCCACTGTAACTGCCCAAAATGAGCACACGATATTTTTATAAATAATTTTATTGTTAAACATATTTAAACTGGTACTAAAACGTACTATGTCCTACTGCATTTAAAACTAGAAGAGTTCCTTTTAACTGATATAACCTGCCTTGTTGGATTTGGAATGCCGAAGTTGTGCCTTTTTTCAAAAATCGCTATTTACTTTCAATTTATAATACCTTTATTTCTTATCTTGAAGTGCTTGAATGAATAAATATAAAGAGATGTTAAGCACCGACCGAGACGGCAGTAAACAAAACGAATTATGGAATTGGTGTGGACTAGGGTATAATAGTCAATAGTCGATCAGTCTCCAACACAAAACGGGCTCTCTGTGTGTGTGTTCTCTTCCCTATCTTATCTAGCGTCTGCATCCTCGGCCATATCTACAGCTGTTCGCTTGGCACACTCACTAACTTCGGTCTACAATTGGTTAGCTGTCTTACGAGTACGTACGGTATAACTAAAATTAGGCCTTAACTAAATTGATAACAATAGTGTGTATGTGTGTCTGCTGGCACATCTTCCCGCCTAGTTGGGCAGCAGCTCGGCCAGCTGGTTTCGCAGACTGGGCGGCAGTGTGTCGGGGAACTTGATGTCGAAGGACACGATCAGGTCGCCGCGCCTCGAAGGCTCCTTGGGCACGGGCAGGCCGCGTCCACTGATTCTTCTGGTGGTGGTGGGCTTGATGATCTCGCTGTTGGTGTTAACCGGAATCCGATCGCCCTGCAGCGTGGGCACACTAACTGGTGCTCCGCACAAGGCCTGCTTCAGACTGACCTGGGCTGTGTACTTCAGATCGATGCCCTCGCGCTTGAACTGCGCATGCGGCTTGTCGCGTATTATGAAGATGATGTCAGCCGGTATCTTGTTGGGCGCCGCATCGCCCTCCTTGGGGAAAGTGATCTTGGTACCGGCCTTCCAGCCGGGCTTCACGGTGATGCTTAGCACCTTCTCCTCCTTGTGCGGACCGGCATTGCCCATGGCCATGCGTGAGATCTTCATCTTCTTGGTGCAGCCCCTGTCTACTTCCTCCAGTGTTACATACAGATCATGCTCGATGGGCGGATCCTGCTGCTGCTGGCGCTTGCGACTCGGAGCCTGGGCGTTGAAGGACTGCGAACGGAAGGCACCGGCCATGGGATTGGCCGCAGAGAAGCCGCCTCCGAACACATCCTCGCCGCCGATGTTCATGAAGATCTCGTTGGTGTTGCCGCCTTGGCATTGGCCAAACATGTTATCGCCGCCGCCAAAGAAGATGCCGAAAGGATCCGAGGAGCCAAAGAACTGGGCAAAGGTGGCCCTCGGATCGCCGTGGAACTGGTAGCTGTAAGCTCCCGGCTGGCTATTGCCATCTGGTCCGGGCATGCCGCCCTTCAGGCCATCCTCACCGTACTTGTCGAAAATATCCCGCTTCTTCTTGTCCGAGAGAACCTCATAGGCCTCAGCAATCTCCTTGAAGCGCTCCTCCGCCTGCGGGCTCTTGTTCTTGTCGGGATGGTACTTTAGGGCTAGCTTGCGATAGGCCTTCTTGATCTCATCATCGGTGGCCTTGCGGTCGATGCCCAGAATCTTGTAGAAGTCCTTGGCCATTTTAGTTTGGGTTTTCACAGCTGAAACAACAGAGAGAGAACGTTTTTAGATTAGAACGAACACTGATTGCCGGGATGTGCCGATTGCTTTGCTTTCGGTGGAAATTGCTAGAAGCACAAGTTGTGCAACTGCCGTGTTGTCATGCGAGTGACGTAGTCCGCGGGTTCCGAGTGCTCCCGAGTGCGGAGCTGATCAGATCGATGCTCCCTGCCCACACAGAGCGGCCCACATGTATTTACAATGTTCCCCTGACAATATGCTAATTCTAACTCACCTCAAAATCTATAAAAATCCGCTTTACAATCCAAAAATGCAAGATGCAATGGCAAAGTGCAATTGCTGATAGTTTTCACAGTTCACTGTTTAAAAATTCACGGGGCAATGTTCTTGAAATATTTATGACGTTTTATTCGCAATTGATTCAATTGTTCTTTTCGTTTTCTTTATCCACTCAATGTGGCTTGCGCACTGAAAAACACCCTCTTTTTCGTTCTCTATTTTGTTTGATAATGAGCGCCAGCCAGCAGTGCAGTACTTTTTATAGACTCTTTCTGTCTGCGTCGAAATTTCTCGATGTTTCTAGTCTTTTAGGGTTGCATCTGGAATGCCGATTATCGATAGGTCTTGAGTGTTGGAGACTCACGCCAGTTCTAACGATTTATAGCTATTTTTAGCGGAAAAATATATCTACTATACAAATTTTAAAATAAATGGTGATATATTTTGTATAGTGTTTTCAAGTTGTCCTTTTTTGTTGGTTGTAAAACCGGCTACTCGGTTTTATATTAATACCTTCTTATTTATTAAAATAAACATTAAGTAACAATTTTTTTATAGTTAGGGAATATAAAAAATCATTTTTAGAAAAACACTTAGATATTCTACGTTCAAAATTAAAAAAATAAAACCATAATAATTTTTTTTTTTTTGATTTTAATATTGTTTAGCTTATACATATTTGTCTTGAATTTAATTAAGGTGGTTCCCAAAACAAAAAAGCAGCACTGATACAAGCCAATAAATGCTAAGTGTTACCAGTGTGACCTTAAAACTGTGCCCCCAAAAAGCACATCTGGAGGTTTGCCATTTTGCCAGTGGCGACGGACAGTCACACTGGAACGAGTAACTCTGGCAAAACAGCCGCAGCCGAACAACAAAAAACATTTGTAAAAATGAACCGTCGAGCCTCGTATTAACCGGATTCAAAGTGCACCGAGAGGAAGCCAGCACGCATGAGCAGAGCAGCAGGATCGGGATCAGAGAAGCAGGATCATTGTGCAAAAAACAGCCGCATTTACCCCTCAACACCCACACACACAAACAAAACCGTATACCGCAGTATTTTCACACACTTGAGGTGAGTGAGATGGAGGTACACACATACACACACACACAGATAGAGAGAGAAGAAAACAAGGCGCCCCTCGAAATTTGCGACATATGGACGCGACTCGCTAAGGACTAATTTCCAGCCCGAAGGACACCCATTTGGGGCCACTTTTTGGGGCCGACCCAAGCCAACATATGCGTGTCACGTTCCACAGCAAAGCCTTGACCGATCGCCCCGCCCACCGACCACCGCCCACTGGGGTGTTGCGCAAACGAAGGCAGCCTTTGACCCTTAACCCCTTTCCCAAATTGAAATACAAATCCTTCGGCATGGCGCCAGTGGCCAGGATGTCGATGTCTCATTGCAGCAATTGCAACGGCGGCAGCAGCCTCATAAAAATAGTCATTCATTCCCGCAAATAGAGAGCTGGCTGCTAGCCGAAAGAGAGCAGCGCCACCGACATTAATAGCACTTTCGCTATAAACCCAAACATCGCCTATATTCATTGAGTAATCTGACTGGGTTCTCGGGCCTTTAAGTTCCCCCAGAGAACTACCCACCCACTGCTTTGTTCGGCGATAACCCTTATCAGTTGTAGTCCCTGAGTGGTCATTGCAATTTGAAAAAGGGTGTTGCATATAAGTTGATTATTGGTCTCTGGATATTGTGAGAATCAATTATTGCTATCGCAGTTGCTAAAGCCCAACTATAGAATGTTTTTCCAACCGAAAGTCCATATAAGCCCAATATTTTCAAAATAATTCTTGAATCTAATTGTAGTTTAAACTAAGTACTTAGCAAAGTTCTTTTAAAAACAACAAAGGTTTTCCCATTAGGCTTAGTTTTCTTATAGCAATCAATAAAAACAGAGTAAGTGGCCTTAAATGAAATTTAAAGAATTACTTACATTCGAAATGTTCTTATCTTACTAAGCCCAAATCAATTATAGATCTGATTTTATTATTAGAAAACAAATTTAAAATGGATTGTGGCTCCAAAAGTCGGCGTCAACATAAAGTGCATCCCCTATAAAGAACTAAAAAGTACCGCACTCAGCTAGGCGGCTATTCGCGAACGACCGGGCGCCAAATCGGGTGGGATATCTTCGGAATCGGAATCTCAATCGGCCAGTACACGCGTGAACTATGTCGTGCGCTGACGGCGCGGTCTTCTAGTTCGGAAAGATTTCAGCACACTCGGATCAGACGGTAAAACATGCCAGAAATCGTTGCATATAGAGCTCGGGCATATACACACTTATTCACACCACATTGGAAGCTCCAACTGAAGAACTGAAGTTGTACGAGGTCTAAGAATAGCAATCGTTTCGTAATGGAGATTTTGGTTCTCGAAAGTGCATTATATGACCAGAAATCCTGCGATTTCCGGCAGACAGCAGTCATATCTCAGTCATCTCGTGGTTTTGTAGGCCACATAGATTTCGCAGTACCGAAATAGTTCAAAAATAGCACAAATATATGCGAGAATGAGCACTCTCCCCTCTGGTCTGCCAGATTGTCTATATGGCATAGATAACTCGCGATATCGGTTTCTGTAATACCCAACCAACACAAACATTGGTCGAAAGATCATCGCCGTCATGTAAATATTGAGTGGGGGCAATAGTGTTGAAAATGCCACACTATTCTGATGAACAGACATTCATCTATGAGTCTGTGTGCTTCTCTGAAAACGTTCGCGTTTACAAATAGCCAGATATACGCGTATTTGAAACGCTCCCAAAGCTGTCTTATATCTGCCTCCTCTCGCCCCTTTATCTTGAATTTTGTGTGCTTTTTCCGAACGCTCCGATGTGTCGTTGTCGCTGTCGCCGCCTGTTTTTATTTTTAGCAGCACGGATTTCTTATTTTGATTTCTGCTGGCCGACGTGTATTAGCATTTTTGGATCCCCATCTCGCTTGCTCCCTTGCCGGACTATACGGGTTGTGTTTGGACCATCCAACATGTGTTTGAACGGCAACTGCAGCGCATTCACATCACGTCGTGGTGCATCCTCCATCGGGAGTCCCAAAATATCTTGGCTGGCTGTGTGTTTTTGTGGATATGTCATTGCAGCGAATTGGAAAAACATAGCAAATACTCGAGCCAATTGCTTGTGACACTCAATTAGATGCCGAGCAACTTACGTCTCTTAAAATTAAAAGCAAAAAAATTAATTATAGATCCAATTGACAGGCATTTCTGAAGATTATAAATATCCTTGGTTTACAGTCGATAATGCATTAATGAAGTGCAAAGCATTATAAATTAATATTTATAAAAATAGACAAATGCAACGTTTTCAGTATTGACTGAAAGTCAGAGAATATAACTAAGATGCCTGCTTTAATGGAACCATCTTACAATTATCCCCTGACCTATAGAATAAATTTAGAAAATGTCTGGAATAGATTAGTCGCTATCGCTTAATGATACCTATAATATCTATAAGTTTCCAACTTAAATCCACCATATGTTTTCCTTAAATCTGTCAAGCTCTACAAATATTTCTAATATAATTTTCAGTCTTTCGCCTATGCTCCAATCGGTAATATTTTGTGCATGTGGGTATGTGTGCCGCCCACTTGCAATTTGCGCACTGCCGGAATATGGAGGCGCCAGATATTCGGTTAGCACTTCCGTTACAATGTCGAGCAGCGACCCACAAAGAATCCCAACCAACATGGAGCGATACTTGCACTGAAATTTATGCGTTCAGTACGCCCGATGATAATGACGTTGGTAGCCAAATGGAGGCAAATAATAATTCCCATAGCATCCTCCGGGGCCAACTGCTGGTCGGTTGTTTACGAAATTCCACTGCGCGTTAGTCACGACGTCGATTTTCGGGGGGCAGTCGATGCTCGATTGGGTGTACGTGCTATATCTGTATATATATATACACGGCAAACGGCGCTGGCCCGTACAAATAAGGCGCGAAAAGCGAGCCCGGAGCATGTCAATAGCCGTGAATAGGGAGGCGGGACGGATTTTGCTTGCTTTCTGCCGCTTTATTCGCGAATGAGGTCGAAAACAAGAAGATTTCGAAGTAATTTGGTGCTGGCCAGCTCTTCCTTGTTTACTACGGTCCTTAGCTGTCCAAAAGAAGCTTCGTCATGAAGCTGGTCATGCCACTTGGCCACGCCGGAGATGTCAAAGGTGTCATTTTGTTACCCTTATTTTAAAAAAAGAAAAACCAATACAAAATTCATGAGTAAAGCTCAACGTTTCACTTTCACTCTATCCGTAGGATTATCCCCACCATCACTCCGCAGACAGGACATGACGGACAAGGATAGCGAGCAGTGCACCGTGTCGGTCTTCGACCAGACTCCCGGCTCGGAGCAAAAGAAAATCAATGTTGTGGTTCGCTCCCACTTCACGGTGAAGCGCGTGATCGACCTGATTGGCACACAGTTTCCCTACGGGAAATTTGAGCTTCTGCTGCAACCACACGAAAACAAGGATCTGGTAAGGACTATCCCGGATTTAACTCTTAGAGCAGACCCTTTCACGAACTTCAACTTTTTTAGGTTAACCTGAATGCCCTTGAATCCAAGCTGCTGTACGATGTGGATGGTTTTGAGCGCCAGCTAAAGAACCACTTGGTTCTGCTGCCCTCCGGCAGCTGGGATGGCGACGTGGCCAAACGCTTCGAGTTGCCCATCAAAAAGGTGGTGGTCAAGAAGGTCGTGAAGTCGGACGAGGCGAAGGCCAAGAGCCCAGCCACTGGCGAGAAGAAGAAGCGTGTGGTTGGCGAGAAGACAAAGAAGAAGCCAGCCTTGGGCTCGGCCTCGCCAAACAAGACAAAAACCACGGTCGAGGACCCTGCGGCCAGCGCCAAACTAAGCGCTGATTCCGATTCAAGTCCAGAAAAGAGTTCCAAGACCAAGGCAACTAAAGAGAATAGTCCCAAGGCCGTTTCAGAGGAAGCTCCCAAGGCCAGCCCAGAAGAAAGTCCCGAGGTATCTGCAGAGGCTGAGCAGAGCTCCAAAATCTCGTCTCCAGCGAGTCCCATTGCAAAGAAGGCGGCGAAAGTCACGACAACGGAGACCAGTTCCGAGTTACCGAGTCCCATCAAACCATCATCACCAATAAAAGAACTGGACTGCGAACCTCTAGACTCGCTGAGCAAACAACAACTCTCCGAGCAACTGCAGCTCTACCCACAAGCTAGAAACCTCATTTCGCCGGTGGATCTATTCATCTCGGATGCCGAGCAACTGTCTGACGACGACCTGGCCCTGGGCGCATCTGCTAGTCCAACTAATATGGGACCAGGCTACGATTTTGGAGCCCCGGCTGGTGACTTGGACGTGGAGGGTATATCCGGTGAGGTGGATCTATCTACAATGGGGCCAGACGATGGAACGGATCCGGCTCTCTCTAATTTCTATCGCCGCAAGTATGGTGGAGATGAGTTGCCAGCATGGCAGAGAGTCAACACCACGACAGCGGACTTTGTGGCCTCGGTCACGACGGAAGCTGAGGCCGAGGCTGAAGCTGAGGCAGAGACGACACGGCAGAAGAACGGTGGAGCCAGGGGCTATGTGGGATTGGTTAACCAGGCCATGACCTGCTACCTGAACAGTTTGCTCCAGGCGCTGTTTATGACGCCCGAGTTTAGAAATGCTCTGTACCGCTGGGAGTTCGACAACGACAACGAGGCCAAGAACATACCCTACCAGCTGCAGAAGCTGTTCCTTAACTTGCAGACGTCGCCCAAGGCGGCGGTGGAGACCACGGACCTGACCCGCAGCTTCGGCTGGGACTCGACGGAGGCCTGGCAGCAGCACGACATCCAGGAACTTTGCCGCGTCATGTTCGACGCCCTGGAGCACAAGTTCAAGAACACCAAGCAGGCCAATCTCATCTCCAATCTGTACGAGGGCAAGATGAACGATTACGTCAAGTGTCTGGAGTGCAATACGGAGAAGACGCGCGAGGACACCTTCCTAGACATCCCGCTCCCGGTTCGACCTTTTGGCAGCAGCTCCGCATACGGCAGCATCGAGGAGGCTCTGCGCGCCTTCGTCCAGCCAGAGACGCTCGATGGCAACAACCAGTATCTGTGCGAGAAGTGCAAGAAGAAGTGCGACGCGCACAAGGGACTACACTTTAAGTCCTTCCCCTACATCCTCACGCTGCATCTGAAGCGCTTCGATTTCGACTACCAGACAATGCATCGCATCAAGTTAAACGACAGGTGAGACACAGTGGTAATTGATTTAATAAAAAACCAATAGGGGGAATCTGATTGCTAACATGTGTATAGTAACATACACCTAGTTTAACTGAGTTGTTGTGTTTGCAATGTGCATATGTTAAACAAGATAAATTGATTAGAGTCTTCATATGTCATATATCAATATTTCCTCCCGTTCTAAGATCAAAACACGTTTACATTTTTCCGAAAATTGACGATGATAGTCAAGCATCTTAATTCTTTTATTATTCTGCCTTTCAGAGTGACCTTTCCTCAGACCCTTAACCTGAACACGTTCATCAACCGGAGCGGCAACAGCGGTGAAGCCAACTCTCAGATGAACGGCACCGTGGACGATTGCAGCACGGCGGACAGTGGTTCGGCCATGGAGGACGATAACCTGAGCAGCGGTGTGGTGACCACAGCGAGCTCAAGCCAGCATGAGAACGACCTGAACGACGAGGACGAGGGCATCGACATGAGCAGCAGCACCAGCAAGAGCGCCAAGCAAGGATCGGGTCCGTACTTGTACGAGTTGTTTGCTATCATGATTCACTCGGGCAGCGCTTCCGGTGGCCACTACTACGCCTACATTAAGGACTTCGACAACAACGAGTGGTTCTGCTTCAACGATCAGAATGTTTCCACTGTAGGTTTTGCTTTACTTTTCAATGATATTCGAAAACTGATGGACTTTCTATCTGCAGATTACCCAGGAGGACATCCAGCGCTCGTTTGGCGGACCGAACGGCAGCTACTACTCCAGTGCCTACACCTCCAGCACCAACGCCTACATGTTGATGTACCGGCAGGTGGACGCTAAGCGGAACGAACAGGTCGCCAAGGTGGCCGACTTTCCGGAGCACATCAAAACGCTGCTGCCCAAGTTGCATTCGGAGGAGGAGACTCGCGTGACTCGCCTGGGCAGGCACATCACTGTTACAGACTTGGCTCTGCCGGATTTGTACAAGCCACGCGTCTACTTCTACAATCCCTCACTGAAGAAGATGAAGATCACAAGGGTGTACGTGTCGCAGAGTTTCAACATCAACTTGGTACTGATGTCCGCCTACGAGATGCTGAATGTGGAACAATTTGCGCCGCTTTCGCGCTGTCGCCTGGTGGCCTACAACTCTGCAATGGATACGATTATCCAGTCCCTGGAGAGCTGCACAGATCCGGGCCTGACTGAACTGCGCGCCGCACAGAACTACAGTCTGGACTTTTTGCTTGAGTATCGGGCCGAGGACCAGGAGTTCGAGCCCTACGCCCCGGACGGCATTACGTGGTATGTGTTTATGGTAGATCTATCGAGCATGGCGATGGACGGTCCCTTCCTGGTTTACTCAGCAGCGCGGGAGCGAGAGGCCAGCGACGCTCTTCGCCGCTCCATCGGCCTCCGTTTGCACATTAGCGAGCAGCAGTTCCTTCTCGCCACGGTGCGCGGCACGGTGCCGAAGGCTTTCATGGCCTATGATCCCAATCCGACGCCCGAGGCGCTGCAGCACCTCCAGAACCTGGCCAACACCCAGTTCAAATCCATAACATACTTCTATTTGAACGTGCCCAATACGGATCCCGCCAGCCTTGAGATGCTGGGTGTGCCCAGTGTAGAGCCAGTCGAGGTAAGTTTTACAGATCCCAAGTGTTCTGGGTGACTGAGTCTAACTTTCTTGGGTATCTTTTTCCAGCCAGCCAGCGGTGGAGATGTGGTGGACGCCGCCATGATGAACGGCGTGGGATCCGGTCACGAGACGTCCAGCAATGACTGTGACTGGAGGCGCTACAAGCGAGATTTGCTGGAGCCAATGTCGCAACCCAGTCCCAGTCATGGCCACGAGTCCAACTCGGAGGACAGCAGTCTGAGTGACGGGGACCGCACTCTGGTGGAGACGGAAAACCTGGCAAACCGCGGTGGTGGCGACAGTCAGGTCAGCTCTACCAGCCATTCGCCACAACTGTCTAGCCCCGAGGACGAAGCAGCCTCCCACGATGCCATGATGCGGGTGCACGCCTACTGCAATGGCAACGGCAGCTATGCGGCGGCCGATGTGGTTGATCCCCTGCTCCTGCCCAGCAGCACCAACCACTTCTTCCACGCCACAAAGATCGAGTGCGTGGATGTGGTGGGCAGCAATTCCAGTTCGGGTCACCAATCCGACGAGGAGGCACAACTGCGTAGGCCCACGCGCGCCTACAAACTGCTGGTGGGCTCACACATGCGCATGGGCGCCTTCAAGCGCCACATCGAGGAGCTGATCCAAGTGCCCAGCGCCTACTTTAAGCTCCAGCGCAAGCACGACAATAACCTGTCCGGCAACCAGAACAACTCTCTGGTCCTGCTCACCGAGGGCGAGACTCTGACTGTGGAATTGGGCAAGAATCTGGAGCCGGACGAGTTTAAGGCCAAGATTCACTTTCTGCGGCTGGCGGACGTGGATAACGAAACCTCTAGGTTGCCCTGCGTCTGTGAGTGGGTGTACAATGCCAACACCACCGCAGAACAGGCCAAGAAGGATCTGGTGGCCAAGCTGCATCGCATTGACGCCAAGTATGCCACTCTCACTGTGGACAACTGCCGCATCTGGCTGAAGGGCGGTCGTATTCCGATCAAAATTCTGGCCAACGATGAGACGCTCTACTGCGACATGCGCTCAACCATCGCAGCGGAGGTGGGTTTGTCTTTGTTACGATCGGGATGACAGTCATAATTTTTCTTCGTGGCTTTGCAGTTCATTGTGCAGGAGTGCGAGGAGGGAGTCAATCCACAGCCCAAGGACGATTCACTGACCATATTTGTTAGGCGCTGGTGTCCGGCTAAAATGGAGTTTGGCAAATTCCAGGAAATTACTATGGACCGTAAGTATTTTAAAAATCCAAATTTAGGAATGATGAAGTTGGTTTCATTAAATTTAATAATGTTTTTAAACCTTCATTTTTTTGACAGAGGACAGCGAAATCAGACGTTCATTATCAGAGATCAGCGACATCACTATAGACAAACTTAGCTATATGAAGGTATGTACGATACCCTCTTCGGTAGATCTTGATCCAAACCTAAAACGCTTTCTTCGCAGGTGAACAGCAACTTCCCCTGCACAAGCATATCGGCGTTAAGCGTCAACGAGTCCAGCAGCTGGTACTCGGTGCCTGCCACCCTGGACAAGTATCCGCTGAACACCACACAGACGGGCAACATTTACCTGTACAGGTGAGTACTTAAGAGGGGGAGTGGAGATTACACGGAGCTGATACTGACAGAACTCACCAACAGAGATAGAAGCGTACCTGCGCGTGAGCTATCGCTGGATGAACGACGTCAAATGAACGTCAGGGAGAAGGCCCGCTTGGACCGGGTGGGTTGCGTGTCCACCACGCGGTACTCGCAACGCCGGGAACGCGCCCTAAAGATCTACCTGGACTCGCCGGAGAAGTCGAGCAACGTGACCGCCTCGGCACCGATGGATGTGCATGTCGATAATTAGTGTGGCCCCGTTTTGAACACAGTCCTCGACCCAAAAACTAAAAAAGAGTACACCAAACTATGTATGTAGCGAGGGCAGACAGACCATTAAATCTCAGATCCTGTTATAGTCCACGGCCACATATCCTTGTCGGCTGAAAATGCTGGTCGTGTTGTCTATACATTGCCAGCAGCAATTGCGTATTTTGTTCTGTTGTTTATTTTATTTGACGCAAAAGAAAGAAGTCGGCGGGATGGGCAGAGAGCATTGAATCGAACTGGACTGGACTAGACTAGATGGCACTGGATACGGGGTAGGCGGCTGGGGTGGCTGGCTCAGCACTAAGCGACGTTAACCTTAACGAAGTTATTCTTGCAACTTTCGTAACACCAGAGTTCAAAGATGAGACTGTAAAATTTAAACTAAACATGCAAGAAATCTAAATTACAAATTGTATAATGTGAATGTGAACATCAAAACTAAATTAAAAGTATAAAATAAACACAACTCTCAAGTGCATTTATTACAATCACAAGCGTCTCGAATTCGATTAGACCCTGTGGCTGGGGCCCGAGGAAGTGTGATAAATAAAAACTCACTTGGCATTTATCGGTTGTTTTATAGAAAATGTTAATTTTATTTAATACCTACTACGCAGCGTTAATAACGTTTCTCATGAATTATATTTTAAGATCAGTTTAGCGTTAAAATTGTTACAATTTGACGACAGTTCTTGCTTTGCTTTTTCGTTGCGATGATGTTTAACAAACCGATAAACGAAGGCAGCTTATAGTAAAGGAAATAAAGAGGTAAAGTTGGAGCGGTGCCACCGCCCTGCTGATGGATGGAGGATTTGTTGGGGAAATGGTTCTGCGTTGTTATTCGCTGCTGCTGGTGTGAACAGGAATCCTTAAATTGTTGCCAGGTTCTGTTCTCTTCTGTTGTCAAAAAGGCTTTAATACGCAACGAATTCGATAGTAAAAAAACTGTAGAGCGCGGCAGCGGTAGGCAGCGCAATTGTTCACATTGTGGTTTCCGTTGTTGGGTTGGTGGTGCGGATCTGAATCAGCTGGCTGGTCTATGCCTTGGTCTCAACGGCCGGCGCCGTTTCCACCTTTGTCGCCGCTCCAGCTGATGCTTTCTTGCCCTTACCCTTGCCCTTGACGGGACCCAAAGGCTGCGTCAGCAGGGTCTAAAATAAGGGTGTTCTTAATAAGTATCTGTCGTGACATCATATAGGAAAAATACACTTACCTTCAGCTCCTCCTGCGCAACGCTGTACTCGCTCACGTAGTTCTCCGCCTCGAATGGGATGCCGGTGACCAAATTGACGCCGTTGGGCATGAGCAGAACCGTATGCTTGAACTGCGCCACAACCTCGGCTGCAATTCGAGATAAAGCAATAGTTTGTTAACGTTTTGATATGAATTTTGGTTTTAAAAATTAATTAATAAGTTATTTAAATATGAAACCAGTAAGATAGTATAATTGATAGAAGCTTTAAACCTCGTTGCATAGATAAAGATAACGTAGTTAGTTAATTGCAATTGTGACATTGGCATGTTCAGACAGAGGCCACACTGGGGCAACTGCTGAAGACGCCAAGGCCTGGGCTTTGTTCTAGCAAAATGTCTGGCCGTACCTAGCACCCGAAGGTGTACCAAATCCGGAATTAAGTTTTGCCACCGAAATAAGAGAAAGAATGCTTGATATCACACTTACATGGCTTCTCATACAGCACTTGGAAGGGCTCAATCATCTTGTGCGAGACGCACTCGACGACTCCCATGCGAGCCTTGGTCTCCTCCTCGAAGCTGCGGATGTTGAATGGCATGTTTCCGTACTTGGTTTTCACCTCTGCCAGCAGGGCGCGGGAAGCCTTCAGCTTGAGCATGTAGTTCTCCTCAGACTTCTTGTAGATGGAGACCTTGGTGTCCTTCTCGCGTCCCTGCAACGAATACGAAAGCTAAGCAATTGTTTTTTGCCCCATCCATTGGGAATCCTCGCTTCTCTTTGGCGTTCTCAGATCTCATAATCTAGCTATCTTCGGACAACAGCTGGCTGGACTTTGGTGTCTTCGCGTGCCGAGCTTACAGACAAAAGCCCGCCGAGCATACGAGATGCTTACGCAACAAACCCCTCACTCCAGCCTAGTCAGCCTCAAGCGCGTGTTTTTAATCATTGAACAAAGAGGAGAAAAGATGGTGTCTTTTGCTGAATTACTAACCACTCCTTCGCCGGTGCTGACGATGACATCGATGGCATACACCTCGTACGTGTCAAAAGTGCACTTCTCATGCTCCTTGCGCTGCGCCTCGCTAGGATTCTGTATGATCGTCTTCTCACCGTCAATTTTGAACTGCTTCAGCTCGTGACTAAGCATGCCCTCAATGGGCTTGCACTTGTACGACTCGCTGATTTGTTGCACGGCATCGGTGAGGGAGTAGTTCTGTTAAAAAAAAAAACAAGGGTTTAAAACTTAATCTTTGAATTTAAGATCAGTATAATAAACTAGTGCATTTTAAGACAAATTACTGTTGATTGTTCTTATTTACAAATAAAAATAAATCAATTTAAAAAACCGCTACAGAGATAAAGAAAACCTTTCGACTTGGCAAAGGCAATTGAAAGATATGCCATTCCCAATCACCTAACTTAGCATTTAGTAGATAATGCACATATAGCAGAGAAATCATAAATCACTAATCGGAATTCTCGAAGCGATTGTGGACAACTTTAAAGACCGAACATTTCTGTAATATAAACTTGTTCAGTTCACGAAATCGACACTGCTATTCTCTGCAGGCGTTGAGCTGTACTGAGCCATGGTTTAAGCAGCAGCCAATCCGTTGCCTGCAGAATACAATTCCAGCTTACTCTGTAGATGTGGACAACTTTAAAGACCGAACATTTCTTTGCAATAAACTTGTTCAGTTCACGAAATTGACGCGTTTTTTTCCGCAGGCGTTGAGCTGAACTGTGCCAAGGTTCGAGCGCCAGTCAATCCGTTGCCTGCAGAAGATGTAACCATGTGGACAACTGGCATGAAACAACCAGACCTAAATATTAGACCACAGCATATACCAGCTGCCAGCTGATCCTCGCAAGTGTTGAGACGTTCAGTCGCGTGGAGAAATGCGCCAGACAATCCGTTTCTTGCGAGGACTTACTACGGATTATTTAGAACTTTTGGTGGACTTACAGTGGCGCCGGACTTTAGCAGACGCAGAGCAGCCTGGACAGCCCAGTAGGCAGCGAGGATGACATCGGCCTGGCGACCACTGATCTTCTCATTTGCTCCAGCACCAACCACTATTGTGTGAGCTGCCACGGCAATGAAACCATCAATGTGGGCGCCCAGGTCACTATGGAGCAGGAAAACAAAGAGATTAGGTTTGGGATAAGCCAGATAAGAGGCAAGACTTACATTTTAACCACATCGCCGGCCTTTAACGTGTAGTCGGCATCGTTTTTGGCTGGCGAGAAGTGGCAGACACAATTGTTGACGGACAGACAGGTGGGAAAGGCAATGCCCTTCTTCAGGTCCTTCTCCTTTTTGTATACCTGTCGAAATAAAGGGGTTTATGTATTACTTGGGTGGCTCCTTAGACTAGAAATCTCTGAACGGGTTAGGCTGTCCTCAGATCTCATAATCTGTGAATCCTTGGGACCGAAAGGCGAGCCCACAAGCCGGGCACGTGGGTATTTGAAATACCCGCGAGCGCCTGGCGACCACGGAGTGATCGCCATCCCACACAGCACAAGGCTCGCCTTTGGAATACCCTCAAAGGTGTGTTTCTTAATCATTGGACTGGGTATTTAGCGTCTGAAACCCGGGTGGTTTCCACTTACTTTGCCGGTCTCCTCGGTGAGCTGATTGTCACCCTGGGTGCAGATCTCCCGCACGGAGGCATCCACCACGCAGAGTCCAATTACCGCCTTGAGGGTTTCTAAAATTAAACAGACAGACGGGGTCCAGAAATAGGCGGACTTATCAACGCGTGGCGTAAAAGGGAAAGCGGCATTTTTATTGTGTAAGCGCCACGTAGCAGCGCCTTCTGGAATCAACGCTTTCCCCTCACGCACTTCGGGCAGCAATACTCACTGTTGACGATCTCGCCGGCCAACTTGTACTTGGTCACAACCAAATCCTCGGCGATGGTCTTCTCGGGCTCCTTTTCCACGTCTGCCATTGTGCACACTCTCGAATTTTAAAATGGCGACTTTAATGAAAATGCGACTGACTGAAACACCACGAGGTAAAGCTAGTGTGGCCAGGTAATGCCGAGGAATCGATAGTATCGAAGGTTCCAGTAGCGTGGCCAGTGGGCCTGCCTCTTAACAATTTTAAGCCATGACAACCCTAATAGTAGAGCGCGAGTTTTAAATTAATTTGGTAAAAACTCAAACTAAAACTTAAGCCTGTGGCTAGCAAAACGAAAAACTGCACACAAAAAATTACAAAACTAATTTCTTTGGTAATTACATGTATATTTCATAGTTTTTTGCACATTCGACAACGAACAAAATAATTCGACAATTTGAATTCAAGATAATTTAAATTCAATCCAAAAAATATTTTGATGTTTCTTAGTTTTCAACGAAAATGTGGTTGAATGTCTTAAAACTGGTTGTGCACAAAAAATTTCTACACCCTCCTAGTTTAATTATTTAATAAATTAAGGTCATAGATAATTTTATTTTAAGTTTATTATAATATTTGTATCTGGTCACACTGAAATTAGATGCCAGTCATCTTTTTGTTGTCGCTTCGGAAATTCGCATTTAAAACCAATAATATTTTATAATTATCGCCATGTCCGTGCGCGTGATCAACGATGAGTCCCACTTCCAGGCGGAGTTGGCACAGGCGGGCGTTCGCCTAGTAGTAGTAGACTTTACGGCCACCTGGTGCGGTCCCTGCCAGCGGATTGCCCCTATTTTCGAAATGTTCCCGAACAAGTACCCGAAAGCGATCTTCCTGAAGGTGGACGTGGACAAGTGCCAGGATACGGCCGCCGGCCAGGGCGTTTCGGCCATGCCCACATTCATCTTCTACAGGAACAGGACCAAAATCGACCGCATCCAGGGAGCGGACGTCAACGGCCTGGAGGCCAAGATCCAAGAGCACATCGGCACCAGTAGTGGTGAGGATGCCGGCGAGGACTATGGCCAGGGATTGGTAGGGTAACCCAGCTTTTCAGACCACCCAATACTTACTAAGCTTTGTTCATTCACCATACAGATGGAACTGAACACTTTCATCTCGAAGCAAGAATGCGAGTGTCTCAACGAAGCCGATGACCATAACTTAAAGCATGCCCTGGCCTCCGCCGGCGGCTACCTGCAGTCCGACTGCGACGAGCAGCTCATCCTCTCCATCACCTTCAATCAGGCCGTCAAGATCCACTCGTTGAAGTTCAAGGCGCCTTCGCAACTGGGTCCCAAGGATGTCAAGCTGTTCATCAACCAGCCGCGCACCATTGACTTTGACATGGCCGAGTCCATGACCAGCGTGCAGGATTTGAGGTGGGCTTTACCTTAACCAACTTCCTTTCCCTCGGCTTATTGTTTGAACCACTTTGCAGCCTGGCTGAAAAGGAGCTGGAGAACGGCGTTCCCGTCAATCTGCGCTACGTCAAGTTTCAGAACGTGCAGAACATCCAGATTTTCGTGAAGAACAACCAGTCGGGTGGCGACGTCACGCAGATCGACTACATCGGCTTCATTGGCTCCCCCATCATGACCACCAAGATGAATGACTTCAAGCGGGTCGCCGGCAAGAAGGGCGAGAGCCACTAGACTACCCACTAGGATTCCAATGAAAATTTCAGCGATTTCCCAATGACGTCCCCGAGCTTCTCTTTAACTTTCGACTTACAAATAAGCAATGTACAACAAATGCATAAAGAATCATACAAAAAAAAGGTTCAACAATGGTTATCTCAGGTAACTTGAATATCAATTAGTGTTAGAGACTGCTCTGGTGCGAGTCCAGTTCCTTGGTGAGCATTCGCCAGGCCCGCTCCGCCTGTTTCTGTGTGAAGTCGTGATCCCATTGTGAGCTGAAGATAACGTGAGACTTGGCCACTATCTCCGTGTTGGGCACCTGACTGGACAGCCGCTTCCTGGCCTCCTCCTCACTGAGGTTGTTGCGATTGACTATTCTACGAACAGCCTCTTCGGGCGTCACAATCATGGACCAAATCTCATGGCAATTGGACTCCCAGCCCGCACGCAACAGTATCGCAGCCTCCAGGACCACCACACGGGGCACTTCGGCCTGGGAACGAAGTGCATCTAGTCTTCTATTGACCTCAGCGATGAGTTCCGGCCAGACGATCCCATTGAGGGTCTGCAGCTGCTTGGGATCGGCAAATACCAAGGGCCCTAGTTTCGAACGATCTATCCGGCCGTCTGCGGCAACAATGCCCTTTCCAAAATGCTGCACAATCCGTTCGTAGCACACCTGACCCGGTTCATATACATCGTGGGCCACCTTGTCGCAGTCGATGACATGGGCGCCCATTCCGCCCAATCTCTCGGCCATCTTACTCTTGCCGGAGGCGATGCCACCTGTTAAACCTATGATATGGGGACGCGACGGGAGCTGTGGTCGCTGATCCGGTCTTCGCCAGCGAGTTCCCAGCAAATCAATCCGAGTGTTACTTGAGCTGACTTTCGTCTCGTGGATGCCGTCATGCACGTTGCTCTCCACAATATCGATAACGAAGATTTCCAGCTCCCGCAGCTGCTTGGCGGAGCGTATCTCATTGACCTTTTGACCACCTCTCAGGGTTTCCGCACTGACAACAATCATGTCCAGATCGGGATCCACTTGCGTGGGTCCGAAGGGATCGTCGATTGGCACTATCTCGTACTGGAGCGTGCTGTCTATGTCCATAAGGAAATGTCTTAGCCGGGCAATACGCTCCTTCACGGGCAGTATCAAGTCCGGCAAAGTCTTGCCTGCAGATAGCAAAGGCCATTTAGATAAGAATCTTTTCGACGAATCATCCATTTCTTACCCTTCGTCATGGCTGGGGTCGTCACGCCCACAACCAGACGTTTGCAGGTGCGGCAGTACCGCCTGGGTGAGGAATATCTTGTGGCCCAGGTGAATGCGATCAAAGGTTCCGCCAAGGACAACCGAGGGATACATCTTCGGAGCCTGCGAGGCGTCCTGTTGGTCTCTTAAATTGGAGATAGGTGAGTCTTCTAGGAAGATAGTGGGCTTGCTGATGTTGAGATCCGCCCGCAACTTGTCGCACAGTTCCGGATGATGTGCATCCGAAAATATCAAGTCCACTGGCTGAAGCAACTTCAAGGATCCACTGCTTCCTGGCCGGAGTGGCGAGACAAGTACCCGCAGGTCCAACTGGTTGCCCACATAACTGCTGCTGTTCGCATAGAGCTGAGAAATCAGACGACCCCAAACCGGAGGATCCGGTAGATTTGGTGACGTTGTGGACGTTGACCCCGCCACATTCAAGTGGATGTATAGGGAGTTCACGTACTTCTCGATGGCGCGCAGGGATTTTCCAAGTTGCTTGATGTTAGACACCACCAGTAATCCTGTTGAGGCCATGGTTTCTATTGATTGGTAATATTTTAATTCTAGCTCAGTTCAACAGTTGCATCAACATTATAACGCAGGGTTGTCGGATGCACTCAAAATTATCGATATCTACTGATAAGGGTTTAAGATACCGATGACATTAAAGATTTAAATTAGGAATTTTGTGTATGAATTCTGTTAACTATGCTTACTAAAAATGTACAACGTTTTTCTATGCTGAGAAAAAATGTTTGTTAAGAATACCTCAAATTTCAACAATTAATTTTTGAAAAAAAATGTATTTTGAAAAAATAACCTTTTTAAATAATTAAAAAGTAATCACGAATTTAACTATATATATAATATTTTTTATAAGAAACTTTTTTAAAACACTTGTTTTTTATCATTACAAAACTTAAAATATTTTTATTGAATATATTTATATGTATTTTATATAAAACGCACTACGACATTTTTCTACGCCGCATTACCTAGCGCGTCACTTGGCCATTCGCCCCGAGTTGGCATCCCCAATCACGAATATGGTGCGAAAAGAGAATCCGCAGTCGGAAGAAACACGAGGGAAGGAATCGTCATTATTTTCGAAAGCAGACTTTGCGTCTTAAAATGTGCCGCGTTTAATACTGAACCACATCGATTAGCAAATGCCTGGGCTCCAAACGTAATGTTCAGTTTGCCAACTAAACAAATCGCAGCACGGACTTAACGGAGCCAGAAAAAGATTGTGTCCGAGTGCGTTAGTGTGCGTGTGTCGGTGTCGCAGTCGGTGTGGGAATAAGAAGCAGAGTGAGAAAGAGAGGAGTGAGAAAGGGGAGAGAAGGTGGGCAGAGGAGGATCTTCTGCAGGATCTTCGATGCACATTAGCTAACTGGGCGAATGTCGTAGTGGTCCACTTGGTCCACCCCACCTACACAAAATTCCACCACAAATCCCCAGCAGAATGCCCATTTCGATGGCCGTGTGTGAAACGGCGAATGTCGTCAACGCAGCTCTGCGAGAGTCCCTTGGCGCGTCGTCCTCTTCGGCCGACCAGGCCAAAACCGGCGAGGATTCCGCCGGCAACCTACAAAACCACATCGTGGCCAATGCCAAGCGCATCCTAATGGCCAAAATTGAATACGAGGAGGTGCCCAACTTCCACGAATCGGTGCTGGAGAACCTCAAGTCCAAATACATTGTCATCAAGCCTGGAAATCCAGGCGCCATAAATGGTTTTGGTGGTAAAAACAACACAGGCAAAGTTGTGGGCGCAAATGGACATGGTGAGTAAAGCAAAAAAAAATTCAAAAGTTGCCTGCAAAAGTGGCTTTTCTTCGTCTCCGCCTTCGTTTGTCTTTCTTCTTTGTGTGGCAATTTGCGCAATCTTCCATGTGCTATACATATCTATGTATATATATATATGTGAGGTATATATACATATATCCTCCCGTTTGTTTTTGCCAAATCTTTTGGGGAATATCCCTCCACAAATCACGTGTGTTGTTTTTCCGCTAACGTTTTATTTTTTGTGCTCTGCCTGCATCTGCCGGCAGTGCAGTCGGCGTTGGCAGAGCAGCATACCTGTACTTTTTAGGCGCTGTGTGCATGTGTGTGTGTGATGGCGTACGTGTAAACAGAATGCAAAGGAATACGCGGAAAAAGCAAAACAAGTACAACGTTCCAAAGAGTAAGCTGGAAAGGCAACAACACAACTCCCAGTTTCTGATTCACAGAAGTTGTGGCGGAAAAAAACGTGCTGCCTATTCAGCGGCAATTAATAAAAGAAGGCAAAAGCACGAGGGCTCCCCTCGATAGTTCCGTCTCTTTTCCCCGCACACATGGCCAGCGCCAGCGGTACTTTTATTGACTTTGTTTTTTTTAAATGCGTTAAATGCGTCGCAATCTGCTTAGGTGTGATAAAAAAACGAGCGCAAACAAAGGCGATTGCAGGCGTGATTCACACGGAACAGGAAGCGGACACAAAGCCAAAAGAACAAACTCTTACAAGATGATTTTTTTTGGCCTGGTCAATGCCTTGAACACAGTTACAAAGGCAAAAAATAAAGGGGAGCAGAGAGTCTACAACAACCACTGTTAGGTCGCGCCAAAAATTCAGTTGGCAACACTGTGCTACCTCAACCCCCGCAAGTCAAAGCAGGACAACTATATGTTCGGAGCAGACGCACTGTCTGGTCTGGTAATCGCCATCCCTTTCACACGCTTGCTGTTATCAGCATAAATGCTCTTCTTCTGCCAGTCGTTATCTCGCTCACACGCTCGCTGTTATCAAAGTTATGGGTAGTGTTGGGTAACAACTAGGTTTTACTGCCTAGGTACGTACCTAAAACTCTTTTTAAATACTTTTTGACCAGCTTTGTTTGTTTTTTTTTTGTTGAACAAGACTAGCCGTCAGAAATATTGTTAAAATACTTGACTATTCCAACCGATTTTATATCAAATGTTACTTCACATAACAAAAAGAAGAAAAACAAAATTCTAAAATAACTCTAACATAAAAAATGTATAGCTTTATTATCCATTTTGTTTCTTCCTAGAATCTTTTTTACAAAAAAATCTATTTTTATTTCCAATAAAAAAAAGCTATGCTTGTGAATCTTAAATCGTTACTTTGGTACTTCGTTAAATGTTATTTACATTATCTAGGTACAACACACTTGAACCTTATCCAACACTGCGCATAGGTGATGGTGAACGTGTGTGCGAGTGTGTGTCAGCAGTTTCCACAGCGAGAACAGCTCGTGTTATTTTTATTTTAGTAGCACGGCACACAGGCAGGGAGCGAGTGAATATTTATTAAGAACCCTCTGGACGCTCGATGCATTATGACTGTGATAATGGTGGACGGGTTTGCCTTGTGGCTGCTCTACAAACTGCTCGTGTTGCCCTGCTTCCTCCTCCTATGGCACGTGCTTAAACTGGCTACCAACCTCTTTCCCTTTACAGACAATAACGGCGGCTGTCGCAAACAGTCGGAGCACCCCAACAATCAGTCACACCACAACAACCACAATCATGCAAATCCTACTAACAATCCCAATGAGCTGCCCAAACCGAAAAGGGTCCTGTATCCCCGGGAGAATATCCGCATTGGCTGGAAGCAGTCAGAGCGCAAATGGCAGGTGGGAACGGGCATGATCAACGTGGGCAACACTTGCTACCTCAACTCCACGCTTCAAGCGCTCCTACACATCCCCGCTCTAGCCAATTGGCTCGTTTCCGAGCAGGCTCACCTGGACAACTGCAATGTGGCTGAGTCCGGCGGCTGTTGCATCGTATGCGCTATGGCCAAAACCCTGCTGGCCACCCAGAGCAATCAATCGGCCGTCAGGCCTTTCCTCGTCTACTCGAAACTGAAGCAGATCTGCAAGCACATGGTCGTCGGTCGGCAGGAGGATGCGCACGAGTTCCTCCGCTTCCTGGTCGAGGCCATGGAACGAGCCTATCTGATGCGTTTCCGCAACTACAAAGAGCTGGACCAACTGGTGAAAGAGACGACGCCGCTGGGACAGATATTCGGGGGCTACTTGCGCAGTGAGGTGCGCTGTCTGAGCTGCAGCCACGTGTCCATCACGTTTCAGCACTTTCAAGATCTGTTGCTCGACATACGCAAGGCGGACTCGCTGGAGGACGCCTTTGATGGACACTTCTCGCGGGAACGGCTGGAGGATATGGGCTACAAGTGCGAGGGCTGCAAGAAGAAGGTGCGTTTGCTTGTTTTTTATTTTCTAGATCGCGTTTCTAAACGTGTTTCTTCAGGTTTCTGCCACAAAGCAATTTTCCTTGGAGCGAGCTCCCATTACGCTATGCATCCAGCTAAAGCGCTTTTCTATGATCGGCAACAAACTGACCAAGCAGATCTCCTTTAAGCCACGCATAGATCTGAGCAAATACGCTGCCCGTTCGCCTGCGGCTCAAGCGCAACCGCTTACCTACCGTCTGGTCTCGATGGTCACCCACTTGGGAGTGTCTCAGCACTGTGGCCATTACACTGCAATCGGATCCACAGAGTCGGGCAGCTACTACAACTTCGATGACAGCTATGTCCGGCCCATCGCCATGCAGAGTGTCTGCAACACAAATGCCTACATCATGTTTTACGAATTGGACCTCTCACAGGCTGTCAGTCCTGCGGCCGTCAGGCCTAATGGAGTGCGTCACACCAACGGTCACAGTACGCCAGTGCCGGCGACGACTGTGTCTTCGCCCTCGCCAACTCGTTTCATTGGTCCCCAGTTGCCGCCCGGCGGGATCAATGGCTATAGCAATGGCAGTGCCCAAAAGACCGCCATCCAGTTCAAGCAGCATCACCAGCAAAATCAGCAGAACGGTCTCCAACTGGGGACCGGAAAGTTTCAGGACTCTACGAAGCCTTTACTGGTTGGCGCACACGCTAAAGGCGAAGCTACTCCAGGTCCCACTGCAAATGGTAACAAAAGTTCCTCTACCAGCAGCAACAACCACAAATCAATGAACCAGCAACAATATCTGCCAATCTCCTCGGAGGATGAGGACAGCGACGATGAAATAAAGTCCAGGCCAACCACAGCCCAGCTGCCGAGCATGCCCAGGATGACGGAGGACCACACAGAGAAGCCAAAATCGCCGGTAAAGGTTCAAGCTAAGACTCCCGTAAAAACCCCGCTGAAGAGCTTAGTGCCCTACGAATCCGCTTCCGAGGAGGAGGAGGCGCCACTGCCCAATCCCCGCAAACGTTCAAGTGGGGAAAACTCAAGCGAGTCGGACCAGGAGTCTGTACCGGTTAATGGTCACAGCAAGACCAATGGCTCTCTAGCGAACGGGTCTGTCTCGTCATCGGTTCACGTTAACAACAGCAAACAAAAGACTGATGCCATAGACGAGATCTTTAAGAGCCTAAAAAAGTCAGCGGATAGTGAGGATGACGACGATGAGGAGGAGCCGAGCATCCAGCTGACCAATGGCTGGCACCCACAGAAGCAATCGCAGTCGTTAAGCAGAGCACCACCCTCGCCCAAGACGCCACCCTCGCCTGCAGTCATCAAATCGAAGACGGGTATCTGGAAAGTTACGCGAAACGATGCCGCTGATGCAGAAGACGATGACGATGATGAGGTCGAGGAGGCGCCGGCAACCAAAGTCCAGTCGCCGACCAAGACCCATCGCAACCCCTTCGCCAGTAGCAAACCCTCCACGGACTCACCCACAACGCCTGGCGCCAAGCGCCAAAAGTTGCTCAACGGTAGCGCGGTCAAGTCGAACCAGCAGCCAAGGGTGGGCAATGGTTACCAGAGCGAGGCCACCTCAAATGGAAGTACCATTAACGAGCTTCTGAAGCAATCGCATCGTGGATACGGCTCCTCGGTGCTCAGTTGGAACGGCAAGCCAGCGGAGCTTGAAAAGGAGGTGAGTTCGGGGAGCAGTCTTAAAAGTAGCGAATTGTGAAATCTTTCTTAAGGGGTTTTTTCAAATGCAAAGTTGCGGTTTAAATAAGATTAAATTCCCGTTAATTTTCAATTGTTAAATGTTTTATTTAAAGTTGAATTCTTATTCCGATCGCAACTGCTTGCATCTTAATTTTAAATTTCATTCTTTGACTGGTTTTTTGGCCTTACTTCTTTATTTTCCTTTTGATACATGTCGTTCGCTTAGTTGTTGCATGAAATGCGATTGGATTGCGTTGATTTACTAAACGAACTTGTTTGTAATTTGCATTTGTTTCCACATTATCCCCCATTCATTTAGCCTTTTGAGTTGGTTTGTGCGAAACGGATAGCTGGTCACGGCAGTGTGGATGGCAGCGATATCGTCGAGAGCTCGGCAGAAGTCGACATGGCCAGTGGGAGTGACAGTAACGTGGTCGTTTTTGCAGTAGCAGTATCAGACGCTGGCGCTGACGCACCCGATCCGGATCGTCTCGAGGACGGCCGGTAGGAGGCAGAAGCGGGGGCAAAGGCGAGAGACCCTTTCTGTTTCCCCACAAAGCACACACAATATACAAACAATACAATTACCCCGAATAGTCTGTGATTGCGTTGACGGTATCCGTTCGTTCCCAACCGGACGGATTCCGCAATGCGGCCCCCCCCATTCGCCACGCGTTAAGAGTGTATAGAGAGTTGCAAGAGTCCTTGCGTGAGGGAGTGACAGTGACTGCACCAGAGCCTAGGTAATTCACCGGATGTCTCCGCACCCGTGCAATGAAGCTTATGATTTGACTGCTGGCCGCGGCACGTTCTTTCTTTCTTTCCCCGCCTGAAACGCCATAAATTCAACCGTGCCGTTACCGTTTTGCCTGATAACCTGTCACCGTGAACAGTAAACCGTAAGCCACTCACCCATTTCGAATACAATATGCATCCCAGTGTTTTTTTCGTGAGCGTTCCAAACCTCATCTGCATAAGCTTCATTACCAAGCGCATGCCAGCCTTTCCATTCATAAGGTCCGAACTCCATTTTAATTGTTAAATATTCTGTTTTCTGCAGCTACTGGTGGACGCGCGTGAGCAGCGGCAGCGGGACCTGGATGACGATGAGGAGAACGAGATGGATCGTGGGCGGCAGCGCAAGGTGAAGTCTGGAGCGACAAAAGGCAACAACAGCAGCAATGCCAGCAACAGCACGCCCGGCTACAATCCATTTCAGGAATACGAGGGCCAAAAGCGCTGGAACAAGAACGGCGGCGGAGGTGGCTTTCCGCGCTTCTACAACCAGAACTTTCGCCAAAACTTCCAGCAGCGCAACAAGTTCAAGTTTAACCGCTTTGGCGGACCGGGCAGCGCCAAGTTCCAGCAGCAGCGAGCCCTGCAGCGTCACCTGGCCGCCGGCGGTGGCTTCAGCCGACGACAGCCAACGGCACAGCAGCAGCAGCAATCCTAACTGGATGCGGACAGACGAGGATCGAGAGGAGACGGAGACGTCGATGAGACTGCGGCGTGTGCATTTGTTATTGGATTTCGATTTCGCATGAGTTTTGTAAACGTTTTTTAACTGCTGATGAACATATTAGAAGTAGGAGTAGGCGTAGGACTGTAAGCTATAAGCTAGAGCGTAACTGTTGCCCCCAGATCATCCAGAACCTTACCTTAACCTAAGCCTATGATTAAGTAAGAAAAAAAAGGAATGCGAAAACCTGTTTGGCATTTTATATTTATTGTGTTTGGCAGCATTACGTTTGGATACATTGAAGCGGTAACCGTGCATCCGCTAGGAAGTAAGGTTACCGCTCTAATGGGTCACTCACAAGGTTACCGCTCTAATGTATCATTTTGAAAAAATGTTACTTCCCGCAAAAGCAAAACTTCTTAAACTTAACAGCTGCGCATTATGGAAATAAAGAAACCCAATATTTTAATAAGAGCCTAAACTAAAAAGCAAACAAGCAAAATTTGTACATAGAATGCAAGAATAGACCTAGACCCATGAAAATCGAGTGTAATTTTAACGGCGCCCCACATTTATTTATAGAGCATAACCAAACAGCGGCAAGTAGCAATATTGCCAATGTTAATAACCCAAAAAAAAAAAATAAATAAATAAAGCATGTTGGATGGATGTATATGTACTATGAATATGAACGAAAATTATATGCGAAAGCGAGAGAAACTCGACCAGCGTATTAGAAAAATTATTGTACAAGCCAGGAATTAAACAGTTTATTTGATCAACTAGAGTAATAGTAAATAAACCGTAAAACAAACTATGCTAAAAGAAAAATTTAGTCGGCGTTGCGCTTGCGCCTCAGCTCCTTCTTGTTGACCATGCGGCCCTTTCGGTACTTCGTCTGTTGACCCTTTCCAAACTTGAGCTGTTTGCGCTGGTGCTTGGGAACGCTCTTGATGGTGTTGTTCCGATCCCGCTTGGCCTTCTTCATATTGTTCTTCTTGTCCATGCGCTCCTTCTGCTTAAACAGCTTGCTCTGGTGCATTTTCTTCAGGGTTTTGGTTTTCATCAGGCGGTCGAGGTCCTTTTTGCTCTTGATGTCTGGCTGGGATGTGGTTGTTAGCTTTTTTTGCCTTTGGATGCTCCTCCTCCTCCTCTGGCTTGGATTTGCGCTTGCGGGCATTGGGATCATAGTCCATGCCGGGTATTCTGTTGGGCTCGTCGGCCTCGTCCTCTTCGCTTTGGACCTCCCGCTCCTCCGGCTCGCTTTCTTCTGCCGTATTGGCTCCCAACATATTCCGCTTGGCAGCCAGATCATTGGTGGTCAACTCAACGATCTTCACCTGCACCTCGTCGTCTTCGTAAGTCTCCTCCTGCTGCTCCTCCTCCGCCTTGTCTTCCTCGGTGAGCTCCCGCAGTGGCTCAAAGGTCTTCTTCAGGTGGTTGAACCCATCTTTAACCTCCTGCCGGATGCGCTTTCGCTCATTTTTGAGGTTCCTTTCCAGTTCGGCCTTAGCCCGCGATCGTCGTTCGTTTTTTTCGCTTCCGAAAGCCGCTGAGGAACTCTCTACGGGATTTGGTTTGGAAATTATCACCCCTTTGGGATTATATATTTTATATCTTTGCTTACATGCGTTTTTTGTTGTCGAAAACAACCTCTGTTTTCTTTTTGGGGGCCCTTTTCCTGGTCATTTTATTAAGTTTTGGGTTTTTGTTTATGTTTTCAACATGTGCGAGTGGCGGCAGTGTTGTAAAACGTTCGACAAAGAGATGCTTAATGTTCTAGCCGTTTTTTATTTCTAGCCATGTTTTTCAAGCCAAAATTTTTATGAATTTTCATTCACTGTACCATTTTTCGTTAGTAAAACATTTTTTTGTTACCGTTTTAACATTTGGGAAAAATTTACTTAGATTTATATTTATCAAAGATTTAACTTACAAAATACATTAAAAGTTAATAACTTTCTATCCAAAAATGTCCATGCCCCAAAAACACAACACTTCATACCGAAATTTCAATTACTAGTTTTTATTTTTTTAAACTTTTCAAATCGCTTTTCGTATATATATCACATGATTATATGTTCAAGTTCAACAAGTTCTTCTAAAGAAGCATTAACATTACACAATTGTAAGACTACATCTAGGGAACTTCGTACAACTCTACTGTCTAGAACTAAGCTAAATATATTTAACGATATATTCGGTTGCCATATGTATCTGGTATTTGTTCCGTAACTGATATATGTAGATTATTTGTATGATAAATTCATTGGGTTTCCATTTATCGGTGCCCTCCTTACTCACTCGTCGTCAAATTCCACGTCGAACAGCTTTTTGCGTCGGAACGAGGATGGGTCGAGGACCTTGGGGGAAGACAGGGCGGAGCAGGGACTTTCGAAATCATGAACCTTAACAAACCTGCTCAGTGAGTCCACACTGAAAAAATATTGGTTATAAGCTCACCAAAGGTGAAGAGAACAATGGTACTCACTTCTTTCCTAACAAGTCCATGCGGGATTTGCCTTGATTGGTGTTTAGTGGCGTGGAATTCATTACGATGGGGGTACCATGATTGGACAGCTCCAGTGGATCCTCGCCGACAAGAAAATCTGAGGCGTAACAATCGCGATTGGCAATGGGCGTGGATCCTACCAGCTGGAATTCCACCCGTGGCACTAGAGGCACGCCTTTGGACGAGGGCGAGGAGGGAACAAGGTTCATGCTGGGCTGCGAGGGACCGATGGGCTTCCACAGATGCAGGGCCTCAAGGAAATAGAGAAAATAACGGAAGGCTGCCGTTTTCCAATTGCACATTTTTCCCCAGATGGCTCGACGAGATCGCCGAATGCTCCGTGACTGTTTATGGATTAAAGATTTAAAAGAGTCAAAGGGCGGGCTAGCGTACTCTTACCAGTATACTAAGGTTCATTAGCGACTTGCGCTTCTGTTGAAGGCGCTGCAGCTTGGGATGTGAGAGTAGTTGATCTGCTGTTGGTCTCCGGGTGGGATCGGGCATCATCATGGACTTGATCACCGACTGCAGCTCCAGGGATATTTCTGTGATGACAAAAAACATTATTAATTGTTCGCCTTCGGGGAAACTCCTTTGCAACTCACTGTTTATGAACTCCTCGGGCAGGATGCCGTTTCTAAGTTGGTGCCACAGTGGGCCATTCGAGGGCAGTTCCATGTAGCATGCCAGCTCCAGCATGGCGATGCCCAGGCTGAAGATATCCGCCGCCTTGGAGAAGTGACCCTGCAGGATCTCCGGAGCCATGTACCTGGAATCGCCCTCGGTGGCATGATGGCTATTAGCCTTGTCCACATCGATGACCAAGCCAAAGTCGGCCAGCTTGCACGTTTCGTCATCCTCGCCGATCAACACATTGTCCAGCTTGATGTCCAGATGGATGAGATTTCGGTCGTGGAGCGATTTCAGGCCCCTCAGCAGATCAAGCAGGATATGCCAGATACGCTCCTCGGGAATCCTTTGGCAGCGCAGCAAGTACTGCTCCAGGCTCTCACGGCACAGCTCCATTTGCATGTAAAGCCGGTCGTATTGCTCCCAGGCGCGTATGAAGCGGATGCAGTTCTCGTGACCGGAGAACTCCTCGTACCGCCGGACCTCCTCCAGTCGCTCGGCGCGGTACTGTTCGCCACGGAACAGCTGCTTGGAAATCTTCACGGCGTAGAGCCGACCGTCAGAACGATCTCGCACCTGAAACACCTCGCCAAAAGATCCCTCGCCCAGCTTGGCCACCCGCTCGAAGCACTGCTCAAAGTGGCTGTTCCCATCGCTCAGTTCTGATGGCACTGGTGAAAGTGGCAGAGTACTCGCGTCCGGACATTCCGATCCCCGGAAGGAGATGGCGTGGGCGACCTGGGAACTGTTGGCGCTGCAGGAGCCCAGCGACTGGCTCCGGTTCAGATTGTTGTTGTCCACCGCAACATAGCCACGCGTCTTGTACTTCGGTGGACGGAAGCGGTTACTGTTATCGCCATTGCATTGCTTGTGTCTGTGCTTATCATCGTGCAATTCCGGGATCGGCAAGCGATGGTTTTCCATTTTTTATTTTCAATTTGGGTGTCTTTTAATGAGTGTGGCGCAGTGTGACCATATCGCACAATGGGTGAAATCTTGACTCGCGTTGTTCAATAAGACGCCGGCTAGCGACCAATAAACTGCAATTTTCTATCTTTTGATCTTATAAATTATTTAAAAATAATCTTTCAGTTTTAAATACATTAAATTAATTATTCAATTGATCTGAAATACAAAATCCGTAATCTAGCGATGGAGCTGGAGAACATACCAAACAAAATACTAAATTATTTAGTATAACCTATTCTTTTGAGAAATACAATTACAATTAATTTTAATTGATTTAGTTATGCTTTTACTTTATTTAGAACAAAATCAAATAAAATTTTACCCGGATCAACCTTCTGACTCAATTAAATGTTGATCTAAATTTACAATAAAACATTTTTAATAATTTAAACATTTGGGGAATACCCCAAATGAGTGAAAATTAGTGATGATGAAAGGTATTTTAAAATAAGGCGCTCAGGTTACGTGCGTTCATATGCGAATGGTAAAAAAGAAAGAAGAAAATCGCAAGCAGATGATAGCTTTTTCGTCCAACTTAAAAAAAGTAAGAAACCAGAAGTTTGCGCATGCTTTTGGAGTAAAAAAGTTCAAGTGCCTTGAAATTAATATCAACAGATAATTTAACATCAAAATACAGTTGTTTTGTTGCAGTTTTCCAAGCTGCTACAAATTAATACGGAGAGCAGGTAATTATTGTTTTGTGCTTCAATTATTTGAGCTATTTTAAATTACGAATGTTTACTCTTCAGGTAGAGTACTGTTTTTGGTCTTCTTGTTTACGTTTTTGCAATGCAGCTGCAGCTGTGTGAACACTTCGCTACAAGATTTCCTCATTTGTACTTTTTTACACTGTGGCTTTAAACTCTGAAAATAAACTTTTTCATAGATGATGTTTGTACATGTGTACGTTTTTTTTCTAAAAAGGAAAACATTACCTTTTTTGTAAGCTAGCGGTGAAACATTAAAAACATGACAGATAAGACAAGATTTATTTTTTATAATTACTATTAAAAGTTTTTTTTGTTACCTATATGGAATCTGTTCAAATTTAATGGTTTTTGAAGCATTCTGCGTATACAAAGCTTTTTTTATAGGTACTTTGATGGTTTTCGTATAGCTTTGGATTCATCACATTAATTTAATGTAACCTGTAAATCCTATAGTATCCTATAGCACTATATCCATTTAGTGTACACTGTCATTAATTTTCTTTGTTAAAACTTCGGCGAAACGAAAATACACTAATTTTTGTGCACAAATTTCGTTCACTGTAAGCAAACGACTCCTAAAATTCTGAATTGGAAACATTTATAAATATTTCGTATTTAAATACATTTTTGGGCTTGCGTCCAAAAAATTATGAGTCAACATTTTTAAAAAGCTTAAAACTTAAATCGTCTTTTTTTATACGCATTTATGTATATATGGACCTACTTATTTTATTCATTTATATATACTGAAGAAGTGGTCTTACTCAAAGTCTTAAGCAGAAATGACCAATAATAATAAACAAAGGGGTTTGTGTGTATTAAAACGTCATCATTAAGCTTCGCTTATCGCTTGTCAAGAATATAAATTTAAGTTATTGAGTTCAGCCAAAAAATATCTTAAAGATTTTATTTGTGCATTGCTTTCTTATTTTGAAAATGTTGGGTTCAATTTTTTCGTTCATTTTTATTTAAGCTAATCATTCGAAAAACTTACCAAAGCTATCAATCAGCCTAAGAAATGGACGAAGATGGGGAATTTATTTTGAGCCCCGACTGCCTCTTGGAGATAATGAATTACGTGATTACTGATTGCAAGTTGAAAGACCAAAATGTTGTGCAGTGTTCTTCAATTTATGATGATCTAATCCACTTTGTATTGGCCGATGAAGTCTTTTGGGAGTTGCTCGTAATTCATCACAAACGACTATACGAAGATCTTGAGATGGCTATTTCCGGCAAAATCATAAAGCTTCTTATAGATATGCGAGTCAACAAGATACCAAGTGAAAATGAACATTGCTGGAGATCCTACCTACGATCTATTAGAGAAAACAGTCCTTACAATGTGGAATTATCTTTTGAGGGTCATAAAGAAAAAAGGGACCATACTTACGTAAACATTAGTATAAAAGGTAAGTCTTGATATAACTTAATGGTTAACCCCTATGAGCTCTTCAGATTTGCTTTTATCAATTAATTTTCAACTCATTTTTTTTCGAGGAACCTCAACGCAGCTTACAAACACCGAAAAGTTAAAGTTAAATGGTAACATTACTACACAAGAGTTAACTGACATCTGCATCTTGAACCAAACCAATTTAAAAATGTTGACCTTTGAAGGCAGTAAAATCCATGGAAGCTTTTCCGATATAGTACCCTTTTGCGAAAATCTTGAGGAGCTGAGAATAAGATTGAAACCAGGAGACGGTGCTGCCCAATATGGATCGCTTGCTAAGTTACCCAACTTAAAAACGTTTGTTCTTACTGGAATCCAAGAGAGCGGCTCACAATTGCTATTCTTTAATGATTTAAGAAAATGGAGCAGACCTAAAAGTCTTCAACCCTTGACCCTGACCATCGAAGATTGTCTTAGTGATAAAAGTCAGCATATTGCTTTTGCGACATGGAACTCGTTGAGATATATGCACATACATAACTATGAAGTTAATAATTGGCGGATAACAAAGCGAAACGTTTTAGTTAAATATGAGTACGACTTATGTGATATATCGGAGGACAGTAGTTCAATAGAGGAATCTCTTGCCACAATAACCTTGGGAAAATATGTAAAAGTTAAATTTAGCAGATGTAGTGAAGAACTTGAGGTTAAAATACATCGAGAGTCGGACATCAGCCAAATGGGTTCCCTATCCAAGCTGCCCAATCTAAAACGCTTGGTCATACATCATAAGTGTAACTACTTAGATTATCCTGATACACTTGCAACATTTTTACAGGCAATGGTCCCAAAAGGGTCATTTGATTTAAAATTTTGCAAGATAAACTATTCAACAATAGATAAATTAGAGTGCATGGAACTTTCGAAAATGAAATCAATTCGATATCTAGGCTGTCATCCCTACGATTGGAATTCAACCAAGTTTATAAGTCAATTATCTAACCTACAACACCTACAAATCAATGTCCGCCGCGAAGCGCTTAATGACAATCAATCAGAGCTGGTTCTCAATTTGCTTAATGCATGTCAGGTGCAAGCTTCTATAATGACCGAAAAGTTTCGTGTTACCTTAAAAAGGAATGAAAACAAAATGGAGATACATATATTTTGGAATAGCTTTAGGGCCGATATTCTGGCACCCCTTGCCCAGCTTACGGGCGTTAACACCCTACAGATCTCAGGGTGTCCAAATACTGGGTCACTAAATCCATTCTTTCAAGCATTCGCCACCAGTAATTTAAATACGATCGAAGAAATAGATCTTAGCCAAATGGAAAAAATAAGTTTTGACGATATTTACAAGGTTGCAGAAATTAAAACTTTAACGAAACTTACTTGTTGTCTCGCAGATACTACTGGAATTGAAAAATTGGCAAACTTGAATAAACTCAAAGATTTAGAGATTTTCGGAAATGGAAACCTGACCGCATTATTCATAAAATTGGCTGATACGGATTCAATTCAACGTATTCGATATTCCGGAGGACTTGATCACAAAGAGGTTATAATGGTTTCCCGAATAAGGTCACTTAAAAAACTAGATTGCTTTTTTAATGACGTGGAAGATACTGCAATCGTTGTCCGATCTAGCTAACTCAAGTATTGAAGAATTGATTGTTAACGTATCAAAGCCAACATGTTCCCTACTAAAATTATTTGCAGAGTTTTCTTCATGTAGTTCATCTAGGCTGCAGCACCTGGAAGTTACGAACAAAACTCTCGACATCACTGAAATGACAGAAATTTCGAAAATAAAAGGCCTAAAAACATTACGCACAGGCTTCTTATGCTTGGAAAGTGCGGCAATTTTAGATCGTTTAGTCAATCTGGAGAATTTAGTTATTAAAAATAATGTTTTGGCACTTAAATCACTACCTCGGTTACAGAAATTGCATTTATGGTACCAGATTGGCTTCAGCGAATGTAACAATTTAGTTGAGCTTGAAAAACTGGAATCCTTAAAATGCTCGTTAGCCAAAGATCCGGGTATTGAAGTTTTGGCCAATATAAAAAATTTAAAGGAACTATTCATATTAAAAACAAAGGATTCGCTTAGTAAACTTTATCGAGCTTTTGCTCTTAGAAGTGAGTCAACGCTAAGAGAACTGCATACACAAATAAGTGGTTCTGATGAGATCCGCGAAATATCGCAAATTAAATCGTTAATAACGCTAAATATTGGCTACAATAGTACATGTGATAACTTATCAGACCTTGGTCAACTTAGCGAACTTAAATCGTTGCATATAGTTAGCTCTGAAAATTCCAGTATAGATACCGATAGCTTATTGCTGGTTATTAAATTTTGTAAAAATCTCGATTGCGTCACGTTGGAATTTAAAAGAGGACAAAAAGTGGCTGTGACCTTTGTGAGCAAACTGAACACCATTTTAAAATCTATAAGGAACATTGGACTTCAGAAACCTTTACAGCTTACTCTAGTTGAATCAACAGTTTTCCCAAAATTTCATGTAAGTAATTATAATAACAATAACCTTTCAGACATTAAGAATTTACATTTTGCAGGTTGATGATATTGATGAATCTTACTTAAACGTTGTCTATTCCTACAAGACCCATGACCCAAATTTAATTGTAGATTTTATGTCGGATGGTGAAGAATCTGACGACTCTGAAACCTATGATATTGATTGGTATTAGATTCGTGTTTAATAAAAAATTAACAATATTATCACATATTTTGTTTAAAAAATTGTACATGAAGTTAAAGTTGTTCGTTCAAACTTCTTAATTTTTTGGTTTATTTTATCAGAAAACACACAAAATCCATACTTAAAAGAAATAGTTGAATAACGAAAAATAGTTTTTGAGGTTACTATTATAATTTAACCAATTTACATTCTGCGTTTGTCATTCGTTGAATTTTGAATATCGTAACCGTTAAAGAATACCCAATTTTTTAGTATATGCCGCCTTGCAAACGTTTTGAATTCGGTATATTGAATGGTATCTTTTAGTATTATTTTTACCGAACTTTGGTATATTTTAACGGTCCAGCTGCGGCCGCACTGAGTTTATTAACAAAATAAAAAAAACAACAAATTTATTAGCAAAATGGTTAGCAGAAATACAGAAAGGTAAATATTGGTCCGAGAGACGGTAACGCAGGATTACGCAACAAGCTCTATCTGTGGGTGCAGCCGTATCCCAGATTGTGGAGTGCACACCTGTTTTGGTTATGCAATTTACCAGGCGGCTTCGGCTTCTACACTATCTCCGCCGGACAATGGTTTCCCGCGGAGACTTAATCTTGACCTTAACCTTGAAAGTCCAGATCCAGATAGCCTTGATTAACGGCTTCCATTTACATATTTCTCCTCCTCTTGTGCAGCACGAGTAAAGTGCCAACTTTCCATGTCATCCGCGAGGTTTACGACAGTTCCAATGCCCATGAAAGATTCGAGGCGGAACTGGACAAGGCGCTGGAGGCCAAGGTGGACTTCATCATAATAGAACCACCGCGCCTAGGTGACGAGACTGGTAAGGCCAAGGGACTAAATCTTTTATAGTGGTTGTATAATTTGAATTTGCATCCAATGGCTGCCAATTTAAAATCGAAATCGATCTGATTTTAAAGTCCTTAAAGAAAAGAAACTGTTGCTTAGATGTATTCCAAATTACTGATTCAAAATTTTAATAATTTACCTTGTGTACTGAAATATTTAAGTTTGTTAATAAATAAATATTTTAGCAACTGAAAATGAAACCGTTATATCTCATAACTTTAATTTTGTAAATTGTATAAAATTATTAATTATTTTATAGAAGTAATTTAGGCCTAACCATACTAAAGCATTTATTAAGTTTAGTAGATTATAAATTAAATAGGCGTTACTGTTAAAAGGCGTTACTCTTAACTACCCTAAATCAATATTATTTAACAATAATTTTAATACTATCAAACTTATAATTTAAACAGGTCGTTGGATCTGGGTGGGTAACTGCCTGCACAAGACAGCCGTGGCCACAGGAGTAATCTCCCTGGTGGCCAGTTTGCTGTGGCGGGATCGCCCCATCATTGCAGCTCCCGCTTGTGCCCTGTCGCTCTTTTGCACAGGACTCTACACTGTCTCCTGGAACTATGATCCTTGTTGTCAATATCAGGTCTTAAATCAGACATCCTCTGGTCTGCAGGTCAATTAACCCATTTGTGTACACTTTTACCAGGTGGAAAACAATGAGACCGTGCTGGAGAAGCTGCCGCTAACAGATGTATCCTCGCCTGTGATCCTGGGCTACTCGCCCAACTCCAAAACCAAATACTTGCACCGCGGCGTATCCTTCCTCTCGGCTGCCCTATGCGCCTGGCAGATCTGGAGGTCCTACAAGTAAAGGATGCGGCGGAACCCTTTAAATGGGCAGCTGCTGGATTGGGCCACTTCCCTGCGGAGGCGTTATACCCTATAGCCAATAAGTTTAGTCTAGGCACCTAAGCGAAAGCATTTCTTTTAGATTTTCGAACGATTTTAACTCACTGTCTTGTCTTTCGTGAAATTTTAAAAGTCTCTGTCCAGTGTCCAGTATCCAGTGTCCTTGTCAGTGTTTTTGTGGCTGCCACTTGGACTGGCAAGCATGCTCATAGCCTATTACGGTTCAAAGGCCTCAGTTAGTCCTAAGGAAGGAGCGTTCCCTGCTCCTGAGCAAGCACTGTAAATTAAGCAAAGCCAACTTCTGTGTATAAAACGAAAACCCATTTATGATTGTTATTAGAGTCTAGTTGAAGATATCAGAAAGCGAAAGGCAAATAAACGCAATGCGAATGTTACTCCAGGCGGCCTTTAAACTTCTTCCTAAGCTAAGAGAACATAAGAGTGTTTTTTCGCTAAGAGACAGCTTGGTGATGACCAGCTGATGATTTACGGAAATGTTGTGCTTCATGCGGGCTCTCTCCCTTGTTCTCGTCGCAGTCGTTTAATGCATTCTGCTGGCACTGGTTGCCAGCGTCGATTTGTCGATCAAGTGGTGCGTTCCAGTGCGATCCGGTACGGGGCTGACCCACAACAGTCCACAGCACCACCTTGATGCCGAGGCTGCAGCAAGAGCAGTCTAGCCATGGACTCCAGCCACATAGCCGTGAGAATGGGTAAGTCTGACGACAGATAAGCCATCGCCTCGATAGATAGCTCAAAGGGGTGAGATAAATCAGCTTCTTGGCTGGATACCATCCCAGTTAGTGGCAAGATGCCGATCTTCGCGAGCGCCTATGCTCTGCTATTACTATGCCCACCAAGACCACAGCGGTCTGGACAAAATGTGCCACTTGACCAATCGTCTGCTCACTTTTATCTTGGCTAAGTTACATTATTTGTTTTTTGTTCTATATTTCGCTACGATAGCACGTAGTCCCTCGCCCTCTGGAGCTTCCCAGTCTTCATATGGCAGCTTTGGATCAATCGAAGACATTGTACACATTCGCGTCGACGAGGATTGCGGAGTCAACGAATCCACTCCCTTGCTGGCGGCTACTCAGAGGACGAACAAGTCGCCCCCATCCTCCCCAGCCTTCACCACATCGCCCTCCCCCCGAAGCCGAGTCCTCACAAAAGACTGCCTTAATTGGCAATCTGTGGTGTTCCTGGTTATGTGCGCCTCCGCCTTGGGACTGGCCTCGTATTTACTCTGGCGACAAAGTGAGTTTTCCAGCTGATGGAGGGGCCTCAGCGTGCACGAGTATGTGCTCAATTCGTTTTTGTTGAAATAAATCTGAATTATGTAGCTGTGAGTTATGATAAGCTGACTATAAGTGAGTTTTTGTGGGCCGGCGGAAATGGTCAACGATCAATGTGCATTCGCAGATTGCCTAAAAACTAGCTTAATGAAATATAAGTGATAACAAAAATTTAAAGACCAAAATTTAAAGAATTTTTGTATTTTATTTATTGACTCAAAAATACACACAAACAATTTTTGCATGTAAATTATTAAATAATTTGGAAAATATTTCGAAATGTTTGAAAATATTTTTTACACTTTTCAAGAGAGTCTGGACTAATTTTTTTTACTCAAAAATAAATTTAAAAAAATGTTGAGAGTATTTAAAATTAACAAAATATTTTTGTAAAATATGCTTTACACTTTTCAAGAGAGTTTAGAATATTTATTTTAAAAAGAATTTTAGCATGTAAATTATAAAATAATTTGGAAAATATTTTGAAATTTTTCAGAATATGTAAAATTTTTAAAAAGTAAATTTGTTTTGCACTTTAATCAATAAATAAGTAAATGACAATTAAATAAACAAATTGAAAAAAAAAAACAAATATGATTCGGTTTTATTTTAAGCTTCTAAATACAGACTGGCTTTGTGATTCATTCTTGAACTTCTCGAATTTTGTGTTATAGGTTGACAAAGAAATTAAACGACTGAATCACTTTGCATTGCTTGCAGCCCAAATGGCGGACCTTGGCTATCGGCTGAGTCTCATCGAGCATGACATATGGTCGGAAATGGATCTTCAGGGCCGGGGAACTCCATTGGATGCGACCAATGTGTTCACCGTGTTGTTCACCCACACGGAGAGTGAGGAGTGCCGTGAGGATTGTCCGGAGGTGTTACACAAACTGCAGGTGAGTTACCTGGATTATACGACTATATTAGCTTTAAGATGAAACCTATTCAATTTCGAAGAGCTCCCTTTTGGCGGAACTGCCCTACAATTTTCTGATCACCGGCGACTGTCAGGCCTATATGATATATGGATGGGAGTATCAGAGCGACTTCTCAAAGGATCTGCCAGGAGGTAGTTACCTAGTAATTGCCTTCGTGGGCAACTTTGACCGCTTTTCGCCCAGTGATTGCCAACTGAAGGCGGCTCAGGCTCTGATCCTGGAATCCCTGAAACGCAAGAAGCTGCAACCGGACTACGAACTAGTTGTGGTGGGCAACCATGCGGAGGCACTGCAGCAGGAGCTCCAGCACTGGCCACGCTATGCCAGCCACCGCAGGATTAAGTGAATGAAAGCACGGGTTCCAAATTATTCCTCTCGTTTATTGTACGCCAAACACAAACAGTATACAAAGAAGCGCAGGATGAGTAAAGCGGGCGCCACCGAAAAGCGAAGCGGGGATCCCCCGGATCGGCTCTGGCCGGGATCGGGGGACCAGCAAAGCGATGCGCATGGGACTGATTAACGGATGATGCCTAGGACTAAGGTCTTACAACTAAAAACTAGAGCTGGGTCGCACTGGCTAGTCGAACTCCAGTTTCCGAAAGCTGCCCTCGATGGACTCGATTTGTGAAACGAAGTTGGGGCCGCCGTTGGAGGCCTTCTCCGCGTTGAAACTGCTTCTTCGCTGGATGCCGCGATCCGAGAGCAGGACGATCTTGTCCAGGCCGAGGATCAAGTCCCGCTTGGCCGCCAGCTCCTGTTTCCACAGCTCGATCATCTCGCGCATGGGCATGGTGCCGCCCATCTCCAGCGGCAGACAGCCCTGGTCCACGGCCTTCATCAGCTCCTTTTCGCTGCCGTAGATGATCAGTCGCTGCTTCATCTTGGAGCTGACCCGGTTCTTTACGAAGTCGATCAGCCACTTGAGTGTGGAGGGCACGTTGATGAGGTGGATCTCCTTGTGGCGCATGGGCAGCGACTGTTCGCCCCACTTGAAGATGCGGGCGAACTCCGTGGGATTCCAGTTGGTCACGTGCGCCGTGGAGACGCCGGCAAAGTCGCCCACATGGGTCAGGCCCGTGATCTGGGTCTCCTGGTCCTCCATCAGGCACTCGTACGTGAGGAAGTGCGCCTTGGCCTGGTCGCAGCTGGTGTGGATTTTCGGATTGAGGCCCTTGGCATTGATGACCACCACCCGGCGACCGTGCTTGTCCCGCTGCGGCACCGCAAAGATGTAGCCCTGGTCGATGAGGTCGCCCAGCCGCGGCTCCAGATAGTCCAGCTGGGTGCTCATGTGCGGGAATGTACGTCGGATGTTCAGGTACTTGAGCAGCGTCTGCTCCGCCATGGGAATACTGAACTTCTTGGCCCGCAGGAAGCGCAGCAGGAAGGTGTCGTCGCCGCGCACATTCTGCAGATCCTCGTTCTTGGCCACCCAGTTCCGCAGCTGTTCCAGACTCTGCTCCCGGGTGCACCGATCCTCGCGCAGCTCCCGCTTGGCGATCTTCAGCAGCGCCTCTGGCAGGGATGTGCTCTCTCCCTGATCCTGCACCATCTTCGTCTCCTTCATCACTTGCTAGTCTGGGCTATGTGGTGAATACTCTGCGGTCAAGCAAACAGCATGGATTGCGGCCACTACAAAGGAAAGATACAAAGTGAACTGATCAGCAGGGTTTTTTTTTAAACGAGAACTGTATGATTAATACTAAGTTCAACAGAAGATATGGTTTATCAAGTGTTTCAAAATAAATTTAAACATGAATTGTTTAGTAATTATTTCTTTAAATGCTCCATTATGTATTTTGTTGTTGATGTTTTGAACAAAATTCAATATGTATAGCTTATTTCCCTGTTTGCACAAAATATATTTAAAATATATATTTTAAAAAGAGAAAATTTACATAGTCTCAACATATTATATATTGTTTATTAATCTTAAACTTCCTAAAAAAATGGTTTATCAAGTGATTCAAAATATATTTAAACACAAATTGTTTAGTAATTATTTTTTGTAAAGCTCTTTTACACAATTTTTTTCTGATGCTTTGAACTAATTTCCCTTTGCTCAGAAATTATCTTATGTAATATTATGTATTTTAAAAATGGTGAAATGGACAAGGTCCCTAAAATATATGGTTTATTAAATTTAGATTTTTAAAAATATGGTTTGTCAAGTGATTCAAAATATATTTAAACAAGAAGTGTTCAGTGATTAATTTTTTTTAAATATTTAAAATATTTAATGAAATATTAGGCATTTTAAAATAATTAATCAGGACAAGGTCCCGAAATGTATGGTTTATTATTCAAAATATATTGTACCAAAAATGGTATAGTAATTAGTTTTTTAACACTCTTTTATTCAGTTTGTTGTCTATGTTTGTATCTAAACTTGCACAGAAAATATATAAGTAATAATTTTGCAATTAAGTAAAATGGGCAAGATCCCAAAATATATTGTTTAATAAACGTAAACTCATTTAATTGTTTAAAATACTAGAAAATATCTAAGAAAAAAAATAAATAATCAAGTAGAATACGTTTTACCTAAGTGATTAAATCATTCAACTAGTTGTCATACGTATTTTCGCTAATTTACTTAGTTGAAAGATATCTCTTTCTGCCTTCTATCGTCAAGAAATAAAATATTGATTTACAATTCTTCATATTATCTGTGGGATTTACAAATGGTCTTCCCATCGAAATTAGTTCAAGGTCTCAGCGATCTCAAGGCAAACGCCACTGGATCACGGATGGTCTGTAATTTGCAAATATTTGCTAATTAAAACTCACAAGAAACGCGTATTTGTTAAAACACCCGACCAAATGTAAATGGACAATACATTTTCAACGAACTCGCCAGCGACGAAATGAAAAAATGTATAAATTATTCACTTCTTTGTTGTATGTGAGACCCATAAACTATGCGGCGCATTATGGCCACATATAAAATATGGTAAAAAGTCCAAAAAAAAAAAGCGAAACCTCAACGGGGAATTGGTTCAAGTTCAAAACTGTTTACCGAAAGCGGGTCAAAAACTGGCTATTGAAGGTACAAAAAAATGGGGTAAATAATTAGCCAGTACAAGAAAGAGTTTCACTGTTTGCCCGATTCCGAGCTCATTGCATAATCTCAGAGGGAGGAAAAATGATGAAAGCGGCTGAACAATGCCCCCTGTTTTGGAGCCACCTTGTTTGACTTGGCCGGATAAACAAAGTGCGATTATGGGATGCACTAACATGCCCAGCTTTATCCCAATATTTGCACACAATTTGTGATCAGTGAGCTGTGTGAGCTGCGGCTCGAATTGATTGTTTTACTGCCGCTGTGCCCTTTGTCTTTCGCTGTTGAGGCCCTCGGATAATCAAAATCCGTTTTCCCATGACTCCGACATCGACCCATTTGCATATGACTTCGATTCGTTGCGAACTCTGTGCCTTTTAATTGATTTCATTTTGGTTAAAAATTTGCATTCGATTTCGCTTTCGAATATTTGTCGGTTTTTCAATTTTCGTTTTGTCGGTTTTCCCCCAACTGGAAATGCGATTTCAAAATGTCATTGGGCAATGCGCCCGTTGGATCCCTCTCGCCATCTCTCTCACACGCCATCTACCCCTCTCTTTCACCTGAGATTTCAACATGTTTATTAGGAGCTCGTTGTGGCTTGCGTGGCTTTTGTGTGGCTAACTGGCCAATAATGCAACAGGCGGTGCAATAGTGGCTCATTTGGCAATGCCACAGCCTCATGTTCTCTTCGCTGATTGATTTTTAAGAAGCTAGCAAAGCTGATTACTTTTGTACTCCGTAGGTGCAAGTCAATTAAGTTTTAAAGGTTAATTGGGTTTCAAGTTATCGTGCAGTTTTTGATTGCTTTTTGATTGATATGAGTATGAAAAATTAATTTTATATTGCGCTAGAGTGGTAATTTTCATTCTTCACGTTTTCCAATTTCCTTTTAGATTTTTATCTTTAGTCAAGTCAAAAAAAAAGACACAAATCTTGAGGATTGTTTACCGCTATATTTCCTTTAAGAAATCTTATAATATTAGTTGTTTTTATTTTGTTTTGAATTCTTTTAAAAAAGTAATCAATTTATTTTGAAAAATGATTATAATCTCAAGTAATGTTCTCATTTAGCTTTGTTTTTTTAATTATTTGGTTAATTTCAATATGGAGCATAATTTGATATATATATATATATATATCCTTTTAGGGATTATTGAATCCCCAAACTTATCACAATCACACACACTTTGGCACTTACACCCTCTTTTAGAATCCTTTTATTTCGATAGCACGTCACACGCTGCGTATGAGCAATGCCAAACGCCCGTTTTGCAATCCTTGATTTTGGGTCTTGAGCTACGACTAATTTATCCTCGAGATGGCAATGTCAAACGATCTTCGAGAGACGACGCGCCGATTGAAAAAAGTACGTCCAAACAACGCGGGGTCCAAACAACGAATGACGCTGGCTGGAGAGGCCTCTCATCTAGCAAAACAACGAATGGCGGGGAGAAACCAAAATTGTTAAAGAAATTAACTGGATTATATAATGCCCACACAGACACATGAATACCATATGAACACCGAAGCCGAGTGCCTGTGCGGGATTCGAATGCAATCTGATCGGTTTGTTCGGTTGGTAAATGCGGCTGCTGCATGGAGTGAACAAGTTTTTGGCCAGCCGAAACTGAAAGTACGAAGTACACGAACCTTTTGGCCAGATTTTGAGGAGAGGAGAGCCATAGTCAGTGCCTGATCCCAGCCATCAAAGGTAGCCATAAAGTATTAAAGAGTTACTGTTGTTAAGCAATGGCAGTCAGTCAGTCAGTCAGTCAGTTGGTCACTTGGCCAGTGGCTGTAAATCAGGTTCGCTGGCGGTTCATTTTCGACTTTTCTCCCCAGCACTTACACATTATTTTTATTTTTTTGCCTTTTCATGCCTATTTCACTCATTAGGTTTATTGAAAACCATTGCTCACGGGGGACTGAGACAAAATTTGCATTTTCATGGCCCGACTCCAGGTGGCAGTGAAGCGAGAGTGTTCGAATGGTCGGTCGGCAACCTTGAAAATGCAATCCCCCGATGCGATGGTAATGATGCTGTCGCCTTTGCTAATAGCCAAACACCTAATGATCACCCGGCGTATACGTCATCCGATGGTGATATTTGCCCAGCTCTAGCTCTCCAGTTCCAATTCGAATTGCGACTGCAGTTTACGGCTGGGAAATGCGTTGGCCCTTTTGACATTTTGGACTCTTTGGACTCTTTGGACCCAGGGCCATGACGTGGGCTTGGGTATTTGGGCATTTGGGTATTTTGGTATTTGGACATTTCGCAACCCGACGAAGGGCGTAGGTCCAATGATCGTCTGCATGCTAATCTAATGATTCGTTTCCGTTCGCCCGTAGGCGGGGAGAAATCACGGGGGGATTGGATAGGTGGGCACGCCCCGCCCCGAGTGCTAAACTTGTCATGATACTGCAGTGTGAAAATGCCTTTGTTCGATGATAATTAATGTTGATCTTGTTATGAGCCCTGTCTCAATGACAATTTGGTTAATTGATAGCTGAACGGAGGCCATTCGAGAGTGAAGTTCCTTTGTAACCTTAATACAAATTAATACAAATAATCTAAGCAAAACTAAAGGGCTATAAAAGTAGCAAACCCCAGTTAAAAGTATCATTATACTTACTTACAAACATAAAATTCTAAATTCTAGAAAAGATTTCCTTGCTTCAAGGGAACTTTGCTTTAGACTTTAGAAAGAAACGCCATTAATTTTAGCAAAAATGTAACCTAGAATTTATGGTGCAGTGCCAATTATGGCCAAAAATAGGTAGAATTTCTTGTTTTTAGGGTAAATTTTATTTAGAGTGTAGGGTCATTACTACTATATATATTTAATTTGTGGCTAAAATGTCAGGCATTTTAATCATTGGTATTGATTAAATCGAATTGCGATACACTAATCCAAATATCATAATATAACTTGTCTTAGATGATCTTAAGACTTAAGACTTAATTACATTTGTTAAGTTCAATTCCGTATGTATTGTATATATTTAATTATGAAAACCCCCGCCTCGTAGCTGAAAGGTTATTGAATCAATTAATTTCAACTTTAATTGCCTTTATCCTGTGTGGTGGAACTTCCGTGTCTGCCTTACGACCCGGTTATTCCCCCGATTGCACCCATAACCTTCGCCATTGTCCCTGACCAGAGCCAACGGATTGACCTACTCCACCAAAGCAGCCACATTTTAAACACATCTGTTATGTTGGTAATAACCGTTCGCACTCGCTTCGCCAAGTGCTTGGTGTAATGTGCTCACTCATCGCTGGCACGATTTTAATTTCCGACTCTTTTTACATTTATTTTTCGTTTTCGTTTCGTTTTCCTTTGGTTTTTGAAACCTGGCTTGCCGCATAACGAGTTTACGGCTAAGATGCTCCAACAGCTCGGCATCAAAAACGACAACGACAACGACAACGACAACCCGTCCAATTGCTCCACATCCACATCAGCTGGTAGCCTGGCCATAAAGATGCCGCCGCCTCTCAATGCGAACAGTAATAATAATTTTTAATAAACACATTACATGGCGCAAAGCAGACGAAACAATTCGCAATTTCTGTGAATCGGAGGGGGGTACCTTAACTTTAGGTTGGGTAAATCTCAAATGGCTGGAGGGGGGAAAAAACACTTTTCGAAACACAGTCGAACACATGACTGCCTACAGATTTTACGGAGCTTTTGTGATTTTGGTCTTGGCCATAATTAACAGAGACGAAAATCAGCGACATGGCTTAATTACGATTTCGAAAATAACCCTAGCCTCCACATTATCCATCCATACATTCTCTTTCTGGCTGCTGGCTATACGCAAATCTTTCTTGATCCACCGAAAACGGGCGTAAAAAAATGTGCATACCATATTTGGTGATTTACAGAACATAATTTATCATCTTAGTCGTTTTAGGGCATCGGTGAGGGGGCTGAATAAGCGCCGAAACCTCTTTGCCCAATACGCAGTAAACATATTGTTGATACTGGCGCAGTTAGCACGAGCACCTGCCCAAGGCAAATAACTTCTTGGCTTACTTGTAGTCACCAAATTGCGTCAATGACTTTAATTATAATTGCACAAGACAATGTCGCTGCTCTTGTCGCAGTCCATTGTCATAAACACTAGGTAGCCATAATTGCCGTAAACTGGCCAACTGGGCTGTTCTGGCCAATTTTTGCCTAGCCAAATGCTAACCTAATACTATGCAAAATAATTGCCGTAGACTGGCCAACTGGGCTGTTTTGGCCAAAGTTTACCTAACTAGGTTTGCTTAGACTGGAATTTACCGCCAAATATCGTGTTTCCGTTTTATTTTCTTTATACAAACGAGTAAAAGTTCAATGGAAAAGAAAAAGTTTAATTTGGAGGCTATAAATTAAACAACTTAACTAAACTCAACTAAATATTTTAGAATGATCGTACTTTAAGAGAAAAGATGTAGTAAAAATATAATTAATATAAACAAAAGTTGCTATGTGAAGCTGTTTAAATTAAAACTTAAGCTTACAAGTTATTAAAACAGTTTGAAAATACGAATTAATTGGGTTTTTAAATCAAGTCTATGGTAGTTGCTTATAGATTAAATTTTACATGAAAGCCAACACTACGTATGAGCGATTTACTTTGAATCCAGCTTACAGATCTTTAAATTTTTTTTTATTTTTTTTAGTTACAAATAAATACAAAATTAAAGATAGAAAAGAAGATACGATCTAAGATTTTAAAAATCCGCGCGCCAAGAAATAACAGGGTAAAGATAAACATCGCTGTTATTAACATCAATTTGTGGGTGGCAACATTTTAACAGGTGGATTGTATGTTGACAGATAACAGAAGATCAAAATAACGAAATCTGATCAAAAGTTTCTTTATTCATGAAACAGTACACAGATTAAACGATTACACTTACACACAACAAAAAAAAACAATCAAAATTTTCTGTTCTCCTGAACAACAATTTTCGATCATAGGTTAATACAATAAATTATAACCAAGTTAGCAGCCCTTCCAAATAAAGCGCGACATTTAAACGGATTCTCCGACATGTTTATACAGCTGGTATCTATGCTACGTTTGATCATTACAATAGAAGTAGTTTACTTAAGAATAATAGGGGCTTGTATAAATATACTTAACATAAATTAAAGTGAATTGAAGACAAATACCCGATACTGGTTTTGGGGATCAGAAGAACTTTGGGTACGCTAAACATATAGTTTTTAGCCATTTATTAGTGTTCGTACATTTAGTTTTCAAATTAAATCATTTAAAAATAGAGTTTGATTTACAAAAACTAGAAGCTACATAAAAAAACCGCGACATGATCACGCGGCACTCATAATGAGATGCTTTTGCTTGGCGCAAGAATGAACAAATTCAAATAATTGCCACGGGGAATCTGGGGGAGTTATTTGGAGACTACTTAACCAACTATTAGTACGTAGGTAATATATGCATAATGAATAATCCGGCATGAATGTGTGTGACTGTCTCTGCTTGTGTGCGTGGTGTGTGTTTCTTGTGTGTGAATAGGACATGACCGGAACGTATCTAAATTATCGTTACGGGGTCTATCGCTTATCTACTGCAGATATAGCCTATGATAATCGTTGGCGCCAAAGGCGCAGTTGCATTTGGGACACTTTCGCTGCCGCGTTTCATACCGTGTGCGCAGGCAGTCGTAGCAGAAGACATGGAAACACTTTGACAGCACCGCGTCCTTCCGCTTCACTTTGCACGAGGGACACGTGAGCGTTTCCTTGTACTCGCGGATCTCTTCGATCATCACCTCGTCGATGGTGGTGCCCGACATCTCCATCTTCTTCATGCGCTCCGCCTTGCGTTTGAACTGCGCCAGCTCCTCCTGCAGCCGCTTGGTCTTGTAGGCCTCAGCCTCCAGCGAGCTGGTCTTTTCGGCCACCACCTGTTGTGCCTCCTTCATCTGCGCATGATACTTTTCGAGATGCAGCTTGAGGTCTGCCGCTGACTGGGCGGATTCGATCGCCTTGCGCTTGTGCATCTCCATAGCCTGCTGGCGCAGCATCAATTCCTTCTCGATGGAGGCGACGGTGGCCTGTAGGCTGCGCTCCTTCTCCTCGAGCTTTCGCAGAACGATGTGCATGGCCTCGATCTGCGTGGTGGCCGTGGCCATCTGATCCTCCAGCACCGTCTTCTCCTCGCGCAAAAGCTTGTGCAACTGGTTGGCCTTGATGCGCTCCGACATAAGCTTAAAATTGGCGTCGTCCTTTTCGCGCAACTGTTGTATAAGCCGTGAGTTCTGCTCCTGCATGTCCTCGAAAGCCTGCCCAGTCACCTCCATCTCGTTGAGCAACGCCTCCTCCTCGTGTGAGCCTACAAAGGGTCTCGCGTAGTTTGCCGTGCCAGGCGCTCCAGTGCCCCACGAATTATCCGAGGGTTTGTGGTTGGCCATCTGCTTCTGCAGCTCATACTTCTGCTCCTCCAGTTGCTTAATCTTACGTAACGCCTCCTCGTCGGCCAACTTTTTCCGTTCCTCGCGCTTACTCTCCTGCAGCTTCTTTAACTGCTGGCGCAGCTCCTCGATCTCGGAACGCAGCTTCTTCTCGGTGGCCATCAGCTGGACCTTGTCGCGCTGATCCTTCGAGACGCCTTTGTACATATCCAGCAAGAGTTTCATTTCCTTCTGGTCGTTCAGCGCTTTTCTATGGAGCAAGCAATAAAATTAATCTGATTATGGAAATAAACTGAGAGCAAACCTACTTTAGTTGCGCCTTCAGATCCCGCACCGTTTCGCTCTCCACAGGCTTCACATCCTTGCCTTTTACGCCATCCTTGGAATCTTTTTCGGTTTTGACGGGCGCGGAATTTGTGGCAGATGTCGTTGAGTTTCCGGGCCCAGGGGAGTCCTTTTTCTCGCCTGCGACCGCCTCTCCAGCGCTGAGCTTTTCCTGCTTGATGCCGTCCTTGACGTCTTTTCCACTGGCATCATCATCAGCTTCATCTTCGGCCGAGGCGTGGTTCTCCTCTTTGATGGCGACGTTGGTGTCGTTGCCGGAATTCGTTTGGTTTGATTGGCCACAGACGGAGGAGTTGTTGGAATTTTCCTCCTTCACACCCGACGAGTTCTCCTGCTTGACTTCCTCGCCCGCAGCACCCGTCGCCGCCTGCAACTTGTTGCCTTCGAGGGTGGCCAGAGCTTCGTCCAGCTCCTTGCGCAGCTTCAAGTTGTCCGTGGATGTGTCCTTGTACTTTCGCTTGTAGCGCTGCACTTCGCCTTTGAGCTGGCCATTGTGGTTTTGCAGAGAGGTGATCAGGTGTCGCATCTCGCGGTTGATGGGGGCCGTCTGCTCGTTGGCGGCCATGTTCTGCTCGAACTCAATGCGTAGCGCCTCGTACTCCTTTCGAATGAGGGCCAGCACGTCCTCCATCTGGATCATCTCACTGCGGACCTTTTTCTGGGCACTAAGCTCCTCGCTTTCCATTACCTCAATCTGTCGCAGGTGCTGGTTCTTGCTCGTCTGCAGTTGGTTTCGGGTCTCGTCCAGCATGGTCTTGATCTGCATGGACTCGTTGTAGAGCACGGAGAACTGGCTCTGCAAGCACTTGTACTCTGTGGTCTCCACAATAACCGATTCGGGTAGCTGTCTTATCTGGAAAGATAATGGTTTATAAGATTTATCAAGTGGGAATTATCTTTACCAAATAACAAAAGTTGCATTGCCTTTCATCGCAAAGCGTTTAACTTTTTATTTTAAATTATTTTAAATTTAAAAGTAATTAAATCCTAATTATGTTTATGCAATGATTATGTAATGATCATGTTTAAATTCGTAATTTGTTTTGTAAAAAGATAAAATTACGGTATGAGTGACTTTTCTGTTCAAAATAACTAGAGAATTAGAAAAAGTATTAAAGTAAAAAACTTAAATGAAGTTTCTAAAATTGAAAATGAAAATAAAAGGTGAACCAAACATAAAATAAGCAGTTTAAGTTCTTTTTAACAGGAATTCTCTGGCTTACGCGACCATAATAGTTTCTGACAAAAGGTTTGAAAACTGATGTCTGACTGATGTCAAGACAATATTTTGAACTTACGTCCATCTTAAGCTTCTCCACCTCCTTAAGGGTTTCGCGGTGCGTGGCGTGGAGCTTGTCCAACTCCTGCAGTCGGTTGTTGGCCAACTCGCGGTACTCCTCCAGCTCCTTTTGCAGTTCCTCCAAGAGCTGGCTGTTGACGCTAGTGGTGGCGCTGGCGGTGCCCGTGGATGTGGGTGTCTTGGCGCTGTTGGTGCTCTTGTTGGGATCGCCGTAGATCTGGTGGTACGCCTTCAGCTTCTCAATGGCCTCGGCCAGATGGTTCTCCAGCTTGTCGTTCCGGCAGTGGATCTTCTCCAGGTCGTACTGCAGCTCGTCGATCTGGTTCTTCAGCTCGGCGTTCTCCGTCTCCTTGGCGGTGTGCGCGTCCTGGTACTCCTTCATTTTCAGCGACATGGTGTGGAACTTCTCGTGCAGCGAGGTGTTCAGGTTCTGCAGCTTGTGGTTCTCGCTCATGATCTCGATGTGCGTCTGCTTGAGCGTTTCCTCCAGCGCATGGACACTGGCAGAGACTGTTGTGGCCTCCGCATCGCCGCTCGATTGTTGCTGCTCCTCCTCGCCGGCTGCCCCTGATCCGGATCCCGCTGAAGCCAGACTATCACCTTTCAATACATGAGTTATCTTCTCATTGCGTTGCATTAACCTATCAATAACCTGCACGATCTTGGCCACCGCCCGCTTGGACACTTGGACGCGGTTGGCTAGCTTCTCGTCCAGCTCCTCCTTGTCCCAGGTGGACAGCTGGGCAAGGAACGAGGTGGTGACTTCGTTCTCGTTCCGGTTCTCCAGTTCGTCGGCCGTCTCGGCATCGAAACGCTGCAACAGGACGCGGATGTCCTCGTTCAGCTGGTTCCAATACCGATTGACCACATTGAGAACGGCGTCGTCCTGCGTCTGCCGCTTCTCCAGCTGCTCGATGCGGTGCCGCAGTTCCGCCTCCGTTCGCATCCGCTGCTCGATGCGCTGGGCGAGCTTCTTGTTCTGGAACTCCAGAACCTTGATGTCCATCTCCTCCAAGGTGGACACCGGCCCAATCAGATGGGGCTCGAAGTGCACCTTTTTGATGGGCGGCTGACCGGCGGCTGCGGCGGCCACCAAACAGCTGCTCCCGCTGGCGTCGTCGGCGCTCCGTTTCGACATCCTTGCACTGCAAGTGGACAAAAGGGACGAAAAGGACTAAGTCTTAGTTGCGAAAGCCTTCAGAGTGCCGCATATTGATTTGCCATTCGTGGCTGTACTCCATTTTTTATCGTGTGCGGTGGCGGCGGCGGCGGCAGAGGCGTAAAGCTCCCGCCACTGACCACCGCACCACGTCTCTTGGGTGCTCAAATTTAGGACATGCAATGACACTCACCTTAATCTCAGGTTTGTACACTTTTAACTTAACATTAATTAAGGTTTTCTGTTGATTTTTTACGTTTTGTCAGGCTTCAATTTCATTTCGCTGTGGGAGCTGGATTGCGGTCATACTTAAGATTTTCACACCGATACGGTAACACTTTTCACCCTCGCATTTGCGTTCGCGCTATCGATAGGTTTGTGTTTTCTATCGATTAAGCGTAGTAAATACCAAAAATACCAGATTTTAAGTTGAAAATTCAACTTTTGCCGCGAAAAAAAGTAATGTTTTTACGGATTTCATTATTTTTAAAACAAATTTAATAAACAATTTTTTTCTATTTTAAAACTTGACCCACTCTAAAAACCTATATTTTGTAGCCCATTTAAATTTAATGATAAAATAAAATATTGTAAATATTTAAAAGAAAAGTAAAAGCAAAAAAACCAATAACCAACTGACAAGCCCCCAAATCACGAGACTCTTTCTTGGTAACTGGAAATCGAAAGTGAATTTCAATTTATTAAGTAATTTGGGATCGAACACGAAATGCACATGCATCTAATTTGATTAATGGTGGCTGGGCTGCGTGCGGGACGCTGATGGCGACTACTGGGGTGCGGTACTGGAAGTAGTGCTGCCCGACTAAAAGGTTTGATATTTGAGCGCCTGTCGCAGAGTCATGCAGTCGACCTCGTCGATCTTGCAGGTGTTCGCCTTGATGTTGATCTCTTCCTCCTGCATCACCTGGACGTGCATCAGGTATCGCATCGAGGCCTTGTTCTCGTTCAGCTTCTGGTTGAGCTTGCAGACAGATGCCTTGAGGGCCTGCAGTTCGTTGTAGAGTGCGTCCTGGACCATGTCGCAGGTGAGCTCCAATCCTGGACGGTGGGCACGATTGCTCAGCCTCGTCTGGCACAGAGTGATGGCCCTCTGCTTGTCCATCATCTCCTTCTCCAGCTCGGTCATGTTGCGCTGCACCTGATGAATGTGGTCCATGGTGTCCTTGTGCTTGTTCTCTAGGCACTGCTTCACGTGCTTCGTTTCCGAGATCCTTCGCTCGAAGGCCTCGTTGGTCCTGTCCGTCTGGTTCTGCATGTCCTCGCACACCTGCTTCAGTAGCAAATCGATGTAGGCCCGCAACTGTCCGGCGGACACCAAAGCCTTGGCGTTGGCCTCCAGATTCTCGTACGTCTGCGCCTGCCACTCGGTCAGCGAGAATTGGCTGAAGGAGGGGGTGGACACATGGGGAAAGTCAAGAAACCATGGCAACTATCAGGTCGATTTATATAAATGTGCAAATAAATCGCTTGTTGGAAAGTATTACCGGGACAACTCCATCCAATATTACCTAGGAAACTGCGATCTTATTATTGGGTTTGACCTTCCTCAAGTCTCTTCAGGAAGGCCAATCATTTAATCACATTAAAAGCATACGTGTCGAAAAGGAGAAAACTAGAAAGGATTTGACCAAGCTCAACTATGTTCTTAGCTAAAAAGAGCAACAAAAATCCAGTCAAATTTAATGGAAATATGCTTTGAACTGAACCAATGGCAAAAAATTAGAAACATAGCAAGACCTACCTAAAGTTCTTTAGAGAATGTAACATTTTTATTTTAACTAAACGATAAATTGCCTATTCGAAAAAATATGTCCTTGACTGTTTATAAATACTGTTGAAGATCTGAAAGGATTTATTAAGGTATTTCAAATTTTTATATTTAAAGGAACGACACTTTTAACTAAATGATATATTGCCTATTACAAAATGTCCTCGACTGTTTAAAAATATTGTTGATATCTGAGAAGATTTTTAGAGGCGTTTAACATTTTAATATTTTAACGAATGACTACCTATATTATATATTCCCTATCAGATAAGTTGTTTTTTAAATAAAATTGCAAACTTAAGAAATGAGCAAAACATTATTTTTTAAGCCGAAATATTCCATAGTTGGCCAATGCAACTCCTTACACCATCGCGATTTTAGTTACCCCAGTGTGCGATACCTACCAGTGCTGCTTGGACAGATCTTGACCCTTTGCCAGGTCGTGTTGGAACTCCTTGAGCTTCAAGTTCTTCTCGTCGATGGCCAGCGACTTGTCCTTGGCGGCCAGGTCCTGGTCCAGCAGATAGATGGCGGCGCGCAGCTTGCGGATCTGCTCCTCGGCCTCCTTGAGGGCGGCATCGGCCAATCCCTGGCAGCCCTTGATCACCTTCAGCTCGCGGCGCAGCGAGCGGTCCACCTCGTCGTCGCAGAGGTCCACCCCGATCCTGCCCTCCCGCAGGATCAGGCACTGCTTGCAGATGGCCAGCGACTTGTCCTTGAGGAACTCAATGCAGTTCAGCACCCGATTGCGGTACGTGTTCAAGGCCTCATCCTCCAGGGCGGCGGTCTTCTTCTGGCGATTCAACTCGTCCACCAGGAACCGGATCTCACTGGTCCGCTCGCGCATGTGATGCTCCACCTCGCGCTGCCAGTTCTTGGTGGTGTCCTTTGTCTCGTCCACCACGCGACGCGATTCCCTGGATGAGAGAGTGGGTGACCAACTTGAATCCGCTCCCAGGGATCGCACTTCACTCCCGATATACTCACTCCACGATCCGCTCGGCCAGCTTCTCCTGGTCGCAGGTGATCCGGAACTTGATCTTGTTGTTATAGTCCCAGTCCTCCTCGGAATATCTCGGCGGACACTTGGCCACTGGGCCCAGATGCTTTCCGGCCAGCTGGAGGCCAGTGATGCGGCGAGACTTCAGGTTGGGCAACATCTTTCTGGCTGGGATTGGATTGGATTCGATTAAGATTGCGTAAGAAAGAAAATATAAATGAAGCTCTTGGTAAGAAGTTTAACTGTCACTGCAAAATCTCTACACTCGATTGTCCCCACCTGGCACACTTCTCGAGACCGGGCAGGAAATTATGTGTACCTGGCTGGATGGCTGCCTGGCTCGGAATCTCAGCCGGAGTCGGAGGAGAGTCGCTGGCGACCTGAGTGGCCTGCCCTCCTCTCCCAGGGGCTTCGTTAAATCGATTCATGCTAGGGAATTTACGGTTGCCTAGCGGTATTTATTGTTATGTTGGCTATCCCCCCACCGAAAATCCTTTAACATACACTACACAAAAATATAGTATTTAACCTATTACTCACATATCCAGAAATATATTACTTCGAAAAATCTAGTTTTTAAATTTGTATTTAAATATCAAAAGGATAGAAACTGTTTTCAAGCTTTAAGAAATAATGCGCTCTTAAAACTTATTAAATGTGATACTGGCAAAGAGTGAACATTTGTTAATAATATTTATGTCTATTGTATTAGTTTAATATGTTGTCCATTTATTTCGATATAAATACCTTTTCAAACCATGATTTTCAGGTGTACCAGCTCCATCCGTCCGTGTGCATGTACTTGTCCAATGCGCTTGTGCCGTGTGTCACCTGGCAGTCAGTCCAATTGGGAACACGGAGCTGAAATCCGGCGAAGGAGTCGCCGGCGGCTCCGCCAGCTGCTCCTGCACCTTGTGGTCCCGTCTTACGGCATGTCTATAAATAACTTTATGCCAGGGGGAGTCCCCTTGAGCCAGCGGCTCCTCCTTGATCGATTTATGCTAACATACTTTCGCTTTTGCGCCTTCGTTTTTTGACTTGGGCTGATTCTTCATACTTTTTACTTTATTGCCAAGTTTTTGGCATTAATTATGCTAATCAATGGCATTTGCGTGTGTAAGTGGGAAAGACTAAAAATAAAAAACTATCAATGATTGGTTTTGGCATTTGAACCAGCAGTTTGAGAGGACTTGGAAGCTTTAGTAACCACTTAGATAAAGAGCAATGGCTTAAAATAAGTAATAGTTTTATCTTTTGATTAAAATTAATTTAAAAACGTTTTAAATAATAAATATATATTAGTTTTTTTCAAATTGTCTCAACCCAAGTTTGGATCTAATACACTAAATCATTCCAAACCGAACTCTGTTAATGATAGTGATAATGAAAAATGTATGTGCTAAAAAAATAGATTTTGAAACACAGTTTTAAACTCTAAAATCCGGTCTAATGGGGCTCTCAAACCTACACATTTAAAGTCTAGTTTCACAAACACAGTTTGAGAAGCACTGTCAAGCCCCCCAATTAGCTGGTGACTTCAGCTAAGAAATTCCCAACTTAAAAGCTCTTAAAGCTTTTAAGTGAATTCAAACGTATTTCAATGTTTATTTTTTTTGTAAAATTAAGTTTTAATATATTACGATACACATTGGCCATATACATCTTTTATATCCACATAGACGTATATACGCACTGCGCTTACAGCTAAATGATAGAAATTTACAATTTAATTAACTAGGATCTCTGGATGTCGACGCTATAATGTTTTGCTCTTTGTTTTGGATTTCCGTGTTTCGGGTTTCGTTTGGCTTCAACGATCTTATGGCTTATGGCAGCTCGTCCAGAACTCTTTGTCGACTTGGCTATTTTGGTATGCAGTATGCAATTAAGCCCGCTTTTGGTGGGCTGTCAACAGATGTGGCGACGCCCCCATAGGACTAATTAACTATAATTAAGCCTTGTGTTGTCTCGCTGTTTCTGTGCTTCTTTATGGTTTATTAACAGTGAACTTTGAAATTCTATTCTGGCTTCATCTTTACTACTTCCAGGTCGCCCACCCACCCGGATAAGTACAATGCGGAATCGGTTATTTACGTGGTTCAATTAGCTGGACTGTACAGTTTTTTGGGGCTCTTGGCCTGAACTCAATGATTGGTGCTAGACCTTCGTAACATAACCCCTGATCGATCGATCGATCGATTGATCGGTAGGCAGGTCGATCTGTGATGGAGGATCTGTTTCAATTGGTTAACTTGGCTATCTACGAAATTCTGTAACTCTCTGCATTTAGTGTTCCTGGTGTTTGGTTTCGCCCTTGGTTTTGGGTCTGGTTTAAATTCATTTACTTGCGATTTGTTTGTTTATTGTAGTTAGTAATAATTTGTTGCTAGTGTTTCTTTTGTTACTTCTTGCTTCCTTTTGTGTGTAGGCAGTGTTTCATCATTTTGGGTTATTTGTTCGATAGTTATTCGCTTCCTTTTCCGCTTCGTTTTTTTTTTTTTAAATTTTTTTTTACATATTTCTTGGCCTTAGCACTTTGTCCTGTTATGTCTACTAACAATAAAAATAAGACATACCTTCCACGAATGAAAACAGTTTCATTTTTGGTTTTTGTTTGGGTTTTTCTTTTTCTTTTCTTACATATAAAAAATGATTGTTTAATTAAATACAAAATACATTTAGCCGTGAACAAAACCAAACACAAAGAAATAAGTGTACAATGAAAAAAATATATGTTTTTATATATTCTGTTTCCTAATTTCTCGATTTATTTTGTTAATAGTTTTTTGTTTCTGTACTTTAGTTGGTAGTTTATCATTTTGTTAAGTTCTTTATTTGCATCGCACACTTTTTTAGCTGCTTGTAACAAAAATAATTGCTTCTGAGGTATTTATTTTTTGTTTATATAAATATTCTTTATACACATAACCGTTATAAGTATTTAGGTTTTAGTCGCTTTCGTTTTCCATAGTTTTTCATGTTTTCTATTCCGTTTTATTTCCGTTTTTATTCTGTAGTTGTCTTGTCTTTTTAAACAATTCAAAGCACCTTTTGATTATATTTGACATTGTAATTTATTTTTGCTTTTTTGCGTTTCTGTAGACATTTCCTATTTTCTCGTTCCCTAGGCAAATACAAAAAATATGAATCAGATTGTTACTGAAACGGAATATAATCAAAGTACATAAATCGATTGTATACATTGTTTTAGATCCCCCTTTTTGGGCTTATTGTTGTGGCAGCGTTTAGCTTCTCAGTACGCGGTATTATTAAGTTTCTTTTTACTAGCTTGAATTCAGAAATGCAACCGAAATCGAATTAGACCAATTCTTGGGGCTGACTACGAAAGAGGGAGAATTCTTCTGGGGGTAGTTATTGAATACAAATTGGCTATGCGAGCATGTTAGGCCCAAAGTCGGGTCACTTTGTTATAATCGAGCTGGGAAACCTGATACGTTATATATTTTATTTTATAGTTTATTCTTTAATATTCTAGTTTAGTTTATAATTTACATTTCATTTAAGTTTGTGTTGTTGGCTACGCTGCAGTTGTCCCTAATAGCTAACGTCACTATATGCCTACTGAAGGTGTTTGAAATGACAAAATCAACTGGAAAACTGTTCGACAACAACTAAAAAAGCTTTAAAGAACGTGTCTAACCAGAGTAAATATACTTGAATTATGTGTTTGTGGCTGAACATCAGTTTCTAGACCACAAACTCACACGATTCGTATGTATATACTTTATATAGAGCTATCTCGCGAATACAGACCTTTCTTCGTAATATAAATGGTCTGCTGTCTGTTTCGATTGGAGTTTAATAAGTGTAAAAAGAAATTAAAGTGTTGCGTGTACATTTGAACTAAATTGTGTAAACCTTTTTGCCTATATAAAAATTAAGTGTAAGTATAATATTTATACATAAACACGGATAAGTTTAGATTTGAGGGTCACGGGTCGGGTTGGGTTGGGTTGCGATCTCGCCTACCATCTCTCTAGGTGTATATAGTTATAGCTATAGCATATGCTTATGTGGATGTCTCTAACTGTAGTATCTGGGTGTATCCAAAAACGAACGCATCCACATCTGCCTCGGCATTCTCATTATCATAATCATCGAATAGCACGATCCGCGTGCGCTCTCTTTAACAAAAACAATTCCGCACACGCACCACAGAGGTGATGTGCTCCTCCTGCTGCTCCGTCTGCATCCTGGTGATCGTCCGGCCCATTCCGTATCCTTAACCAAGTCCACACTCCACATACGTCATAATAGTAACTGTCAATTTCTGATTTTTGGATGGGAAGAAGGGGAAGGTGGTGGGCGTGGTTGTGGTAGTGTGACGGGACGGGATGGGATGGGATGGGTTGGGAAGGTAGCGCTCCAGCCTTTAGACCATCGGCAGACCCTGCTGCACGTCCATCATTTCGTCCTGCGCCGGCGAGGGACGTGGCGCAAACGTCTGCATATGGTGAGGGGGCGTGGCCCGGGCAAACATCCCGGATCGCTGCGGATGGCCGTGCATGGACATCGGGGCATTGGCTCCCACATTGGCCGATGGGAACTGTAGCCGGAAGCTGCTGTCCGGCAGCTGGCGAGGTGTACGTCGTGGGGAGCGTGCCGGCATCCGGTTGGCCCGATGCATGTCCTCCAGTATCGAGGGCGCTACGTAGGTGAAGCCCTGCGAGAAATGACAAATTTAAAACCTTGAGTTGCTTGCCATTTAGAGTGTGACGCTATCCCCCCAAATCCCTGACCCACTTGTGCGGTGTGTGTGCAATTGAAATCGGTTCGGGCAACTACAATTACAACTACACTCGGTAGTCCAGCTCGATTCGATCCGATTCCCGTCTTGAATACTAATAATGCCCCCACTGGCTTTCGTTGCAGGGATTATGCAAGCCGGCTGGCTAAGCTGTGCTCCATGTAACACACATTTTACATAATTTTCCAGACCCGCCGAGGAGAGACATTAATTAAATATATGTCTTAACGAAATCCACCGGCAAATGCAATAAAATAATTAAAAGCCGCCGGCTGCCGTGTGTCTGTGTAAATTCCCGCGGTACGGAGGCTGGACACAAATGCGTGGCGATGTTAGAGGAGTAAGAGGAGGAACTGCAGGGAGGGGGGCAGTGGCACCTGTCGCTGCCAGGTAAAATGTACGTGAGAGCGCCGTCGTGTTAATTGGAACTGCGATCGAGCGCTGACCCACTAAGGCATAACAACTCGAGGTGCGTCGAGCGAGCCAGCGAAGCGATGAGAAAGTTTCCATTATCCATAATAAAGTTCTAATTGAATCCCAGTTTGGGCCTCCATCAGGTGCGATATAAATCCGCTTCTCGGTACGGTTTTAGAAACCTTGATCTTGGCCTCTCACGTGATGATTGGCTAAGCATCATTAAGTAATTAGCAAAGATGTGATCTATGAGATAACCGATAGAAACAGTTATTCTCAAACTGTTGGTTAGAGAGTTTGCTAGCCAGTTGCTATCAAAGTTGAGTATTCAAATTGGTAAGAACTACTTTCTTCAAACTGTACGAATGTCACAGAATTATAAAAAACAAAAACAAAACAAAATTACATATATCCAATAATATTTTTTTCCAACTTGTTGGTTTAATTACCTTGGTATTTTTGTTAAAATAAAGTTAGCTCATTGAAGAAAGCTTCTGGTTCACTCAAACCGTAAGGTTAAATATCTTAACATTTCCGGCTGTCCAAAGACTCCAAAACCTTAATTAGGCAATACTTAAGTTCACATTTAGCCCACTAATCCCATAAGGCCATGAGCAAAACAAACTTTACACAGCTAAGTGAGCCCCGAAACGCCAAACGAAAGCAGCACAAAGGTTGTTCGTCTCACCTGGTCTAAACCAACTCAGATGTTTGTAAACAAATAAAACAAAAAGCGGATAGAAGAAATGAGAGAGGGGAGGGATATAGAGGGGTGCTCGGTGCGCAATTGGCTTCAAATTGCAGCGCAGCAAGAGCCGGAGCGAGCCAAACCGAGTAAGCCAAATCCGGCGACTTGGCCACTTGGCTGCACTCATCGCCAGTCTCACAGAAACGCTCAAAGCGTTCGGACACCCAAGCACAAGCGGTGCGAGTCTCAGCCACAAAGCAAAATAAGAAAGAAAACAAACCCAAAACCAGGCGACTTGGAGTAACTTTCGTGCCTCGTGGTAGAAAACTCAAGCTGGAGAAAGGCCTAGACCAACAGCTCATAAGCATTTTATTTTTTTTTTTGCAACCCAGCCAGCCAGTCAGTTGGCCAAAATCGCCGCATTTCACCGACCATAATGCGCTGACATTGATTCTGGGCCAACGTGCATTGTCATCGGTGGTGAGGTCGTTCAGGGCTATCGGGATTACCAGTTGGTAGACCCAAAAACCAGTTGAAGGGCAACAAGACCAGCTAAAAAGCGAGAGAGAAACTCAGCGCGCATGCGTGCACGTGCATAATTCACTCAAACGCTTTGAGTTTTTGGTAACAAGAACGAGCGTTCGCTGTGCTGCTCAAACTGTTGGTGCGCGGAAGTGTTAAGTTTGTTATAAATAATATTGCGCAACATAAGTACCAAAAATAAAAGATACATAAATGCGCTAACTAACCACAATAAACGAAAAATGTGTAAGAAATTTGTGAGCAAAATTGGCAAACTGTCGAGCTGTGTGAAAATACTAACAACACGGTCGAGCCGATAACACAAAAGCCACGCTTTGTTCGTGACTCGTGGCTAAAAGCCAAACAGCCAAACAACCAAGCGAGCCAATAAATAAACACTAACCAAGACAGGCCACAAAAAAATAAAAGAAAAAAGCAAAGCATATAAAGGAAAATCATAGCGGGCAAAATGTCCAAGCAGTTGAAAATAAATTCACTTTCGTTGCTGCATTGCCTGGCAGCGCTGCTCTGTGCGGCAGCGCTGCAGCCACAACAACCACAGCTAATATTGCAGCAGCGACAACAGCAGCAATTGCTAGTCCAGCAGCAACAGCAGCCACAGCAGCAGCAATTGCAGCCAGCAAGTGTTGCTGCGACAACAGCAGCAGCAACAACTCCTGCAGGCAGCAGCGACATCAGACTTTTGAATGCAACTTCAGATGGTGCTGTCACCACCACTTTCATCGACAACACCAGCAGCAATGCCAACAGTATGACCCACAACGTCCCAAACAATGATGCTGCCTCCTTCGAGCAGCAGCAACAGCAACAGCATCAAACGTTGCAATATGCACATATCTCGGCATTAGATAAAGAAGTAGGTATGCATCAACAAAAAAAAAAAAAGAAAAACAAAGAGTAGCAAAAAATAAATCAATACTCTACTGCGAATGAATTAACAAAAGTATGCTTGGATCCTCGGGCAAAAGTGATTTTCAATGACATATTAATTTTATTTGTTTGTGATATGTAAATATGTATATGTTGTTATTGATTGATAGTTAAATATTTGGTATGAAAAAGGCGAGTTTCTTAGGAAACCTACTTAAGATAAAAATTTGTTGAATCGAACAACATTGAAAACCGATAATCTACCACGTTTGTGGCGAAAAAAAAGAGTTGTAAAACAAATGGTGACATGCTGAATAGGATTTTAAATAATTGTAACCCATTTTCTGTACACAATTGGTCATACAATTTCTGTCACCTTCCTAGCTGTACAAGCAATTTTCAATGACATTTTAAAATATAACCAGTGTCAGACTCAAATTCTGTTGTTAATTGCAATCTATAACATTTCAGATTAGTGTAATAGTTTAAACCATTGTTTATAGACTAAGGAAAAGTCAAACTATATATCAAATCTGACGCCTAGTTTTAGTTTACTCTACAAACTTAGAACAATTATGTTACGAGCTTAGGGCCGCGTTATGCCACTTTCCTTCTCTATTCACACTTCCCACTAATATGTTTTGATGGTGTGACCAAGAGAAATTTCCGTCACGATTTAGTCGAACGACTTCATCGTTTGGCGCTCGCTTATTGCCAGGGAATCACCCCATCAGGCGGGTCTCCAAGTGCGTATTTATATGGAACAGCGGTAGTCGGACGAGCAGTCAGCTTACCTCGGGTGGCGTTAAATTTTGCGAATTAGCCATAACAAACATTACCGCTACCGACGACGAATTGACTCTTTCTTGGGGGCCGACAGTAAGGGCAGTGGAGCGGGCGGAGCACCTAGCCAAGTCGACTTGATGGCCGCGCTTTAAGTGTGAAAGTGAAATTTATTACTCTTGAAATTGAAAAACGAAAATCAGAGCTAGACCAGAGTCAAAGAAAGGGGGCGATGGGGCGATGGAGGGGCTAGTGGCCGAACCAGTTGGGTAATTCCGTGCGGTTCGGGTGCGCTAATTAAAAACGATGCGATCCGTGCTAACCGAGCCTATCTGGGGCCTTTCCATCTCATTGCAGTCGAGCGCCTGATCAAACAGTGGGCCCCCATCGTTTGGCTGGCCCCCGAGGAGAAATTCATGCCGCTGGGCGTGGAGGAGTTCCTGCAGTATGTCCATCCCATGGACAAGGACAGCAGCTTTCGGCCAGGAGTTCCGTTTAGGGACTACTCTACCAAGTCCCACCTGGTCACAAACAACGAAATCCAGGAGCTGCTAGAGAACGACAAGTCTTTTCTGTACGGTCGCAATCCCAATGAGAAGCCGGTGCCCATCTATGGAGTGGTCACCATGTGTCCTTCCAGAAGGCAACCAGTGGTTCCAACTCCTCAACCGGTCAGCACACGAGCTGCTTACATTCCCGTCTCCATTGATCCCCTCGAGCAACAAAATGACACTGTAAGGAGATCCTCCAGACTGTTTCCACTTTTTCAGCGGGTTAAACGTGAGGCACAGGCAGCTCCAAAGTACAGTGCACTCAACGAGTACGAGGAACTGGTGATGGAGCCCACGCAGATGCCCCAAAAAGACTCCGATCCAGAGTCGGAGCCGGAAAGCGGAGTGCCAGTGAACAACTTTATTGCCAACCTGGCGGATAATGTCAAGTTTAGCGGTGGCACCGACTCCGATGACAACCTGGAGGAGAACAGCATTGGGCAGAGCCCGGAACAGGAGGCGAATCCTGGAAAGGGCAAGTTGCCGGGCTTCCATGTAACCTACTGGATGTTTTATCCCTACAGCCAGGGCAAGACCATGTGCACCGTGAGCTTGGGTCCTCTGGGGAGGATTCCCTTCCCCGCTGTGTATGGATATTGTCTGGGCAATCGCAAGGATATCGGTAGCCACGTGGGCGATTGGGAGCACATGAGCCTGTATTTTAACGGCGATGCCGAACCGCAGGCCATGTATGTATCCGCCCACGATGCGGGTGCCTACTACAGCTACAATCGGCTGACGGGATCCTTTGAGTTCCGCCGCCAGGAGACCCGCAAGGGAATCCTACAGCGCCCTAACTTTCCAAAAACAGTGACGACATTCAAGAACCATCCGGTGCTGTTTGCCGCCAAGGGTTCGCATGGCCTGTGGACAGCGCCAGGGAAGCACCGATTTGTCAAAGTAGCGCGCCTCTATGACATTAATGGATTTGGTACGCCATGGAACACTTGGAAGGCTGTGGACATAAGTTATGAAAACTTGAGATCATATGGTGAGTAGAGACCATTATTTTCTTTCGTCGGCTCTGACCAGTTTTGCATTTACAAAAGGTCGTTCACTGGTACCAGATTGGCTCACATATCGCGGCAAGTGGGGCAATCCGAAGAGCAATTGCCATCCTTTCCGGCGAATCGGACTTAATTTCTGTGAGTTTACCGACGGTCCCACGGGAATACCGCTTAAGGAACCCCACTTCCAATGCGGTGCTGACTATCGCTGAGGAGTTACTCGGAAAAAGGTCCCTTGCCTAGTTTTAGACTAAAGTATTTATTGTGAGAACCACCCAAAAAGATCCCCTAAAGATTTAAAATGAATCAATAGTAAACATAATTTCTAGATTTCTTTACTGAACCAAAGGGGAAGAACTTTGAAAATGTATATTTGATGTGGGCCTTGGAAACTGATTTACGTTAAAACGTATTATAATTTAAGTAATTCTCTTATTTTTCCCCTTGACTTTGTCTCTACTCACTTGGAAAATTAAATTGGCACTTTCGCTCAGCGTCGTATCATCAGGTGAGTCCACTGGAATTTGTCTTGTGAATCTCGTGTCGAACTGTGAGACATCGTCTTCGCTTCTCTGTTGGTTTAAAGGTAGGGATTAGTATTAAGGTACTCTTAATCGGTGGCCAATATAGTGCGACTTACCAAGAGCGGTTTTATAGGCGGTTCGAGGCGTCTGGCAAGCACATCGTCCCAGTTGACGTGCTTGAAGAACGGATGTATTTGCACAGCCGCCGCATCCTCGGGACCGCTGCCAAGGCGCTGGGGCTCCTGACGCTTCATCAGACGACGCACCAGATCCCTGGCTTCGGGTGTGAGGTAGGCTGGCAGATTGAGCTTGGCTTTCAGAATGGTCTCGATGGTCTTCTTTCGGTTCTCGGCGGTGAAGGGTGGCTAATCGAATTCAGTAATTATACAAGGGCTCATAGATCTGGTAAGCTGTGGACTTACGACTCCTGTGAGCATGTCGAACATGAGAGCGCCCAGTGACCACCAGTCGACTGCTTTGCCATGGCCACTTCTGGTCAAGATTTCAGGTGCCCTGCAAACGAAGCGAACTCAAGTTATTTTCAAATTTAGTCCTTCCCGGGGGGAAAACAATGGAAAAAGGCTTGCGGGCGCACGCACATGTACTCAATTGTGCCGCAGAAGGTGTGGGTGACAATACCCTCTTGTATGTGCTCCTTGCACAGACCGAAGTCGGTGAGCTTTACATGTCCCTGTGCATCGAGCAGTATGTTCTCGGGCTTCAGATCGCGATAGATGATACCCAGTTTATGTAGATGGCCCAGGGCCAAAATGATTTCGCTTAGATAGAAGCTGCAAGGCAATGGGAAATATTGTTAACTGACTTTATATTCACTTCGTTTTTTAATAGCTACCATGTGGTATCCTCCAAGAAGATGCCCTCGCGCTCCAAATGCATGAATAGCTCGCCGCCGCTCAGATATTCAAGTATAAGGTAAAGCTTTCCGTCTGTCTGAAAGGCATAGACCAGCTCCACTATGAAGGGATGCTGAGGGACATAAAGTAGTACCGATTAGAAGGGGATAAGATAATAATTGTAAAACGAACACACCTTGACTGCCTCGAGTATGTTGCGCTCGGCGCGTGTGTGCGCTGTGTCCTTTTGATTGGTCACAATGGATGCCTTCTTGAGCACCTTCATGGCAAAATATTTATTGGCATCTCGTCCAGCGGTTTTGCGCACCTGAAATGGCGATATTGTTAGTGATCAGTGATCTTGGTGGAAGCACAAACCAACTCACCTGAAATACTTTGCCGTAGCCACCTTTGCCGAGGACCTTCTTGAGCTCAAAGTCCTTGGGTCCCAGCTTAATTTTGCCTGGATTGACATTCTCCTCGCAGAGCTGTATGGTCTCCTGGCCCTCAGTGCTGTTAATTGGGAACAGGGAATTAGGAATTGGGGTTAGGGGACTGATTTAATTGTTGTCTTCTGTTCGATGGTGTTTGCGTCTGTGTCGGCTAGCGTGGGAAAGAAGCAGCCCACGTGCTATAAATAAATCCCATGGCGTGCACGCGCCAATCGTCACCACCATTCTGGCCTGCTGCTCCTCCCTCCCAGCCGGCCATCAGCCATCAGCCATCTCTCCCATTATTGCCGTCGAGTGTTTGCCGTGAGTCTTGTTTACACACCAAACTAGCTAGCTGGCTCATTGAAGAGGCGGCCAGGGGCCGAGTGACAGCTTGTTGGTAGTCAATAGCAGTTGTAAACACTTCTGTACCCTGGTCCGTTCGTCCGTACGTCAGTCCGTCCGTCTATTGGTCCCTTATCATCGTCCGAAGTCGAGCAAATGGAGTGCGTCTGGTCCGGGATCAGGCTCTAAGCCAAATCAATCAGATGTTAGCACTGCCGGAGTTCCCAGTGTGTAAACAAGTCCAGACTGATAATTGGCAATTAGGCTGCTCATTTGCCCGGCTTCATACGTTTTTTTTATCTGCACAGCTGCTTGCAGAGGAAGTTCGATGCGATCTAACCCCTTATCTCCCCCACATTCCGAGAAAACCACAGTCACGTCCTCCAAAGTGGCGAAATTACTCTGGCATTACTCACTCTTGGTGCAGATTAATACACAATTCCGGTTCTAGGTCAACCTGCAAACGAGAAAAGATACGGAGAGTGGGTGTGAGTGAGCTGGCGCTTACTTGCGAGCATAACTGCCAGTGGAATACATGCGAAAAAATCAACAATTAATCATAGTTATTGCGAACTTGAGACCAAACAGCAGAAGGGAAAGATACGTAGCATACGGCTTCAACGAAAACTTAATGCTCTACATCTTTTGATTTTTTGGCTCTTACAAGAGAAAACCTTTTAAACTAGACTTAAAAAAAAATCTTAAAATCACTCGGCAAAGACTAAAAATTATTGATAGAACAAATTTTGTATAAAACCTAACAGGTGGTCCACGTTAATTACAAAAGTCGACTTAGCCAAAAAATAACTAAGTTAATTATTAACAATTGAAAAATGAAATACTTTATAAATATACTTATTAGTAAATGTTTATATTAATACATAAAATTGACACAAATTTAAATGAAAATGATTAAAAATAAAAAGAAAACAAATTGCTTAAGTTCTGTCTTGAATTTCCTTGCCCTCTTAAATCTTTGCATGCCGCAGCCTAAATCCCCATTCGATGTTACCCTACTTTCAGCATTTATTTAAAGCAGCGGGAGATTCCGATGAATGGAGAGATCCCATCGGGACTGACAGGGGATCGCTCTTGCGGCTTGCATACTGGCCGCCTTTGGAGTCTGTGACGGCAGTGAATTTCTCCCCCTTTCGATCTGCCCACTCACACGGAGGTATTTACACAGAGAGAAAAAACATAGAGAGACTGTCTCACACAGACATACTTTTTGCGCACGCACACACACCTTTTCTTTAATGACAAACTAAATTTAGATCTCGGAACAATGCCAAATAATCTGCCGGCGATGCTGGCGCTGCTCCGCCGCCCCAGAGGATCCATCTCCTGCCCCCAGATGCGGTTGCTCCAACCGGGGGAAGGCCACAGTTAGGGGCGGCAGAAGAATCAGCAGCCGCCGCTCTCGTCATGCCTAAAATTTGTATAGAACATTTTTGACTAAAGTTCAATTGAATGGCGGCATCGGCATCGGCATCGGCATCGCCGTCTCGACATCTCGTCGCACAGCACATTAAAAACTGGTTCACCTCGTCAGCGTTGGCGGTGAATTCCAATTAACGAATCCATCATAATTTATAGCGCTCACACACACAATTCGATAAATAGGCGAAGGGGTGTGTGCGCTTGCGTAAATTACATTCGACAAGTTGTCGAAAGGGGGGCGTTATGATAAGAACAGGCATTTAAAAAGGGCTCTCCACCTTTGTGATTGCCTTGAGAGCGCAAACACTAAAGAAACCAACTATACACGGAACAAAACAAATCATAGTTATATCATTAAGTTTTGAGTATGATATTGAAAAGCTTTAAGAAAGCCTCTAATTACTCTTTTAAATAGGGAACTATTAAAGTTGACTCTTAAAATTTGCTTGATTTTACATTTTTTCAAAAGTGAACAGATGTTACAAAGATCATTTTGAAATAGGCCTTTCCCAAAATGAAATTTTTGTTTTTAGCTAAATGTACAGCTACGATCATTCTTAAACTAATGCTGTTTTAAATTTAAATTTATGAGTCGATAATGAAAGTCTATATGGGGTTAATTACTCCGAGGCCATTTTAAAACTAAAGCTTTTTTAAATGTACGGGTAATTTGGTAAAGAAATTATGCAGTATTGTGAATATTTGCAAATCATTACAAATTACGTTTGCAAGTAAATATGTAAGCTAATTTTGGGCCATTTAAACCTGTCGAATCGATAGTCTCAGCTTTGTGAGCCATAAATCAAATAGTATGATTACATGCGAGGTATTCTAACATTAAAAATTCCATTACAAAACTCAAATGTTGATTATCTTAAAGAAAATCTTTTTTTTAATGAATATGGCTAACGATGTCGTTTATTATTTCCGTGTATTTTTATACTATACAATTCAAAAGGTGCAGTACAGTTACAACTGGTTCTGTGGAACACCCTAAATATTACTGTTTGGCACGATCACTCGATCGCCTGCTTGCTTTCCAACATTTTGTTGTGTTCTCTTATCAGCGCGGTGAGGTTTTTCTCATTTTCTAATTTTATATTGTCCGCTGATAAGCAATTTCGTTTTCTAAGTGGAAGTTTAGACTCTTCCGTCTCTTTTCTATCCACCTTCGCAGTTGTTGATTGGGGTGAGGGGGAAAAGTGGGTTGAAAACTATGGAGTGTGGCTGATTATTTTGAAGGACATTACTTCGATTGGCCAATATCATCGATGGTTTCATAAAGAGGTTTTGGATGGTGGATCGTGGGGAAATTTCCGTATAATGAGTGTACGTGCTGAATAATCTGCGGCTGAATGACGCCAGACATTTGCGCAGCAGATAAGCCGAGTTTGCAGGGTGTGTGGATATACTGTGAGAAGAGGGGTGTGGATGGGATTGGGATGCCCAGACGAGCGAAAGGAAAACGGGCAGACAAAGCAGAAAAGGTAAACAAAGAGGGAAATTCCGACCGAGTGTGTGTGGGGGAAATTGTTGCTGCGTAGTTTATATAGGGTATGGCATGGATGTGGGACTATCTTACGTCGTCCAGTTCGATCCTGTCGTCATCGGAATCCCGGGCCTTGTCGTCCTGCAGCTCCAAGTCGTGGAGTTCCAGGTCGAACAGCTCGCTGGGATCGCTTACGTCCGCCATTGTGCTGTGGATGCGGATGGATCGCCGCTGCTCCGCTCCTAAACTGGGCGCTCCTCTCGCGGGGCGGAAGTGTTTTATTTTGGTCTTTAGTCTACTCTGTTTTGTTGTAGCGCTGGTTCAGATGGAACAGCAGTGCCGATTTCGTAGCTTTCGTGGCCCGAAGGTTATTGTTTATTAGTTAATGGCAATACAAATACACACACACTGGGGGACACGAACCAACACAACTGCGACGCACGCACCACGCACCCACACGCACGCACACTGCTATCTATTTAGGTATTTATCCTGCCCACGCGCGCCCTGCAAGTCGCTGATCCGCCAGTTATACGCAATTGTTCGCGAATGCCTAATCGCAATGCAGTAATCAGCAATTAAAATGCACTTTTTCTTTGTTTGCGAGTGAACACGAGGTGATGTGCTAGAGTGGCCAGACGGTGGCTACCTGCTACGCGCGAGCGACCAGACACTAAAAATGGCCGCGGAAGGTGCCAGGCGATAGTTGCGGACACGCGATAGTACCAAAAACATCACGAAACCGCGGGTCCGGCAACGTTGGGTGCGTTTCGGTATTTTTCAACTACAATTTAAAAATATTTAATTTTGTAGTACAAATTTAATAAATAAATTAATTTGCTCTTTGGGAAAAACATGAATAACAATTTGGCTTATCGTTAAATTTATAATGTAAGTTTTAAAATTATTTTTGAATACATTTTTTTAATTGTTAGTGGAGTTCTATTTGGTTTATAGTAAAACAATAAAATTTTATTTTTTTTTGTGTTTTTTTGAACTAGTAATTATTAACTGACTTTTCATTACCAAACCCGACTTCAGAATGTTTAGCTAATTTCTGCGAATTTTTGACAAACCGCGACGAAGTCTACCTGAATAATCCCTTTATAACCTTTCCAGGTAAAACTCTTTGTAATCCCGTCCTTTATTCACGTGCTAGTTGACTTAATTATCTTCTATAGGTGCTTAGAGGGTGTTTTTCTAATAAATATTTCGGGTGAAAACACCTTGAGGAACCAAAATTTTGAAAAGGTGAATAACGAATTTATTTTAAAAATGATAGCAAAGATACATGTCCGTAAAAAAATTTGGAACACGGAGGGGTTTTTTTATGTTTTCGCAAAGGCCAAAATTATAAAAATTAAATTCAAACAGGTTAGGAAAACAATAACGAAATTTCTTCTTGCAAGTATAGGAAATGTTTTGAATTATTTATTTTAAAACAATTTGTGCGCGTATACGGCAATAGCTCAGCGACAAATTTTTGGTTGGTTATTGTTTTAAGTAATAAAAAAGTAAGAAAACTTCATTTATTGAATAAAATTTAAAGAATTAAAAATAAATAATCCATAGTAATAAATTGCACAATGTTTATTTTCCATTAAAAATAAGTATTTAAATCTTTGAAATCTGACGAAGTTAAATTCTAACATCCACTGGGAGTTCTCAACGGATTTACCTAAAAAGTATATATATAAATTCTTTGGGTTAGCTCGAAACAAAACAAAAGAAAAACAGTTAATTTTTTCTAAGTCCCATTTTTTCGATTATTCCAATTGGGCGAGAATATTTTTAGTTCCGATAAATTGCCGACACATTTTTTGTAATAGACACCCGACCAGTGTGCCCGGGTTAAATAATGATTCAGAATAGCTGGTTACACTAAAAAAATTGGCTGTGTCAGACACGTGAATGACTAAAACGTAAACAAATTATTTTAAAGCTGACAATAAAACTGTCAAATATGGATAACAACGATCTTGGAAACCTGAAGCTCCTCGAGTGCAACTCGCAGGTAGCTGAGCTGCAGACCATTCTGCGGGACAAGTAGGTGGCTCTGAAAGTGGGTCAAAAGTCGTTACCACTACAAATTCCGAATTTTCCCCGACCCCAGAAACACCACCCGCAGCGACTTTAAGTTCTATGCCGATCGACTGATTCGTCTCGTGATCGAGGAGTCCCTCAACCAGCTGCCCTACACACACTGCGACGTGGAGACGCCCACTGGAGCCATATACGAGGGCCTGAAGTATCGCTCCGGCAACTGCGGAGTGTCCATCATCCGTTCCGGCGAGGCCATGGAGCAGGGATTGCGCGACTGCTGCCGCTCCATTCGCATTGGAAAGATCCTGGTCGAATCCGATGCCAATACCCATGAGGCTCGTGTGGTGTATGCCCGCTTTCCGGACGACATTGGCAGCAGGCAGGTGCTGCTGATGTACCCCATCATGTCCACCGGGAACACTGTGCTGCAGGCGGTGAATGTGCTGCGGGAACACGGCGTCCCCGAGAGCTGCATCATCCTGTCCAACCTGTTTTGCACTCCCATGGCCGTTCGCACCGTCGTAAACGCCTTCCCCAAGCTGAAGATCCTCACCTCCGAGCTGCACCCGGTGGCCCCCAATCACTTTGGGCAGAAATACTTCGGTACAGACTAGAGCTTTGAGACTGTCATGCCACAGACACTTGACGACTAAGCGCTGCTTAGGATAGGTAGCCGTCCCCCCACAGACAATCGCCTTCCTTCCTTCGCCCCACTAACGAGTGCTCCTCTCTGTTTCGTCCTCCAGATGGCATTTGAAACGAACGTCAAGCCGGCGTCGTCCATGGGTCTACCAAACTTCTTAGCAACTGTTAGCTTTTCACAACTGGCTTTTAATGCAACTCTCAAAAACGTTATGTTCGTTACGCACTATTGTATATATAGAAAATTGAATAAATATTTAAAACGATTGGAGAACGGGAGCTGGAAGCTAGGAGCTCATCTTGTAGTTGACCACGGTGTCCACCTTGTGCAGTCCTGTGGAGAAGGAGCGCAGCTGAACGGACTGCGGATTCTGGATGACAACGGCACCCGTTTCGTCCCATTTAGCCGGAATTTCGGTGTTTTGCAGTGTGTGGATCATCACGTCAAAGGTGCAGATGCAGTCGAGCAGCGGAAGGTAGCTCACGGTGGCCGATATCTGGCGCATCACATCGCGGATCTCGTTCTGAATGCGACCCAACTCCTTGGTGGTCGTTAGCTTGGTGGGATCACTACTATCGCCGTCGCCCGACTCGGCCTGCATCTTGAAGTCCCAGCACTCGAGCACTTCCTTGGAGTGGACGTTAGTGATGACCATGGAGATCTTGTTGATCATATTCTTGGAGAGCCATTCTGGGGGTCAATTACGGGGCAGAATGTCATGATTAAGTTGGCTGTGTCGTCTAGGAACCACTCACCTTCAGTTTGACTGAGCACATTCTGCAAAAACGTCTGGATCTTGGGATCCTTGGACATCAAGATCGTCAGTCCATATTGCTGGGTGCTGTCAAAGTCCTCTGCCGGGTAAATTCCTCGTTGAAACAAAATTGAATTGATCCCATATTCTATTTTGGCAAAACAAAAACAAAGGAGACGCCTTCAATGGCGGGCTTCTTGACAATGACCAACTGCTGCGTTCTACTTACTCAGATATTCCGCAATAATCTGAGCTGAACCTTTAAGGGTGATGCAATTCTTGGTTGCCTGGGCCGTGGACATGATAAGTTTAATGAAAGTAAACAACTTTTTGATTAAACTAAAAAATATTTTCCGACAAATAGCCGCTATTTTTTAAAGCAGTCTTGGAAAGTGTGACTGCCTTGGGGGAGACTTAAAATACCAGATGGCTACGAAAAAAATTCCGAGCTCCGACTCAGAGTTGCCAGACCAAAAAAATCATATGCTTTTGTAGCCCTTGTTTATATTTTTCGATTAAGAAATCGATTAATTTATTTCACTCGATTGCGTACAATCTTAACCAGGGCTGGCGGTCTAAATTCAAACATGGACCAGTGCTGCCAAGCTAAAGCTGGTAGGGCCGCAAATTCAAACAACTGGCAGAAATCTTAGTTGCACAAGAAAAACACCACAACCCATTGACTGCAACAAATTCATAATTTTATTGACCTTCCTCGTGTAAACTAGAACTAAGCATGAGATCCATTTGTGAGCGCAATAGTTATTCCGCGGGGTTCGGCTAAACAAGGTTCCTCCGGTTCATCGAATGCTGTAGGGGCCGCCTGTCAAAAGACCAATACGATACTTTGATTTAGCCAAAATCGAGTTCCCAGAAAATGAAAGTTATCCGAAACCTGGCTCGGTTTGTCAGAGCTTTGGTGGCTGCCCTTTGATTTGTTGTTTGTGTGAGGAAAATTAGCAGCAAAAGCAGATGGAAAATAGGGAAAACCTTGAGTCAAATCAAATTAAATCAAAAACGAAGTAGAAGAAGCCACAGAAGAACAAGAACAGGAAATCAGACCAAATTAAAAAGCAATCGATGTTTGTAAAATGTGAATTATTTGCAAGTTTTAATTAAATTTTTTTCTTACGCATCGTTTTGTTTGTTTTTGTTTTTTTTTTTCGTTTTTGTTTGTTTAATATTTTGTTTTAAATTAAAATTAAACTTTACATGGTATTTTTGGTATAAATCTTTCAATAATTAAATATATAAAAAATTTGCCACTTAAAATAATTAAAAATAATCTCTACGCACTCTCTTGCCTTTACGCCTAGCCGTACAAACTGATGTCAACATACACATTGCGAAAAAAATAACTAATTTGCCATTTTACATGTTTCGGTGTCAAAATTACGCAAATCAAAAACGAGGACAAATAAAATAATATTTCGATATTAAGTAGCTTATAGTGTTGGTGTGTGGGGTGTGTGTGAAAGCTTAAAGCTAGAGTTACGTTTAATTTAGGTGTAATTAAATACAATAAATTATGGTTAAAGAAGGGCTTGCATTAACTTAGTTGAAATGTACACAAAACTTATCGTTAGTTAAAACGAGAGCTATTTACAGGATTTATTACAAAGTTCTCGGCTACGTCAACCTTTGTTCTCATTTAAAGAGTATTGTCTATGATACAACAACAAAAGCGCAACAGTGTCAGAGTCAGGGTCGAATCGGTAATGCTTTTCATTCGAAACTTCGATTTTCTTTCGTACAATAAATAAATTAAATTCTGTTTAGATTAAGATTTATACATTTAAAATATTCTGTCACCGTGCACAAAAACAAACGTAGCTAAAGTCAGTCTGGATCTGGAACTTTTCGCTCGGGGAAAAGGAACTCTGGGCTAGGGAAATCGTACGAATTTTGAAATGTTTTCTGTTTTGGATATAAGTTATTTTTTTGTAGTTGCAAACTTCGAGAACGGTGATGGGTTTTGGGCTTGGTCTGCTGTGGTGCAACAAATTCTTTAATTTTTTAAAGTAGTAAAAAATTACAATTGTCGACGTTTTGAAGTGCAGGGAGTTTTGATTTTTGATTTTTTGTTTTTCGTTTTGTTTATAAAATCATAAAAATAATGAATCAAAATTCTATGCATTAATAGACGTTATTTAAGGTATGTATTTGGCCGTAGATTGCAACAAAATATCTGTGAAGAGATTAAATTATAAATAAAATTAAAAATTAATCTTTCAGTTCTTCATTTACTGTTAACTAAAAGCTGGCTAACACCATTTCCACAAATAGGGGCAACTACAAGCATCAAATTGCGCTCTCAAAGGAAAAAGTTCCATGCATGGGACGTTGAAGAGTAGGCCTTCAGCAGGAAAAACTTGGAAATACGTGTTTTTGGTTCATTCGAGCTCAAGTTCTTTTTTTGCTGTGGAATTTATTGAAGGAGACGAGCACAAACTAAGGAAGTAATAGTGAACAGAGTTACCCAAATCGGAAACGCAGGAGATTAGTCAAGAGAAAAATACAAAAAAAAAAACAATCACCAAATAAAAGTAAACAAGGAGCAGAATGAAATTGTTGGTTTGATTGATTTGAATCGGGTTCTTCCGGTGTTTTTTTTTTTTTTTTGGTTTGTCAAAATCTACAGCCAAGGGTTAATGTCTAATAACGAGTAGTAACTAAAATTAATTGCAAATCATAGAGTATAATGGGTTATTCGTTGGAGAGTAGTTGAATGTGGTTTGTTTTAAATATTTGCAAACTACAAAAATTACATCGAAAACAAAACAAAATTCAGTTCCCGTTTCAATTGTTTAGTCAGTACATTGCCTTTTGTGGGTGAGTGTTTTGGCGATGATGCCAGCGTTTATGCGTGTGGATATTCGTGTATCTAACTTAAGAGAGCCTCTGTTGATTGTAATCGTAAATCTGGATATTCATATTTTGTGTGATGTGGGGGTGAGCCAAAGGATTCGACAAGTTTCTCAGTACTAAGTGGGGATAGTATCCCTTTTGTCCAATAGTCCAATTGTCTGGTTGTCCGCTTGTCTGTCCGCCTGTCCTTTTATCCGTCCGTTCGAGTTGCTTGATAATTTTGTTTTGTTTTGCTGTTTTTTTTTACATTTACTTGTGGTGTTGGTTGGTGTGGTTTGTGTGATGAGTGAGTTGAAATTATATTAAGTTCCTATGTAAACACTATTTAAAATAAACCTTCTATAGCACCCTTTGTTTTTATTCGTATTTATTTGATTATTCTCGTTTTTAATGATTGCTCTTAATGTGACTTTAGTTTACAAAATAATAAATATTATGAATAACTTGGTTAGTTATTTATTTTGTTTACTCTTTGTTTTCGTTTTTAAGACTTTACTTTGTTTCTTTTTGGAATGTGTTCTCTAATAAAACTTGTAGTTCGTCGTTTTCAAAGTGACTGATTGCAGGGGTGTGTGGAGTGTGAATAGGTGTCTGGAGTTAAGTTTGTGGGTCCGATTCTGCATACTGTATTTGTACTTTCTGTCTGTGTGATTGGGTGTGGTTGTGTCGCTTTATCAACTATATTTGGTTTATTTCACTTTCTCGTTTCGGCTCTTTTCAGAAAGCTTCTATGTGGAAGGATAGCCGTGAAATGTGCAATGGGAATTTCGTTGGTTTTGCTTTTATCTATTTAGTTTGTAGTATTTTGTAGATCTGTTTAGTTATTTTATGTTATGTTATTGTTATTCATTATTTTGGTATGGGCACTGAGTTCGGTTTGCTTAATTTGATTCGGTTTCGGTTTTGTGCATAACTCGCGTTTGACTCGACGTAAAACAATCGATGCTATAGAAGTGCCTATTTTAGCAGTAAAAACCTCCATGATAATTTGGGCATGATTCGGGATTATTGCTGTACCTACTGTCGGGCCTTTTGTTCTCGCAACGTTCGCCGAAGAATTCGGTTGGGCAACTGAAAGACAGACAAGAATGGGAAAAGGAGAGATTTCAATTAGTACAAATCGTGTTTCATATTCCATATTCATATAATAATAACAATATATAAGGCACACAGAAGTGGGGGAAATCGCGGCAGCGAGATGACCATGAACTGCGGTGCAGCATTCGCTTGACCACTCGCAGATCCGGTCAAATATAAACAAAAGAACAAACAAATTAAGTGTGTGCGGCATGAAACGATTTTTAGCAAAGGGAAAGTGGGTGGGGAAAGTGGGATCAGTTTATGGGAACGAAATGGAAATTGATTTTCCCCCTCTCACACTCCGCCAAAGCCTCCGCCACCCAAAAAGAAAAAAAAGAAAAGAGATCATCGCAAGGGTGAAATGCGCTTTTTTGGGATCCCATTGGATCGAATCAAATCGAGTCGAATCGGTTTGCGTGTGCACACTCGTACCGCCAGATAAAACGAGGCGCTGAAAGACATTATTCACATTGCATACACACACGGCTGCAAGTGGGCCTTTGTGGAGTTCTCTTCTCCGGCCACGAAATTTGTGGCCTTTTAATTGCGCTTCCCTCCGTATTGCTCCGTTTCCGAGCGTGTAATGCGATGCCAAAATATTACAAGATATATATTTAGATGGGGTCGGCGGCGCTGTCTTATCAGCTGTCACATGAGCGAGGTTTATCAAGCGAACCACTTGAGTTTTTGGATCGGTTTCGAGGAGTCTAACTCGGGTTTGTGGCAGGATGCTAAGAGTGCACAGCGAAAAACTAGTCTACGTAGTTTCGTATTCACGGTATTGAATGAGTTACTTTGATCTTATATTATGAAATTATAAAGAACAAGTCACTAGAAGGTCTCACACATACAAATACCATTGTGATAAGTCATAAAAAACTTAAAATATCTTAAATGTTTTTTTAAAAGAAAACGCTTAAGCTTTTAAAGTTCTGGTTAATGCAAAAATTGAACATTTTATTTTTGTGTATTATAAATTTGTAATAACATCAAAAATATTAAACAAGTTAGTTTTCATTTTCAAAAAATTTTAAAGATTTGTAAACGCAATTTATTGATTTGACATATGCAGAATGCCTAAGCAATAACTTCTGGGCTTATAGTATCGATTATAAAACCTAAAGGTTTAGTGTACTAACCTGCAGAAGACCGCGTTCAGATCCGCTATCATCATACAGGTGCCGCCATGGAAGCAGAATTCGAAGTGGCAGGGGGTGCCCGAGCTGCGCGACTGGTCCAACGGAAAGAGAACTGAAAATCAGGCGAAAGCATTTGATTTACAAGGATGAATTTAAATAAATAAAATGTATACATGCAGACATAAATTAGAAATGAACTGGAGCATTTCGAATTGGCATTACGACAACATAACAACATCGACAGTGAGATGTTTGTGGCAAGAGCCGCCCACTCACGGACCGAAAATCAAAAAAGACTCACCTGCCGAGGCCTTGATCATGATGCGGCGCTTGAAGATCGTCTTGCTGGCTTTGTTCTTGGCCCGGCACTCGTATTTGCCCGCATCGGAGGAACTATTGAAGGAGCGCACGATCAGCTCGGAACGTCTTCTGCAAAGGGGTAATCCCCGAAAAACAATTTCTTAGTTATATACTTTTACCAAAAACCCCCCGATCGTACTCACTTGTGATGCTTGAATTGGTAAACGTTGCGCTTGCGATTGATGGACTTGTCGTCCTTGAACCAGGTGACCTTGGGGGGCGGCTGACCCGACACCTTGCAGACGATCTTCAGCTCCCGGCCGTGCTCGATGGTGGTATTGTTCGGCACCGAGGTGATCGACGTGATCGATGCGTTCTGTGCTGTAAGAAAGACCAGGCAAACCATTAGGCCATGCATTTCGCTTTCCTGTGATTTTTCATTATTTTCCACCTTCAATCGATCGAAAACAATTCTTTAACAACTTGGCTAAGGCGATTAGTGCGGAATTTTCCACCTGCCTTTATCGACTTTATATGATTTGCAGACACCCGTAAACAAAATAGCTAACTAGAAATTATTCGCATTCTTAAAGAATTTTCTCTTGCTTTTTTATTTGAGTTCTATTATATGGTTCTTAAGATGGCTGGAGATCGTTAAAAGTTTTAATTTGTCTGGCACTTTTTGAAGGTGAAAAGATTTACGGGCAGAAAATTGGTGTAGTTGCGATGACAAAAGCAGATAAAAAGCATGGCTTTAAATGCTCAGTTATATTTCTTCTATAAACTTATTGAATATATAATAATGTTTTGGAACTAAATATATAAGAGGTTTGTATTGTAACTTTTATTCATCACGTGCTCCTAGCTTTTCACTCCATATCAAGAGACTTGTCCCACACTTAAGGTTTAAATTTATTTCTTTATAAGTTACCCAATTACATATTAAAGAGTCACAACATACTGACTCATCAATGCCGACAAATTGGCAATGAAACTTGTGTCTCTTCGCCGAATGCCGAATGGCGAATGGTGATTTGCCACTCCCCCGCCGGCGAGTGCTTTAATTAGCCGCCATATCACGTGTCTGGTGGGCGGGGGCGGTTTTAGTGGCGGCTGGGGGAGGGGCTGGGTTGTCTAAGTGCTCGTCACATGCTAATTGAGACCTGCGTGCGCTGTCCAAGTGATTCACCAGCGGTGATCATGATCATTCATCGATCGGCGGGTCTATTTCGGTTCGTCGCACTGCTGCACTGGTGGGTGGCAGGCAGGAAAAAGTGCACATCCACAGAGCAAACACCCTCGGTCGTTATGCAATTGGCAGGGAATACGAATGTACTATATATCTATTCATTCCACCAAGGGGAAGGCAGTTCCAAGCAGTCTACAAAGTCTGCGCTGATTTAATGCCCGGCAAATGTTAATTTATGCGATGAGGATCGCGTGGCCAGACGAAGCTGTCCATATGGATATATGTATATGTACATATATAATGTGATTTTATATTCGAAAATGTACACTGGGCGAAAGCGACACGCAAGGATGTGTTTTGTAGATATCAAACTTTAATGTTTAAAAAAGGTTTTATTTAAATTCTCTTAAAAATACAAGTAGTAATAAGTGATAATAAAGAATATTGTAAAAATATAAAATAAATAATTTTAAAGTTAAACTTAAGTTTATTTATGAATGAAAGGTTGAAGAACAAATTGAAAAACAAACCATAAAGGTTTATAAAAGATAAGCTTGACTAAGCCCCTTTTGAATGCCAAAGAGCAGGTTTATTGTAAGAAAAACAAATGGTTTGTAAAACATAGCTTTTTAAGACATAATCATTTTTAAAGTGCTGCTTTTTTGTTTCCAGTGTATATGTTCATATAGGTGTATTAATTCTATACAATTTTGAGTATATTTAAAGATAAATTATTGTTTATAATTTATGTTTGGCCCAGCGTCGGCCCATAAAGCAGCATTTTAATTGTGCTCGCCACTTTCTCACGCTCCCAAATCGTGAGTCGCCCCTGTGTTCGTGTGTATCTGTGTGTGAATGGATCTGTTTGTGTGTGTGTGTGCGAGTGCGAGTGTGTATCTGTGTGGAAGAGATCCGAAACGTCAACTCACAAGTGTCCACGGCACACAAGACGATTAAGAATTGAAGGCACCCAACACACGGGCACACGCAAAACAAGTTGACAATTGTCATGAACAGCTCCTACTTCATATTCCCCTTCCAAATGCCCCTCAGCGGTTCCCGCTTTGATTTAACCAGAAATCCCAGCCAGAATAATAAGATGAACATTTTTATTTGCCTTCTGCGTGTGTTCGGTTTTCGGTTCAGCCAAAAATTGGCATATCATATTGCCCAATCCCCCCGCTCTTATTATTATTATGACTTAATTATGCGCTTAAAAATATGTGCTTTTTGTTCAGGCCATTGGACTTTTTCGAGGCACGGAAAAAAATCAATCATTTTTCAGATCATTTTAAATAATTTATAAATTGTATCAAGTAGAATGGCTACAAAATAAACTTCATGTATTAAAACCATAACAAATTTGAAATATTTTTGCCTATTTTTTGTACATATCTGGTCAAATTGATTATCAAATCACACATATTTCTTTTTGTGCGTAGTTTGATTTGTCAATGTCAATTGGTTCGAGGCCAAAGGATAAAGGAATCGAACTGAAATCCGATAGCCTCCAGCCGGGCTCATTGGCCTTTCAGTTGGCCCTGCTGTGTGCGTTTGTCGAAAATGCGTCAACAACTTTAGGCCAGTGCCTACGTCAAAAAGGCTGATGTCGCGACGCGCTTCCGGAAAAGTCTGGCGAACAAGTACAAGTGCCTCTATGGAAAGGAAGCGCTGCCAAAGAAAACGGAGGAAAACTGTCGTCGTCGTCGTCGCCTCGTTGCCTCGTTGCCTCGTCGCCTGCTCCCCAATTTAGCACTCAGACAGCACAGCGACGGGGAGCATTAAAATAACTTTTCATATTTCAAATAATATTTTTGCATTTCATTTTGGGGTCCGACGCGCTTTTCCTCTCGAGCGTGACGCTGCCGACAATGATTCATGCAAATCCATCAAGAAAAGCGGGTAAAATCGGGCGGGGAAAACTGGGAAAACATGTGGTTATCGCTCAGGTTGCGAACGAGCGAAAATGAAGTCGCTTAGCATTGAATTAATCAGCGGAATTGCATGCGACACGCCGACTGGCGCCATCTGCCGGGTCAAATTGGCTGCGAATTCATCGTCTTTAGATAAATATATATATATATTTAAAAAATATAAATATATATATATATTCACGTTCGCCATGCGATATTCACTTCATTCATTCATTCAGCCTGACTGCTGAAATTTACATAGTCATTACCACTCCGATCATTGTTCGCCTGGGTTTATCCCAATTGTGCAATGTAAAGTGCGCTTTTCACTTATTATTTCTCCCTCAAAAGATATATATGTATACGTTATTTGTATAATCTTCCAATACTCGCTGCGAGTGGGAACGAAAGAGACAATTTATTTTGGCAGCTCGGCGAGTGACCCACATTTGCCAAGATGCTGAGATGCTGCCGCTGTCAGCGGAAGTTTTTCCAAAAAAATAAAATTCATATAAATTTTCCCTCTTCGGCCGAGGCGGTTATTTATGCTTTCGAATGCGTTCGAGTGTTATTTATTTGATTATTTTTGATTCATTTTTATTGGCTCGCGACATTGTGTCACTGCTGGACTCTCTTGCGTAGAGTTCCCGACGTCAGTGATTTATCGGGCCATAAACTAATACTACGAGTGCGCGGCCACATACGATATACGGTATCCAGCACTATCTTATTTGTCTGGATGAAACTTAACTTAACAATTGTAGCACGCGTCTCTTTCGGGGGCGCGGAGTGATACTTCAATTCACTTCACTTAATGCTCTGATAATATTTGCATGATTACGCTTCCAGGGCAGATAAGTGTCTTCCATATAAGTTGTGTTGCCTGGAGTGTCAATAGTGCTAGCGGGCATTGCGCATACGCCGTGTTGGCCTAGGCAATGGCAAACAATTGCTCACGGCGCCGATTGTCAGTGAAGTGCAATGCGATTGTCCGTTATCAGTGTGTTAACCATTCAACAACAAGTTGTTCACTTTCATTTTGCATGTTAATATCCGCAGAATAAATAACTCAATTGCAAAAAAGATAATTGTGTTTAAATCTTGGTACTTTTCTAGATTTATACAGGGCTTCTGGGAAAAATAGTCTAATCATCACTAAAGATTTCACTACGAAATCTGCATTTTTTAAGTGAAACCTATGACTTGGCTGCTTGTACATATGCAAAATACAAGTTTTTTTTCAAGAAAAGCCATTTAAACATAAAACATATAACACATATAAATTTGCTTAGTTATTATGTTATGTGTGTGTCTTATAAACATTTAAAAGCATTTTTGAAGACATTCCAATACGAAATTCGATATGCTTGCTAATGTGTCCAAGTAAACCAAACATTCAATACGAAAGCAAACATGGGAAACATTTTCCGATTCATTTCGAATAAAACAGCAACAATCTAGGGGCGAATAATATCGTTTCTTTTGGCCAAACACAAGACAGAAAAGTCAAAGAATATGTAGGCAGTGCGAAAAGATTTTCGCGTGTTGTGAGTTGTTAGCAAAGGCAGAAGGATGGGAATGGAGATGGCTAGATGGCAATATGGGCGTATGGAGATGGCCAAATGTTATGGATGGATGGCACGTGTGGCCAAAATGCTGGCAGAACTAATAAAACCAGGAAAATAGCAGCAACGTTGTCGCCATTTGGCCGATGTCGATTTTTCCATGTTTGTTTGCGATTCTTGTCGTCTCGTCTATTTTTTTCGCGTTATCGTCTTGTTTATTTGCACATTGCGTATACGCAATGTGATTTCCTTTGAAGCGCTGACTTTCCACGTTTTTGTCGCTGGCGCTGACAACTCAAGCAAATAGAGAGACAGCAGCAATAACAAGAAGCATTTCGTGGGGGTAAATCTCCATAGCAAATGGAAACTGCTGGGATCCAGTCTAAAGCGCATTTCCATTAGGAAGAATAAGAAATGTAATCTCGCCTAGATAAGCGATAAGCATTAGGGACCAGTACCCAGTACCCAGTACCCCGCCCCCCAATCATCTACTTACTATAGCTCACACATTTGAACTTCCCCTTTCACATGTATTTTTACCCGCTGTCTGCAGCGTTTAATTAAGTCAAGTGAGCGAAGATCGCTGGCCCCCATGCATCGCCATCGCCATCGGCATCAATTGTCTTTGCCTCAGTTTTAGCCGCTAAATGCCAACAAATTCGCTTCATTTCACTTCGCTGCTGATCCGATCTGCTCTGCCCTGCTCGATTCTATTCTGTCTACCTCTTTTATAGCGCATTTGTTTTGTTTATTCGGCTGGCTTTCTTTGTTTGCCGATGCTCTATTTTCTTTTCCCTGCTTTTTGCCCATCTCGTTTTTGGTTTATTTTATTTTTGGGGGTTTCTGTGCGCCCAGGTGTTACGCCAAACCAGAGATCTGCGATCTGCGATCTCCAAGCTCCCATCGGCACTTGCGGTCATATCTCGCCACATATCTGCCTTATCAGCGGGGCAAACTTTCTCACGTTCCTCTGACTAATGCCCCCGAAAAGCTTATCACTAAGTCAGCTGTTGCCACTGTTGCTTTTTCGGCTAATGCGGGTGCTAATGATACTGCTAATGCTGCAGCTGCCGTTTCAGATAAGACTTAGCTCTGATTTATTAGGGATCTTTTACTGCAATGTGTTATTAAAGATTAAGTTGTAACTTCAATTGCCTATTTGAATTTCTATGACTTTTAACTAAGTAATTGCACAATTAAGACCTTTATTTAATTGTTGTGGGTGTATTGCCAATAATTGCCGCATGCTTGTGCGCTTACATGTATTTACAAAAAAAAAAGCTTGTGCTCACACACAGAATTCCCAAAATAAATAGTCTAGACATGTGCTAAGCGTTCTGCAAATCTGCTCAACATACAAAAGATTTATTTAATGGCAAATTTATTTTATTACCTATATATAAAGACTGTGACTATGATTAGCTAAATGTTTAATTATATCTATTGAGTATATTTGGCATTAGTTCTTGAGAATTGATATAAAATCAATGCAGAATTAATAAAAAAATTTTATTTCTATATGCTGAACATTTCTTAAGAACTTAGCTCAACCTTATAGACATACTTTAAAATTCATAGTATATTCTCGAAAACGTATAATTTGGTTTGAGATCTATGAAGTGTAATCAATTTTCTGCTGCTAGTTCAAACCTCTTTAGTCATTATTTTTAAACGATCTGAAATATCAATGTCACGCATAACAAATATCAAACAATTAAGATCCTTGAAGGGTAACCTACTCAACCTCATTCAGTCTGCGTCTTATCTGCTCCCATTTCAAAATTGCCCGCTTAACTCCCGATTTACGATCTGCTGGCATTCCTGATAAATTCTTCATCTCGATAACAACGTAACAAACTTTCCACGATGCACGTGATGGGATGAAGATGCGTCAACAGTGGGTGACTGGTGACGTAGTCGGGAGTTGTTGACACTACTGTTTCCTACTGCTCCGCCCGCTCCTGTTACTGTCTTTATTGTTATTGTTATTGTTACTAATATTGCTATTGTTGGTGTGACTGTTTGGGACCACCTCTTGGCATGTTTTTCACGAAACTGTCAAAATGTTATGCTAATATTTGGCCAGCGATTCTATGTAAATTTGTCCGTATTCCATAGCCATTTAGCGCTCTCACCAAATATTTCTCGCTGTGCATAATTCAGCTTGTTGTTTTGTTTGTTTGTTTGTTTGCGTTGTTTTTGTGCTGTTTGTGTTGCTTCCCCCCTTTTCTATTTTGTTGGGGGCGTGTGAATCCAAACAATGCGGCAGTGATAAAGCCGATAAGCCCGAAAGGGGGCGGTGGAAAAACTGGCGGTGCTTGTCTTCGGACTTCAGGGTTGGATATTCAGTTATGCTCGGTTCTTCAACTTGAACTAATAGTGCATGCCTAGCAAGTGAGTCACTTGGTTTATCAATGGCATAACTCTACTATTAGCTAACATGATATCAGCTTAGGGAATGCATTGTTATATCACATACTTTGACAATCTGAGATGACTAACATCTTGATAATGCGTTGATTGCCAATCAAACATAAGCGACAATTAAAGAGATTTAAACGATCACTTATTAGGTGATTTTGGAATTTATACTACTGGTCATATGAATGAAAAACGCTTTCGAGTTCATACTGAAACAAATATTATTGCAGATTTATGTATACCCAAAATGTTTCGTAATAAATGCATTGATGTGTTTATAAAATTTGTTGTAATTATGATTTTCTTTTCTTACATATACGAGATATTAGGTAACAACTTTTTATTCCTTAAAGGGTTTTATGTTTGATACATATTTGTAAAGATAAATTATTTAACAATTTTAAAAAAAATGTATATACTCTTTGTCTGTTTCATTAGTAAGCTAACTTGAAGACCAAAATGTTTATTTTTTTCTTAACTAGAAACTACATTTCCTAACAATTTCTCCCAGTGCTTGTGCACAGGCAACTTGGGTAAATTTTCTGCCCTTGCTGACAGCGTGTGATATTTTCCGAATGCAATCCAGTGGGTGTCTACATGCGCCCAAGGTTAAGACAGTTTGCTTTGTTTTTCCTTCCCCACACTCTTTGTCACGCTCACTGTCATCAAAATCCCAGCCTGTTATCTGTTATCGTCTGCTGCGAGCATTTTTGTTCGTATTATTTTTACGACTTTGTTTGATTAATGCAAATCGAAAATTGCAACTTTCAGAAGTTCACTGCGATATTACTCAGCTGGAATGGGGGCTTCTGCTCATCAGGCTTCTTGGGTTTGGGTTTGGGTTCGGATGGCTGGCGCACAAAGCGCCTGATTGCTGATAGCCATCTCGGGGCAGACCGCAGACCAAGAAGATCCAATACCCAATACCCAAGGAGGACACGGTCGAAGACATCGGGCCAAGACCGCGTCGACTGACTGCAATTGTTTGGCAATGACACAGCGCACCTCCCAGCCGGGCCAAGACTTCCAAGACTTCCATGACTTCCATGACTTCCGAGACGGCAGAATAAACAAACCATAATTAAGTTGCACTCGCCGCAGATGCAGATGGAGCTGGCGGCTTAGTCGTTCACTAAGTCAGTGAGTCAGGATGAGGACGCAAAACGTGGACGATGATCTTAATTCTTTTTAAATCGATCAATTTTCCCCGACGACATTATTTTTTTTTTTGCTGCCAGCCCATCCCCACACGTTACAAAAATAGCATCAAGTTTTTGCAATCCATGGAACATTTCGTTTACATATGTTTTACAAAGAAATAAAAAAAAAATAATAAACACAATGTCATGTAAAAACATATTCAGACAAAAAAAGAAAATTTTTAAAATAAATTCTATCCGTAAATTGCGTAATTTTAAGAATTTTAGAAACAAACTATGATAAAGGTGAAAGGAATTAAAAACAAGATGGTTTTTAAAACACTGAATTAATGCAGCAATATTGGTAATATTTAAAAAAATATATTTGTGGAGAAGTTTTCGAAACAAACTTTGTAAAAATAGGAGTTTGAGTTGTAGATAAATTTTGGATATAACTAAAATATATATATTTTTTGTTATTGGAAAACCATAGGGTAAGTGATATCGCAAATTTTTCAAAACTACATCATTATACAAAGCAATTTTTTCACTGTGCAGCCGGAGGTTGCAATCGTGGCCTCGTCTGGATTTTGAGTTACGTGGGTGAGCCTGGCCAACAAGTGGAATGACTAAGCGTTCTTCGGGCCCTTCTGTCTGCGTGTCTGCGTGTCTCTGTCTTTGTCAGCTTATCGCGATGGGGACGCGCCCTGCTGGCTCTAAAAATAGCCAGAAAATGATCGTAGCCGCCGCTCAGCAAATGGCTAACTCAATAATAAGCCACCATCATCGGCATCATCCTGGTTATGATCGGAGGCCGAATCTAGAGCAAAATCTTGACCAAACCGAAGTTAACCCAATTTCAGGTGAATTGCCGCAAAAGGAAAATGAGCACATTACCAAGCACAAGAGAGAGATAGAGAGAGAGAGAGAGAAAGACAGAGTGGCAAGTGGGGAAAAAGTTGCCACTACAGTGGCTAAAACTCCTCATTCTCATCATCATGCTCATCCTCATGACGAGCTTATCTCGGACACGTACTGGGATTTGAGCCTGAGTGACATTTGTCAGCGCTGTGAATCCTTCAGAGCTGCTCATCTGGTGATCTGGTGATCTGCTGAGCCGACAACTTCAAAGTTTTCCACTCCTTCTCCGTTGTTTTTGGTTTTATCAGCGTGAGAAAATCTGGGCAGAATCATTTTTCATTTCGCATTGTATCGGGGAGGCCGAAAAGAGAGAGTGGGGCTGCAGCTGGTTGAATACGACGACCTTCGGGCTTGGGCCTAACGGTTCACACCCACACCCACACCCACTAACTCTATTCAGCTGGCCAAAAGGCCGGCAATCCAGCACCTGGCAGTTAAATTTGGTGCATGTTCGCTGATTGAACACAAATGATACGGAAGTCGGCCGGGCCAACTGGCAACTGGTCGGGCTCCGTTTTGCTGCTGTGTGTGTAAAGTTCTCACGCTTTGGCCACTTGGATTACCCGCCAGATTACATGAAAAGCGCCTACACTCGTGAAGCGGGCGCATAAATCAGCTGGCAGGAAAAAAAAAAGTAGCAACTGCAAACTGCAAACTGCAAGCTGCAAGCTGCAAACTGCAAAATGCAACTGCTGCAGCCAGAGTTGGCTGCTTTTGAAGTTGTACGCACGCCAAAAGCGGCTTAAATGTCCAAAAGTGGGCAACAACTTCGGTAACACAACAACAGCACTCGGCGAGTGGAAAATGTGAAAATGCCTGGAGAAAAGCCAGGCAAAAGCAACCAAAAGTGAACTTCAGCTATTTGTGGGAACTTCTCGACTTTGCAATTGCATTGCAGTACTGTTGCACTTTTCCACTAGTCTAGCAGTCTTTTCCTTGCCTAGCCAGCCACTTCGAGAAAAGAGTGGAAAACAGACCGCAATCGAAATTAATCATACGCACCATTGAACAGCGATGACGTAACGAGCCGGCGGCTCTCTGTTGGCCATGATTCGCTGGCTCTTCCAGCTAAATATCAACACTCATCATCAGCGGCGGCGGCGGTTGCGGCAACTGCCACGCCCACAATTCTTGGAAACCATTCGGCAGACGGAAAGAATCTGTGCAAATATCTATACTTATCCCACACATATATATATATATATATACATATCTACTTAATATATATATTGGGGGAAAATCAGCGGAACTATATGTGTTTGTGTGTCCTATTATTGCAATGCCGGAAAATGCGATTCGCATTTTCCCTTCTGCATTTTCCATTAAATGTATTTACTTATTGAGTTCTTAATAAATCCATCTTTCGAAACACTTTCTGTTTACACTCGGCTTGGCTCTGTTTTGACTGTCGAAATATTTATGGCCCTGACAGCCTTGTGTTCCGCAGCATTTGATCTTGTCTCTTGGTTATATTTTCCGCGAAATCCCAATTGCAGTTCATTTAACTGCAGGCGTTAAGTGTGCGGCAAGGCCATTAATTATCAAAACTCTTTAGATTAGATTCACCTTATCTATTCTGATTTTAGCTGGCCCTAAGTCTGGGAAAACATTTTACATTTTGTTGTTGGGAACTCCTGTGTTCTTTAAATTGATTGGAATCCATGAAATTATATTTTAATTGGGAAACCCCAGTTCTTATTTCTGTTATTTTTCTGTGATTCCTTTGAAATTGACAAATGATTGGACATTCCCTTCTACTAATAACTATTTTCTTCGATCTATTTCCCTGCCATTTTTGCAATGCTAAGATACAAACAATTTAATAGTTTTCCATGAATTTTAAGATACCTTTTCCATACAAATTTTTCCCAGAATTGAATAATTGTCTTCATAATCATGCAATGTGCCAAATTTTTGATATCCAAAACGAGACTTTAAATTGAATCAAATTTACACTGGCGTAGCTTTACTCGTAATAGTTACGCCTCAATAGATCCAGTTCCAAAAGGTTTCCACACCCACACAAAAACCAAAGTCAATATCCAAATTGGAAACGGAATCAACAATGTTGCCCGATTTCAACGAGCAACCAAATTGCACAACTAACCAGAAGAATCAACGAAATTTGTTTAAACAACTTTGGTCGATCGCCGTCCGTCAATCATTTGAGTGTGTACATTTTGTTGTTGCGAAAAGAAATCGCCTGGCATCGATGAAAAGAGATCTCAGAAATCAGAATGTTTGCCGCCATTCGATGGCCCCCCGGCCATAAAATGGAAAATAAATAAATAAAGTGCCAAACTATTACAACATTTGTGATGTTTATTAATACGAAATTAAGTAGCTGCCGTTAACAAGCATCGCAGTCGGTGGGTCAGCCCCCGACAAGGGATCCCGCCGATCCACCGATCCACCAAGGTGTTGTTTTGGATGCCTTGGATAGTCGGTGGATGCTTCGGGTGGGTGGGCCCCACATGGACGGACGCTGGCCCACAAACAGCGCTTTCATCTTTTCGTAATTAGGCGAGCGCTAAAACTGATAGATAGAAAGATAGATGGAACGATGGATGGAATGGATACAGATACAGATACAGATACGGATCCGACTTGATGGTGCTTGTGTATGGGGCCAAACGCTAGACAGATGAAAATTAAAACACCAGCCGAGAAAATGTTTACATATACGCTCGCATAAATCCAATACATGGACTTGCCTCGAGACCAACTAAATAACTCTGTTTAAGATAGTTTGGAAATAATGGATTTAATATTATAGATGTGGAAACATGGCAACAGAAATTGTGTAATTGACTGGCTTCCCATTTACAAAAAAAAAATCTGTCCAGTTAACATTATTATTTTTAACAAATAATTTAAATCAATATACTATGTTGCATAGAACACTTAAAAATCTATACTACCTTAATTTTATTGTAAAACTTTTTTTAATTGAATTTATTTAATTTTTAAATTGAATGTTGATTATTTATTTAGCTCATATTCAATTTATACAAATTGAATATTATAACAAAACAAATTAATGTTGTTTTCAGAGACTATATTTACAGGGGAAACCAAAGCTTCTATAATGTTATTCTTAAAATGGGTTGTCTATTTAATTTTAAAGTTAAAAAGAACCGTCAGCTTTTAAACTATTGGCAAGAACATTCAAGCTTCGGCTGGTTGGCCTGTTTGAACCAAATTCAAACGCCAGACGTCGTGGCCACCAGCTGTCGATACGCACACTAGTTGTAGCTGGCAAACTCAGAGACGCAAGCCAATTGGATACTTCATTTATAGATTGTTTTTTTTTTGGAAATTCTAAGGCTTTTGTGAGCTGGACGAGAGTAGTTGGCCCGGAGCAGCCGACGGGGGCGTTTATAATTAATTGTAATTGTCGCTGAAAGATTAATTTGGTTGCGCTTCAATGGCGCTTCATTGTCGGCCCTGCCATTGTGCGGGTGGGGAAATCAATTTTATATAGTTTTCTAGTCTCGATGCGAGTGAGTGTGTGGCTGGCTGGCTGTTTTTTTGTTGTTTTTTTGTGTGAGTTTGTTTTTTATTTTGTTTCTCCGATTGCAGACGCACATAAATGTATATTTTATGCTGCGAAAAGTGCAATCAAGTGGTTAGAGGGGTAGCACACCAGCACACAATCTTCAAAGGGGCGACGACGGCCTGCTCAGCCGATTCCCTCCTCCGCCAGCCCATTGAAATGGAGCATAAAAATTGTGGCTATAAATAAGAAAAGACCCTGCTGCTGCCGCTGCTGCTGGTTGTTTTCGGTTTTTTTTTCCCTTTGGTTGGAGGTGCGGTGCGGCTGCATTTTCAAATCAAATTCAAAGTTGTTGCTGCCGAACATTTCCGCAGATCAAAGTCACAGCTTGACAAATTCTGTGGAAAAAAGCCAGCTGGTTGCCAAGTCGCTGCTGCTAATTGCTTTCATATCAGTTCTCCAGACTCAGCAGACTCCCCAGACTTTTTCCAGCCCCCCAAAGAGAGTACTAAGGAGATCTTTTGTTGTCTGATAACAGCACCCCCAAAGAGATGGTTGTTTGTTTTCAACACCTGTAATTATCAGTGGCCAACGGCTGAATCACTGATTGATTTTTGGGGTGGGAAAGTCCAGGTGGGTGAGTTGGTGGCTCGGTGGCTGGGTGCCCTTTGATTTCATTTCGGTTTTCCCGTCTGGCTCGTTTGGTTTTTTTCGCAATCGAGGCCGACAGGGCGCCAACCACAGCCGCAGCCCTTTGATCTCTTCGCTCCCCGCTCCTCATAGTCACACTCACACTCATTCTCATACCCATACTCATACCCATACTCATACAAATGTCTCGCTTTACTTTGCTAGTGCTTAAACAACAAACTTGGCGCCACGGAAAGATCTTCCTTTCGGTTGTTGCAGCTCTAATTAGGCACACTTTTGTGTCTAGATGGAAAATTCGGAGGGGCCGAAGAGGGAATGCCACCAGGGTCTTTCTCCCCTTCGACTCTTTCGACTTGTCAGACGTTGTCGTCGCGTCGTCGACGGTTGTTGTTTATAAATAAATTGCACATAAATTTATGAAACATGAAAGATTTCAAATAAATGTTTCGTCATGTGAAAACTTCTCTCTCCCTCCCTCTTCCTCTCTCTCTCTCTCTCTTTCTCTCTTTCTCTCACTCTCTCTCTTGTCTATAGTGTTTTATAAGTTTTTAGTTTTAAAGCCGATTGAGTTTTCCCTTGCGCATCTCTATATATCATCGACATGAAGCCAATTCGTTGGAAAAATCAAAATTTACCACAATATTTAGAAACATTTGCCAGTTAGCAGGAAGCAAAACAGAGACCCCATTGGGTGCCGTAAACAATAAATACAATAACTAATGACATATAAACAAACGCCGGGCAACATTTGCAGCTCCAAGATTGCTGCACGACAGCAACAAGTTGTCGTTGTGGTTGCTACTGATGGTGTTGTTGTTGTTATTGTTATTGTGGTTGCCACTGCCAAGTGCAACTCCGCTTCGCTCTTCTCCTTTTTGCCGGCCAATCATCATCATTAGCCACGGCCATTTTTGGGTAAATAGTGCAACCCTCTTTGCATAATAATGTGGATCGGCGAGCGCATTTGGTGAAAAGCGCGAAACATGCAACATTTTTGTGTCTAAATAAAGATGCGATGCGTCTGGCAACATCAACTGCAGCAGCAGCAGCAGCAGCAGCAGCAACAGCAGTAGCTGCACACATCTGCAGCTGCAACTGCAACTGCAACAAGAGCAACAGCAACTTCAACCCGGTAGTTGCTGCCTGCCTGGGTAATCGCTGCGCGAAAGTGGCCACTTCGCATCGGGTAATCGTTCCGCGATCGAGTGTGGATCGTTGCGGGGCAAAAGTAAGTTATTTTCGGAGGGGCAGCCAATGGTAGGAATATACAGGAGGCTCTTTTTGGTTATCATCAAAAATTACGACCATTACGCGACACTCGTTGTTAATAAATAACAAGACAAGCTAGTCAAATGCTAACTATCTTCCTAGCAAAATTAAAATAGTAATTTCATTTAAGTAAATTGAAATCAACTGTTTTATTAACCAAAGACATGCATTATTTTCTTAATTTTTAGTATAATTTTGAGCTAATTTAAGGAAAGTTTGCTAAGCATACTTCTTATAGGTTGGTTTTTAAACAATTACTTAAAAGATTATATTTATTATTATTTGGGAAGTCATTACTGGGATTTTGGTCAATAAGAATTTATTTTACGGTTTTGTAAATCCATTACCATTTTACCTTCTATTTATCTTGCCGTTTAAATATTTGCGCGTCGGTTTTCAGGTCATATTTCTCAGAAAAACTTAAGGATGTCACAAATAGGCTACTGGTTAAGTGTTTTATGATTTTGTAATCATTTAATTGCATCTAATTTTTTAATTGTCTCAGTATCTCTGTTTGATAAATGTGTGAACTCTTGTTATTTAATCAGGTAGAACTTAGATGTTACTATATTTATACTTTAGCCAATATCGGGAACTACTTTTTACCAAAAATGAGTATGGCACTCAGCATTACTCAGTGCGTTTTTTATCGGGAGAGCATCCGAAACATATCTACGTCATGGGCGTAAAGTTCGCACGTTTCTTGGAAATTTATCTGTGAAAGATAGTAGTGATAAGACAAGTTGGCGTTGGCGTTTGCGTATCTTCCGATCTCGAGCCGTCAGCACCCACATATTGTAACGCTCTCACTCTCGGGCTACGGCTATATACCATAGTTATCTGATTCCCAATCCGTCTCCTACATTCGGATCCGCTCATTTGCAGTCACATCAGGCGTCAGCCGGTCGAGCAATGGCCCCCAGAAACCACATTTTGGTGTGATTTCGGTGATTTTGGTGATTTTGGTGATTTGGTTTCTTATGCCAACACAAAAAGAAACAAGAAAAATGATACAGAAACAAGTAAGGCAAAAGGCGAAGCAAAAACAAAAACAGCAACAGCAACAAAACTGTCATAGGCTGGCTAGCAGATTTATAATGGGGCGCTCGACAACAAGTAAATGACTCGGCTGCGAATCGCGGCTGCTTCAAAGTTTCGCCCAGTTCGCGGTGGCATCATTAAAATGTAAAGAGTTGTGCGCACAATTTCAGCTGGGGAATTTATTTCATACGCAGCGTGGGAATTGCCCCTCAATTGTTCAGCAGGCGCCAACAGCAGCGCACAAACGCCGTGGTCATTGTTGCTTCCTTTGCGCATTATAAACGCATTAACTAATGTCGAAATAAATAAACAAACGAAGATTGTTTGGAAAATCTTGGCTTGGTCGAACGATCAATAATGGTTCAGAAGCTCACGTTGGATTGTATACAACCTATAGGTTTAAAATTAAAATATGGACGCGATATAACCTTTGTGTTTTAAGTTGAAAATTCTTAAATTTGTAAGTTAAGTTAGAAGGTAAAAAACATGTATGTAAATGAAGCTGTTATAAATAGAATTATTTTTTTAGCGTATCCAAGGTCTAGTTAAAATCAGTTTTGGTCAATTATGTATTTGCAGTCAAATATTAAGTTCAAAAGAAGAAAAGTGTTTAAAACTTGTTACACATAAGTCATCATCATCATAAATCGTATAATTGTAATTGCATTTACCATTCAAATATTTTAAACAATCTTTAAGTTTCAAGTTTGACTTGTGCTTAAATGTCTTATAGGTAATACCGATTCTCCCCCTGCTGTATTGCTCATACGCACTGTTGCCCGTCTATCTAAGGTGTCGTCGCCGTCATTTGACGTTTGTCGGGTGAGAGCGTGTCGAGCTAACTTTATGGTCTATGTAACGATCAAAAGTTTCTATGCCATCCGGCTTAATTGCAAACGCAAAAGCGTGAAACAGTTATCTGTTTAACTGTTAACTGTTTACTGCCGCAATATTTTCCCAACCGACTGGATATGGAGGCACGTGTCCGCTCGACTGCAACTAAATTGGCTGGTCGCTGGTACTTAAAACGCTGCCCTGGACTGCCGGTGAGTTCCCAATCAAAGGCGACGGCTTATCAGGTCCTAGCCAGATGGTAATCAACCAGCCGGAGGGCAGTGCATGCAAATTGAATTGATGCTGCTGCCGCTCGGCGGCTGCATGCCAGAAATTATAGCATAAATAGCTGCGAGACTCGGCTGAAAACAGGTGCCCAAGTCAGTTGGCAACACGTGCCCCAGGGCGATGCTGTTCCTTTGCTGCCTCTGATGCCTGTGCTGCCTGTGCTGCAGCGATGTGGCTAAATAATTACGTAATAAGTGGTTGGCAGGAGGCAGCCACGCCATGGACAGCGTCCAGGGAAAGAGCAATTGCCCGGCTGTCAGTCGAAGTATGCCAAGAATTTCAACTGGGGAAACGAGGGGAGCGGTCCATAGTATGTGGTCGGGTGAAAATGAACTGAGATGAGCTTGCAACCTGCTGCTGAGCTTCCTCCAAGTTATTCTAATAATTGAAAGCTGGTTACAAGATTAATCAGATCGAGTAAGGAAGTCGAAGATGTGGTATCTGCCAAGATAAACCAGATTGTTGGTCAGATATTGTTAACTGACCAAATTGTCGAGTGCAATTATCTAACACATGAAGATAATCTACAATTTATAGAACTTGTGAAGTAATCAAAACTTGTTTTAGTTTATTTGACTGTCATGTTAAGTTATTATTAAACCACTCAAGTTACAATAGAATCATAACTACGATGTTAGGAAGATCAGGTTAATTAGGTAAACATTTGGTATAAGAAAAGATAAAAGAAAATGTGATACATCTAGAAATTGTAATCTTTTCAATGTGTCAAGTTTAATTATAACAGCTTTTCTAATCCAGTAGCCTAGCAACTAATCCCATTTAATTTAAATTAGTCAAGAGAAAACTGTTGCAACAATTTAAAACTGATAACCAATCAACTTATTTGTTAGATAGAGTAATTGTGGTCAATATGTACAAATAAATAAGTTGCATTAGAAGATGCCCAAAATTAGACAAGATAGACCCGCATGTTGTGTTTGAAAATTGTAACCAAATTGTCTGTTAACAGCGAAATGTTGCTGCTGCGCCAGCAACATGTTGTCGCAGCTGCAATGTTGCAGTCGCAACAAGCCAGGCCATGAACACACAATCAATAATCGCATCGATAAAGATCGTTAAACGAAATGTTTTTATTTCTGGCCCCGACTGCCACGACAATTGCCGGCGAGCAGGCCACATATATGAGTTATGGCAACGTCCTCGTCCAGCTGCTCCACCCTTTCCCCGCCACACATGCGCAATGGCAATGGCTCACCTGACTGAGAATACCCCTCCAACCTGGCCACCTGCCCACCTGAGCCCCCCACCTGTACCCCCCACTGTACACCCCCCACTCCAGATGCAGTGCGTCTGGCGCGTTGTGCGGTAAATACGCTTTATGGGCTCCCGACAACGGCAACAACAACGACTGCTCTATGCTAATTACGTCATGGGGACGACGCTTCGTACCTAATTTTGCATTGTGGGAACCGAAAACTGGAAATCCAAGATACCCCCGTTTGCGTCCGCCTTGCATTTTCCAACTGCGACGCGGCAATAAAAAAAATGGGCACTGCTGTTGCCGCAGCACCCAAACAAGCAACAAACAGCGGCAGCAACTGTTGCTGTTGCTATTTAAGCAAATGTGTCGCAGCCAAAGCCAAAGTCGCCGTTTGCTGTTGGTACACAGCAAGAAAAGAAACACAGCCTAACAAGACAGTTGATTTAAAATGTTTATAAATCTAAATCTAAATATTTGATTGGTGTAATTTTTTTAACATTCTTAGCTAAACAATTTAAAACTTTTTTAATGAGAAGTTGAAGTTCATTTAGATATTTGTGCACGTAGGAAAGCTTAAAGCAACTGTATTTGGTAATAAAATTTTAAGTCTAAGACCAACTATTTTACCATCCAAAATGTTTTTTTAATAATAAAGTAGCATTTATTTTATATGGTCCTATTAACATAAGGCAAGTTCAAGTTTCATAGCTGCCAACAATTTTTTTTTAATTCAGATATACATCACTTTTATATGTTTTTAAAACCCAAACTTTTTAGACCCAAACTTGTCTAATTCACGATTAATTAAACTCCATATACAAATTTCTTTCAGTGTGCTGCTGGCGTCGCTGCCAATATCGACGACTTGGTTGTCGCATATAATGACTTTTTCGACTTGCAACTTCTTGTGGCTTTGCGCTTTTTTATGCTTTATGCGCTCGCTTTGGTCTCGTCGGCTGGTCAAGCATGTGGCGATGCTGATGCTGATGTTGCTATTGCTATTGCTGCTGGTGGCCATTGGATAGTTTCTAGTTGCCTTCTTTGTTGCAGGAGGCAGCAGCAACAGCAGCAGCAAAAACAGTTGCTGTTTGTTTGCCGTGTGTGGCATGCAGCGACTACCTGGCCACTTGCTGCCGCTGTTATTATGGTTGCTGGTGGCAAGTTGAAATCATTTTCGTGTGTGTGAAAATATTTTGCGCCAGGCCAGCAACATTTTGAATGCAGACTGCATATGCAACATCAGCTATAAGGTTTAGCAAGCAAGTGTTAATCTGGTATATTTTCAAATCTTAAAATTTTTAGTACTTTTAAGACATTATACCATCATGAATATTTTTTGAAAAATGTCTGTATAACTAGTACCACCGGTATAAGCGAATTAGAACTGTGCTTCCCTTTTTAGTTTGTTTGGAAATATGTTTTGATAATGGGCTACTTCACTGATTAAAATTATTAGTTAATTGTTATTTTATATAATTTCAATAAAGTTGAAATATATTTGTATTGTATGATTGTATAAAAGCTAAGTGAATTTTATTAAAAGTTAAGATTAATTTAGAAGCTAAGAAGAATACCGACTTACAGCTTCAAAGGTATATAAAATTCTATTATATATAAGGGTATATAAACTTCGAATTTCTTGAGTTAACTTGCTGTTCCGTCTTAAACTAAAGTGAGTATTGCTTATATGAATTCAAATATAAACAGCAAATAATTAAGCCAAATACTAACAAATACATATTTAATTAACCCCCTTAGATTCCACCGTTCATAACAAAAACCGCCTGTCAACTAAATTCCTGCACTACGTTTGACCATCAACAATGCAAAAAAGTGAACAAAAACGCCTCAATTATGACGCATTATGTCAGGCACTCGCTGCTGTTTTCATTTTTAATGAAATATACTCATAAATGTCGTTAAGTGCTTTGCCAAATACTTGGCGGGCAAAAAATGCGAATTAAATGCGCAAAAAAATTACTTTTAGACACATTTAAATACCATTTAAATAGCTTTTGGGGCACAAGGTGAAGCTGGGTTTGAGGCTGGAGTTGGTGGCCAACCAACCGGTGGCAGTGGCGACTCGACTTGCGAAGCCTGCCCCAGCCACAAATTTGTAGCCAGCGGCGACGAATAAAATGCCGCACAAAAATGCTGCTAAAAATGCAACTCCAACTTGTCCGAGAGAGCTGTGTGCGTGTGTTAGTGATTGTACACCAGGTGTATGGGTGTGTGTGTGTGTGTGTGTGTCGGTGTGGGCCAAACAAAGCTTGGGAACCAAAAAGGCCAACACGCGCGCTGAAACGTGGCCAAGTAGCCAAGCATCCAAGTATCCAAGTATCCAAGTGGCCAAGTGGCCAGTGGGCAGGCGCGCGCGTTGACCGGCGGCAATTTCGATATAAAAATTTTGTTTTAGCACACGGTCACCTTGCCGGCCGGCGGAAATTCACAGGGGGAAAAAAAAAGAAAAAGACACAAACGACTACAGATTGGATGCAATTTAGTGGCCACTTCCGCCAGTAACACAACCTCTTCTCTTCATCACATGGCATACATCATTTTTGTTCGGGGCCAGCGGCCAAATGTGTCCTGGAATTTCCGCTGCTTAGCGCTGGGAAATCCCTATGTGATCACGCCAAGTAACGAATTCGCCACAAGGACACTGGCCAGGGGTCAACAGGGAATTTCCGGCCAGACATGTGGCCCATTACCTGCTGCTGGCCCTAAAAACTCCTGACTCCTCGGGGCGGAGTCTCAGATTAGGCGATTTTCCCACACGCAGGTACGGGAATCGGTAACTTCGACACTTCCAATAAACTCCATAAAAGAGTTGTTAGGGCTTTATTGAGTCAACACATCGATGGCATCGATGGCGGATTAAGCCATTCAGCGGAGGCAAACAACTTCATGCGATTATGAGCGGGAAATGGACTAAATCGGCAGCTAAAATGAAAATATGGCCCCACAGCAACAAGGGTAGCTGACGAGAACGGGGGATTCGGAGGAAGATGCACAACTGACTGCATACTTACACACTGAGAAATTAAAGCTACCACTATTTGATGAATTGAAATATTAATGGACTTTCAATACTTATATAGAAACAAAATATTATGAAAGTAAATTTAAAGTATTTTATATAGCTACAAAACAGAAAAGGTAATATATTTAGATCGATTGATGTTTTAATACCTGTTCTTTTAAAAATATATTGTATTAACTCTTGTTAAGTGTAACCAAACATATAACGTTAAGTATTTAAAAAACATTTCAAGTATAAAATATTCACTAAGTAATCGATTAGAAAATATGGTTTTCTGTTTTTTTTTTTAAATACGAGGGTGTGCAATATAAATATATATTTTAATAATATAATAACTATCTAATATGTTATATATGCTTTAAAGTAATAGGTGTGCTTATTAAAAATTTAAGGTCTGATCTCTCCCAATAAAATCAGCATCCTTGGTCAGTTAATTTCGATCTCCTTCCCCAGTTTTTCCCTGTGCACACATGTGGTCGATATCAAAGGCAAATTTCTCAACGTGCCATCGCGAGTGCTGGCAAAGGCGAATTCAGAAGGCAGACAGTGCGACAGAGCGATCCGGCTATCCAGCGATCCAGCGATTCAACGATCCAAAGATCCGACGAAACGACGACCAGGATGGCTTGCAATTTGATGCAGGGCGCTGCGAATTTGCCGGGCAGGGGGTGACAGACAGTTTAATATACAGATACAGAGGAGGAGCCCGCCTTGATACCCAAGACCCAGAACAGAACCGAACAGAACAGAACAGAACAGAACAGACCAGACCAGAGCCACCGGATCGAGGAGGTGTTGCTGCCTCTGAAGGAGATAGATGAGCGGCCGCTCGACTGGCATGTGGAATTATTAATGTTTGATGTAATTAATGCGTAATTAAGATAGCCAGTCGAGGAAAGGACAGTGGATGGCCAGGGCAGCGATCGTGAACTCGAGTGTTTAGTGGCATGACTAGCCTAGTTTAACCAGGTGAAATCTGGGCAAACACAAAAACTAGGGGGAAACGATTTTGGCCAATCAGTATACTCCGCCCACCGTGTTTTTTCTTTTTTTGGTTTGGAGTTCAAAGCGTTGGAGCCGCCAACGCAAATTAAATTGACTCCGCAGCCGAAAATTGGTATGCGACTTGCTGGGAAGCTCGTGCTCCCAGCCAACCATTAGCTGTGAAAATGATCCATGGGAAACTAATAATGAGTCCACGCTCGGCGAACCGAAATGATTTTTCAAATATCAATCAATTTCAATATCTATCTGTGCGTCGTTCGTCCGCTCGGCCGCTCGGTTGCCGACTCTTTTGGCCATTAATCTTGGCCGCGTGCGCAACTGTTGAAGCGCTTTTTTGTTTTTGTGGAGCAGAAGGTGGCCGAGGGCAGTGCGATTATGCGGGCAGAAATTAACAGCCAGCCAAAACAATTAGTCCGTCTGAAAACATCTCTTATCATTTATCTTTTCACGAATGGCGTTTTGTTTTTGGCTTTGGTTTTGGCTTTGGTATTTTGGAATGTGCCGCAAGTGCCGCGAAAATTAACGCATATGCTGAATGGCTAATTGAGGCAAAGTTGAGTTTGGCAAAAGGCAGTATATTAGCTATGTATTGAGGCTTGTAAATGGATTAGACTACGAAACTTGAGGTTTCCAGCGGGCAACTTGTAACAAGTGTTTCATAATATTCTTATTAATTTTTGCTTTCTGGTAGGGTATTCAAAATTCGCCCTGGCCCAATTAAGCTTGGACTTAAGTGCTTGAGGAAGCGCCACCTGAGGGGGCCTTTGATATCGCGCCGACACAGATCTGGACCCATTGATCCATCGGTCCAATAAGAGACCTTATGAATGCCAGGCGGTTTATCCATTTGGGCGCTGCGATTGCGATGCACAAGCAGCACATGCACCCGGCAATCAGATTATGTCACATCCGCCGCGAGTGGATGCTCGAGTGGATAGATCGGAACAGAGGGGCCCATTGATCGCCCGGTTCCGTTTTCGTTTTCGTTTCTATCTGGCCAAGATTGCTCCATTAGCGCCACTCGCGGATGGACCAAAACCCGGCTGCTGCTGCTGCAACTAAACTGAAATGCAAATTGCAGGCAGGGCTAACAAGCAGTGAGATTTTCTCGTTGGTTTATTTTCCGAATTTACTATTTCAGGGGGGGAAGCTCTGTGCGTTTGGTTTTTTGGCAAGCCGATGGCGGCCAAGATGTCTTCCTACTCTCAAATGGCTTTCAGCTGCGTGATGTTGATGCTGTTGCTGCTACTGCTGCTGATGTTGCTGCTGTCGGCGCGGCCAGAAATAGCATAAAACTCATAAACGAGGCAAGCGAGTCGAGTCGCGAAGGCAAGGCAAGGAAACATGGCATGCCATTTGAAAATTTCATTTCGTTATAATTTTCTATTTCCCGCATGCCAAACGGCCCGCCAGCCAAGTCCAAGTCCCAAGGGGCCCCTACACTCTGCGAAAATGCCAACGAACTTGCTCTAAAAACTAAGAAGCCTCTGGCAATTGTCGCCCTCATGGCGGGAAAATATTCTAAGCAACTGAAAGGCTTAAGAACTTAGGAGACTATGAGTTTTAAAATCCATTGGTTAATTTACTATCCACATTTCTTCACACGCTTCAAAGAAGTTTATGTTACCATAATTAACATAAGCCATGGCCCTTAAAAGTTTAAAACAAGTCTTTTAATAATTGAATAAAATTAAATTAAACTAAATACAACTTGAATCTTTAATAATTAATTGTATTATACAGTCAATAACTTGTACAACAAGAACAACAAACAAATTTGAAAACATAAATTTCTAAAAAAAAAACCCTCTTATGTATATGTCCTAAGCCTTCTTCTTTGAGAATGGAAAAAAAAGGGACTACGAAATGTTTTTTTTTTGAGTGCAGTCCACGGTTGAGGAGCCAGAAAGGGGACGGGGCAGACGGGGCTGGGCTGGTCAGAGAGCTAAGACAACCCCCTTTGCACTTACTACCTAAACGAACCAAGGTTCGTCGTCTAGCGCCGCCATTCATACTTAATTACAAAAAAATACAAAAAAAGTAAAAAATCAACTAGAGCCATCACAGACAGAAACTAACGAAAAGTTGTCTCTTCTCTGGCGTGACGCTAAATGAGCTGCCCGCCCCATCCCACCTTGGTGGAAAATCGTATGACCAGGTAGACCAGACACCCCAAAAAAGATGAGATGAGCTGAGAAATGATGAATTGTGGGTGCCGTTGAGTAAGTTTGTCGCTTCCACTCGTAGGCGTTGACCTAAATATGCGAACTGCGCTGTGTCGTCGTCGTCGCCGTCGCTGAAAAGCATTTTCCGCTCTGGCGTTTTCTTTCTGTTTCGTTTTGTAATCGCTTGCCAAACACATTTTCCATTTTCCAACAAGTGCAACCGGAGTGGAGAACCCAGAAGAGAAAACCGAAACGAGAGACGCGGGTTATCCATGCCCAGCTACATGGGTAATGGAATCGCAGCAGTCAAGGTTCTCTGCGGTGTGGTTTTACTGTAGAACACACCAGGTATTGCTTTTCTCAATGAAAAATCTTGTCGAGATTATTAGTGCTTTGGCAAGGTGACAAAATAGAGACCGCAAAAAAAATTAATATTCAATGCTGCGTGCAGCACAACAAGTGACAAATAATTATATAATACAGCGGCAAACAAATCTATATTTTAAGAGCACCGTATAATTAATATTACGTTTTGTCAGCCCCTGCCAGTTTGTCTCCGATTTCCGATAGCAAACAGAAAAACAAAAAACAAAACAACAAAAAACAAACCAACACAATAAACATTGGGAGCTAAGCTGATGATTCTGCTTCGACTCGGTCTTCTGCCAGATCAAATCATGTTTTATGAGCAGCTAATTTACTTAACACCTCAGCAACAATAGCAACCACAGCAGAAGAACAAACCGTAGTAGCCCCGCAGCAGCTAAATACAAAAGATGTGACTTTTATTTATTTTTCACATGGCCTTTTCTTTGTTTTTTTTTCCCTCCGCTTGTTTTTTTTTCGCATATTCAAGTCACACTCTTGGCGCAGAGTGACGTTCACGGCGTGGGTGTAAATTGGGCATAAAATGAGACCAGTTAATTCATGATACTACCGATTCAGTCAGGTTCGAAGGCATTTTAATTGGTTTCAAGCAGAGCGCGAGCAGCGTCGTCACACGGGGCGTATGGATAATAAACCCCTGTCTTCGCGGCCACCGAAATAGTTCAGGTTGCAAAGTAACCGATCCGATTCGATTCAGATTTTTTGATTGATCTCCACGATTTGATTCCATTTTGGGGCTTTGATTGGGCTGAGATTTTAACGATCCGGCTGACGATCTTCGGGCTTTATGGCCCCATATGCAAATTGGCCTGTTGGCCAGCGTAGAAATTGGCAAAGTGAAAGGAGTTGACAGATTTCGGTCTGCGCCTGTGTGGGTGGATTGATTAGTATGCATTTTGATGAGTAATCGATTTTGTATACGAGTTGCGGTAGCTCGCAACTTGCGAATCGATTCCCAAGCATTTGCTGCGCTCGCAGTCAAAATAAATCAGGCGGGGCAAAAAGTAAATATCCTGTTAATGCTTTATGTTCTTCATTGATGAGGTCTGGGAAGCCGGATAAAAGAAAGAGAAGCGAGCAGCGAAGGCAGAAAGTAAATAAACACCAGATAATAAACCCAAAAAGACAAAGCCCGAGAGAACAGCTGATTGAAGCTGATTTCGGTTACGAAGGGGGGGATCCGAATAGGGTTGGGTCTTCGAGGGGGGTTTTCACTGTACGTATGTGCATATGGGGGATCTCGGGAATACCAGGGGGTTTTCCTCCATCTCCGTGTGCGAGAGCCATGACGGAAGAGCCAGAAGCTGAAAAAGCAGCGGCCAAGGAGCGAAGTGGGGAGAGAAAATGAATTAAAAATCTAATTGCGCCCGCGAGAAACAAAGCACAAAATCCAAGAGGGAGAAGACAATAAAGACAACAGCAACAAAAACAAATAAATAAAAAGAAAGGAAGTTAGCATCGGCTACTCGAAGTTTATATGCCCTTGCAGGCATATTAAAAACCTGATTAGTCGGATAACTCTTAAGCAAGCTTTGAGATATAAATGAACCAATTTTGACAGATTCCTTCTGTTAGATACTCTCAGGCGGTTTTGAATGAATCCAGCTCAATGCCATGCTTCCACAAAAACGACAAATTTTTGCTTGAGTTAACTGATAATCTCTGAGAGAATTATATATAATTTTATATATAATTTAAGCAGTATGTTTTTTAAACTTGGTCCTTAGGAACTTTATATTTTATTTAATTATTTATTTTATTTTCAATTGAACTATCACAGTGCTACAATATTGTCTTAATACCAAAAGCTATTAGACTAAATAGGTATTTAGACTAAAAATATATATACTGACAGACTGCTGATCAAAGTACTTATACCCCCTAAAAAAGGGTACAAAAAGAAAAGCAAGGCAAGGGCGAAGCAAAGGCGAAGAAAGGCGGGGGCGGCGACGAGGGGCGGGGCCGGGTGATCGCACTTAGTCGCATTACAGACGCAAAACTCCATGAACCGCGACGCAAGAATAATTACAACAACAGCAGTGGGAGAAGAACTTAGGGTTGGGTTCAGTCCGCCAACCGCAAAGGTCGAATGCAGACAACAACAACAATAATAACAACAACAACGTAGACTGACACGACGACGATGACGTTGTGAGTTGCACATGGAAGCTAAAGAGCTAAAAAGCTAAAAAACTAAAAAGACGGGCGGGCAGAAATGAGTTTTCAAAGTTTTTCCCACTTCTTGGGGGAGGCCGGGAAGAAGCAGAAACCCGGGGGAACCGCGAGTAAAGTTAATGCGAATTTAATTAAAATGTGCAACTAGCAACAGCAGCAGCAGCAGCGGCGGCAATAATAAATTCTAGATGTGAGCATATTTGTTGCCCGGCAACCAAATTGAGCCGGGCACAAAGAAAGAATCCAGTGGAAGAATCCGAAGAAGAAGACCAGGGCCTAGACCTGCAACTCAAAAAAGAAAAAAAAAACTGCAATCGACCAGGCGCATGCGCAACGTTTGCCAGTGTGAGTGTGTGTGTGAGTGTGTGTGTGGCAGTAGTATTATGGTGTATGTGAGTGTATTGCATAAAATTATTTCGGTCTGGTGAATATTAGCAGAGCGTGAAGTTGGCAAATAAGAAATTCAGCTGCAAAAAAGCAGCTAAATTTCATTTAACAACAATAAGACGATGAGAAAGAGCCAGCTGCCACTGCGGCAGAGAGTTAGAGAGAGAGAAAGAAAGAGGGAATGAGAAAAAAAAAAGGTAATGGGAGAAAGAAAGGGAGCAACTTTAAGGAGATTTTTATATCATGTCTTATAGACGAAAACATTATTTCCCAGATTTCAAGCCAGAGAAATGGGTTCAACGATCGATCACATTATGTAAACTGTTTACAACATTTACCAAAACTTAAGTAAGAATCTTCGGACCAAACCAAAATAAGGTATCAGAATCGAATTTAATCATATTTCTTATCATTATAAATGTTCCCAAGGAAATCTACTTGTTCTGCTAAAATCGTAGACTCTTCTATATATTCAATCATTAATTTACAAAATTACCTTTATTTGTTTATAAAAAATAACTAATAATAGAATTTAGTTTAAAATTCTTTATAACTAAAGCCTTTTCGTATTAACTTTTCTTGAAACATTTTTCCAGATAAAGTCACTCCCCTTGAACTCTTTTGAAAAATATTAAACTATTGCTGTTTGGGAACCCACATTCAATATTGCACTTGTTACTATATTTACTGAATAAGTTATCATTTTGCTATTAGTTTAATAAATGTAATAATGTTTCCATTATAAAATCAATTCTACAGTTTTTTGTAATCTTAAAAATTTTCAAATATTAAAAATATTAAGGGAATAAGTTCTGTAATGTTTAAAATCGAAATCCACTCACCATAATTTTCGCTCACAGCCATTTTGACCGATTTGATCACCGAGTGCGTGACCCTGATGGGCTGGCCGAGGATGGTGAAGTTGCCGGGATTGGTCTGCTGCACGAACATCATGTAGGATATATCCGAGGCCTGCTGCAGATCGTTTCCGGATCGGAGCAGGCCCCGCGGCAACAGGCGCTCCCTGTAGATGTCACACTCGCCGCTGGTGTTGCTCAACGCGAACTGCAGTCGCACCAGCGTTGGCAGTTGCAGGTCATGTTGCTGCTTGTACACCTTCTGCACCTTCATTGTGGCCGAGAAGTTGACCCGCCGATCGGCGGACATCGACTTGAAGACGCCCTGAAAGACGGTGGGCGCCGCATAGGCCAACTGGGCGGGATCCCGGGCGGAACAGTAGCGATCCGATCGCTGGTGACCCCGATGCTTCCGCTGGTGCTTCCTGCGCTGCTTATTCTGTTGCTGCTGCTGCTGGTGGTGATTGCTCTTGTGCTGATGTTGCAGTTGACGCTGCTCCTGCTGCTGTTGCTGCCGCTGGCGGCGATGATCGCGCTTATCCTGCTGCAACTGCTGCCGATTGCCGGGGTGATGTTGCTGCCGGCTGCCGTTGGTGTTGCTGCCGTCGCGTCGACTTCGCGCCGCCTGCTCCGGACTGCGATCCTCCAGCTGGCTGTCTGGCACTTCGTAGGACTCGATGAGATAGCTCTGTACCGCCCGCGTGCTGTAGTTGCTCGGCGGCGGCGCTAAACTCTCTTGCTGATGTTGCTGATGTTGCTGCTGCGTTGGTTGAATGTGACGACGCATTTTACTGCTCGCCGCCTCGATGGGCATGCCATTGAATAATAAATTATATATTTGACTATTGATTAACGTATTTGGAACTTTTTGCATTGACTGCTGCTGTTGCTGCTGCTGCTGCTGCTCTGGCACGGCAGCAACATGTTGCTCCTGCTGAGCGGCTGAACTGCTGCCGGCGTCGAATACTGTTGCTGGCTTTAACTTAACATTGCTACGGCTACTAAGACTATTGCTGGTGCGGCTGAGCAGCCTACTTAAGATATTGTTGTCGATGTTGCTGCTACCACTGCTCTCGGCGCTTTCACTGCTCCCGCTGCTGCCATTATCCGAAGTCAGTGGTATATAGTAGCTGCTTTCTTCGGCACTGGCACTGCCTTCCCATAATCTTGGCTGCTGTTGTTGTTGGTGTTGCTGACGCTGCTGTTGCTGCTGCTGCGTCGTCATCGACGACGACACACATGTGTTTAGTAGCAACATGTAGCTGATAATTAGCAATATCAATGGCATTAGTTGCTTTTTTGTTTTTAGACTCCATTTGCGCAAATGTTGCGCATACATGGCGTCCTCCAAAGTTGTTGCTGCTATTGCCCCGACTTTATGTACAAAATCTCGATAGCGAGTGTTGTTGCTGCGTGTTGCTGCTGCTGCTGCTGCTGCGGTTTGCTGGGTGTTGCTGCTGCGGCTGCTGCTGCTGCTGCTGTTGAGGGGTTGGTGTGTCCTGTGTCCTTGCGATTTGCCTAGTCGTGACAAATGTGACCGTCGCTGCCTCGTCGTTGTGGCTTGTCGTATTTCCGTTTATCCTGCAAATACTTTCGATAGTTTCGTAGCATTTTGAGCGACAGCAGGGGCAAGAGAGAGACGGACTGTTCGAGGGGAATAGAGAGGGGGATAGTGTCTTTCGGACTGGTCTAACACACTGTATTCCTAGCATTAATTTATGAACACTTGGCCGCACTCGTTAGTTGCTTTTGCTTTTGCTGTTGGTTTTGGCTTTGCTTTTGATGTTGCTGCTGCTGTTGTTGCTGTTGCTGCTGCTTGTGGTGACTCATTTTTGTTATCTGCCCAGAATTTCGCCGCGTTTCACTTGAGCGATCGCCAGGAGTCGACGCACGGCCACGCCCCGCTGCACGCCCCCTCAATTGAACGGGCCTAAGGTCGCGTGGCGTTTGATTTTTCCCCACTTTTCTTCACGAGGTTTTTCACGCGCGCGATCTTTTCGTCTCGTCTCGTCTCGATTCGTGTTCGTTTGCGTATTCGGATTTGGGTTCGGATACTCGGTTTCGGCTCTAGCTTCGGCTGCCGATCAGTCGTGTGCGTATACGTGTTGCTGCTCTTGTAATTGTAATCCTCGCCGCCAGATATACGATAATGTTTGTCTGGCCGTATACGCGATCTCTCGTCTATATGGTATAGCCGTAGCCGTAGCCGTAGTCGAAGTCGTAGCCGTTGGCCGTAGTCGCAGCCGTAGTCTGATTCACGAGTCTTTTCTGGCACACACACCGCCGCAGATCAGATCTCTGATCTCTGATGACGATGATGATGATGGTGTATGGCGTATGGTGTGTGGTGTATGGTGTATCGTGTATGGTGGATGGTGGATGTTGGATGGTGTTTGGTGATGATGATGTGCGATATAGCAGACGCGGACACTCAAACGTATCTCACGGATACGGATACACGGACGGGGCACACACAACACACACGTCTTCTAATTTTAGACAAAAGTAATTATAAAAGAAAAAACAGAGCAGAGTGCGCCGCGTTCAGCTTATACGCATATATATCTTCTACTTTGGCTATACGTATATACCCGCATCTGCTGGTGTATTTGTGTAACTTTTCGATGTCTGGGTGCTCACTAGCCGATTATATAGAAAAGTCGTCGCAACAGTCGGCTCTAGACATATATATTTTGTGCATATATATATGCAACATGGGAACGCACACAATCACACGCGCGGGAACGAGAATCGATCGTTTTTGTTTTATATATCTGTGCGTATATACTAGTGTATATAAATGTACATAAACCAAGTGCAGACAGAAGTTGTTGCTTCAGGGAAGCCACAATCTATGACGATGCTCCCGTTGTTGTTGTTTAATTGTTGTTCTTCTATTGTAGTTGTTGTGTTAGCCACTGCAGTTTTTTTTAGATTTATTCCACAAAAAGTCCTTTTTGCACCGGGAATCACTGATCCGGCTTTTTATCGCACACTCGTAACGAAACCGAAAGTCCTTTTACATGATCGATCGATTGGTTGGTTGGGTGCTTGGTTGCTTGTGTTCGATTTGTTCGGTGGGTCACTTCAGTTACTCCAGCTGATGAAATTCGCTGGGAACTCTTTTTTTCTTGTATTTATCGAATTTATTCAGCCGACTTTTCACACAGAATTTCACTGATTTCAAAACACTCCACTCGATCTGCAGTTGTCTGGGTGATCTTTTATCAACGCCCTTTGAGTGTCTGAACAATAATATTTGGCTATCTTTCGGATTGCCGACAATCGCGCGCCCGTTCCGTTGCCGTCGAATGGTTTCTGCGGACTGTCGGTGGAAACTAACTGATTGTGTACGTTGGTTTAAAATTATTCTTTTTTCTGCTCCTAAAACAGGCGGAATTTCGTATAATTCTTTTTTTCTTTTGGGAACTCGCTCTACGGAGCGACACAGGTCTGCTCGATTTGACGCCGCGAAAACGACTCGAACGTAGCGCAGCGATGCAGAGCAGAGCTGAAAAATTCAAAACGTATCTCACGGATACGACTCAAACGTATCTCACGACTCGAACGTATCTCACTGGTCGGCATGTGTTCGTCTGCGTTCGGGCGGGTTCGAATGTCTTCGGCACTCTCTTTTCGCTCAAACGCCGAGTTTCCGCTCCAAAATTTTCTCAAAGCATTGCTTTTCTCTTAAGCATTTTCTCAGCCTTGCAATTTTATCTCAAAAATTGCGAGTGAACCGTTTGTTTACTTTATATTAATTAATTTAAGGCGATTTGCGGTTAACAATAGGGATTGTTAACTTACATTAAAATTATGCTGAAATGTGTTTTCATAAGATTTCGTTATATTTCTTACAGGAACTTTTTTACAGATCTTTACAAGCGATTTAATTGCATTTGATGAAGTGTTATTGATTTTATATTTCTTGATTATCTTATTTCACTTTTCTTTTGGTGATCATTTCAAAAATGTTATTTTTATTTTGTACCCAGTTCTTCTCTCTCGCCCTTGCTTTTTGAATAAGGATATCATACCTGTATAAAATTTATTTATAAAGAACCACTATTTACTTTGTGCAAGTCTTAAGTTTTTGTGAACTTTAAAATTGCAATACTCTCGTTTCACTTTAAGGTTCAAATTGAACTAAAAGTGCAATCGATCTGGTTGGCTTTTTTATAGGTGTCAATGCAACCCATCCTATAGACAAATGTAGATAAGAAGTTAGTTTTTATTGGTTTTTGCGGCGATATATGTTACTCATAATCACCGAGCTTCTGATAGGCTACTGACAGCCCTTTTCAGTCGAACGGTATCAGATAATGATTGCTCATATGGATAGAGGGCAAGTCCTAGTTTAATGAGTCATTTGTAAATAGATTCAAATAATTATAAAGGAGTGTGCTTATGGTATGCTTGAATAAGTTAAAGTAACTGTTGTCGATTAATTTCAATTTTCACCGTAAGAGTTCGGTATAATTGAGTTTTATTCTTTGAAAAACTAGATATATCAACAAACAATTTATAATAGTTTATAATATAAATCTAAAAGATCACATACGAAATAAACATATATAAAATATAAATAAAATTGAATTTTTATAGGGATAAGATAACAGAAGTCTTCTTTACACACTAATTAAATAAATAAACATCTACCGCTTAAAAACTGTAAATGTAAACATTTCATAGATTTAGCTAATCGATCTGTCCATAAGAACTTAAGAACCCATTAAAACTAGCCTATCTTAATGTAGTTTGACCATCATCTAATAGATCTTCGCTCAACGCTTTCGTTTGTTTTGGCTATGGTTCCGCTTTTTATATTATCTTTTGGTGACATATGCGGTGAGCAGTAGTTCTTCTGGTAGCTCAGCTTTTTTCCCATGATTATTTGCTTTATTGTCAAATGTCAAGCCCACAACGGCCGCTACAGAAACAACAAACTGCGGCAGGTGATTCCGCCCAGCGCTTGGGAGTCGTGTAAACTTAACGTTTTTTTTTTTACTCGCCCCAGCTGCTGATGTTTCACTCGCTGTTGTTGTTGTCAAACAAAGCTTCCACTTGTTCTACGCACTGCGCATAACAATAAAAGAAACTGACAAAAAAAAAACAAGAGGAAAACATATCAGGGAAAGGGAGGGGGTGCAAAGGTGGGGAAACAGTCGCGGTGACAAGTGCGACAATTGTAAGAAAAACCAGAAGCATAGAAGGGTTCGAAGTCGGCCACTTGTGACGGAGCTGGGCCAACTTGGTCTGCGTTGTTGCCAGTTTTTGAATGACAAAAAACAAAACAGGTACTTACCCTACTAACCGCAACAAGCCAGCTGATAAGGTTGCAAAAATAGCTCGACCGAATGATAGTGCTTACTTCCTTATCGATTAGCTCACCTAGTTCCTACCCAAAGTAGCCCGAAAGCGGAAATAAAGCTTAGCACCTGTCGCCGGTGTTCTGTGCTTAGAGTTCAGAGTTCGGGCAGGTAGATTGGTAGGCACATATTTGGAAAGCTGCAAAAAGACTCCAAAAGAGACTCCATTGTGCTGAAGGAAGTGCAGGAAGTAAACGTTGGACAAGCTGCATAATCCATGGATCCACCGTTCTGCTGACGACAGACAACAGCTGCCAGGCGCAGCGTCATTGTATCATCAACAAATACCCACATACACATACACATACACATACTCACAATAACAACAAGAGTAGCAAGCCAAGCCCACAAAAATAACAAACAAGAAAACATGGAAACATTTTCCAAAAGCAATTTCAAACTGCGCGCAGGCGCAAACATCCAATCCAATTTATCGTCACGGGGGAGGCCTTCTAGATGGGACAGAGTTGGGAAAACAAACCGAAGGAAAACAATCTAAATTGAATTTCCACTAAGCAGCTAAAACCCTTCAGAAGTAAAGTACAACTCCAACTTACAATGGCAAAATGAAATCAAATTACTCAAGAAGCCTGAACATAAACAAAACACAATTATTTTAATTTTTGGAAAAACATGATTCTATTTATAATCATTAAATAATTTTCGCCATATAATATCTCATCATTAATTTGGTGATTTTCGACCCTCTAATGTAAAGAAAAACAAAACAAACTGAACTTGGCCACAGGAATATTAACTTTACTTCACATAGATTAAGGGTATTTAAAGCCTAACTAATACGCAAAACTAACAAACGATTCTTCTGCTTGACATTACATAACACAATGTGTTTTTTAATAATTCCCGAAAAGGCTTCGTAAATTTTAAATTCATATTTTTGTTTTTTTTTTGCTGTAAGCCCAAGAGGCATATATGAATTTTCACATAAATGAATATTCTTATGATCCCACAAATTCTGGGGCAAATCATAGATAAAATCCATAAACTTATTAAAAAAGTCGAAAAATCTTTTACAAAATTAAGTGTTTTAGACCTGTTAACGGTTTTACAAAATTTGGAATACTCTTTTTATTATTGTATATATGAATACAAATATTTTCTTTAACATTTCATTTTAAGAGCTTGATTGACGTTTATTTTAATACTGCCTAAATTAATTTGCCAAAGCTCGGTTTTTTTTTCGTTTTTTCAATGGAAATCGATTTCTGTCGATAAGGTCTAAACGCAACGTCACAAGTTCGCATTTCAATTATATTTATAGATTTTTATGGCTAAGACTATAGGAACAAACCTTTCATATTGAGCGATCGATTTGATAATAGCTTATTCATTTCGATAAGGCTTGCTTGTCTATTTGGCAATCTAACTCACCCGATTTGACTATTTTCTTGTCAGGCAGACTAATTACGGTAAAGGTAAATGAAATTCAAATTTGTTCGGTGATGCACTTGTTGCACACTGGTGGTGTTGAATGTTCGAGCAACAGGGTCTGGGTAACCGAAGACAAAGCCGTTATAGCACTCTGTGGCCCTCTGATCTCCAGCCAGCCTATATATCCCTCCACCAACTGAGACGCCGCTAAATTGTGTTAAAAACTCACCAGCCATCCAGTCATCCAACCAGCCAAAGTACAGAACGCAAAAACCTCAAGATCAGAGCTACCAGATAAACAACATGAGACAGAACGGAACGGAAAGTACGCTGGTAGAAAATGTTAGTAAATTGAAGTATTTAATACTCAATTAAACATTTGTCTTTTTGATTTTCAGCCATTGCGATATTTAGATTTATAAAATATTAAAATGTTACATTTTTAGATACTTAATTTGACTAATTTCTAAAAAAGATTTTAATATCTGAAATAGTTTATTTTAAACAAATAGAACCCAATTTATAGCCAATTACATTAATTGAAATATTTACATATAAATTTATGTATTTCTTTATGATTTGTGTTTAATATTATGATTTTATATATTACATAAATGCGATATGATATTTTGATTTTATAGCCAATATTTAAATTTATTATTTTTTTTGTTAGTGTAGGAAAGGAGCGAGCTGAACTTGGTGCAATCTTCCGCATTATGAGTAGCTAGCAGACGGCAAGAAAAGGCGAGGAAATGGAAGTGGAAATGGAAGTGGAAATGAAAATGCACTTGGCTTACACCAGCTCGGGGCAGGTTGTTAGTGGCAGTGGTAGCGGCGACATGTGGCCAGGGTATCTCAAACTGGGCTCTGTGACTGGGCTCTAATTTCAATTGGGTTTCGTGGTTGTGGAAATTATTCAACAGCGCTAAGTACGCCCAGAGACTTGGAACTGGAACTGTCCGTTTGTCCGTATGTCCGTCCGTTTGTCTCTTATTTTATTTAGTCTGTTTTTTCTGTGTGGGGGGGCACCCACGCGTGACGTGACTCTTTGGTTTGGCTCTTCTATACCTGAGCCGCTTCCGTAAAAAGTTGCCGCCGTTGCCGTTGCCGTTCCCATTCCTGCTCCCCTTTCCCTTTCCCTTTCCCTTTTCCCAGGGCCATGGGTATATGGTATATGGGCATATTCCCTAACCTTACCTTACCTTACCTCACCTTACCCCACCTTACCGTAACCCCGTCCATCTGCTCTGCGGTTGATTCTCTTCAAGTGCATTGAAGCAAGTTGAAGGCTATTTTTCAACTTCAAATGTTTGCTAAATGACTTTTGATGATTTGTGGTGAGCCAGTGAGCCAGCCAGCCAGCCCGCCGAGTTTAACTCCGAGTTGAGGGTTGTGAGCAGGGGCAAGATAAATTAATGATTATATTTATTTAATTTCACTTCGGGCCAAGTGTTGACTTGCCGTCTAATTAGCCCCGGCGACCAGTGTCACTGAGCTGTTCCGGCTTGGATTATCTGCCCATTGGTCCGATAACTTTCCCCCCATTCGAAGTATCCTCAAACGATATGCCAGCCGATGAGCTGGCACTTTCGTGCTCAAGTGGATTTGAGTTGATCAAACATCATTAATGCCGATGCAAACACCATCCAAACTAAGCAAATATTGGATCATTGGCTTATCTAGGCTATGACTGTGACGTGCTCCCCCCAAAAACTAAGAATCGATTCACAATGGGGAATCTAATGGGCTGTCCAAAAGGGAAAAGCCCAGGTGAGTCATGCGGCCTATACAGGGAGGTGCTTTGATCGCCGGAGGACAATGAACGGTGGTGATGCAAAAATTTACTCGCGTGTCCACTTCGCCTAGGGGGAGGTGACAGCTCATCGGGGCGATCTGATAATAAACCGTCTGACGTTTGACATTTTTTGGCAAACTTTTTGTTTGGCAAACTCAAGCAAAAGACAACGACCAGACAGAAACAGAACAAAACAGAACAGTGGAGTCGAGTCGAGTCGAGTCGAGCGGTACGGAGACAGCGACACGTGAATTGCAGATAATCAGCGTCGTGTCTGGGCCTAAAAATATGCTCCATGTAATTAGCCCCGCCAAGAGGGAATGGTATTTTAAAACGGGCTTTTGAATACCCTAACTGTGCACCTTTTCTATTTATGAAAAATAAGACCGAATGTCTAATATTTTGTTATAAAACACATGGTTTAGAGGCAGTTTTATAATTAGCATATTTGTGATCCAATATTATAGTTGGAAGATTATTTAAGTAACACATTTTAATATATTTTTGAATAAGCTTTAATGTTAATGCTGCTTAATAAACATTTTGAAAAAACTTTTATTTATTTTTTATAAGATTTCATGAACTCAAAAGTAATTTGTGCAATAAATTTTCTTTAATATAGTTTTTTTTTTATTATTAATAACATTAACTAATAATTGAATTTTCTATTTATTTGTAAATTGACAAGATCTAATATTAATTTTATTATTTTAAGTTTATACTCATATATCCTGGCAACCCAAAATGTTTTCATTGTATATTATTTTCATTGCTAACTTTTAGGAAATAATAAATAGAAAATAAATAAACCCAAGCTAAACAATACAGATTTGATTTGCCGTTTTAGCTCTTTTCTGAGTGCAAAATAAGATCCACCTTTAAAGGGTATTTCAGATTCGTTGGATCACTGGCTGCTTTCCCTTTCCCATTTCCAGTCGCTGCTCCAGACAACAGCAATGTGGCAAAAATAACCAAAAACGTCTCGAGCCACACGAGTCACAATGAGGCGATGGATGGGCTATAAATAAAGAGTGGCAGACTCCTGAACTCCCGTGCAAGTAAGTGGAAGTCACAGCACAGCAGCATAGCCATCGCCCATAGATCGCAGTCATATCCATCTTCGTGCCTAAGACTCTAACTCGAGCACATGCCCCGTGACTCACACCGGTGAAATCCTCGACTAATATTTCAATTAGGCGACAAATATATATACATACCTATATTTATATATATAAATGAAAAAAAGAAACAACGAGCTGAAGCCGAGAGTTGATGACATGACCAAAGTTAATAAAAAGCGGCAGAAATGTGCCTTCGGGCTTCGGGCTAAATAAATTCCATGGGACCCTAGGTGGTCGAATATTTTAACACTACCGGGCACAGGCCGTCTGTAGGCAGCAGTAGGAGCTGTCTGACCACTGGGATCGCTATAAGATGGGGCTCGGGATAGGGATCGGGATAGGTATCGGGATCGGGATCGGTGGCAAATCTGTGGCGCTGGCGTCTGCCTTTTAATGTAGAAAACTAGTCGAGGCGCATAATTTACGACGGCCAGGACTGCAAAGTTAGCTGGAGAAGGAGGTTCCGGTGGAGTATGCAGGGGAAAACGGCGTTGACTTGACTTATCAATTTCACGGGAATCCAATCGATTTTTATATGAGAGCGAGCAGATAAACCGCAAAAATCAAGCAATAAAATCGCTCTGCCCAAGCCGCAACAACAAAAGCCAAATAAAAGCAACAACAGTGCAAAATGAAGAGCAGAGACAGAGGGCCAGAGGGGAACAGGGGGTTCGGGGGGCTCTGAGGGACTGGGGAGCTGGGACTGCGAAAATACCAAAACGGCAATAAATGGTGTTGATATCCCGCCAAGCGTGTGAAGACGCTAACGATGCCGCCAAAACTTGTTAACCACAAAAATTATTGCATGAGATGAAATAAATTAAGGTGGCGGCATCGGCATCGGCATCGCTCCGGCTGCACTACCAACACCACTGCCACCATAGGTACACCACCATCAGCGGCACCACCGAACAACCGAACCACCGAACTATCCGCGCTGCTTCCTATTCCTCGCATCCTTGCGGCGGCGACGACGGCGACTGTTCGTTCAGGCCGCCAGTGGCGACGACTCCCCTTGCCCCCTCTCAGCCCCCTCCTTCTCCACCCATGTGGCCATCGTCTGCTGGCCGTTGTTGTTGCTGCTGCTGCTGCTGGCGGTACATTCGTGTGTGTGTGTACTTTCGGGGAAGTGAAATGACAGACGCGGCGCAAGATGCAAATTTACCTATGGAATGTTGGCCAGGCCAAGCTGAGCTTGGTAATACGCTACAAAGGACCAATAACGAAACGAATAAAAGAAGTATGCTTAAAATTATTATAAAGAACGTGAGGTATATGATATTTTACACAGTTGGTTGAAGACCCTTGCTTGATTTGTAGATGAGTGTTTTGATTACTTTAGTTAGAAAGAAAAAAATAATTAAAATAACTGTTCAATATTTTTTTAAGCCTTAATCTTGCCAACTAAGCCGCTAAGCCCTTACAAAAAATGTATGTTAGGAACTTTGTAAGATTTTCATACTAAACTTTCTGACTTCTACTTAAATTTGCCTTTAAAAACATTTTATTGAAAATCATCTATAAATCGAACGATTAAGACATTCAAAATTGAAATTGATATTGCTAGGCAATTGGCCGATATTAGAGTGTCTGAGTAATTAAGAGTTTGCCTATGGCTTGTAATTTTAAATATTTAATTTTCTCAATAAGAGGAGGCTGGAAATTATCTGTCATCAGTTCAATTTCTTATCTTAAGGTTTTTACTTTTAAAAACATTTAAACAATGGATTTAATACAATTTCACATTTAATTAAAAAAATATTATGTGTATTCAATCAATAAATATTTGTGATTGTTAATCAGTTAGTTAAATGAAAAAATCTGGGGCTATTGCTGTTAAACTTAGTGACCATACATATAGTAATCTTTAAGTAGAGCACTGAATGAGTCCATGTAACCTTACACTTTTGGCCACAGCAGCAGACTCATTGCCAATGAGTTCAATTCTGGTCAGCACTCTCTTTTCCTCCCACTCACCCTCCCGCTCTCACCCCTCCCACAACAACAACAAAAAGAGCAACATCACAGGTCTCAGTAGGATCCCCACACCCGATGCCGTACCCAACCGATCTGAACCGATCCGTTCCATCTCCGTCCGCCAAGTCCACCAGTCCGCCAAGTCCGTGTCCGTCTGTCCCTCCGTCCGGCGGTGGACTCGAACTCGAACTCGGACTCTACGGCGCTGCCGTTTTAGCAACATTGCAATCATCTGAAAATTCCATTCCAATCAAATTAAAAACTGGCGTCTACCTTTTTATCATTTTCTTATCAGATCTCAAGATCTGCCGCAGCGATGCCTTCTGCTGTGCGCCTTTTATGCGAATACCATGTGGATGGTATGGGGGTATTATTGGGATGGGGATGGGGATGGGGTTGGGGATGGGGATGGGGGTTGGGGATGGGAATGGGGCAAAGTGGATGTGGATGTGGTTGTTGGGGATGTGTGGATGGGTCTGTGGTCCCTGTTCCTGTCCCTGTCCCTGCTTTTCTGTTGCCTTCGACTTGGTCTCGCTGAAACTCTGACTCTGTTTCTGGCTGATTTGTTGTTGTTTTTCGTTTACTTATATTTTTTTTTGGTTCGCTCTTTTTTTTTTATATAATAAGCAGATCTTTGTCCCAAAGAAACCGTGGCCATAATATATCAATATAAACGCGGCGGAGGAGCTGCTGGCGGGCAGGGGAGGGGAGCGGTGGGGAGTGGAGGGGAGGTGGGCCAAAAAGGCGTCCATGAGCGCCTGGGAAGCAAAGCACATTCATGGCCTGGTCTGGTTTGCTTTTGAGCCAGGACTGGACGTTGACTTCGTTACTTTGGAGGGGGGGATATCTGGAAGGGGGGGGTGGGGCAGGCAAATGCGACCGAATGGCGACGACGAAATCCATTAGTTTTGCACCTTCGCAACATGTTGCAGCGACGTTGTTGTCATCGCCAAAGATTCGTCTCTGCGTTTTTTTTTTGGGTAATTTTTTGGCTTTTTTTGGCCATTGCTGGCACCGCAAATTGGTAAAAATTAACACGCTGCTCTGCTCTTGACCAAAAACAGGCACACAAAACCCATTTTGCTTTTAGGCGTCTGTCGCCAAAATTCCTTTCATGCAATCCCCCAATCCCCCAAACCCCCTTCCCCGCTGCCCAGCATCATACTTCAATTTAATAAATTAATTGGCTTTGTGTCGGCTTCAGCTGAAGCATTTGATCGGTTGGCCAAAATGGTGAGGGAAGGGGGAGCATTGAAGGAAAAAGGAGGCTTGGGAACCGATCCCCAAGTTTGTCTGCAAGTATTTGCTGCTTTCGTTAATGCCAACCTCCCATGAAAAGATAGAAATCAACTTCGGTTTACAGAGATCCTCTTACAGTCTGCTCCTCATCCTGCCCTTAACCCCCCCGTGCCCCTGTGCCCCTTTGCCCCACAAAAACACCCATACGCACGCACACACACAGGCATTCCTGGCGTTCAGTGGCACTCGAAATGCGTTTATCTGGTGCTGGGACTGCGTTTTTATTATCTTAGGTGTTAATGATTTCATTTTTGGCCACCCAATTGAGGCTGTCTGGGCATCGGTACCCGATTCCCTGGTCTGTGGACCCTTTATGCCTTGGCTTGCTGGCTGACCGGCTTGCTTTTTTTTGTTTCCCAGCTCCGTTCGCTCTGGCCTGGTCCTCTGATCTGCCTGGGCATCCTCTGTCTCGGCTTATCGCTTTAATCTCTTCTGACAGTGATTATTGCTGTTTGCGGATTGTGCAATTGATGTGCGAACTTCGACACCATCTCCGCTTCTTTCTGTTTCTGTATTTTTTTTTTTTTTGTTCTGCTGCAGCGCAGGGAAGATGGTGGAAAATCTCGTTTGCAGTCTCTATTTACTGGGGACTCCAAGGGCGGCTCGCTTTTAGCACCCAAATATGATGTCATGGATTTGGCGGCCTCAGCCTCTCGGGCTGTAAGTCGAAACCCCAAAAAGGGCAATTTTTGAAATCATACGCCAAACATGGCGCGACATAACTGGGAGCCCTGGGAGCATCTCAGTTCGCTTCAGTTAAGTCCAGGAGCAGACGGAGTTGGAATCGGGAATTGGGAATCGGGAGCTGGGAGCTGGGAGCCGGGAGCCTTGAGCTCAAGCATTGTTCTTTGCACTGTCGCTTTCGCACTTCACAAAGGGATAGAGTTCAATTTTTGTGTCTGCATTCGAAACAAAAGACTTAAGCAACGAACTTGGCAATCTTTTTATGTCCACTCCTCGTTCCCGGCCATCCCGGCAACTTCTTTTCTTTTCGGCCAGCAAATGCTGCAGCGGCGAGAGTATTTTGGACCAAAAAGGTGTCGCTGATTGTCTTTTAAGAGAGTTTCTGGTCCGCGGCGCCGTCGCCTGGGCGTTGACAGTTGTTGTGATTGTTGTGTTTTGTTGTTTGTGCCGCTGATGCTGCTGCTCCAGCATTGTGGTTGCCACCAGTGGAATGTGGCCGAATGTGGCCGAAAGCGGCCTTCCTTTTGCCGGTCGGTGCATTCAATCGAATTCAATTGTTTTTGGCAGTCGCGCACCGCAAAAAGCCCAGCCAGAAATTGCAAAGTAGCCGGAGCACAGCCGCATTCCCACAGCTTCTGGTCCTGCCACCTCCTTCCCTTTGGCCAAAAACACACAGAAAACAGAAATAAAAAAGTCGCTGATCGGCCAAGATCGCTGAATGGCTGCACGGAAGCAGTGGGCTTGATCGGGAGGCTGTGTAAGGTTGCGCCTGCCATAATCAGCCCAAGAATCGGTCCCGTCCTCAACTTCCAGCCAGTCGCATCCTCAAAGCTGGCGCTAAGACCTCAAGCGATAATCGCACATCAATTCGTTTTATAATGATGACGAGCCCCTAAGAATGGAATCAGCGGAATCGGCGGGGTAGGGCTGTCCAGGGAGACCATCCCATGCCAAGCATATCCACATCCACATCGATGCCTCGATGCTGGTGGCAAGTTTATCTAACGCTCGCGATCTCCACGCTCGAGACCCGACCACCGGCCCCAAAGTCCAGCGCCAAAGTGTGAGCCAATTGGTTGGCTCTGCCTCGGATTGCTGCCAGTTTCCCTTACTAGACCTGCCAGACCTGCCAGTTTCCCTTACAGACCTTGAACGCCTCAGAATCTCAGTCACACTCTCTACCTCTCTATTCAGCCTGACCACTTCCCTGCTGGGCTATCCTAGTTAAGATTGCAAAACGCCGTATTTTCATCGACTTTTTCAGCTAAGAAAAGCATTTTGAATTCCCTGATATGTTCAAAATATTATATATTACTTAAAAGTCTGAGGCTCAGACTTAGTAAAAATATGTCTAGTTATCTTGGGAACGGTTATGGTTCTTTAAAAGTTATATATTTATTTTCTTTAAATTTAATAAAAGATTTACGATAACAACTTTTAAATTTTAAATGATATATATGGCTGGAGGATGATGCCACCTATTCCTAAAATCGTATTAAGTTCTTTCAAAAGAAGACAGAAAATAAAGCAAGGCGTATTGTTAATTACAATAGTATTGCTTTAAAAACAAAACTAAGATTGTTAGAAACAATGTTCTTCAAACGAAAAAGTTTTTAAAAACATGAAATTTAATCAGTTGAACAAGTATTGTATATTTTATTCGAAATATGTACAATTGCTTACTCTTAACAGCATTTTAATTCTAACATTCTGAAGCTGTGTGATTTCCCATAATGTTGCAGCTTAAACAATTTAAGACCTTTTACTAAGATGCTAATTTATATTAATTTATATATATTTTAATATTTAAGCTTTCTGCATATTTAGTAAACTTTCTGCAAAATTGGGCAGTACCTTTTCGTAGATTTTTTTGATTATATCTCTATAAAAATTTAAAAAAGACATATTCAGAAGAGTAGAACCTCTTCGTTGACACCCATAAGTATATTTTTCACCACTCTTCCTGTGGTTGTTGCTTCATTATATTAGGTTTAGCGGCCAGCAGGCACACCGGCAACCCGGCAAGCTAACGAACCGGCCATCAGAATCGCGGCGAGGGGAGATGCGATGAGAGCCTGGATATGGCTCCTACAGTGGCAATAGAAATCATTAGCAGCAAACGGCGGCGCTATCTAATCTGCGGTTTCGGGGCGACAGTTGCCCCCAAGAGCCGCGATTTGGTCGTGGGTTTGCTGCTGGCTGCCTGCCTCGGCTGCCCCTTGATTTCTGTTGATTTAAGGCGCTGATTACTAATTTTATTAATTTTTCAACGATCGCCAGACAAGCAATGTGGTTAATGCTGTTCGGGCCAAGAACTTATGGCCATGGAAGAGAAGAGAAGAAGGCTTTAGGTGCTGTTGTCGCTTTTGATTTAGTTGATGTCTTTATGAAACATTTGAAATACGACACTTTTTTATAGCGCTTTTATTGTGTTCGTTATTTTTTTTTTGTTTTTGGGGAATCTGCTGCGCAGGGCGACTGAAATTAAAAGTGATTTCATTTAACGGTTAGGCGAGGCGCCTTTTGAAGTGGCATCGGGTGTTCCTCGTGACTTTGTGTGGACTCCTTTGGAATGCCAACTTAAGGCTCTGCTGCAGGCAGCTGTCTGTTGTCTTAACCCCTTGATGGCCGGCCAAGAAACGGCGTTAATCAGATCGTTTACACAAACGGCACGCACACACACAGCCACACATCTGCCATGGCAGCAGCTGACCAGAAAGAAAAGGTCCTGTGTGTCCTACAAGTGGGAGACCAAGACCAAGACCACCATCACATCAGCAACTGAGATGTCCTAATAGAACACGAACCCGCACCCGTCCATTCACATCCCATCCACTAAATATGAATCAATGTCAGTTCGAAGCGTGTGCTGCACAATGAAGCAGCTTGCCGAAGGTCCGGGCACGTCCTGTCCTGCCATCGCATCAGGATATCTATCGTCGTGGGTCTTAGGCTACCGTACGACCGAAAGACAAATTGAATGCAAACAACAAGTCAACTAATTCCTGGAACAAACACACAGGGCAAAAGGTAGCCTCGGCCGAGTGAGTGAATGAATGAAAAACGAAGCGAAGTGCAGTGAAAGGAAGCCAACTGAGATGAGATCGTGTACGCAATATCAGCGGATAATTGAGCCTAATAGGATTTTAAGTGCACACGCACACACAGAGTCCCAGTGCCAGACGATCTATGGCCGCATTGTGTGGCTCTGGCTCCCACTGTGCCTTCTTCCCCGGGAAGATCGCAAGATCGGTAAATGGGCAAATCAGTAAATGGCAGGATCGCAGGACAGAGGAGGACGGCAGGATAACGGCTGCCGGCTGGGGCGTTCAGAAATCCGTTCCGCTCATTAAACGCACCGCCCAGACTCCAGAGGTCCGATCCGAAGTTCCCATTTCCACGTCCCTCGCATCCGAGGTTCCCATTTCCAGGTCGCCTGCTCGTCAATTTCTACATGAGTCAGCTGACTTTGTTTTTGTTTGTGTTCGCTGGCCGAGGCAAATTGTGCGTGTTGCGGCATAAAAATACTCATATCACAGGCAGAGGAAGCCTGCCAACTGCACAGAGGGAAAATGTGTATAGTTTTGGGGTCAAAGTTTCTAAATCATCAAATGTTCTTTAAGAAAGTAGTAATTAAATGCATCATGGAGATATTACGGGATACGGTATAATAGACGATTTACGCGTGTTGCTAACCATATTTAAAAAGATTTTATTACTGAACCTGGTTAAATACCAGGAAGCTCTTTGCTTCCAATTTGATAATTTGTAATTCAAAAATAATTCCAAAAAAATATATATATTAAACAAAATAAATTTATTCAACAATTTTGAAAGAAACTACATATATAAAACTATATATATATAACTGGATTATAATTGTTTACATTATGGGTTTCTGGAAGTTCTTAGCACTTTAAAAAAAAATCAATACAAGTTTTACAATTAAGAGTTTTAGAAGTTATTCCGCTTACGATTGCCACTTTTCTCCCAGTGCAGCTGAGATAAACAGGAAGAATGACCTGCTGCTTAGACAGACACAAAAGAACGATCGGGACCGGTAGAAGTTGCAGCAGCAGCAGCAGCGTCGGCTTATGACGCGCACACAGGCCAGGGACAATTAGCGACACAATGAGATTGAGATGCCGGAGGAGACGGAGGTCTGTGTCCCAATGCGCCTTCCGGCAACGGAAGCAGACACCGGGCACCACACACACAGTCTGCAGTCCGCAGTCCATCAGCTAGATAAAGTTGTCAGCTGATCGGGGAGTGCAGCAACAGCAACAGCAACAGACTAACAGCAGCAGCAGCAACAGCAATAGTCATTGCATCTCCGGCAGCAACATCGGCAGATGAGTAGCCAGAAAAAGGGGGCGTGGTCGCGGGGTTGGCGACTACCGAATGATGCGGCACTTATGCCACATTCGGTATTAATTGAGCCCGGCCTAGGCTCGAATCCGAGGAATTCCTGAGTCAGGCAGCGGCAATCGAAGGATCAGAAAGGGAGACAAAGCCCCCAAAGACCCAAAATCCAGAGACAATGGGGCAGCGCGGAGATTTATAAGTGGATATCGAGAATATATGGCCAGAGTCAGGCAGAAATTTCAGAAATTTCCGCGCAAACCCAAAGACATTCAATCAACGCTGACTGGGACATGATGAACTGCCGCCAGGGAAACAAAAACGCATTTTTGCGACCGGTCAAAACAAAAGAAATTCCAGGCGAATTTATGCAGATGATTTATGCATTAGTCCGAATTAGAAACAAAGGATTATATTGATTAGAGAAACTGTATAATGCAGCTGGGACTCGGAGGGACTCAGATTTGCTGCAACTAATCGTTAAAATAGAAGTGAATTGGCCGCAGCTGCAGCAACAACTCAATTAGGTGCCGCCGTGGCAGGGCCATAAAATTTAATGACAACGCTTAATTATAAAATCAATAAGGGAATGCCGCACACGCTGGCTAAAAACAAAAAAAGCGAAGAAAAAAAACAGGAATATGGGGAACGCGGTGCCATAAGTTTGTCAATTTATACGGCTGCGAAAAGGGCCAACACAACAGCCGGCAGAAATCACGTTAAGCGCAATAAAAAGCGCGAAACATTTTAACGCATCCCGGCGATAAAGTATCTGAAAACATTGCCCCAGACAATGTCCCGGCCATTCCAAGGCGCTAAGTCTCGACGCGAATTATCTTATGTTGCCATATCCCTCCGATTCGGAGTGTATATATTGTATATCTGTTGTGGGTATCCTCGGTGGCCAGGGCCCACCCCGAATACCGATAAGGAGGAGATGATTTGATGAAATGTCTCAATTAGCTCATCATCATCGTCATCAGCCTCAACCTCATCCGGATCTGGATGCAATTGCGTGTGAAAAACTCGACTGAACGGGGGTTTTTCCTGGGTAGGCTAAGCAAAACCACCCCGTCGCTAAACTATTGGGAAAATATTTTGCCAATTCATTATCGACGCTGTCCAAACACTATTGAATAAGAAGCAATCGAAGCAACCCCAAGGGTTTTGAAAAATTTCCATACATAAATCGTAATTAAATTAAAGCGCACAAAGAGCTAAGGAGCAGCGAGGCCAAACAAAGGGCCGAACAATAATAAATAATGACAACTCCTTGCCGAGCAAACGAAATCAGAAACACGAAAAATGAATAATAAAAAAAGAAGAAGGTAAACAGGAGTTGCAGAAGGAGCACACACAAAGCCGGCCAGAATAGGGAATATATATCGTATGTGAGGATGAAGCAGGAGCAGCTGCCACCAGGATTCAATAGCCGGGACACACTTCCCGAGTGACCTTTTTATTTATATATATATATATATTTTTTTTTGGTTCTTGGTTTTAGGTTTTTGGCAGGAGCCAGTGACGTTCGCTTCCCTTTGGCACCGATGATTCGAGTATTTGTGTGTTCGAGGATTCGAGGATTCGGGAATTGGGGAAGCGAACGCCACATGCGCCACGTGCTAAGTCGTTGATCCTGCCCAGAAAAAACAGCTGCCATCCGCACACACAAAGGAACCGTCTGGCTCTCCTTTCGGCAGGACCTGCCTCGGTTCGGGGTCTTTTTCCTCTCTTTTTTTGTCGGATGCCATAGCACCTGCTCATGTGTCTGCATCTGTGTCTGTATCTGTATCTGTATCTGTATCTGGGTATTCGTATTTTTTGGGGCGTGCTAAGTGAGGTGCTGGAATGGTAGTCGCTTAAGCGGAGCCGCTCAATCAGAATGTCACCGCAGTTGGCAACAAATGAGCAACAGGACAAGTTCCCAAATTAATGAAGGTAGCCGCTTTATGATTATCGAGGACCACACACACCAGCGCCCACGGACAGGTTGGTTTTTCAGTTTTCCACTTTTTCACTAAATAAATACGCAATCGTGTCGTATGAATCATGTGGTTAACCTTAACTCCTGGTTAAATGCTTCGACCACGTGGTTTTTATCCAGCTAAGCTCAAGGCAGCTGGTTACTGCGGTGCCATGAGATGTGCACCTGCCCATTAGTCTTCAGTTCTCGGCCCTCCGCAACTTGTTGTTTATTCGCATTCGAAAAGCCGCTTTATAATTTGAAAGAGCTTCGCCTCCTGCCGCACTAACTGCATTTAACAGATGCACAGCTGGCGGGCTTAAGTTGAAGGAGTGACATGCAATGGGTATTGGGTTAGGGCAATGCCGACTAATTTGGAGGTATTCGGTTCGGCAGTTAAGGGTGGATCTAATTGGCAAAGGGTTGGGGCTATTAAGTTTCTTAAAACAACTTATTTTTTCCAGTATAATAACAACAGTTACAAAATCATAAGTACAACTTGTGGGTTGCTTAATCATAGGGCTGAATAAAATGCTTGGATTTAAAAAAGAAAACAAATAAGAGTGATCGCATTCATAATTTGCATTTTCGAGAAAAGTAAAAACTTGAACGTGCTGTCTTTCTTCTTAATTTAGTTTACTCAAACATCCAAAAAATTCAATTTTAGGTTGTTTGAGAGTACAAAAGAAAACCAAACCAAATAAATTAAATTATTCATTTATATTAGTATTTTTAAAGAAAGCCAAGACCTTTAAGATGGTTCCTTTCCTTAGAATTTGTTACTGTTTTAAATTTTTGTTAAGCAAAGAAGCCAATTTATACAGAAATAATATCTTTATATATATGATATCCTTTTAACACGGTCGGTTTGTGGGATCACTGTTCATGTAGTTTTTTCCGTTAACTTTTGAAAAATATTCTCTGCTTAAAGTTTAAGAAATCTTTGCCTGGCCCCTAGTTTAAAATCTTGAGAGACAACAAAACATAACTGTCAATTTGCTCATGGTAGAAGCACCTGGTAACGACTGTCATAAGTTATGGATTCTTATGATACTTAGCCAACATATTTTAGTCAAATATAAAATTTATCAATACTTTTTCTAATGCTTTTCAGTACCAACTAGAAAACCCAACCAGCACTCCTTTATTTTCGCATATTTCCCTTTCCTTTCTCCACAATTCCAACCAAATGTCATTAGTTAAGGATTTTTATTATGCTTCAAGGAGGAAGCTACGATTTTATCCCACATATTTCAACGAAATATATAATTTATTCATAATTTTTCTAATGCTTTCCCCCACCAACAAGAAAAACCCAGCCAGCATTCCACGTATTTCCCTTTCCAACTCCAGTGGTGACTCTCTCACCTCGAATTCCTCAGCAGAGATGCTGTTCACCAGACGACAAATTGTCTAATAGAAATGTCAGAACGAAATCCGTCCCAGAAACGTCGTCGGGCCAGTCATCTTTCTATTTGCCTAGCCCCGGTGCGATCCGAGTGAGTGGGGCTAAGACGACGTCTGCGACTGTGGGGAACCGTGGCCAATGCCAATAAACAATAATTCCCATGACTGCCACTAAGGCGAGACGAACACGGCGACTTCCCAGACACTGCGTCGACTTCGGGCACAACAAAGACGGTGGTCTAGTAGACCCACGGAGGCAGCAACATCGGTGGAAGTAGCAGCAACATTACCACCACCACCACCACCACCAGCAAACAGCAACATCAACAAGCCAAGTGAGAGATCTGCCTGTTTGCTGCCCCACCGAAGCTGGTTTTTGTTTCTACTTTACTTTACTTTACTTTACGATCGTCGTCATCAGCAGGAGCAGCAACAGCAGCAACAGCAGCAACAGCAGTAACATCAGCAGCATTTGCTGCACACTTTCGCGACTTTGAATCCTACTCTCTAGTTTAGCCTTGGGTGTGGGGCATGGGGCACTGAAGTGAAGTGAACTGAACTGAGCTTGATCTTGTCATTAAACGTGGCTGGCAATGATGATGCCGCTGGCTGATTGGTTGAGTCTTCGGGCCACAAGTTGCATGACCGATTGCCACCTGTTCGCAGCAAGTTGCTTTATTGAAATTGCAGCTGTCGGCTACTGGTTTTTGCCTTGCATTTCCTAAATCAAATAGTTCACAATTTGCAACTGTTTTTCCCCGTCCTTGAAGCAGCACTGGTAGCAGTAGCAGCAGCAGCAGCAGTAGCCCTAGTTGTCTGGCCAATTCGATCCAATCAAAGCTCCTCGTAGTAAATAACTTGTTATGGTGGCATATTTCAGTACCTTGGGCAGCCGAGAGACAGTGCTTAGTCGGGTTGACAGGCCTGGAAGCCTTGACTTCACTCGCTTGGCTAGCTAAATATCTGTCTGCGGTATTTGTTGATAAGCGTTCGCAGCCCAAGGAAGTCTGTAGCCTTGTAGCTCGCGAACTTGCGAGCCCTGGGCCTGAAACTGAACTGCCAGACAGCCGGCAGCGGAATATGGAACGGGTATGAGTACGTCGTGATGCAGTTCGTCGCCTGGCTTTGTTGTTACACTCTAGACTGCACGGCGTCCCCCATTACGAGTTAGCTGGCTTTGGCATCTGGATTCTGGCTCACTTCACTTGGCTTCAGAAATGTCGCTAACCCGGCTGCGGGCTTCCAGATCGGACGGCTTATAAGCCAAATCTTACGGTTGCCTTGGAAATAATTTGAATTAGTCGAATGCCTATAGGCAATTATCTAGCAATTCGGTAGCTCAGAATTCCAGGCATATTCAGGCAGCGGAATAAATAGCTTTAATAAGAAGAACAAAATGCTTAGAACTTCGATAACGAAGATGCGAATATTTTAGGGTTTGGACTTGGACTAAAATTTTAGATTAAAAACAAAAAAAAATTATTAAAATCGCACTGACAATAGAAAATGTATTAAATGAATTGAATTAAAAACAGGAACAAAATGCTTAGATCTCCGATAACTAAGATGGATTATTTAAGGGTTTTAACCTTTTTCTAACTAGTTTGAACTTGAGTTTAGAGCATAATCATGAATTCTAATACTTTTTGAACTTACATTTTTAGACACAAATCTACATTGACTTGATTATGGGTACCGCACTAAAAATAGGAAATGTATTTGATAATGATTATTGTAAAACTTATTGAAATAACATAAAACGTTTCAAATTGTATAGTTTAATCAGCAAACAAAAAATGTACAAGACTTTGGCAATTCATTCGAAGAGTCTATGCATTAGCAAAATTTACTAGTAAACACCAGATTGGTATAATATAATTTATTGGACTTACATTTTTAATGTTTTAGCGTCTAGGATTTGTGTGATACCAAATTACTTTTGCATACATGATTAATTTAATTGGCTTAGTATAATTTTATTTACTTTCTATTACTTTAAATAAGTACAAAAAAACTGAGGCTTAAAACGGTATTGAACAAATGTCTTTTAATTATAACACAGTTCTTCAAACCAGTTTCATGTATTTGAACACCAGGGTGAACCTGAGGTTCATTTTCCTTTTCGTTCAATCGCCCAGGAAATCAGCCAATTTCGGACCCCAATTGCCCACACACACGCTGACTATTCGGGCCCTGTTCAGATGTTTCAATGTCCCGAGGTCCCGATCGCCAGTGCCCCTTACTGAGTCCCCTTTTACTGGGGCTCGCAGCCAAGATCACATAACAATCTCCAACGTCACGTTAAAGATTTCACTTGAAGCTCGCGAAAAATCACCTGATGACTAAATTAAAGTGGCGCTGGTATGCTGTGGGCCTCCAAGTTAGCCAGCTCCCCGTTTGCCCCCGATCCTCGCCAGCTTGTGAACTAATTTCGTAAATTTTTCGAGCTGCTCTCATTCCATGGACAATGTTTTTTTTTTTTTCGTGTTGTTCTGAATGCTGGCTGCTGGATGCTGGGGCTTTCAACCGGCTTTTTGGGCAGACGACTCACACACACTGGTGAATTTTTAATGAATTCCAATGAGAGCGACGGCGGCGGCGTTGGCCAAAATCGCGGTGTGCGGTCGCCTTCTCATGGATGCGCGTTGCGGACCCAATTGCAGCTCCCCAAGCTCCAAGCTCCCAGTTTTCAGTTTCTTAGCTACCAGCTACCAGCTTGCAGCTTCCAGCCACCATCACCATCCTTTGTGCCCCAAAAAGGGGCAGGATGGCAGCCAAGGGGGCGGGCGGGCGGTCGGACAGGCGGGTCGGTCACTTCACTTAACTTGCTGCGACTGCGATTTGGTTAGTTAGTTGGACAACGCGGCGCGGTCGAAGTCGACGGCGCTGCATTTTGTGCGCCTTGTTAAGAATTTCATTAAAAATGAAGACCTGAGACCCAGAAGAATGTCTCTCGGCTCGAAGTGTGTCTGTGTGTGTGTGTGTGTGTGTGTGTGTGTGTGTGTGTGTGTGCGGTGTGTGTGTGCTTGCCCCAGCAGGCTGAGACCAAAAAATGTAGTTGTTGTCGCTTTTTGTTAGCCTGCCACCGTGTAGGTAGTGCGCCGGCGTTGCGCCACCCCTTTTCATTCCTCGCCCTCGCCGTCACCCTTACCCCCTCCCTATCCTCCATACCCTCCCCTCGCCTCCTCCTGCCGCCTTAACTTGCATATCTGCAAGACAATCAACAGCAGCAGCAACTCCACGTAGAACTCACCCAGTGGCGCTCAGTGGCCAAAGAAACAGATACTCCTGTGGCAGTGCCACCAGCGCAGTCGCAGTCACAGTCGCCTCAGCGGCCAAGCACTGAAAGAAAAATTATCTTAACTAGTTCGATCGCATTGGAAAGCACTAAAAAAGCACTCTATGCAAATTAAGAAACATGTCAAAGATTTAATTTTGTATAAATATTTTTGGCATTGGTACCAAAACCAAAATAAGCAGGACTTCAAACATAAATCAATGGAAACATTTGTTATACTTATTGAACTTATCTAAACCCTAAAAATGTTTATACCAAGATCGAAACAATTATACAAAAAGTTATTTCAATTTCATCTAAACCATTTACTGAAAATCGTTGTGTATAAACAGTTTTTGAATGGATACCATAACAAAAAAATCACTTAAGTTAAAAAAAAATTCAAATCACAATGTTCTTTTGATTTAAAAAACTTTTTATTAACATGGTAGATGTATTAATTAGAATACCAAATAATTACAAGCAAATGCTTAAATAAAATCTAAGAATTTTTCTTTTGCTTGAACTAGAATTGGTTTAATAGTGTCTCCCAAATTTGTAAGACCCTTGCTTATCATGAGGAGCAGAATATGTAGTGAAAGACTAAATCTCAAACAAATTAAGAGGCCTTAGAGCCAGAAACTGTTTTGATTTTACAAATCCTAAGTTATTTGGAAACTTAGCCCTGGCATTGCTGGCATTTTTCTCAGTGCAGTAAAATCCCCCTCTTGTCCCGACCCCTTCCCTTGCCACCCAACTCCCTGCCTGTGGCCAGCGAATCTTCGTTTTTGGGTGCAACGAAACATTTTTAATTGGTTTTGTTTCATTTTGCGCCGCCACAGTCCCGGACAGACTGCCCCGCCACAGTGGCTAGCGTTTTGCTGGGCCTCCAGCCCGGCCATTGTCTCTCCAGTCGGGCTAAAACTCAGATTCAGACTGCGACTCAGACGGCAGAAATTGACGAACTGCCTTAAATAAGCAACTCAAGGTTGGCTGCCAGTTTTCCCTGAAGACTCCACGCAAACACGGACTGATGCTCGTACTCAAACTCCGACTGCCAGTCGATCGGTGGCCACATCAAGTCAAGAAAAGATTGAAAACTCAATATAGCACCGACGAATGGGGCAGGCCCAATGATGGAATGGATATGGGTATGGGTATGGGAATGGGTATGCCTATAGGTATGGGTACGGGCATGGCTAGGGGAATGGTAATGGCAATGGTCGTGGGGGAGAGACGCGACAGGGACAGACACGCAAAACGTTGGCCAGTTCAAATCCCAAAATTGGCAATTTATCCTTTATGAACTTACAAAATAGCCGCCGTTTATACCAAAACAAGTTAATTCGTCCGGGAGTCGGAGCCGCAGCCTGCAAGTTGGAACTTGGGAGCAGTTGCAGGAACAGAAACCGAAACCGAAACCGAAACAGTCACAGCCACATACGAAGCTTGGCGAAATAGTGGACACTCAGAAAATTGACTAAAAGTAGATTGCAAACTAAAAATAAATAAATTTAAAATTACCTTTAGCTTTCGATTGGGTCGATTAAAAAAATGGGAAACTTTTAACCTAATTTTAAATGAAAAATGTGATTTTTTGTTTACTTAAACTAAGAAATGACTTTGAATTAAATATTTAAAGGAATTACAAAATAAAATCTAATTGGCGCAATTAGGAAAAGCAAGGAACACACGTTTATTATCGTATTATCTGCCTTTCTATTGCGTATAAAAAGCCTACAACATTGCTACTACAAAATCCTACATCAATCTTTAAAGAATGAACTTTCTTTTGTCCGTTCGTTTGTCCGTCCGTTTCTACGAAAACTAGTCTAGCTATTTGATTGAAGCTTTCCAAAAATATTTGTAAGTGCAGGTAAAATATATGTCGGAAAACAAAAAAAAAAAAATATAATATGAGCAAATGAAATATCAATATGTTGACTACTTTTTTTCTCAGTAGATCGACCGTGGCTGCTGACGATGACGAAGGGCCGCCAAGAAAACAATGAAGCCAACACAGACGGACGAATTGGAATGAGTTGGAAGGAGGCACTTGGGCGAGAAGGAGGAGGTGGAGGTGCAGGAGCGGGATGGCCAGGAGCTGCGCAGGCGGCGATGGCGGCGCATTAAAGGCCAAGCCGAAAATGCAACGCTCTATGGATCCGATCGCAGTTGGCTTCTGCCGCCGAGCATGGCTTTAAATAGATGTGCCCAAGTTTAGACAATAAAGCCATAATTGTGCATAAGTGCGCTACACGTAGACGTGAGCGAAAAGGACGACTGTCGCCGGAAAAGAACGGCAAAAGGGTCTGCTGCGGTGCCAGCCAAATTTGTTCGGGTTCCCACAGTCTCCAAATAAACGGGAAAAGTACATTTTTAAATGCAGATTCACATGATTTTTCAAGGAGCCTCAAAGGAAGGCTACAAAATTTTTGTGGAATTATAATTATAAACCTAATTAATAACTAAATAATAATATTAATTTAGCAAAAGGTTACTTTACAGTTTTTCTCCGAACTCTCTTTTAAATTTATTTAAAACAATGACTACGAATATTGATTTTTTAATTATATTTTTAGGCCCATTAATTTTGGTGAAAATGGTATGTTAAAATCTAAAATATTTGTTTAAATTAGTAACTTTTTGAGTATTTTAAAAATGTTCTAAATGTCTCAAAATGTTTTAATAAATATATGAGCAATAAACAAGAACTTTTATTGGGGAACTTTGAATTTTAAATTGCATTTTAGCGGGTACCACTTAATTAAAGTCTTTGGCGTGCTACTGTCAACCTTTTGTATTTTAATTAAATCTGCATTAAATCAGTTGCTAGAGCTCTTAGGTATGAACAGATTTTATAAGTATTCTTAATGTTTTGAAAACATTTTAATTGGAAATTGAGTTGTTAGCGGATAGCCCTTAATAAAACTGTTTGATTTACTGCCCCTTTCAGATTGACTCTTACCCAAAGAAATCTCTCTTTGGGGCGTCAAAATCAGTTGCTGCAAGTTTATGGACACGGCCTGGCTGAACTATCGTTCCGCCCGATCTTTATTTGCCATTATGCTCGACTGCACTTGGCCGGCATGTCATTTGCCGAGTGCCGACTGCCGACTGCCGACTGCCGGACTCCCTTTTATTTTCCCCCCTGCGGCAGATGCGGTGCTCCCATGGCGACGGCCTGGCTAATTGCCCACAAATCTGTTAAAGCAATTGGCAAGTCAGTGGTCGTAGTAGTAGCGTGGTAGTACCACCAGCTGATGATGATCGCTGCTGGACGGGGCCAATCAGCGGCGGCAGCGACAGGTGCCACACGAAAGCGCCAAAAAGGCAGCAGACTCAGACTAGAACACGACATGCTCCCAGCAAACAGCTCCCAACTAGCAGCTCCCAGTCGATCCGATCCGATCCCAGCTAGATCTGCAGACTTATAGCCAGACTGCAGGCAGACACAACATGAAACAGTCCGCGCTGCGGCAGTCACAGCCAGAGTCGCGGTTTCAGCTATGATAATGTATATTTTATGAGTTAATTTCGAGAGCTGCCTGCCTGCCTGCTTGCCTGTTCGCCTGCCAACGTGAAGATCGCGTGTTGTACAGTGAAGCCTGGCCTCGGCTGCGTTACTGTTGTGCCCTCCCAGCTGGGCTGAGTTCTTGATCCCAGAGCCATGCGCTCATCACGCTTCACAAATTCGCAGCTTGGGCAGACGCTCATAATTCTCAGGGCCTCCTAACAAGCTCGGAGATACGGGATGGCAGGTTTTAGGTCTCAGGTCTCAGGTCTCGGGTCCCACATCCATATCCACATCCACATCCTCAGATTCGCGGCTGCTTTGTTGCGGTCTGTTTTCGGTTTGTCTGGCCATTTCGCTTCGCTTTCGGCTCAACATCAGTTCCAACTGCGAATGCGACTGTGCAACAGCAACAGCAACAGAAACAGCAACAGAAACACAACTCGCTGCGATTTCGATTGCGACGACTCCTCCAATTCGCACTTTGGTTAAATTAGTTGCGGTCTGGGAAGTTTGGCCACCATAATTTCCCGTGGCGTTTGCCGACCCGACAAACTCCAACACTCCACTTAACAAGCCGACAGACGCCGCAAGTTTCTGCTGATTGAAGCCGCCTGCATCAACGCCATCGCCACCGCCATCTCAGATCCTCATCGGTGTGCAGATGTAGATGTTGATGTTGCTGGTGTGTGCCGTTGGTGTTGCCGCCTTCTGCTCACGTTTCGCTGGCCCCGAAAATTGCAGCAGCTAAAGGATTAACCTCAAATTTCTGCTGGCGGTGTTTGGCTTTCAACGCTTAATTGGTTGTGAAATCATCATTATCACATGGCCGACGGTTGTTGGCGTTGGCGTTCGAGTTCGCATTCGCATTCGCATTCGCGTTGTTAACTTACCTCTCATCTTCATCTTGATCTCTCCCTGGGCAATGTTGTTGTTGCTGATGATTGTTTATTAAGCAGCGCCAGCAAAAGCAAAAGCTGCGTGTCCTGCCATCTGTCCAGCATCCACTGTCCACCGTCCACTGTCCAGTCAGACTCCAGATCTGATCTGATCGGTCCATCCATCCAGTCTTGGCCATATAATTTGCGCATGATTCATTTATGATTGAGAGGCTGACTTCGACTTGTTTATACAAAACCCGTCAGCATCGGCATCAGATGCGATGTCTATCCCAACAACAGCAGCAGCAACAGCAGCAGAATCAGCAGCAGCAGCAAATTATAGGCCAAGACCACCAAAGCGTTAACTGAAATATTTAGCGAGTTTGTTTCTTTGATTTCCAGGAAGCCTCTCGGGCACAGTCAAATGAGCGCCGCCGCTCTTTAATTAAGCTCCTCGGCACCGACTTGACCGCCAGCAGGAAGTGCATTTTTTCCATCCCACCACAGCCCAGTTCGCAAAAAAAAAAAGAAAATGGAAAAATGGAAAAAATATACAGAAATACAACTGAAATGCCCAGCGAACTCAGCGAAGCGTTGACATGAGTTCACCTCTGGCCCGTTGCTCCTGTCGCCCTCAAATGCACTGAGAACTATATTTCTGTTTTTTGATATCATTTACATAACACTAGGCGAATTTTCCTACATTCAGAAATAAGTTTCTTGAAGTTTCCAAAAAATCTACATTTAGTTTAGTTACTTTCCAACTTTAAGGAAATACAAAAAAATAACCTGCTTAAAGTATTACTTCTATGCATTATTTCATGCAGACCTAATTAAATTTATAAATTAAATAAATAAAAGACACTTGAAAAAGCTTGAATATAGTATTCTTCAATATTTAACAAAATATCTTAGCTTTTTGGAATTTATCTTATAATTTTGATACACCCCTTTTTCAGAAATGTTTGTACTCAAGATAATTTTTATAGAAAAATATTTAAAATCCCCCATTTTATAATAAATGATCCTTTTAACCTAATAGATATTTCATTGGAGATTAGCCTAACCAATATATTTTAGAAACAATATTCTTTAAAAAAAACCAAGTTTATAGTTATTATATTATAATAAAATGTATTGTTCATTTTTATTCTTAAAGATAATTATTTTTATTAGGTTCTCTTTTAAGACTTAAGACTTTTAATCTAAATTTTAAGGAAAGAGATTTCCTCTACAAAAAAAATCGGTCTTAAAAGATAAGGATATTTTAAAACACATTTTTTACTTATGCCAAAGTGCATGTGCTTAAAGTTTTTTCGGGTATAAGGCGAATGCTCTACTTTTTACGTCATACCAATTAACTTACTTTTTTACCAAATAATGTAGTATATTTTCAAGTGGCAAGAAAAATGTACGCTCAATTTTTTCTTAGTGCTGGCATATTCGCAAGTGCCTTTCTGGCATGCCAATCGCCAAATCGTAATAAAAGACACAACAGGAGGGTTGCCAAAAATGGTACACTCCGAATTTTGCCCCAAAAAGCAATAACAACAACAGCAACAACAACAGAAACAGAAACAGCAAAAGCAACAGCAACATCTTCGACGACAGCGGCTGCCCAACATTAATCATAAATTACCAGGTCGTTGAGTTGGCCAAGAAGTCGAGAAGTCGAGAAGGCAGAAGGGGATGGAGCAACATCGAAGTAGAGACGCCCCAACGTGTGGCGAGGTGTTCGCTGTGCGCGTTTATAAATTTTGCCAAGCGCCAGGCCAGCTCTTCGGCCCAGGCCAGACCTTAGCAGACCTGGCCAGACCTGGCCAGACCTGGGCAGATCAGACCAGACAGACCTGGCCAGAGAGCAAAAGAAATGATCATCTTCATCATTGCCGACCCGGCCGGCCACGTACTAAAAAATGTGAGATATGGCGGCAGCAGGCCAAGGTTATAATTGGCCCAAAGCGGCCAAAACGAACGAGAGGAGCAGCTCGTAAAGCAGCGAGAGGAGGCGGCAACCAAGAGCCAAAGAAAACCAGGCTGGGATTATGGAAAGGATGCCCGACTCCCGACTCCCGACTCCAGACTCCCGATGCCCAATGCCCTATGCCCACAGTGATGCGCACGTGCTTAACCTCTGACTTTGTTTCCGACCATCATCATCATCATCAGGCAGAAAGCCAGCAACTGCGGCGGCAGCTTCTTCAAGTGGTAGCCTGGCGATTAGCCGCGGATCGTTGTTTACTGGGAACCGACGACGAGGAGCAGAGGCTGTGAGAGGTTGTTTATGGCCCGCCCAGGGCACGCCCACTTGATGGGGCGAAGGCGGGCGGCAGAAGGCTCACAGCTTCACAGATGAAAGGTGTATTCAGGGTATTGCTTTTGGCCGGGCTAAAGGGATAGGAGCTGGGCAGTTGGGCGGTCATGGGTTTATTACAAATATGGACAGCGGAATTATTTACCTAATTATTTGAAGAGAGTGATTTATCCTATAGGATCAAAAACAGGAAAGGTTGCAAAGAACTACAAATTATTCAATTCAGTTACAGTATACCTCAAATTTTAAGATATCATATTTAGTATTTATTATTAATTTATTAATTAATTATACAAGTAAATGATAACATTTTGTTATACAAAGAAATCTAAAATCAGTTTCAACCAACATTATAAGGGCTTTTAGATATATACATTTTAAAGTGACAGAAATTAAAAAAAAAATAATGAATTTATATTTAAAATACATTAAATGCCATGAAGTTTAATTGAATACAGAAAATAAAAAATATGAATTGAAATAATAATGAGGTAAGATCTAGTTCTATAACTTTAAGCCTAAGCAATTTCATTTCGAAAACTCCTACTTAGGTGTAGAGAGGCTATTAAGATATGCATAGCAATTGTTGCACAGCCTTCTAGTTATTTATCCACTTGACTGCGCTGAATTATATTATTACTGGATCTATTTATCATGCATTGTGATGAAGTAACTTGCATGTGATACCATATTTGACTATTTGAGGCTGCACATTTTCCAAGTCGTTGAACTCAAAAGCCATCTTTTGCCCAAGAAAAGGAATTCGGAGAAGCACACCCACGCACCTGACAAAGGACATTTTGCGGCATCCATCCTTGGCGGACAATGCCATCTATTCTGCGAGCCGTTGACAGGCATTTGTATTACCCATTCGAAGAGCTAAGAGTGGCGGTCATGGCGCAGTGACCAGTGGCGGACAGCCAAAGGACAATTTGCAGGACATCGCTGGACTGGCTGGCTGCGAGCCAAGCGTGTTTACTGCATATTTACAGGGCAGATCATAAAAAAAGGAACTAGTGTAGCAATGTGGCCGCTTTAATTGCGCCACAAACTGCACTGGAAATTCAATTTAAAAGCGAATTGCTGACATAAATGAAGGAATATGGTGGGGGCACAATTTCAATCTGTTCTTTTCATAAATACGCAAATTTGTCCATTGAGGCGGATGCAAATGTTTTGCCAAGGCAGTTCCATTTAGCCAAGCCATCCATTTCGCTCTGCGCCGTCCTTCCAGCCATATAAAAATGCCAGCATAGCCAAAGTGCAGAGAAAAATCACTGAAACTATCTCCAAGCAGCAAGGATACAAGAGGAGAAGTAGCGACATCATCATCACCATCATCATCATCATCACCATCATCATCATTACCATCTTCATTATCCTCAGGAAGGATAACGGGCGATGCTGCGTTTGTGCGACTGTCTGCGTATTTGTAGCCGACTTACAGGAACCGCGGCGCCAAAAAACTACTAAAAATAAAGTTTGCATTTTGTCTATTTGTTTCCTGTCGCCTTGTCCCAGTCCCGTGGCCCCTTTCCTTGGCGACATTTTCGCATCCCACCAGCAACATAAACATAGAAATTGCCATGAAGACAGGTTGACAAGCCCGCCATATAAGTATGTAGTTCCTTGCAGCTGGCGCAAGTCCGAAAAAATATTTAAGCCTGATCGAGGGAGTGGGTGATTGTTGACTTTCGAACAGCATAAACATATAGTATATTTGAATAAATAGTGTTCATTCGTATTTTCTTTCTTGTTCTTAAATAAGATCTCACAAGTTAATATACTAAAATCAAAATTATTGAACAAATTATTATTTATTTTCAGTTTTATTTATTATATTTAATTATAAATTTAACTTTTGTCTTTTTATAAAAAAATTTAATATTTTATGTATATGCATATAATTATTTTTAAATATGTATTAAAATATCAGTTTCTTTCCGATTTTCATAAAATTTTGCACCATCCATCCCGTCAAAGTTATTTTGTTTTTCAATGAAAAGCACTGGGGTGCTGTTTTTATAAATAATACATATTTTATATGAATAAGTACAACATCTACATTAAAAAGAAGCACTAAACAATTCTAGCATACATTTGTTATAGAGACCTCTAGCGGTTGTTGGCAGAAGCTGCGAATTGTAAATGTATTTTACATGCATCTCTGAACATTCTACGTACGGTTTTGGAAGCGCCATCTGTTCTTTGATTGCGATTACCTATTGCGATGACGTAAGATGGCGCTTACGTAAACAGAAACGTAAAGATTTTTAAATCGACTAGCGAATTATAAATAATTAAAACTCTGCTTAATCGTAAGGATTTTTAAATCGACCAGCAAATTATTAATAATGGAAATTCAGCATTGCAATTTCTTTCACGTGTTTTATATTTTTTGTAAAATACATTTGCATTTATGAAAACTGATGTGTCGGAAATCTTAAAGAATTTCAGGAAACACTTTGTCAAATGTCGGGCCAGTTTCAACCATACAAATTTTATTATTTCAAATTTATTACCTTAAATAAAGTAGGTATTCCAATTCTTGTCCCTTATGGCAATGCAATTCTTTAAGGCCTATATTTTTCTATGATAACTCCTATACTAAATCCCTAAAAATAGATTACAAAAATAAAAATACCCAATATTGGAAAACAGATTTTTGAGGAAATCGCTTAAGCCACAAACTTTCACACAAAACTTGGCAATCCTTTGCGGATGCAATTTAGAATTAATTATGCCACGCTTGTCGGCCACTTGGCCGTGAACTTTTGGGCCAGGGCGGCGAATAACTTGAGACCAGCTTGTGCTGAGGTTACAAATTCTCATATGTCCCCACACACAGGACACAGGACACAGGACACAAATAGTGACGGTGACGGTGATGGACAGGCGGACGGACAGCTCGGGCGGGGATTGGCAACAGTTGACACAAGAGCATTTAACGCTTCAGCACGTTTTCAATTCAATTTCCACAGCTAGAAGAAGGCAGCGCCAAGGAAGCCGAGGCGTTGGAGTGTGCGAAAACTTAAGCAGACGCACCGAGCATGACAAACGAGGCTGAGGCCGAGGCTAAGGACAATGCCCGTACCGATGTCGATGCCGATGCCAGCAGGATAATGATAATGAAAATGAACGCCAGCGGTAAGCGAAGACGTTGGTGGGTGTGGCCAAAGAGGCTGAAGCGGAAGCAGTGCTTAATGAAGATGCTGCAGTGGCAGCCGTGCAATAAATCAACAAATTACGCGGAAAGGGCTGCGCCCAAGCCTTTGTATCTTGCAGCTAACGCGATACTCGCACTCGGCCATATTTGTGCGCAGAAACAATAAGTGAACCGCTTAAAAATGCATAAATCAAGGCGCAAAACGCAGCCAAGGGAACTGAAACAAAAGCGAAGCGCGAAGCAACTGTCAAAATGATAATCGCCAACAACTGTTGAGGCTGTCTTGGCCTTATGACAAATGTTGTCGACTCGAAAGAGGGTGGTCCCATCCGCCACGCAGTAACCAGAATCAATGCTACAATCTACAAGTCCGAAAAACACATTTTGCTTATTAGTTTCTTTGTTTTGGGGGAGATGGGCACTCACCAAATAACGCATCATAATGGAAAAGAGCAGAACTGAATGATTCCGATCCATCCATGTCGGTCCTAATCGTAAAAACAAACGCAAAACGTAGTAGCCAAAGTCCTGTGAGGACATTCGCCCAATTGTCAACCCCTTAATCCACTTGTTTCCGAGCCCTAAATCCGCTCTTTGAGTGATGCCCATTAACATTGGCGGTGGTAGGTAGTTCAGGCATGCCAGCTGACCGTTTGAGCAGTCTTTTCAATACCATTTTGAAAATTTTGTTATGGCTTAAATCTCGCAATCCGATTAGCAGTGCGACGGGAAAATAGTCCTGGCAATTAATCATTGTTTAAGTAAATACAAATAGTAAATTTCTTAAGTAAAGCAAATGGTGGACGCAAAAAAGCTGAGTTTAACCCTAGTACTCAGATGGAAACTCAGGAGAGAGGCAAATAACTAACCGATAATGCCATTTTCTTCTGTAGAATATACAAATTAGAATAAAAAAAGGAATAGCAAAAGTAAATATCTGACTATTAAATTGTATATTTTATGTTTTACCACTATGGAAGGCAGCACAAGGGGCTTGTGCATAAAAATTACTATATATAGCCGCATAACTAAAAATCTGCCATGTTGGTACCATCGTAGGAGGTGAAGTTTTTTTTTTCGAGACTACATTACCATGGTTTTTACAAATAAAAACTTTTAGCTGTTCTGTTAAAATAAAGTATTTCCAGATGTTTACATATATTCTTAACTAATTCCATAAGCTTTTACCTACACTCCCACCAACATTATTAATTAAATCATGATTTGATTTTTTTAGAATTACCATTAAATGAGGTTCTCGATTTTCAAAACTTTGGTCAAGCTCTAACAGAGCCATGCTAAAACTCAGCTGCATAAACTTAAATAAAATTAAACAAATTTATTTGGCGTTTCTTGCAGCTTAGAGTTAAATATAGAATATATCTGTCCGCAAAACGACAAAAAGTCAGCACTGAGAAGGTATGACCTTAATTCCAGCTTTTAATTCGAGCTTTACGCTTATCAGTTCGTTATTACGTTCTCAAGCCGTTACATAAAATTTACTCTTATTGCTTTTAAAGTCAAAAATAGGCCACAATAAGCAAGCTAAAAAACGCAAAAATTTACAAAATTTCCACTTCAAATTTAATTTTTGGGGAATAATGGGTGAACTGCAAGCAGGAACATCGGCGTTTACGACGGAAAGCAATTTTGATAGTAAGCTTAAAATCTGGAGTGGTGGCGAAAAGCGGAGTTTGTTTTCTGCCGACCTATCCATCGGACAGATTATCTTCCGGCAAATGGAGAGCCATCCAAAGCACATTGCACAGGTTTGTATTAAGTTACCCATCATTTATAAAGTAATGTTTATCGAAGGTAACTTTCAGATTTCGGTCACGGAGGACACTGTGCTGACCTGGGAAGAGCTGCACATGAACGCCAAGCGAGTGGCAGTTTATATGCGAAACTTGGGACTGGAGCAAGGCGACTTTGTAGGTGTCATTGGCAGGCTCACCACTCACATGACGGCTGTGGCATATGCCTGTTTCTTTAACGGAACCCCGTACCATGCACTGCACACTGAATTCGGGGAGTCTGAAATTAAGAGACTGTTCAAAATTAGCAAACCCAAACTGATCTTTTGCGATGGAGATGAGTTTGAAAAGGTTCGAGCAGCCACCGAAGACCTCCAGGTACAAATAATTACCATGCGCAATCATCCGGAGGGATCGCTTCGGATCCAGGATATTTTGAGAACTCCCGTGGGGCAGAACTTTCAGCCAGTTCGATTGAATGAGGGCTCTGAACAAACACTGGCCCTTCTAAGTTCTTCCGGCACCTCGGGACCTCCAAAGGCAGTCACGATCAGCAATAGTCACCAGATTATTGCAAGCTTTTTGTACGTACACATAGATAGCAAAATTAGGTACAAATTTTAAGCCAATTTTATTTCAGCCCCATCAACAGCTCATTTGTTGCCTATAATCGAAACACACTGGACTGGGCCTCGGGGATTACGATGACCATCAATGCTGCAGTGTTCAGTATAACGAACATTATTGAGGACAGCGTCTTCAATCCCGGCTCCTTGTGTCGCCTAATTGAGAAGTACAAAGTCTCGTTCGTGTTTGTAAATTCTTTCCAACTGACCATGTTGGCCAACTGCCCGGAATTTGAATCGGCTGACCTGTCTTCTCTAAAATACTTAAACTACGGTGGCTCAAATTGTTCCCTCGAAGTTCAGAATCAAGTACGCAAGCGGCTAGGCCGCAATTGTCTTAATTTTAGCTACACGCTGACCGAGTTAAACAGCCTCGGGTGTGTTAGCTTCAACTTTGACGAGAAGCCCAACTCAGTTGGACGCCCGGTAAGGGGCATCCAGTTGAAAATAATCGACAAACAGGGCGTGGCTCAAGGACCCAACACCTTGGGTGAAATCTGCTTTTATAATGGCCAAAAATGGTGTGGCTACTACAAGAACCCAGAGGAAACTAAGAGAATGCAGGACTCGCAAAACTGGTTTCACACCGGCGACCTGGGCTACATGGACGAGGACGGATATCTGTTCATCATTGATCGCCTAAAGGATATGCTTAAGTACCAGGACATCATATACTATCCCAGTGAGATCGAAAATGTCATTGCCGAAATGCCAAACGTGGTCGAGTCCTGTGTCTTTGGCCTATGGGACCCAGTAAATGGCGATGAGGCAGCCGCCTCCGTGGTCAAAAACCGGGCACCCAACTGGAGGCCCACGAGGTTGTGGACTACGTGAAGAAACGGATCACCGCCAAGTTTAAACAGCTGAACGGAGGCGCTTTGATCGTAGATCAAATTGTTCGCAGTGGAAATAGAAAAACAAACAGAGCAGCCACAAAAGCTGAGTATATAAAAATCATGAAGAAAAGCACGATTTAAAAAAAATTGTACACCCTAACCAACACTGTGCTTAAGGGTTTGCTATTTAATTTTTAAAATAATCACACTTTGATCGTAGATCAAATTGTTCACAGTGGAAATAGAAAAGCAAACAGAGCAGCCACAAAAGCTGAATTTATAAAAAAAATTTACCCAAAGCACGATTTTAAAAAAATTATACACCCTAACCAATACTGTGCTTAAGGGTTTGCTATTTAATTTTTAAAATAATATAAATCACACTTTGATCGTAGATCAAATTGTTTACAGTGGAAATAGAAAAGCAAACAGAGCAGCCACAAAAGCTGAATTTATAAAAAAAATTTACCCAAAGCACGATTTTAAAAAAATTATACACCCTAACCAATACTGTGCTTAAGGGTTTGCTATTTAATTTTTAAAATAATATAAATCACACTTTGATCGTAGACCAAATTGTTTACAGTGGAAATAGAAAAGCAAACAGAGCAGCCACAAAAGCTGAATTTATAAAAAAAATTTACCAAAAGCACGATTTTAAAAAAAATATACACCCTAACCAATACTGTGCTTAAGGGTTTGCTATTTAATTTTTAAAATAATATAAATCACACTTTGATCGTAGATCAAATTGTTTACAGTGGAAATAGAAAAGCAAACAGAGCAGCCACAAAAGCTGAATTTATAAAAAAAATTTACCCAAAGCACGATTTTAAAAAAATTATACACCCTAACCAATACTGTGCTTAAGGGTTTGCTATTTAATTTTTAAAATAATATAAATCACACTTTGATCGTAGATCAAATTGTTTACAGTGGAAATAGAAAAGCAAACAGAGCAGCCACAAAAGCTGAATTTATAAAAAAAATTTACCCAAAGCACGATTTTAAAAAAATTATACACCCTAACCAATACTGTGCTTAAGGGTTTGCTATTTAATTTTTAAAATAATATAAATCACACTTTTTGTATAAAAACTTAAAGCTTAACAAATTTTAGCCAAATGCAAATTGTAATATAATTGTTATTGATTTCTGTATAGTCATATATTCCCAAATATACCCTCGTTCAGATAAGGTAAGCTTTTCTCTGCTTACGTTGGTTAAGTAACTACTTGGAATTTTAGACTCAAGCTTTCAAGCCTATCTCTGTCGATCAATTTCAGTGAAAAGGAAGCGCTCTAACTGTAAGCATTTACAAACAACATTTTTATAATTCCCGTAGGAATGACATCTCCTTAAACCAGAAAATATGGTCTTTTCCAACGGACTCCTTAATTACTATTCTCTCAAGTATATTATGGTTCGTTATAGCTAAAACATTTTATATTTGTTTTTTTACTAGGTAATAACAAAGGCACTGCAGTTACGCAATTCAAAACTGTAATAGCGTGATTAAAGCTCTTTCTAAAAATGGGTGAACTGAATGCAGGCATCACGCCCTTGGAGACGGAATGCACTTACGATGATGACCTCAAGACCTGGAGTGGCGGCGAAAGGCAGAGTTTATTTTCTGCGGACTTGTCCATCGGAGAGATTATCTTCCATGAGATGGAACGCCATCCCAAACTCATTGCCCAGGTTCGATTTGGTGTTTTGCTCCAGAGGTCATAGTGTTACAAGTGTTACTGAACCAACAGATTTCGGTTACGGATGACGTAGTGCTGACCCGTGAGGAACTTTTTCTCAACGCGAAGCGTGTGGCCAGTTACATGCGCAATCTGGGTCTTGGACAAAATGACATCGTGGGAGTCATGGGCAGACACACTACCCACTTGGCGGCTGTGGCCTATGCCTGTTACTTCAACGGAACGCCCTTTCACGCCCTGCACAACGCCTATGAACAGTCTACGATCACGAAACTTTTTGGCATCACCAAACCAAGATTGATCTTTTGCGACGGCGATGAGTTTGAAAAGGTTCGAGCAGCCAGCCAAGGTCATCAAGTAAAAATAGTCACAATGCGCAATCATCCAAGATGCGACTCCATTCGGATCCAGGATGTTTTGACAACACCCGTTGAGCCGAACTTCCGGCCCGTTCGATTAACACTGGGCACTGACCAAACTTTGGCCATTCTTAGTTCTTCCGGCACCACCGGAGTGCCCAAGGCAGTCACCATCAGCAATAGTCACCAGATTATTGTGACATTTCTGTAAATATTATAAACAGTTTTATTACTATTACTATAAGTATATTACTTATTTTTTGCAGAAACATGAACAACTCGATCGTTCAGTATACATCTAGCACCTTGGACTGGTTCTCGGGACTCGTGATGAACATTACCGCAGGAGTGTTCAGTACAACCAACATTATTGCAGACGGAGACTTTGATCCAGCCCTTTTGTGCAACATAATTAGGCAGTACAAGATCTCGTTGGTGCTCTTAAGTTCCTCCTACATTGCCATGCTTGCCAACTGCCCGGAATTCAAAACGGCTGATCTATCTTCCCTAAAGAACCTATTCTACGGGGGTTCAAACTGTTCTCTGGATGTTCAGAAAAGAGCGCGTAGCCGTCTGAGCCACGATTGCCTAAACTTTTCTTATACCCTGACTGAGTTGAACAGCGCCGGATGCGTAAACTTTAATTTTGATCTAAAGCCCAACTCAGTGGGCCGTCCGGTTAGAGGCATTAAGGTGAAAGTTATCGACACAGAGGGTAAGGCTCAAGGACCTAATAATGTGGGAGAGATCTGTTTTTATAGTGGTCAAAAATGGTATGGGTACTATGAGAGTCCAGAGGAAACAAGGCTGATACAGGACTCCCAAAAATGGTTTCATACCGGAGACCTGGGCTACGTGGACGAGGACGGATATGTTTTCATTATTGATCGCATAAAGGATATGCTAAAGTACCAGAATATAATGTACTATCCCAGTGAGATCGAAAATGTCATTGCCGAAATGCCAGACGTGGTCGAGGCCTGTGTCTTTGGCATTTGGGATGAAGTGAATGGAGATGAAGCAGCTGCTTCTGTGGTCAAAAAACAAGGATCTGAACTTAAGTCCCAGGATGTTGTGGACTACGTTCGAAAACGTATAAGCGCAAAATACAAACAGTTGAACGGCGGGGCTTTAATTGTGGATCAAATCACTGGTATTGGGGACAGAAAAACCAACCGAGCAGCAGCAAAAGCTCATTTCTTAAAACATATGAACAATAACTAGATGGAATCAATTTAAATTTATAAATTCTTTTTGAAATTGTAGCTCAATTTTAATTTAATGAAAACTTTTATATAGCTCTATGAAAATTTTAAAAACACAACAACTAATGCAACAATACTCATTTAATCAACACCACAAATGTTACCCAAATTACATTGATATAGATAGCTAGAAATTGAATGTTATGAAATAATGAATTTAAATATGTCAACTATTGCATAATTACTCATTAAATCAATACCACCAATTTTACCCAAGACGATTACCTACCTCCCCCAATTCCTTGTAAGCAACCCCTTGTATGAAAAACTTGAGTCTATTAAAATATGCGCATATGTAATAAGTAAACCACTAAACAGGCCTCTACCAAATGCGAACCAACCACTTAGCACCCAATTGAAAAGTGTGTGACCCAGTTTTAAAGTCCTTTTAAAAGAAGATTTGGCAAACGCTTAATGTAATTGCCAAGGTCCATTTGCAGCACCAACATTGCGACATATGAGGGATATTCTAATGGTTTTAGAGGACCCAAGCGCATATGGGAGAATCCTTCGTAATGGATGCCATAATTCTGCGCTAATGTTGCAAAAATCTGCAAAGCTGGTAGAGCAGAAACAACAATATCGGCGATACTCAAACAGTGACAACAATGGAAACTAAGCTCATAAATTACCATGACAATGGAATTATGCTCTAATCCACCCCGAAAAGTTATTGAACTCGCCGGCAGAAATTGAAGCCACAAACGTAAATCTTAGCTGCCTGTCATAAATTTGGCTGTTTTCGCATTCGATTTTGGTTTTTCGATTCGAATGGAATAGATTATTATTTATACGCATGATGCAATGGAAGAAAATGAAATTGCAATCTTAATTCAATTAGCCAGAGGAGAAATACGAAAAATGTAAACCATTATTATTCCTTCTTCTTTTTGTTTAAAAATTATTTTTCATTTGAGGCCGCATTCGAGAGTAAATGTAGAGTAAATTTATTCCGCATGATTAATTCAAGATTCGATTTTGAAAATCAACTGCGAAATGAAGCCAACTGTGTGGGAGTGCACAGCCCCAAAGAAAGCTGAGCAAAGTGAAATATTGATTCAAGGTGTTTGAACTCAAAGCACAGGCAAATAAAATCAAGAAAACGACGTCATTACATATGATAATGCAGCCGAATCGACAGCGACTAAGACTAATGTTATGAAAATTCGATGGGCATTCAAGGCATATTATTGATTGTTTATTGGAGCAAAAAGAAAATGTTGTCGTGATCTTTTTAAAGGTTTAAAATTTATATTTATGGAAGAAAAGTTACATTTGGGAGCACAAATAATTGATTCGGACTTTGACAAATCAGAACGTTATAATTTGAAATCTCTGATTAGTACCGATTGTTGAAAGCGATAACAAATTATAAATAAATAAATTCTCTGAGCAATTTTATTTGTTGTTCCTTGAAAAGTTTTGAAAACATTTGCAGCATTAAATAAAAATTATAAGTATTTAAAACGAGTTATCGTGGTAATAGAGAATATAAAATTTAATTTTCTAGCTCAAAACTGTTAAAAATTTTAACATTAATTTTTGAAGAAATATAGAAATTGTGTAAATTTTAAAACAGTAATGTTCCAAACAATAATTTAATAGTAAGCCAAAGATAATTAATGAAAGATACGCAAAAAATTCAGCTGATCTAAATGAAGAGCTTTCAAAGATTCCTATCGAATTAATGGCATACCATCTACTGTTCGAATGAAGTCCAAAAACGTAGATCAATCTAAAGCGAAGTCAATTGGGAATTTAGCTGAAACCGCAACTGATCGAAGCACGGTTGGATGGGTGTATATGCCCAAAGGGACCAGCATATGCTGATGCCACATTAGATCGACAACTCACTTGTCAGTCTGTCGGACTTTGTGCCACCAGCCGGCGATGTCTATCACCCGGCTGTGGACCAGTTCCAATCAGAGAGTCAAAGGACGAAGGGCACCCGGGGGAACTGAGAACTGGAAACCGGGAATTCGTAGCTCGTAACTGGTAACTGGTAACTGGAGATTCCCGCGGTGCAGCGCATTTCGCCGCGCATATGTCAGCATTTCTTTCCAAATTGGAATCGAAAAATGCTGCACTAACAGCATTTTGTGGTTTTCAGCATAATTAAAGCCAGACGGAGAACCCCCGGCAACGCCCCGGACAGATCGTAAACGTCGAAAAACGTAAGGTGTCCGGACGGGGTTGCGAATGAGCGGGACTTGGGATTTATGAGGAGTGGTTGGGATTGGGAATGGGAATGGGAATAGGAATGGGATTGGGATTGGGAGTGCTGTGTTCGGCGAGTTAACAAAGCCATCAATGGACCATAAACTAAACACTTTTTAAATGCCGAGCGGGGGCTGGGCAAAGGACCTCGGAGAGTCCTTGTTACCATTGTCGAAATCGCACAGATGTTTGCTCAGCGCGAGTGTGATTTCGTTGAACGCAGGAAGAACGCACTTTATTAAAGGGTAGTTTTCATCATTTACGAACTACTCACAGTGGGACACCCTGCAATTGGAACTCTGCTCTATCCGACCCACTGTGCACTGCATTCCGAGCTGATTAGATCTGATTTCGCAAGCCGATTCCGCCCTGTCAGTAGGACAGGCAGACAGACAGAGGAACAGGTTCCAGGGCAGGGTCACAATTTATGGCACCAGAAAACGTATTGAGCAACTTTAAATGCGGGTCATCGTCATCCCGGCCTGGATGGATGTAAGCATGGATGTGGGGTACTCCGAGCCGGGGTGGTGGCAACTGGTGGTAATGTCGGTGTCGTCTGGTGGTGACTTGGTGGTCGCTTCATTTGTGCAGCTTCGCTGAGCATACGCTGCACATCCGACTCAGCCCGAAGAACTCTCCAAATGTTGCATGTTTTTTTTATGAATATGTTTTACAAGTGGAAACGGGTGTGGGTTTTAATGACCAAAACTCCCTTTAAAAATTTTTAAAAGTAACTGGTAAGAAATATAAAAATTTGTTTGGCTATGCAGTTTAACAAATTAAAATTGAAATACATAGTCGCAAAAATAGTTCCAACTTATAAATCCGCTTATTCTGATCATAAAATCAGCAGAAAAATTTCAAGAACATACGTTTATTAAAGTAAAGTAGATAATTTAACTAATAAATGTTTTAAGGTTTTAAGCAAAATTGTTGGTCTTAAGACCTTTTATTAAGAAAACCGTTTAGTCTTGGATATGAAATAGTATTTAACACTATTCTAATCAACGTCAGCAGAAAATTTTAATTAAAAAATAGATTTGTTCAGATAACTTAGTGTTGAAAGTACTCAGGGAAACTAGCAAGAGTTTAAATTTTTAATTGCAACCAAACCAAAGTTTAAGGGCTTGTATTTTTAATGAATTTATTTTTTATTTACCCCCTTTTAAAAATTCATTATTTTTTTTTAACATTTAAAAATTTTATTACCCCATTTTCGCACCTTTTACTTTGAAATTGTGGGTTTAATTTGTTCTGTATACTAAAACTGAACAAAAATTATGATCTTCGTCAAACATAAACAAAATTCTATAAAGCTCTCATCACTACCCTGCAAAGGATTGGGTATAAGAACACAAAGTGGATGTTCCTGTTCCGGTTGCTGCCGCCTCTTCTGGCCCACTTGAAGAGCTCTTGACATTATGGTTATCCAGCAACCAAGTCCAACACTTGGCAACTGTTGCCAGTTCTGTTTGTGTTTTACGAGTTCGAATTGTGTGTTTGAGCTGCGGAAAATATTGCCACATCGAGGCACATAAATATTTATGCCGCATTCGATTGAGAGCTTCTCAAGCGTAAGCATTTTAGATAAAGTCCCAGCCACCACCCACCGCTTACCATCCACTCAGGTGCAGTTGCTCGCTGGCGTTTTGCATATGACAGCAGAAAATGTTTTTGCGGCTTGATTGCGAGCGAATGTGCGTCTCGAACTGATTGGACCAACGCACAGCAAACAGGGCAGGGAAGGAATCGAATCGACATCGACATCGTCATCAGCCGATTTGTTAACCAAAACAAGGGCTCTAATCCGACTAAGACTAAACGGGAGGCAACCACAAGAGCCACCACCACCACCCAATGCAGTGGCCCTCGGGCCTTGTTAGAGCCAAAAGTGCGACCCTCGTTCGCGCATTTTTAATCCGTTTAAATGAATGACAGTCTAATTGGAGGATTTGGCGAACTGAAGGACGAGCCGAGGCCAGACGGCTCCTTAGTAGTGACAAAGTCCTTGCCATATGCTTCGAAAAAACCACATGTTATTCACGGTATTTAAACAAACAGCAACAGGGGCGGACGATGCTGGCAACAACCCTCCAAAATACTCTAGATCCAGATCCAAATCCAGCCCTCCAAAACGCATTGCTCTCCAACCCTCACACAATTAGGTTCTCGCCCTGCTCACGTGAAATCCAATTCGAATTTTTATTTAATGCGCGAAAAGCACTTGATTGGATCCTGAGCAGGACTGGAGTTTTAGTTTACTCCGTTCTCCAGGGACACTCTGAATTCATAGGGGTGGCAAGTGCAGGACCCTTGCAGGATGCAATCTGTGTAACAAAACTTCAAGGAAACTTCAATACGTCAGCACAACTACAGCCCACTGATAAAAAAAAAAAAAAAATAGATTACATGATTCGGATCGTATTACAATACTTTTTTAAAAAACCTGTTTATATGATACATGCTAAGCTGATAAGTAAAGCTATGAATTTGCCAAACTGATCTTTTTTAAATTATAATACATTTTAACCTGATTTAAAAGCAAAAAGTTTTAAATTTTTTCTGTGCGCAACTTTAGTAAAAGTAGGAATCAAAAGCGAACTTGTCATATTAACAACTTTTAACAATAAATAGTTTACAAATTTATATTTATTTCAAATTGGAATTTTAACTATTTCATTCTTGTTCTATGTTAATATGAAACAATAGTAGTTAAAAATACCATAGAGCATGCACAATTATAAATATTTTTTTGTCTGTGCAGAATGAGCTAGAAGTTCCAGGCAGCCAGAAGCTGTTTCCTCAAGCAGTTTCACACAAGCCACTAAGATTACAAAGGACAGGCAGCGCATTAACATCAACCAAGGCCGCAATCTCCTCGGAAAAGGTGTCTGCTGTCTCCGGAATAAACGTAACCAGCTCCATGGAAAAGTTGAGGCAATTAGCATTTACATTTTGCTATCTTACCACGGATAATTGAAACCCGCCGAGGATGTCAGGCCAAGGCATAAGGAGCACGTAGCTGTGTTTAAACTGTAGTCGGGAGATTGCCATCTTAGTTTTTAATTCGCTTCCTGGGACATTTACTCGCTTCCTTCTTCTTTCTCCGGGCTTGGTTTAATCACACAAAGGCAATTTCACGCCTTTTTGCGCATTGTCTGAGCCCGACAACGGGGGAATCACTTTGTCACTTGGCAGTTTGATGTATCGACAGTCGCTAAACCAAACAACCAACCCACCTAAAATTCCACCCCCTGCCGCAATGACAAGCCAGAATCTTTTAGTTGCTATAGATCAGCAGGGGTAGATAAGCCTTTGGGTTTAGTGGAAATTTTGTGCTCGATTTGTAAATCAGAGATTTGCGTTTATTTCTGCAGAAAATATTTACGCCAATGGGCCAAGAATGTGTTTTTGTGATTTTCACTTGACTTCAATTGTGGACACGTGTCACATATGTGCGGAACCCAATTGAAATGGGGGTAACTTGTGTGAATATGAGTATAGATTGAGTATATTTATTTAAAATACGACAAACACTTAAGAGTTACTTGAAGATCTAATTTGGAATTTTAGTTTACTTGATAAAGATATAAATTCAAAATAATTTTTAAACCTTTTTTGGACTACATATTGTATAATATCATCATATTCTAAATTGTAATTCAATTGAAGCTTATCTTACTCTAATGTTTATATTTATTTATAGATTTATATTCAACAATTCGTTTTTGGGTAGAGACTTTATCTGATTAAAAGTAATTTGTATAAGCTTTTTATAATTTCAACTAATAACACGAAAATTGGTTTAAAATCATATCTAAAATTTAAGTTTAATTAGGGTTAAACTTAGGCATACAAAAACCTTTAATACTTGGAGATGTTTAATAAATCAACATGAAATTTACTGAATACCCAACAACTTATCAATTTTAAATCATATCAACTTATGGGTTAAGCTTGAACAGTTCGGTAGACAATTAATTAAATACAAACTAAACAATATTTTTAATGAAATGACCATGGCCGAAGGCAATCATGTGTTTAATATTAATTTCGTCGACAGCCAACATGGCGTCCATGCGAATTATAGGCTCCAACACACAGATACACACTCGTCCACTTGTGTTCGTTGTCTATAAATATTAATTAAAAATGCAACTCATATGGCAAGTGGAACAATTAGCACCTGAAAATATGCAAACATTAAATTGCCGCTGCAGCAGAAGCACAGCCACACAAAAACTGCAACAAAAGAAGTGAAATTTAAATAAAATATTTGTGTGAATGTGTGTGTCTGGTAGCTGCAAACCTTGTTCACGACTGACCATAACAGACACATATTTTGTCCTGGCAATGGCCACATCCTCATATCCGGTCTGCCAGGACCTACGGTCTAGCCGGAAAAAAAAGGGAAATCGGGGGGACGGAAAACGAACGGAAAACATTGCACAATTTGCTATTGTTGCATGGCCAACATACATATATGTGTATATTTACTGGCCGGTTGGCACTTTTTCCACACAGAGCCCAACAATTTAACTGACAAATAAATATTTCACTACGGCGAAATCTTTCGGCGCTCAACAGTCGCCTACAAAACAGGGGATTCCCATCGCTATATCTATGTCCCTGGGTGTGCCAGTGTGTATGTATGTGTGTGCCTGGCAATATGTAAAGGCTACGCGCAGCATATACTCAAAATCCAGCCCAGCAGCAACAAATGCAAGAAATACAACAAAATACAACAAATACAGCCACACAAAACATGACCACATATTCACACAATCTCGCTGGCGCTGCTAAAAAATCGACAAAAACAACCTGTTCGGAAACACTTGCAACAAGGATATCAACGTCAGCAGAGAGAGGGATAGAGCTAGAAAGAGAGGGCAGGTCCTGCCATATTTTCCGGGGTGGGTGTAAGGGGCGAAAAGAGCGAAAGCGAGAGCGGACCAAGACCAAGCGCCGCCTCTTTTCGAAAAGTTATCTGCACAGCGAATAGGGGACAGTGGGAAAAAACAGACAATTCTTTGGGTAAAATTTTTCAAACAGTGCACAACCAACAAACAGGTTTTATATGGTTTTATATCATCCTAAAAAGGACGAAATGGATTACTGAACTTGGTCCATTTTTAAGTAACATACTCCTTTAAGTTTGAGGATTTATTCCGTATTACTCTGCACGTAAGTTTTTGGTGTGAAAAAATGTAAATTTCAGAAATCTCTTTCAATTGTGTGACAAAAGAAAGTCCATTGAAATTTGTTTTGAAGATATTTCTGCAGCACCCCAGATTGAATCCAGTTTTCTAATATTTTAGTAATCGATGATTACACCTTTTTAAATTGGTTGAAACTAATAAAAGAGAATAACCTTGTTGAACTGAGCCAGAAGAAAAAGGTTTTTTTAAACTTTAAATGAAATAAATAAGTTTAATATTTTCCTGAAATTTAATATATTCATTTTATTTTAGAAATCAAAAAAACCTTATAAAATTATAAAAAAAAACCAGAAACCATTTTATTTTTAAATTAAATTTAATTTTTTAATTTAATTAACAAGTGCATTTTTTGTAAGGATTAAATTGTATAAGCCCCACTGTGCCCCGCATCACATACAATACTTCAACGCTTTCGAATAGCCAACCTGGCCGGGGATGCCAGCCAACCAGGACTCGTCCTGGCCAAGGCTGGCACAATAAAACCACAGAATATGTTCGCCAACTGGCAGAGCAGATGGACATTCCAGAGACAGAGAGTGGGCCGGAGAAAGAGAGGGAACGTTACAAAAGAAAGAGAGGGCGAGCGAGAAAGAGAGCAGAAACATAAGGGTGGTGACTGCAACCGCTCTCTGCAGGACCTGGTCCTGAGCCAGACTCAGAACCTGAACCTGAATCCGAACAGACTCCGAGCAGAATCAGGACAGATGGGCCAAGTGCCGCGAGTGCGGAGAGTTGCCTTTCCCATTTGAATGGGACAATATGAGAATACGAGAATTCCAACTAGACGCGGCGGTGGTGGCGGCGGGTACTTAAAGAGGAACAGATTGCGGGCGGCCAGCAGTCGAAACTGGAATTTCGAAACGCAAGGAACTAGAGAGGTCCACACAGCAAACCAAGTGAAAGTCGAAAAGTGTATTGAAGTGAAAATGAATCTGCTCATGGATAGCCTGCCGTCGCATGCGAGTCCTGGCCAGCGTCGCTCCACGCCGCCTCAGCATGCCGAGCTGAGGATCTCGACATCGTCGCCACAGCAGCAGCATCACCAGTCGCCGCAGCCAAATCCGGCCACCAATCATAATAATAACAACAATGAGACGCCCACATCGCCAGCCGGTGGAAAGACCACTCTGAAGCGCGCCTTCGATGTGGCCTTTCTCATGATGCCCGACGAGCGGATCAAGCAGAAGCAGGCCGAAAAGCAGGCTCGTCTCCAGGAGGCACTGCAACACCATCACCATCAGCAGCAGCAGCAGCAGCAACAGCAGCACCAGATGAACCACTATCCCACAGATCTGTCGCCTCGAGGAGGAGCTTCGTCGCAACCACCTTCGCCGGCGGCCTTGGAGTACATCAGCCTGTTGGAGGCACGCCAGCGATATCCCCAGATCAGCATCCGCTCGCCGAGGGTTTACGATGATCCCAGTGTGATCATACCCCTGGTGGATTCGCCGGAGGCCCCGTCAACGGCATCACCACCACCGCCGATGCGCAGTGCTTTCACCAAGGTGGCCTCCTCGTCGCTGTCCACCTCCTCGTCCTCACCGTCCACAACCTCCCGCCTGGAGTCACCCGTGGACGTGGGTGCTCCGCCCCTGAGTCCCGACCAGCTGAGCTGCGACTCGATGAGTCCGCCATTGGTAACGCCACCGCCGCGGACCAACAGTGGTGGTCAAAATCAGAGCGCCCTGCCTGCCAGCCCCATTGTGTACCACAACTTCCGGCCGGAGTATCAGTTCAATGGAGCCTTCCAGGCGGTGAATCCCATGCAGGCGTTGCAGGCGCAGCAGCGACTCAAGCAGCAGTTGCTGTACACTCGTCCCCCGGGTCCGGGAAATGTGGGAAACGGAGGTCCCATGCCGGGGAATTCCCCGCCAGGACCACCGGCGGAGTTTCTGCATGCCTATCCGGGATTCGCTCCACCACCGCATCCATTCACGGTGGCTCAGCCCCTGCAAAATCCCGCTGCGGCAGCCATACTCTCCACGCTGATTCCACCCACCCTGGCATCCACTTTCACACTGACCGCGCAGAACGTGTGCGCCAAGTGCAACATAAGTTTCCGCATGACCAGCGATCTGGTGTACCACATGCGGTCGCATCACAAAAGCGAGGTGGCCTGCGATCCGAATCGCCGCAAACGCGAGGAGAAGCTCCGGTGTCCCGTCTGCCAGGAGACCTTCAGGGAGCGGCACCACCTGACGCGGCACATGACCGCCCACCAGGACAAGGCCAGCGATCACCAGCCGCAGCTGGAGGACACGTCCTCCTCTGCCGGCGACAACGAGATCATCAACGTGGTGGGGGGCACTCCGCCAGGTCGTCGAATGGGCGGCATGCCCAAATGATCGAAGCATTTCTTCGGATATTTCTAAGACAGCTCATCCCCAGGACCCATCACCCATACGTTGGTTTTCCTTGGTCTAGTCATCTAGTAATGCCCGTTTTCGATTGTGATATTAATTTTAGTTCTACCCACGCTCCGATTTAATTTCCCTTAGTCTTAAATGTAGTGCAATTCGTATCTTAAACATATAACTGGATCTCCCCGTGTCTGTATTAATTCTTTGTCTTTTCCTGGGACCCGAATGGGTCTTCAGTTTGATCATTGTAAGATATTATGGTTAAGTTGCAGATCTGCTAGTAATAGCATTCAATGTGTGGCTGAGTGTTTTAATAAAAATCTAATTGTTATGCAAATCCAATAATTGAAACGAATTGTTTTTTAAACTTTGGGGATTGGGGTCTAAACTTTTTCAGAATTTGTAAACATATATATTTCTACAGCAACCTTTTTTATCCGGATTTTATTTTCGATAAGTAAAGGTTTTAAAAACTTGTTTTTAGCATAAGCTTCTTAAAAAATTACTTTCATCTTTGAATAAAATTTATCACATTTAAAAAACATTTTTAGGTGAAATAAAGATAAGTTATAAAAATTTAAAATATTGCAAAGTTTATTATACTCTGTATCTTTTTAAGTGCGTATGCTTAACAAATTAAAAAATGAGCATAAAACAATGATAAAGATTTTTTTTTATAAATAAAATTTTATATAAAAAGTTTTACTTTGCTTTATTTAAAAGGTTTTACTTAAATGGAAGAAAGATTTATGATACAAAACATTACAAGCTTTGAAAACTTTGATTAAAAAGTTAGCTTTTAAACAAAGAACCCTTTTCAATTTGTTAAACAAAAATGGACCATATTCTTTTTCTTGAGAAATTTAAAAAAACAATAAAGTACATTTTCTAAAAATGTTGAAATAAGAAGACTTCTGATCTCCATATATGCTAAAAAACGATGGTATCTTTATTAAAAATAATTTTGCCTTAAGATTTTTAAGAAATTCTACGGAAATCATCAAAATTCAAATACAAAACGTACATAGAAATTCAAATAGGCGTGGGTATCTTTTTGATTTGGAAACATATGTAGTTTTTGAAAGTCTATGCCGACCAACCCATTCCTGTTGTGAAGTAGACCAAAAACATAGGTTCCCAGGCATAGAAAAACCGGCAGAAATTCGGCGGGCACATGCCTTTCGACGAAAGTAACATACGCCATGTAAGTAGGGCGAAGAATATGTTCAACTTGTTAGCGCAGTGAAGCTGAATCCTGCAGTCGCGCTTCTCCAGGATGCAAGTTGGACGCATGCAGCAATTAGATGCGGCCACAAAAACTGCGACGCCGACGCTAATGAGCTGGGAACCGAAATGGTAACAAGATAATAGGATATCTCGGGGTGCAAAGGATGTCCTGGGTGCAAAAGGCAGTCACTGGGCCAAAGCCACACGGCGCGACTAATACACCGAGCTTCCAGAGTGTTTCTGCAGTTTTTGGCAAGAATGAATTTCGAATTTCAATATTTCCACACTTCTGCCAACCCCCTATGGACGGATTGTTGAACTCAGTTCCCATGAGCCTCGAATTTGTAGCATGGCAAATTCCAACAAAGCGCAACGAATTCCTTGGGTGGTGGCTGCTCCCCCAGCGATTTCGTTGGCTCGTTGTTGCACCCAAATGAGCCACGTCGAATTGCGTTGATTTAGCGTGGCCAAATCCTGTTAGCCCCGTGCCACAAAAGCCAAGCAGCCACGCGGGATTCTCACAGGATTCTCACAGGATGTCTTGCTGCCTTATCGACTGATGTATCAATTGATGGCATCGCTAAACGGCAAACGTTCTGCTCCGATCCGCTCTGCTCTGCTCATTGTTCCCATGATGGGATTAGCATTTTATGGCTTTGTGTTCGCTGCTTGCCACTTGATAAAGACATTTTGTCTGGCTTCTCCTTTAGCATTCAGGAAGTGTGGGGTGAAAACAATTGCTGGGAAATTTAATGTAAGCAAATTGGTGGGGAGCATAAAGGTACGGAGATAAATAGAAGGTGGCTGATATGTTATGGTGTGATGTTAACTGTTTTAAATCATACTTTAAAGAAGAATATGAGTTCTAATATATTGAAGCTTAGTTTAGACACTCAAAATATATGTGCAAAACAAAAATTGTTTTTTTTATTAATATTAATAAATAATCTTGTCCTAGTTTGAATACTGTAGGTAAACCATTTTAACAAATTTAAGGTCAAAGGCCCGTTTTCTATCATTTTAAAAAAGGTTTTCAACGGTTTCATGTCATCATAAATGCCAAAACAAATATAAATATTGCTATGGAACAGGAATTCCAATATCAAAAGTTTCTCTGTTTTAAAATATCTTCTACAAAAAAGTTAGGAACAACAAAACCTGTAAACAATTAAATTAAATAATGTTTAGTCTTGATCAAGGATAACAACAAATTTTTTTAATTATGCATTACAAATCTTTTACGTAACTATTGATTTGAAATAAATTAGGTTGATTAAAATATATCAAGCAACTCAAAATCTTTATTCTCCAACCCTCTGGCATTATGACCAGCTTGAGACAATTCACATTTAGTTTTATTTTATCACCCAAGCCGAGATTTCCCATTTATAGCTGCCGATGATTTATTTCGTACATTTCCCCAACGAGCAATTCAAGCTTCCTTTAAAAAACAATTACAACATCCGGCGCCCACACAAAAACAAGCAGGCGGCACCCACATGAGTTCCCGTTGCCGTAAAGCGAACACATCGTCAAAATCACATTTCCTCATTTCATCTACGAGAGGCCACCACATTCAGGATGGCAAGAAGGCAAGACAGACAGTCTCATGGCAGCCACTCACTCAAAACGACGCCCAAGGCGGCCCAACCGCAGAAGGCAACTTCATAATAAGCCTCATCATCATCCTGGTGGGTGCTACATAATAGCAGCCATAATCACATTTCATATTTATCACATTTTTACGCCCACCAAGGAGCAATCCGAGGGGGATCCCATTGCGCAGCGACCTGCGCCGCTTTGTTTGCCTTGTCTAACCTCGCAATTTGACCGTAAATAAATTGCCTGCTCATTTGGCGAGCGGTGGTTGGGTTCGGTTCAAGCCCCCTTTAACCATCCAATCCAATCCAATCCCCTTGACTCAAAATCGTGTTCAAATACGTTTAAACACAATGCAAATACCGTCATAATAGCACAACAACAACAAGGCAGCCAGCAGGAGCAAGAAAATCCGACAGCTGGAGTAAGCCTGAGCCCTGGGCTTTGGCTCCGCCCCATCAACCCCCTTAATGGCTCCCCGTGCGTATGAGTGATTTCTGCTCATCTGCGCTTAAAAGTATGCAAATGCCGCGGTGGAGTCGCAGCACTGGGGGAAGTATCGCCGCGAGGAGGGGGCGTGTCAGGAGATGACTTTTATTACATTGTTGTTACTGCGACTGGTGCCTGGCCAAAGTGTTTTTTAACTGCAGGCAATTTAATTTCCACTTGCTCCCGGTCGTTTTTAATTTCAACCGCAGCCACTGCCTGCAATCGATGTGGTTTGAGTGTTTGCCCGTTGATTAGCCCTGTGGTTCGGGGCACTTAATTCCTTGCCACACGGAAAAAAGCAAATAAGCTCTCCAATATCAAGTCACAGTATAAATACACTATTTTAGAGGATTTTTTAATCACATTTGATTAGCTAACATGTAAAATGCCATAGGCTTTAATATTTGATACGAATTGATGTTTGTTGCTTTGTGAATTTTATTAACACATTAATCAGCTCTCAAAATCCTTTAAAAAAGCGTTTCAGTTTCTTACGACAATTACTCTACACGTTTTACATTTACAAACAATTTTTGGAAAGCAAAGTTTTATTGTTGAATCATCTGCTACATTTTAGCCTTTAAAATACTTTTAAAACATTTCAGTTTATTAATCTAGTTTCGTTCCAAAAGATTTTTTGCTAAAAAAATGTTGCTTTTGAATATTTTGCCAAAATTTTCAACAATAAAAGAAAACAACAGAATGTTTTCAATATGTTAAAACGTGATTTTACGCTTATAAAGAGTTAAATAAAACAAAATAACCAAACTAATAGACAGTAATCAAATTACGCAGAACAATTTCTAAACTGTGCTTCAATAAAATTGACTTAATCACTTTAGTATACGCCAAATTATGAAATTATACATTACAAAATAGCGTATTTGGTTTTCAAACATTTTAAAAAAGAGAAAATTTCATTTAGCTAATAGTAACTAATAAAAAAATGAACGAATCTATCTTTAAATGTTTTCTGTGCACCGAACGCGACACTATAAGAGCCCCAGAAAAACTGACAGCCAAGCCGCTTAAACTTTGAACTTTGTCATTTCAATTTTCGCCAAACGGATGCGCTTTGTTTCAGGCCAGGGAATGGATACTCAGACTCAGACGCTGTGGATGCTGAAGGCTGGAGGCTGGATGGCTGGAGAGCTGAAAGTCGGGCCGAGGACATCCATGAGCCGACCGGAAACATTGAGCCTGACAATGCGACTTTCATTTGCCGAAACTGCGGAGGAGCTGTGCCATTGTTTTGGCCACGGACAGGACAGGCTGAAGGCTGAAAGCTGAAAGCTGAGAGCTGAATGCTGAATACTGAACACTGGAGGCCTGGGGCCAAGTCACTGCCGTGCAGGAAGTTTTTCATGCGCCATGACACTTTTTGTGCGCTGCTCTGCGGTGGCCATTTTGTGCCGTGGCAGGATACCTTTGTGCCAGGAGGTTCCAGCTCCAGCTCCAGTCCCCGCATCAGTTCCATTGAAATTTTCGAATATTTTTGGATGCATGGAAGCTGTTTGCCATGGCCAAAAGACAGGCGGCGGCTTACCGCACACACATATAGTATATATATATCCAGGAGGAGCTGGAGCTGGAGCTGGCACATCCTTGCACTCCATGGCCGTGTCCTGGCCGTAATTTATGATGTGCGCTTCCCTTTGCTCGCTGGCTGGCAGTTGGCAGTTTTTAGTTTCGCTGTTCGAATTCTGCGGCTGTTTTCTGCTGTCATAACTTTAGCCCGCATAATTAATAGTTGTAAGCCGCAGCGCAGCCACTGACTTTTTAGTTGGACCGCTGCACAACTTTTATGGCAGGCTCTCCTGTCCTGAGTCCTGCCAAGCGTTGTTTGCTCAATTAACTTAGCAGGTAGTTAATTTTCCGAAAAGCCGCAAGGCAACAGGAGATCCCCATGGGTTTCATGGTACTTGTTGTGGGTGCTAATTGATTTACGAGTGAATGTTTCTGCGGTCGCCATTTAAGCTGACTTTAAGTGTTGTTCTCCATCACTCGTAGGTTGTTACTCATTCTGCTTCAATTCGGGTAGATTGTTCCCTGGTTTACTGAAGCATGAAACGCGTTTGAAAAGCAGAAAAGTTAAAGTGACTGGAAATGCGTAAAATTTATATTTCGACACTTGTTTGTTTGAATGAAATACTTGCTTGCTGTTGGTCAGGGATGATTGTGTACAAAAAATCGACCCCAGTTGCCTTCGAGTAAACTAAGAAACTATCTAAGCTATCTAATAAAATAACTTTATTAGAAGTAATTTAATCAATTGTTTATTATATTGTGTAAAGAAAAGTAGTAGTGATATTTCTGTAAAATATGTATTTTCTATGAAATAAATTGTGTTTAAAAATGTTTTCCCTTCTTAATTAAGGTACGCATCCTGTCTCCTAGTTGTCTTGACCAAATTTCTAAAACGTTTCCCATAACTTTCTCCGACACATTGAAATGCTGGCCCCATAAATATTCAGCGAACGCCAAAAACCATTTAATTAAGTTAACTTTTATGGCTCGTAAATCAGACCACAACGTGGAAAAAACACATATTCAACATTCGCGGGTTCTCCACTCGCCTGTTCCATATTCATGCGAATTGGTAGCCCCAAAAAGACAAAGGGGGTTCACATTGGTGGCAAGGTGGCGCTGGACTGGCAAAAACAAAAATTCTCGCCCAAAATAAAATAAATGGCATAAGCAACGCACGACGCTGACCATGTTGTTTGCTCCCAGCTCTTAATGCACGATTTTAATTTGGAATATTCTCAGGGAGTGGGCCACGATGGAAAGGGAGGGACTGCATATGGGTGTACACATTATGAAATTATGAGCATTAAAATGAAGAATGGCCACTTATCTAAATTACACCATGTGTGGAACGGGCGATGGCGCCGTGGGGTTGCTTGTCATCGAACAAGTGACACACTACCCGGGCACAACTGTTCGTCGCGATCTCTGGCTGGGTTAAGCACACAGCAGCCATATATCATGGCAAATATGCTGAGTATATGGAAATCCCGCCAAATGATAAATGAAGCACAAAACGGCAAAAATGGCAGCGATACAGCGACCGAGGCACACATATGCCAGGTAAAAACCGGAGCAAGAGACCAAAAACTGGAGCGGGATACCGAGTAAGACACTTACATCCTTGGCCAAATCGCGGTTGTCCTTAACTGAAAAAAAAAGAATGGCAACCCGCAAATATGTCATTTGACATGCTAAATATTTTGCCTGCGACTTTAGCACCGCAATGTATATAGCAAAAAATCTAACGGCAAAGCAACGGCATGCAAATCGAGTATACGCGTAGTAAGCCAAAAGTTGGTTACCAACTAGAGTGGAAGTAGGGGTTCACTTTATGGATGGCTATTTATGACTTCTGAATGAAAGGTAAGAATTTTAAAAACAAAACAAAAATAGGGAATTTTAAGTTCTAAGAATAAAGATGAGCACAGGCAAGACAAAAAATAAGAGGATTAAGTATTTATTAATATATATCAACATTAAATTTCCAGGCTTACTATACATATTCGTGCCTTTATTAATGTTATAAACTTTTTTTTATCATAATTAATTAAATAACATTTATCAAACGATTTCAAAAAATAATCTATGATCATTTTGCGTCGAAATCAATAAATGTTTAAACTAAATTAGTCATCGTAACGTGTACAAAAAATATTTCAGCCAACAAAGTAATTGATTTATCAGTTGCATTCCCTTTCAGACATTTAATGGGCAACTATTATTTGTCTTTTTAGGAAATTTACGATGGAAACAATTTTTGATATAGCCAAAGAGAAGAACTTTTTTGTTTTAATAGTTAAAAGTTGCAAATTTTAAATGGCGCGTCGCTGGCAGAGATAAGAAACAGGTTCACCAATAAATATTGACACCATTTTGTGTTTATAGAACTGGAATCGGGAGAGCTAAAGGGAGAGGGAGTTGGCCAGATAACGGTGGCCATAATGTCTTTCCCCAGACAAAACACAAATTGAAACTGAAAAGTTTTATTTTCCTTCCTTTTCATAGGGCAAAACAGCAGAGGGAGGGTAAAAGAGTGTGGCATGCGTATCGTAAAAAATAAAATTATGCAAATTTTTATTATTTGATTATGCAAATGTTCGCGCTTGACGACCCTTGGCATAAGGACGACAATATAGCCCCTCTCACTCGCCTTTAGCCCTTCACCATATCGCGGGCTTGGGACTTCCGCTGAAAGCATGGAAAAGCGAAAAAACGCGACAGTTAGTTGGCCACACTCCCCGTCTGACCCACTAACTACTTGGAGTACATTTGAATTTTTTTGCCAGCGTTTCCACGAGAGGAGCCTGAAATGCGGAGGGGCGCAATGCTCTGCGGAGCAATGTCATATGTGGTTGGAAATTTTGAATCTGTTTGCAACCCCTTCGAGCGTATCCGTTTCCTTCTGTCGCGTGCGTTTCCCAACCCCCCAGCACGCTTTTCCATTTCCCCCTTTCTGTCGCACTTGTCGTATGCGTATTTATATTTTCCCTTGTTATGCTTTATACTCATTGTTGTCTCTTTCTCGCCTCTCGCGTGATTTGAATCTTTTAAGTGAAATATTGTTGAAATCATTTACGCTTGACTGGGCCAGCTCTTTTTCGGGGGCCACTGTGCAGTCTTGAGGTGGTTCCTCCTCAAACCCAAACTCCCTAATTTATAAATGCAACTTACTCCGCAAGAAGTCACGGAAAATGAGTTTAAATCTCGACACAGATAAAAAACGTCAAGAAAAGCCAGAATGTAGATAAAACTTGGGCATAAAGTTTTACGAGTCCCGGCCTGTAATCAGTTTGAATAATTACCAAAACGTGCTTATGGCTTCAGGAAAATTAAGGAAAGAAAACATTTTGGTTAAACAAGAAATCGGTAATTTCGCGAAAAAGCTAATTACAAAGGTACAAATATTTCAGACAAATTTTGGTTGGTTTTTTATTAAAATGTACAACAAATATTATTACTTTAATAGTATAAATAGTTTTTTTATTTAAGTACAAAATCATTATTTTAAAAGTAAACAAATATTATTATTATTATCAAAAACAAAACAGTTTAAGAAGACTTCTTTATAAAAGTGATATTTTTTATATCCCTGCTTGTTAATGTTATTAATAAATTTATTTTGAGTTATTAATTTTTATATAAGTTTGCTTACAATTTAAATTAGTCTTGTCTATCAAAGAAATTCTACACATATAATATATTTCTTAGGAATACAATTTGGATTATTTTAGAATTCAATTTTTAATTATATATGATTTTTTTTCTAATTCAGTTTAAATTAGTAGATTTTGATGAAATCTGATACTTTTTCGTTGTATAGTTAGTTAACCTTAAAGCACTACACAGTCTTAAAAAGAAAACCAAACCATAACAATGTCAAATTTGTAAGCTGTCAGGCAAACAACTTCACCGTCTAAATCCCGCTTGTGGACAAAAAAGTGAGAGCCAAGTTAAGAGCAAACGCATCAATCATCAGGACACCACAACATAAATCAAGCAGCGAGTCAAAGGAAGAGGTTTAGTTTGGCCGCCAGGCAACTATTGATAGGCAGGTCCATCAGCTTGATGGGCCATTGTCGATATCGGGCCAAAGCGCCACTTCCGGCATGTGCCATAACCGAAATACAGAGCCCATACCAGTGAGCTCCATAATAATAAAACAAAATGCTTAGAGCGAAACAAGAAGGAGGACCAAGGAAGTCGCCTTTGTGGAGGCAGTCTGTTTATTTACGCCGCATTGTATGTAGGAACTTACATATGGGTGAGCCTGGAGGGCAGCGAGGAGTCCCGAGGAAGAGGAGACCCATGTCCCATACGGCGGGGCACACATCACACATGTTGTTGCGAGTACACACGTATGTTGCCTGCAAGCGATAGCGTCGGGACGTCGCCATTTTTTTTTGGCTGCCACCGCCGCCGCTTGTGCTCCCCACTGCTCTTCCACTGGCAATCTTGGCCAGCAATCGCAGGCGGCACATATGTGCAATCATGTGCAGGCCACCCGTTCTCCGGACTCTTCTGCTGGCCCCCAATCAATTTCCTGTCCCGCTTCAACAACGCTCTGGTGGCGACTCCATTTTGGCATTTGTCCATTGGCGCTTCGCCGAAACACGCCCCCTTGACGGCCAGGCGCATGCCCTGAATTTTTCCTTTCCAAACCACTCTCTGCAGAAATCCTGTCGAGCTCGAAGTTCGAAAGAGAGATTTGAGTTGGAGCGATGGAGAGATGGAGAGTCGTGGCCGACCGACCACATGGACCATTCTCAACCGCATCTGCTTAGTGTCAAATGGGAGCGCCAGCGGATGGCGGATGCTTTTTCAATCAAAAAATGCCCAGATAAGATAGCCGCCAGTGCAAGCTGCACTTGTCAAACTCACATGTCCGGGAAATCCCGACAAGAAATCATGAGAGCGTTAAATTGAAACTTGGGATTTTACGCAGCTTAAGTTTTTTAGCAATTACAATAGAGATCCGGGGGAGAGAAATAAACAAAACAGGCGTTAACACTTGTCATTTGGTCGGCAGGAATATGTCACCTGTGTCGGCCGCATCCGCATCCGTATCCCAAAACAGCAAATATACCACCCAGCCATGGGCATGGGCAAATTCAATCAACACGCTGGACCACCCTCATCTATAAATCTCGGTCCGTTCAAAAAAAAAAAAAAAAAACAGAAAAAAAAACAATCTCGCATAAATTCCTATTTATGGCCCGACCATTTGAACCTTTTTGTGCCAACCTCCTGCCCCGGCAAACACACACAATCAAAAGTCGATTAGCATTCAGGGCAGGGCGGACAGTTCCCATTCCGACTTTGGAGGACCGAACCGAGACCGAACAACAAGCTACAAATAGGCAAGCGCAGGTAATCGCATTTCGAAACCTTGCTACCCATTGCCAACCCCCTTCTCGTGTGGAAAATCTGCTGAAACACAATGAAAATATTTTGCCATGTCCACACAAGGGGTTGGGAGATGGGTTCGTTTTGCTGTGTGTGACAAGTACAAGCCACTTGTGCGTTGATGATAATTTTCGAACCATTTTTTGGGGGGCGATGCTGGGAGCTGGGAACTGGGAGCTGGGAACTGGAGCCCGGCAGAGATATCCCTGAAATCGGCTTATGTCGCCTGTGCCATTGTGCTGACACGGCTGCAGGATTGGGGCTTTTGTCTTACCGCCCAATGGCCAGCGAGTCGAGTCTAGTCGAGTCGAGAGTCCTGCCCACTCAGGTGATTTATGCTGAGTTTTAATTTAAATGCAATCAATTTGAAATATAGCTACCCGAGAATAGTCTTCAGCTGAAATAAAAGTGAGGATTAGATTGTGGATTGAATTGATTTCTGATTCTGAAGGAAAAAAAGGTAAAATAAAAACCTAAATTATATATAATACATAAAAAAAGATAGATATTTTTAAAGAAATATAACTAACTTAGAATATTTTTATTATAAAATGATATTTTCCTTTCGAGTCCAGAGTCCTGCCCACTACGGTGATTAACGTTGTGTTTTAATTTAAATGCAATCAATTTGAAATAATTGAGGATTAGATTTTGGATTGAATTGATTTCTGATTCTGAAGGGACAAATTCTAAAAAAAAAATGAGAGAAAGGAACTAAGCTTATTATATAGTTAAACTTGTATTACTATAAAAAAACTAAAAAATAAACATTTAAAAATTTTCAAATTTAAAAAATAAAGACATATTTTAAAATCAAAGGTATAAAATAATAAGCTTCGTGATGATAGTCTTTTGGTTTACTTATCATATTTAAAAGGCAAACATATATAAATTAATTTTAATTTTGGCTTATATAATTGTTTGTGCTCATTTTGGATATGAAAACTATATGTTAAAGACTTAATTTTGGTAGTGTTGTTAAATTCAAAGCCTTATAAATGGTTTTAAAGGCTAATAAATGTAAATTGAGTCTAGCGATCCCCAACGACCACTAATTATTAAACCAAGCCCTGCAAGGTGAGTAGCTTTTAGCTTGAAGCAAACACCATTAGGATCATTAGTAGAAGAGCTTACCAAGCCAAATTCAATTATGTCAAACATCTCGGCATTATCTAGATGCATTATCCTTGGCTAATGAGCCGCGCTTGGCGACGGATCCTTATCGGCAGCCAAGGAGCCTGGCCAAAAGACACACAGACACACAGACGTAAATGAAATCAATTAAAATTTATCACATGCCAGTTGCTTCATTAGGACACAAAGGACGCAGCCAACAGCCGTGTCCCCAAGGTGCAATTCGTTATCCACTCGGAGGACAATGGCGGTCAGGATGCGGCTGCCTTGTAATTTGTCCTGCCACCGACTCTCCCGCCGACAGTTGTTATCGGCTTAAGGAAGACAATAAAACGGCGTCGCCGTTTGTCGCTTTAAATAATAAAAACATTTGATTTGCCAACTCTGGCACGTGGCCAGAGTCAGGAGCTCCGGAGTCGGGAGAGTTATCCCTGGCTGGCTGAGAATGCGCAAGCAAATCACAGATAAAGCCAACGCGTAAATTAATGGGCGACACGTGCCTCACTTGCTGCTCCGCGATTGAATTGAATTTGATGGTTTGGGATTCGTATGAAAATAGAGAAACGGACACTGGGTGGTCCGTGGTCTATGGCATGTGTGGGAGCAGCTTATGGCCGGCAAATTATCGCCTCTGTGTGATGGCAAGTGGTGACCCCAAGTGTTTGCTCTGCGGCTGATAATTGAGGCGTAAATGTTGGCACACGTCCGGAGTCCGGACAGCCGCACGTCCGGGACTTAAGTTGATACATTGTTGTAACTTTCATGGAGTTTATGGAGCGGATTTATTCGCAATCCCTTCATCGAGTGCCAAAACTCCTCGCAGTGTTTTAGTGGCCTGCCAGTGCACACAATGTTGATGATAACCCTATCAAATGTTGAATGCCGACAGCAGCTATAAGGATGCAGCTCATTGTCGAGTCCGTAAAAAGTTAATAAACCCTCCGAGTATCAATGGCTGCGAACAAAAGAATGCGTCCATAAACAAAGGCGAACTTTTGATTTTCCAGTTGACGTTGCGGTTTCAAAGCGCCAGCCAAAGCCTTTGACCATATGTGCTAAAAATACTGGTTTAAAATATACCCTAATGGGGGTCTTTAGAAGGGTAATATAAATTAAGAAATCTATTTTATATTTTTACTTGTTTTTTTTTTATACAAATATTTTGTATTCAATTTTAATATTTTTATTATGAATTTGATCCATTGCGATTTTAAGTTATTTTAAATATGAAAATATTAGCAAATTGTTTAATTTTTCATTTGACTATTTTCGGATTTGATTTAAATATCTGAAAATTTAAACTATAACTCACATTATTGTATTGCATTGTATTTAATATTATGGTTTAATATTTGAATTTTAATATTTAATATGCAGTTTTAAATTCAATAGTCTGGTATTTATTTTTACTCTTTCATTTTTATATCAGTGTAAAGTTGTATGTATATGAATTTTTATCAATAGTACAGAATAAGAAATCTAACTGAGACAACCGCAGATAATCATGTTTTTAAACCCCTCGAAAGGGTATCAACGGCAAACGATTAAAGCCACCCCAGTCAAGTATATTCATTCAAATCAAAATCACACCACCAAGCCGAGGATTGCTGGATGGATTTGCGAGGGACGCTTGGCATATGGCCACTTGGCAACACCGAAGAGTCCGTCAAACAAAGCCAAAAGATGGGTTAACAATTGTCAAATAACCACAGGATATGCACATGAGTGCATTGTCGTTTGATTGCCGAGCATGTGTGTGCGGAAGGATAGCCGAAGGTGGCTTTGATCCTTGATTGGACTGGGGCCACTTGGGGCGCATCTGGTCACGAGTGATTGATGGCCAAGGCACAGGTTCCCGAATTCCGCATCAGCGATTGCTTTAATCGAGTCCGGAGTTTGGTGGGAAGGAAAAAGCTTTAGCTCCAAATTAAATGGTGTCAACTTTTCGGGGAGGACACCATAAAAACTGATGACCATAACAGATAAAATGTTTTTTTTTTATGTTATTGCTCTGCGCTGCGGCCAAGTTGCAAAGGGAAACCACAAAACAATATTTAAATTTCAAAAGTTGCCAGTGTACCAGTTAAATGAAGCAGAAGCAAGATTGTTGTCACAGAAAGGAAACATTTTGAGTCTGCGGATCTGGAATGCCAGCATAAAAAAGGGGAAATCAGGCAAATATAAATGTTTAAGCTTCGAAAATGGGGGATGGCGCAAAAAATATATAGTTAGCACTCAGGGCTGACCACGCCCCCCAAATCGAATTGACACTCATGGCGGACACATTTTGTAAATTGATCCCAGGGACGTGCGGCAGGCATACAACTATCCAAGTTGCACTCATAAATCATAAATCAATAGGAGGAAAAACCCTCCGAGGCAGAAAGAAAGCCAGTGCCCTTCTGCCACAGAACCGGCTAATGATGTCTTAAAAAACGATTCGGCAACTGGTCATGTGACAGCAAATGGGGGCCATTGCCATCGATGTCCTCAGGTCAAACGCATTATCAAAATTGCCGTTTCAGCTGCCGAGAAGCTGCGCGCCAGCCTGGGAAATTGAATTTCCACGACCCAAAAAATGGGCAGCAGCGGCAGAGTAACAATATTTTTCCAAATCGGCTTTAAGTCATGAAAAGTAATAGACAACCCCCGCGCGCAGTAAAAAGCAGATTGCGAGGCACTTCAGCCGGCGACGAGCCAGGAGACGATTGTGGAACACATGCTGTGCGCATATGATGACTGACGACGGCGATGATGAGGCTGGGCCGCTTATCACAAGGGAACAGGCACTCGCACGGCAGGCGAAAGTCCGGGAGGAGCTGGCTGGCCAAGCAATATGTGAGGACGGAGGAGACTGGGCCCCCGAAACATGTTTGTATTCAAATCGTTAAACAGCTAAGTGTTCAGACTAAAAAGTATGAAAACCTTGGGTAGGCTCAATTTGCATAAAGGGCTTAATTCGCCAAGAGTTTTTAATAATTCTCTAACGAACGGTAACGAATTCCTCAATATAAATTGAAAGATAACTTGGTTACAAACATAATATACAACGTGAGACTCTACCGCTCATTTAAAGATTTTTTCTAGAGATTCCAAAAAATATTGTTTTACAGGCTCCAAACACTATAATTATAGCATCGGATTGCAAAAGCCTCTAAACTAAACGCCAAAATAATTTTTTTTTATCAAACTCTGATTCCAACTGATTTTGACTAGATAAGGAAACATGGTTAACAGACATTAATATCCTAGTCCTTCCTTTTAAAATTCTCTTCACAGTAACTAAAATTATTTTATTTTTTTTTTTTATCCTAGCAAATCTTTAACCTTAAAGATGTTTTCCCACATGATAATAATAATAAAAAGCATTAAGTCAATTTAAATTTAAATAATTATTAAACTTACGTTAGGGCTAACTATATCATAACTACTCCACATCGTCTGGTATCTCCGAGTCCTCAACGGTTCGCGTGGCGGGTATATATACTTTGAAGGCGAACTTGGACTTGACAAAGGAGCCGGTATTGAGGACAGTGCACCCATGTTGATTGCTGCTAAAACTCTGGCACGAGTCCCCCATGACTATCAGATCGGGCAGCGGGTACAGCCACAAGCCGGGATCGTAGTCCCAGTGCACTGGCATGGCAATCGGATGAATGGGCACCAGGTGACCCTGGCACACAATGGTCCTGGCAAAGTGCTGCTCAATCTGCGACGTGTCCTCGGGAAAGTGCAAGGTGTTCCGGCAGAACTTGGCCATCAAGTCCAGACGGCAGACAACTATCTGCTGGGTGCAGTACTGCAAACGGCAGGGATTTGTGGCCAACTGGGTGCGTGGCCAGGCCTTCAGCAGTCCCGCTGCCAGGCACTCGGGTATGGGAGCACGAGGCAAAATATTCGGTGCGGTGGGATCCTCCGATGAGGGCACCAGTATCAGATCCGTTTGCTTCTTCAGCTGCTCACAGCCAGCTGCCAAGGCGCCCAGGGCATCCAGATGATGCCGAAGCTCGTGATGATTCCTTGTGCTGGCCGTAAAAGGACCCATGAGCACAATTGCCTGCGGCGGGCAGGAATCGTAGCCCACAAACAATTGGCGCAGCTTGTCCATGACGACGGGCAGATCTAGCCGGACATCGGATAGGAATACTATGGTTGTTTCCGTATTGGTACGCTCCAGTTCCTGCAGACGGGGTGAGTACTTCAGTAGCTTGGCGGACTCGCCGCCCCAGGTGTTGGCAGTGCCGAAAAAGGCACGGCTACTTGTCGCCGGCTCCGCGGGCGGAAAACCCAGGCCATCAACTAAGGCAAATGCACAAGATTAGTGATTAATATAATTTAAAGAAAACAAAAAAAGACAGCTTATTTTGGCAAGCCAAAGTTGAATTATAAATCTTGCAATTCTTTAAACAACTACATATATATCGATATAGAAACGAATTTTTGGAAATACATACAAATATAAAATTACTATAAATATCTCGAAGTGGGTATGCATTAAACAATAAAGTTTTAGTTTTTCCATCCAGATAGATTTAAAACTGAGAGACTAGTTTGCTTTGAAACGGATGAATAGATGGACATGGCGAGATCGACTTTTCTAGTTATACTGATCAAGAATATACAGTGGCGGACTAAAGTCTAAATACCACTCCTTTCTTTGGTAGTTAACAAGCTCTATAGCGTTTGCAGTAAAATAAATGAAGTCTTGTTTTAAATTTAATTTTAAAGCGAAAATAACTCAATAACTTTCGAAGTTAAACAATAAAACTTAAAGAAGGCACTGTGGGGTCTTATGTAGACTTTAGTCCGCCACTGTATATACTTTGCGGAGTCGGCTTTTAACTGAAACCAAATTAAAAAAGGCAGCTTAATATAGTTTGATAAGTTTATATATATATTTAAAAGATTTAAAACTGATCTGTAATAAGATAACTACCATAATTATAGAAGTATAATATCCATCTGTATGCTTACCCTTGAGGACCCCGTTGTTATAGTGGCCCTCGGCCAGGACAAAGCAGCCTTCGCAGAAGAAACCGGCATGAAAGCGGGCATTAGTGAGATCCAGCTGGACACAGCCCGTAGGATCCTCTACGTAGAATTTGCCCTCCTTCAGCTGGGTGAGCAAGCCGAGGACGACGGCCTCCTTCATCGCCGAGCTGGCCAGCAGGTTTTCGGCGAACTGCAGCTTGAACTTCTTGGCCTGGGCCTCGGCGCCGACGCCATCCTGGATGACAGCCGGGGCAAATAGGTCGTGGCGCAGGGTTTTCTGGAGCAGCATGGCATATCGTTGCTGCATGTAGTCCGATTTCATGCGGGGAGCAGTCAGGAGCTGGCGGGGCTGGGTGTCCAGCTCGAACTTCTTCACGCGCTGGTTGTACCGGAAGCGGGGCACCGTGAACGCATCGATCAGGGCGAAGACCGTCTCCCCCTCATCCAAGCCCACCCGGTTCAGCTCGTTGATGGCCTTCTCCAGCGCCGCCCGCTCCACATGCGGCGTCAGTAGCTTCTGGCTCTGCAGGTTCTCCGTGATCACCGTCAGCCATTTGTCTCGCTCCGCGGCGTCGAAAGGCAGCAGCTGCTCCGCCAGGTAGGAGCTGTTCTCCGAGCGGATCATGAAACCACATAGTTTGAAGGTGTTTGTTATGCGTTTCCTCAGCGGCAGCAAATCTGCATCCATTGTTATCAAAGTTATTCGCGCGCAAATTAGGGATGGGGGTCAGCAGGGTCAATCGATTGATCGATATGTTGATGGTTTAATCTGACCAGCCAGAAAGATAAGCAAAAATACCACCCAGAAAACTATCGATTAAAATTGGCGGTCAGACATTTGGATATCATTTTATAAATTCAAAATTTATCTAAAACTTGATTGAAAAAAGTTTTTAACCACAAGTTGTCTAGCAAATAACTTTCAGTTAAAAAGGCACTTCACAAAGTGAGCTTCTAATTGCAAAGTAATGCTTCAATTTATCAAGTTCAATGTTCTTATAGATGTAAGCAATGCCAATTGTCAAAAAAATTCAATGCTTATTCATTTTTTTGTCTCAAAATTTGATATAAGATATTTCGGTTGTGGAAGATGCGAATGTCCCGACTTTTTTACCGCGTTAAGACGTTTTTGTTTGATTATTAACAGCAACAATCTTCTATATGCATTGCTTTCATTACTGCTTCTCTAAAATTCTGTATAAGAATCTTAAATAAGACGTATATTTTTGTTAGTGTAAGAAAAGTTGGCATTTTAAGAATATTGGTTTTGTTTAGAAAACAAGTCAATGTGAAAATGCCTTCAGCAGACTGCAAAAAGTATGAGAACTTTCTGCCGTTCATCGGAGAGTTTGGAGCCTTCCAAAAGCGACTGCTCCTTTGGATGATGCCCGCCGCCTTTTTGTTTGCATTCACCTACTTTGGACAGATATTCATGATACTGGTGCCCAAAGATCACTGGTGCAGGATTCGCGAACTGGAGGCGCTGCCCAAGGAGGAGCAAATCAAGCGGGGAATCCCGATCACAAAGGATGGCGATTTTGAGAGATGTTTAAGGTACAATGTGCCCTTAGAATCGGATGTAAGCAACGTAACCAATCAGACCCGGAGCAATATAGCCTGCAACGATGGTTGGGTGTATGATCGTGACCAGATTCCCTACGAGTCCATCGCCACGCAGTACAACTGGGTGTGCGATGATCAAGACTTAGGCACCTATTCCGTGCTCGCCTTCTTCGTGGGCTCTATTGTGGGTTGCCTGTGTTTCGGATACGTCGCCGATCACTGCGGTCGCCTGGTGGCCTTGTTCCTGGCCAATTCCTGCTCCATGATCGGCGGCTGCGTCACTGTTGTTTGCAAGGACTTTTACTGCTTTGCCGCCAGCAGATTTTTGGTCGGATTGGCAATGAATAGCTGCTTCGTTCCCATCTATATTTTAAGTGAGTGTTTGTATTTAAGGTGGATGCTGTTTTTGCTAACATCTTTTTAAACAGCTCTGGAGAATGTTGGCATCAAATATCGTACCCTGGTGGGTAACCTAGCCCTGGCAATTTCCTTTACTTTGGGCGCCGTCGTTCTGCCTTGGGTCGCCTATGCCTTCCACAGTTGGAGACACTATGCCATGACTGTGTCACTGCCCGTGGTTTTTATGATATTGATGAGCCTACTGCTTCCCGAGTCCCCCAGGTAAGTTCCTGTTTCTCTTATACAGCTTAATTTTGTAAAACAATTAAATCTGCATTTCAGTTGGCTTTTCTCGGTGGGAAAGGTGAAAAGGGGAATGCATGTCCTGAAAGAGGCAGCACAGAGCAATGGGAAAACCCTTTCCGACAAGGAGTGGTCTGAGATGGAGCAATGCTATGAACTGGATTTTGCCAACGAGCATTCCGGCAAACATTACACCTGTCTGGATCTCTTCAAGACCTTTCGCAGATTTGTTGTCACTACGATACTGATCCTCAGTTGGATGATTGTGGCCCTGGTGTACGATGCTCATGTGCGGGTCGTCTCCTTGTTGGGTACCGATGTGTTCATCACCTTTTCCATTTCCTCGCTCGTCGAAATCCCGGCTGGAATTGTGCTAGTCTTCCTGCTTGATCGAGTTGGTCGCAAACCCGTAATGATAGCTGTAATGCTGTGCTGCGCCGCATTCAGTCTTTCGGCTGCTTTTCTGCGAAGGCAATGGGACGTTGCAATAGCGGCAACTGTAGCCAGATTCTTCATAACAATGGCCTACAATGTGGGCCAACAGTGGGCCTCTGAAATATTGCCCACTGTGGTGCGTGGTCAGGGATTGTCGGGCATTAACGTGATGGGTCAGATAGGTGCCCTAATATCACCGATAGTCATTTACACCCACCGCTTTTACGCTTCCCTGCCCATGTTTATAATCACATTGCTTTCGGTGATTGGAGGAGTTATAGTCATGGTCCTGCCAGAGACCAAAGGCACTGTGCTGCCTCAATCGATGGACGAAGCGGATAAGCGATGGACGTTGCGTTGTAGAAATCGCAAAATAAACGTTAATCAATGAATTTGTAATATTTGTACCTTCCCAGATGGATTTTTACATAGTGAATTGGAGAGGAAGGAAAATATGTTTCGGTTCGATTTATGTATTAATGGGACCAACAGTATAATAAAAGACAAGGTTAAAAATAAATGGAGTGAAGAAGACCCTTTTTGTCTACGCAGGCATTTTTTATTGACGTGTGCCAAAAAATAAAATTTTATGAAGTGTATTTAGAAAGGGATTACGTTAAATAAATAATAAAATCGAACCGAAACTGCAATTCAGGTTTTTGGTAATTTATTTCTATTTTAAAGTTAAAAAGGGGTTTTATCATAAGAAAAGAACCCAAAACAACAAAACTATATTTAGTTTTAAGAGACTTAAGCCACAAGACTTTAAAGGATGTCTGTATGTAAATTTATGAACTAAGCCACTTTTGCTTTGAAAATGGCGCCTAAGGGTTTTAGTGTGACCACCTTAAAATCGATTACTCGATAAACGTATATCCAAGTTCCCACCCATGGTTTGAGTATATGGTAAGCGTTTAGTATTTAATTATTTGGTATATTTAAGGGTACTTTCTTCATTAAATTACGGTCCCACCGGTCAGCACGTGTACGAGGAATTGAATTTGCTTCTTTGCTGTTTATTCCCCTTAAAATGGATGTTGTCAAGGAAGTTTTAGCCAAACACCAGAAGGAATTGGACAAATACAAGCCGATCACAGTAGAAAAGCATCTGGAATGTCGCCTGGACTTAGGAACCCTGCTGATCACAGATCCCAACGACTTCGATGACCGGGAATTGAGGTGAGTGAAAGATCCGGTGTGGTGTTGCCGATTTCCCACTGATTTTGTTCCACTTCCAGGGACAACAAGGAGGAGTACCTGGCCGCACTGACCAGGGATAACACCCAACTCCTGGTGAACGCCATCTGGGAACTTTCCACGGAGCGGGTGGACGAGAGCATTGTGGCCAAGCTGCCGGAACCCACGACCGTATTGCCACGCCTACGGAAACCTCCAGGACCTCGGCCCATGACCAAATGGGAGAAGTTCGCCAAGGAGAAGGGCATCAGCAAGAAGAAGAAGGAGAAGAAGACCTACGATGAGACCATGGATGCAAGTTTTACATTCTAAAACCGTGAAGAAGCACAACTAATCCTTTGAATCCCTACAGAAATGGGTGCCCACATATGGCTTCAAGCGTGCCGAGGCCGAGAAGGCCAAGGATTGGGTGCTGGAGGTGCCACAGAACGCCGACCCCAATACGGACATGTTCCAGAAGAAAATCGACCTGCGCAACGAGAAGGTGGCCAAGAACGAGATCCAGCGCATGAAGAACATTGTGCGCGCCAAGAAGATCGACATGCCGCGCAGCGGTTACCTGGGACCTGAGGCTGCCTCCTCCAGCCAGCTCTTGACCGCCGTCACAGTGGCCAAATCGTCCACAGCCTCTGTGGGCAAATTCCAAAACAAACTGCCCAAGGAGAAGGAGGCTCGTGGTCTGGGCATCAAGGAGCTGATTCCAGGCGGCAAACGCAAGCAGTCGCATATTACACAAACGCCCGAAAAGGAGGCCAACCTGGATCTCATCAAGAGCGTGCTGAACAAGAAGCCCAAGCTGGACGTAGACAAGGCGATATCCATGGAAAAGCGCGGCAATCGCTTGGCGTATGTTTAACTCAAGACGATCACTCAATAGAGTATATCAAAACCTTTATTTCGTTTACAGACGCGAGGCAGAGGCTGAAAATGAACCAACCAAGAAGGGCAACAAGAAGCCCAAGGGCAAGGGCAGTCGCAAGGCGGTGGGCAAGAAGTCTAAGGGCAATCACGGCCAGCGAGCCCCGGGCAAGAAGGCCCAGGCAGGGCGCAAACGTCGCTAGAAAGGATTTTACATGCCTTAGGACACTTTAATTAACGAAAAACACTTTACACTTATGCTTAATAAATCTTAGACATAAGACAAACAATAACTATGTTCAGTGAAAACGTAAATCCACCGGTGCCGTATGCCTTATTAGGTACTCGTACACAAAATTACGGAAAATACGGTTGAAATTGCGTATGGATGGCCAGTGCAGATTGGCGGCATTATCGCGAGGCGTGTGCCAGACCTCAGGGAACGGAGTGGCCACCACGTGCAGTACAGGAACATCTATGGGTAAAACCATTTGGTAATTTTGTACGAGCGCAAGCCAAAACAAAACTTACTCTCATCCAAGAACGGACGATGATCGTCATCGACCAGACCGCCGCTGGCACGACTTAAAAACATATTGTTTTTGCCCTCCAGCTTGCCGGCAGAGCGCAGAGACTTCTCGATCTGAACAAGAGCAGAGTGCAGTCCATGGGTATTTTCATAGAAACTAGAGAACTGCGGATTTCGCGCCCCTATAAGATCCAGCAGCACCAGTACCTCCTGTTAATGATTTAAATTTAGCAAGGTGATAATTCTCATTAAGGTCATTGACTTACAATTCGATCTATATTGCGTGGGCCTTGCCGAACTTGGCCGGCAGTTTGGGAGCCACTGCGGGTGCGGGCCAATTTTGAGGCCAAATGCTTGGAGCCGTATACGGAATCAGCTTCGGTCCAGTCCTTAAAAGCCTCCTCGCCATCGAAAAATATGAGCTAACAAAAGGTTGGTTAATTGTCATTTTTATATTATATTATTACAAATTCAATCTGAAGCCTGACTAGTATATTATTAAAAAAAATTTTTAAGTTTTTGAGTGCAAAGATTGGCACATAACTGGTTTTCGCTTAAGTTTTTCCATAGAGTTCCATGGGAAATTTTGTAACTATCAAGGTTATTGCGACCGCTAACATAAGCAACTCACCATAAGTCCCACGTCGTTGCGATTGCGAAACTCTTTCTGGAGATAGCCGCTCAGGGTCTTGGCGGTGTTCAAGAGAATGGCACAAGGCACCGCCGAGTCCGTGGCCCCCACAAATCCGGGATCGTTGGGGAAGTACTTGCTGTCGTAGTGGCAGGACAGGGCCAGGAAGTTCTGCGCTTGGGGATTGATCGTGCCCACGACATTGGCGAACGTCAGCTCGCCGAAAACTGGAACTCGCTGCTTAAACTCATCCACTTCCGTCTGAAAGCCAAGGCCGTTCAGCGATTGTACCAGGTACTCGCGCACCTGTTCGTAATGTTAATGTTTTCGAAGAACCAAATGATAATTCCAGTTGTATTGCTCACCTGCTGATGTCCCCGACTGCCGACGACGCGTGGCACCAAAATGGAGTCCAGGGTGCGGTTGAAATGGACCTCATCGTCCCGCCACTGTGGTCCCACCTGAAATGTAGGTGAAGTTATGGGTGGGTTTTTTGAAGCCTAACCAACTGTGATTTCCCAAGTGAGTCACACAATGGTTTTGATTGTTTTTGGACTGGGGGACTTACGTTCCCCGTTGGAGCTTGTGGTCTGGAGGGCGGCAGGAGGAGGAGCAGCAGGCCGGCGGCGGAGCAAAGAACGTAACCGATCCCCATCTATACGCTTCGGAGCTTGGCGACGCACTAACCGCGTCGATCGACGCCTGAAAGATCGATCTTTACCGTAGTTTTTGTTGGGATTTCGATGCTGATGGCTTTTGTTTTCGCTTTCCGTTGCCTCTTTGGCGGGCAAAATTATTTCGAAAGCTTTTGGGCCTCGGCTCGAGAGAGTTTTTGAAAAGAGTCGCTGGAAGTGCGAGAGATCTCGCAAAGCTTGTAAGCCCACGGTCGTTGGGGAAAAGTGCGGTGTGATCACACTGTGATCTGATTAATTGCCGCTGATAGCAATAATTAGCTTAATTACACTGCTCTCGTTCAGGGGAAGTTTTATTAGTGACTTAGCATTGATTAACCCTATAAGTGCAACAAATAAAATTGGGAAAGGTACTTGTTTTTTGGATCTATGTTAGGTACAAGGTATTTGAGAAAACAAGTAACTAGATTAGGTAAAAAGTACACAATTTGTCAAGAATCTAGGTACGGTAGAAGGTTAAAGAAACGTTGAAAGAAGCATATTTTTAAATACTATTTTTTTTTATAAATTTAATCATTTTTTTGTCAGTTTGTTCTTCACGAAGTTGTTGATGAATAATGATATTGTGCATACGCTCTAGCAATTAAGTCTTTTTGTAGAAAAGTGTAAAAAAAATATATATATCTTGCATACGTATATTCCACCGTAGTGGAATTAACTTTTCTTTAAGTTGCAGTTAAATTAGGCTATTTTTTATTAGCATATTTCCAAATAAATAAATAAATTCCGAACAGCAAATTTTAAGATAATTAAAATCTTTATGCACTTTAGGTAAAAGATAGCCTCCCTTTTTTTCTACGCAAGGTATAAGATATCAAAAAAATTGTAAAAACCTTAAGATTACTAAAAAATGTCTGGTAGGCCCATTAATCACTATCTAAATCAGTATGTAAAACAAACGTATCCTCATTATACTCATAAAATCCCATTGTTCCAAGAAATCATGCACAGATCTGCGCAATATTTTGATCATGTTACGAATGGTAGGCCAATGTAAGTTTTCGGCATTATCAGCGGCCGTATAAAGGACCTTCGGAACTTCTTGTGGAGCCACGTGCAAGACTGGCACACCTAAGAATTTAGAAATTTTTTTAAAACAAAAATAATCTCTTAATCAAAGATAATTACCCAATTCACTGAATAGAATATGATCGTCAAGGAGATCATTGTCGTATCGTTTTTTCTTTTCAAACAACACATGACAGTCTGTCAGTTGTCCTGATTTTTTGAGTAGCAGTTCTACATCAGCAATCATATTATGGAGGTCATCGGTAACTTCAAAGTGACTTGCATAAGTTTGACTAGGCGCTCCAATATAGCTAAGAGTTACAGCAACGGCCTATAAAATAAATTACATTTTATAACATTACCTTAAGAATAAGAAAATTATATATTTTTACCATTTTCTCTATAGGTATAAATTCTGTGTCCATAAAGTGTGCTGAGCCAATGAGTCGAGCTTCGTCTAAGGGATCCGAAGACAATGAACTATGACCATCAAAGAAGATCAGCTTTAAAAAACTTTTTCAACTAATAAGTTTAAACACACATGCTTAACTACTTACAGCCAAACCTAAGTCGCTTTTTTTATGCAACTTTTCTGCTAGAAACCCTCCCAAGGCTTTTGCCACATTTAGCAGAATGCCACAGGAAACCGCTCCTTCCGTGGCCGAAAGAAAAACTTCCTTATTCCAATCCTTGGGGATTTTGCTATCGTAGTGGCAGGTTAGCATCATAAAATTATCTGCATCTACATTCCAAAAGCCTGCCAAGTTGGTGAAATTAGCGCCTTCTTGAAAGTCATCTCTTGTGACGATAAAGCCCAATCGCTCCAGCTCCTCTGCGATGAAGTCACGCACCGCCGAATGTCCTGCACTGCCCACATATCTCGGCCTCAGTAGTTTTGCTAACGTTGCATTAAAGTGCTCCTCGTCGTCAAAATATATTAACCGTGGCTCTTGAGCAGCCCAGCGCAAAAGCACAGTGTTAAGAGCCACATATAAAACGCTCAGGGCCAATGCAATTCTACCCAGCATCGGAAAAAAGTCTGTCTGGTATGATTGCTGGCTGTGAATGAGTTAATGTCTTACCCAGTAGTGTTCCACAATTTTCCCCGTAACTAATGCATTTGATATGAGAGCTAATTTATTGAAAATGTTCGTCAGAGCGTCTGTTCCGAGAACCTGAACGGTTTACGAAAAACAATATTTTTTCTTTTCACTTTAATTAAAAATCATACGACATTAAAATGTCTACAAGTAAACAAAAACTACAGAAGCTGATGTTAAAAAGCAAAATTTAATATATAGAATTGATTTTGATAGTTTTTGTTGAAACAAGGTTTTACTCAGATTTGAGAGTCCTTATGGCTGTAGTTAAACAACTTTAAATGGTTTACCTGTCCGTCTGTACGTATGAACTTTGAGATCTCGGAAACTATAAAATGTAGAGATTTGGGATTTTAAATTTAGTATTTAGTTATGCTCACGCATCTTAAGTTTGTTTCAAAATGAAGCCCCGCCCACTCAAACGCCCAAATCGAGTAAGTCTGTCACGGCTCTCTGAGGCATAGTACACTTCAACTATAAATATGTATATGTTTACTTGGACAATATCTATCGACTCTTACAAATCACTTCCAAATTGGACCATTATTTTAGGAGTTATGAGCATTATTCTAAATTTTCCGGCAGATGGTGCCGGCTATTAGTATTAGGTATCTAAAGGTCGAGGCACTCGACTATAACGTATCTTCTTGTTTTAAACTAAAAACGTTTAAGAAAAGGAGACCAATAAAAACATAAAAAGGTTTAAACAGTATCTACAAGTAATACAATAACTACAAGATACAAGAAATAATCCAAGAAGGGGTTTTACAAGAAGTTCTCCTTTATTTTCCTTACACCAAATCTAGCCATTATATTTATAGGTTCGGATTACTTTCTCGTCGACTTTCTGGTTTTCGCTGGAGGGCTGGCTCTTCTCCCGGTGCACATAATCTGTCTTTCGGAACATTCTGCTGGATCGGAACTCTTCTCGCGACAAGGTCCTTAGGCTGGAGCCCCGGCGCCAGTGTCTGGGGTGGGATTTCCTTGCTCCCGGGCCACAGCATGGCACATGCCAAAGCCTTTGGTTCCTCCCAAATTCAGCTCCATCGCTAAGGGTTTGCGGTAGCTCGTGGTTCAGCGTTTCTGGCAGAAAGAGGGCCAGCAGTCCGCCCAAGAGTCCCAGGACGCCCAGAACCAAGAGCATGAGCGGAAAGGACACATGGGAGAGGTACACCACTGGTGGGGACAACAGCATCGCCACAAAGCCCATCGTGTGGATGAGGGCCACTCCCTGGGCCCTAACCACAGTGGGTAGTATCTCCGCCGCCCACTGCAGTCCAATATTATAGCACATATTCGCAAAGAATCGCCCGGCTAGCGCTGATATCCTCATAAGCGTTCGATTCGCTAGCCCAGCTCCCACCAGGCTGAATACTCCACTCAACGAGGTGAAGGCAAAGGAGCACCAGCGTCGTCCACAGCGATCCAGCGTAAAGATCACCAGGATACTACCCGGCAACTCCGTGGCACAGGCGATAGTGAAGAACACAAAGATATTCTGCGAGTCCAGGACACTGGCCGCCCGAACATGTCCGTCGTAGACCAGAGACATGGCCATCCAGATGATGATCAGCAGGACCATGTAACGGGCCAACCGTCGTCGCTTGAAGATCGAGAACACGTTGAAATCGCGTCCGTGGAGCTCCTCCTTATAGAACTGTGTGCAACTCGACTCAAAGAGTTCCAGTATTTGCGGGGCCACATTCTTCTTATTCATCCGCATCACACGTTTCAATATCTCCATGGCCCCTTCGATGTCACCCACCGACACCAGCCAGCTGAGATCGAGAAATGCCTGTATGGATGGGATATCTTGGATTGGGGTAAGGTTGAGAAGTACACACCGCGCAGATTCGGGGATTAAGCAAAAGGAGAACATGGCCAGCACAATGGGCAGCGACGTGTATGCCGAGAACCTCCGCCAATTTCCCGCCGACAAGGCGATCCAGGGCATCAGCATCGTGCAGGGGCAGTAGAACAGGGCCAGCGATAAATTTGCCACCAGGGTGCGGTACTTGGGGCCCACATATTCCAGAACTACGAATTTGGAAAGATATAATTTAAATAAAAATAAATATGATAAAACATTACCATAATAATTGGGATAAAGTAAAAACGCAAGAAGTAAAAATGCATTTAATTGAAATTTTATTTAATTTAATTTCATATGGAATGAAAGAGAAAAGAAAAAAAGAGAAAGAGTATTTACTTTAGTAATTACTAAAAATACTAGTTCGATACCAAAATGTTCTCAAATTTTGTTACTAATTCAATACCAACATGTTCTCGAACCATTACTAAGTTACTAATAGTTACTAATTCATTACCAAAATGTTCTTAAAATAAGAATTTTTTTCCATCTGCGCATTTTCTTTGAGCACAATAACCTAACATTAAATATTTAAGGTTCTAAATTCAAAGTTATTTTGACAACTACAAAGTATTTAGTTTTTTTTTTTAATATTCAATTGATTAAAGTTTCCACTACTTATTATAATTATTGATCCACTTTCTTACCCAAAATATAAACCATCGTAAAGCAGGTATCATAAGAGGTCCCGACAATGAACCGCGACAGAGCAAAGCTGGAAAAGTCGTAGGACATCGAGGTGGCAAAGCTGCCCACCAAGGCGACAAAGCAGCTGCTGACCAGCGCCGCCAACCTTCCGCAGTGATCCGCGAAATAGCCATATCCCAGAGCGCCCAGAATAGAGCCCACGAAGAAGATGATCTGGGCATAGGTGGCGTACTTGTCGTCGTCGCACAGCCAGCCGAACTCCATGGTGGCCGAGATGTAGGGCTTTTCATCCGGCTCGAAGACATAGCCCCGCTTGCAGGGCATCGTGGGCAAAGAAGTGTTGATATAGGCACTTGGGTTCGGCGCAAAGTGGATCTTGGTGTAGTTGGTGTCATACATGCGACAGCAACTGTAGGATCCATCTTTCTCCCGCGGAATGGACAACTGCTTGCGCAGCTCCACATTATTCATCAACGTCAGTTCCGGCACATAGCAGTAGTACTTGGGGGGCGTGAGGGACATGAATATCTGGCCCAGGTACACAAAGGCGGTGATGAAGCAGAAGGGGATCATGAACAGGAGCAGCATCACCTGGAAGTGACTGAACTCGCCGATCATCGGCAGGAGGTCATCGAAATCTATGTAATCCTCCGTCTCCCATGATCGTCGCGGTAATGACGTAGTCGTTGTCGAACTTCTCCGCAAAGAGTCATTGGAGCTATTACCCCTATTCGGTTCCTTATACCTCACTTTTATTTCATCCACGGAATCCCCCGCCTGCACTCCTATGTCCACCATCTCCGGCTTTTCATAAAAAGTTCTGTTTGAAATTGAAAGTTTTTTGGCTATTCTTGATCATATCCAATACAACTTACGACTTCTTCAGCTGAGCCTGTTCCCCCTTTTCCTTTTTCTTAGACTTATCGCCTTTGTCAATTGATCCATTTCGAGTTTCTTCATTTGCCATATTGAAAAAATATGACTTGTTAGTCTTGTCTTCATGATACAAAACAAAATACAAATTGTCTAATTACATCCAAAAGACATCAACTCAGTTTAGTGAATAGCAAAACATTACAAAAAAATTACAAAAATTTTAATTAAATACAAATTTGTTAAATAAACAATGACTTATATTTATACGGTTAGTTGATTGACGTTAAGCCTTGTGAATGATGAAGTTTTTGTAAATGTTTTGTTGAGAGATTAGTGGTCCAAAAAAAATAAAAGAAATATGCGAAAGGCGAAAAAAATCAGAGCCTCTAAAAAAAAGCTTGAGCATTTTTTAAATAAATAAATCTTGCTCATTTATCCAAAAGAAATAAAAATGATGCGAAAAGCGAAAAAAATCAGAGCCTCTAAAAATAAGCTTGAACATTTTTTAAACAAATAAATCTTGCTCATTTATTTTCAATTTAACCCAGCCAATCACGATGAATCACTATCATCGGCCAAACATTAATACCATTTAATCAGCTCTGACTTGTTATATTTTTGTTATCCATTTACCATGGTGACTTGACTCTTGCTTTCATTTCCGATTCGGTGCCAGCAACTGGAGCACGAAAAGAGCATTGTCATTGACTCATTGCGACTCCTCGTCGCCATTAATCCTCCTTTTGCGGTTGGCTCATCACAAGCGTCGCCCGCAGAGCATTTTCCACGTTAATTAAAAGCTTAGGCAAATCCAATCGAAAAGTAATACGCAGCAGTAATTTGTGGTATTGGCAAAGCCAACACAGTTTGTGGCTAATTGCATGAAAATTCGGTAAGCCTCAGCCAGAATGCATTGAGTCCACAACCGCCTGTTGCTGTTGCTTGTCGATGAGGCGCATGCGTGAGCCCCAGAATCCCTTACCCCACGACCACTTTCGAACTTTCATTCATAAAACGAGTGCGAACCTTTCGAAATTGAAACCAATGTGGTGTCCTTCGAGGGACCACTAAGCCAGTCCCGATGCGACTTTCAATGACAGCGGTTCCTCTCGGAGTCTCTCGTGCCGAAATCCCATACTTCGGACCACATAAATATGCCCGGTCATGCCACATAAATCAGTGTCATAAATCTGCGCCGTCTTGTGTATGGAATTATGTGTCAGTGTCCCGCCAGCATCCACAAAATATCCTTGATATTTATCTGCGGAGTGCCAAATAAAAACTTTGGCAAAGAAAAACAACTAAAGCAGGCAAATTAACCGTTTGGCGGGAAGCGAGATAAGGTGGTATTCCCGCGGGCGAAAGTGTAGAAAGTCAAGTGAAAGTGGCGGCTGCCGTTCCCCCCAAAGGAAATCCCTTTTTGTGTCAGCGTGCTTGGAATGTTCAGCTGCGAGGCGTGAGGGACTGAAAGATGGCCATCCTGGAGTCTTGTTGCTTCTGGAAGGACGTGCGGAGTGGCAGCTTTGCCTGCGCCATCTACACATTGGTGGGTTGCTTCTCATATGAATAATTCCTGAAGATAAGATGTGGCCCGAAGCAAAGGGAATATATCAAAATTCCCACTGAACTTTTCAGTCAAACGGATAACAGTTATAAAAAGTTATTTGGCTTCTCGGAACTATTTAAGTCAAAACTTACTTTTTATTACCCAATTGAGCACCAACGTCAGTAAATGACGGTGCAAAAAAGCTACTCTTCGCAATTAATTCAGTAAAGTTGACTTTAGCAAAGAAATATGTTAATTTCACAAAAAACTTTTGTATAGACTCAAGTTGCACATACAAATTACTGGCATTAGTTAGATGCAATCTAAGTATATTTTATTTGATCAACAATGAAAAGTATTACATAGAAATAAGAAATTGAAGTACGCTTTAAACTTTCAGCCATATAAAGTAAATAGAAACAAATAAATAGATATTAACTCCTAGCACCAATCAGTTTGTTTCTAGTTTATATAGTCAATGAAGCAGTTTTAACCTTGTGTTAATTAATGAATTTCAAGAGTAATGTGACACATTAACTGTGTGTCACATAACAAAATTCTTGGGCTTGTGGAATAACATTTTTATATTTGATAGCTGCCAAACGACCTAAAATAGAATGATTAACAACCAATGTTAACAAAACACCGATGCAAACATATTACAAAGTCGAGTTTCATGCTGCTCGAGCAATTACGGCACTCAAATGTCACTTGAAAGGGATTTTGTTGGGATTCCGTACCTTACATGTTTTGCACAATTTTACTCATGCAGGTTTACTTTGGCTTCTCGACGCTGATGTTTTTGTTCTACCTGCTCGGGGAGCAGGAATTCCTGCTGGGGAACCGCGCTCATCCGACGGGCGAGAGTTTGCTGGAGAAGGGTGATGTGACTGTAGGTGAGGCTGAAGGATACTGGAGTGGTCGGAAGGACACTCCATCCGACCCTAGTTCTTGTTCTTTGAGAGCGGCTCAATTACGTGTGATTTATGCCCTTCGCAGTGACTGTGATATTCAACGTTTTGTTACTCTTTTGCTCGATGCTGATGGTGCTGTCGTCGGTTCTGCTGATATTGGGTCTCCAGCAGGTGAGTGTATTGGGGCGTGCTTTGTCCACCTCAGTTACCAGCGCAACCCCAACCTCAATCACGGGTGAAATTGCAGAGCAAGCGACAGCTAATGCTACCCTGGATTTGCTTCATGCTGGGCGACATGCTCATCGAGTGCTTCCACCTGGTGTATTTGGCCCTCTCCCGCCGCGTGAATTTCGACCCGATTGTCGGTTTCATCTTCACCATGGACTTCTTCCTACTGTGCCTCAACGTGAGTTTAGAATGCTGCAAAAAAAGCAGTTCTACAAATTAAATCGATTGACAATTGTTTATTTAATTTGTAATTTGTAGTTACGTTTTATGTTCAATGCCGCAGCATGCTGTTCTCTTTAACCATTAGCTTTAACAGTAGTATTTTTTATGGATATTTCTATGAAAACTGAATTTAACCAACGCTGACATGTTTTTACATTTTGTGATATTAAAAACCAAAACGCAATTTTAACCATTAACCATTGCACTGCAAAACCTTTTTAGAGTTTTGGGAGTGTAACTGCAGCTGGCTACTTAAGAAAAATTTGTTATATTAAGAATACTGTACCGAATTCCATTTTACCTCAAATCTTTACGTCGTTGTGATGTCCAAGCGCGTGCTGAGCTAGAGAAAAAAGGATTGAGCTAGGTTGGAGTACATTTAAATCAAATGTAAAGACTGCACTTATATACAAATTTTACGTATTGCTCTGTGCTATTTTATATACAATGGGCTGAATTACTTAAGTCTTTCCATAAATATTTGTAATTTATTACTTTGTATCAAAGAAATTTATTTTAAAGCCTGTGCGGTATGTTAACAGAAAAGTTCCCATATTATACTTAGGCACTATTTATAACATTTGGTAATTCTAAAAACCAAACCCTATTTTAATATTGCGATTTTATGTTTTTTGTTAAGGGTTTAGTGTTAAGTGTATCAGAGGGCGCTTTTGACTGTCTACTGACCCATCCCTTCATTTGCATTTCCAGCTCTACTGTCTGCTGTGCGTCATCTCGCAGTACCAAACGTTCCGCTCGCAACGAGCGGAGCTGCAACAGGCGTCCTCCGCGGCATCGGTAGGTATTCGGTGAATGTGTTGTGAATCCCCCATGTATGCTTACCTGCCCTCCCCCCTTGAACACCGTGTGCCTCCGCCCAACAAAAGCCTATTGTGGTCTTCACAGCAGCCGAGAAGCTAACCAAATCGCAGCAGCAACTGCAGCAGGCGCAGCAGCAGCAGCAGCAACATAATCTGCAGCAACAGCTGGAGGCCGGAACCGGAAGCGGGAAGCGGCGACGAATTCTCGGTGCTGCCAGTCCGCTCATCACCTCGCAGCGCCTCACCAACTTCTCCACCATCACCGAGGAGGAGGAGCAGCAGTCCCGGACAGGTAAGGACCTTAATGTACGGCTCGGAGGCAAGGCATTTTCAATTAACTAAAAACCATCTAGACCACCCATCGGATCAGACAAATGGAGAGCAACTGGCCCTAATACCAATTATTACTTTGGCTTGCAGCCCAGCTCATTGCAGTGACGCAAGTTCAACTCGTCACTAAGTCAACGTTACGTACTTGTCCCCAAAACCAGAAGTTTTAGGAAAAATGCTGATATTTTTACAAATTCATTTGTTTAGAAATGGCAGAATAAAATGATATACGTTTTCCAAGAGGCACACCAGACTTTGGCAATATGCCTCTTTTACAGCTATAGACTTACGCATTTCATCTTCCTGCTTTATGTAAACGGAGCGACGTAATAAAGGTTCCAGGAATCGCTTAATGAGTATTGGGTCCCCTAACAAAACAAACAACAAAAAGATTGCTTTCCTTTGGCTACTCAACTGTAAAGTACAGTCAAACTTCAGTGATATATTTTAATGTTTTTTGCCTACTTTTTTTTTTTAATTCGAATTATATTCGGAGACACTGCCAAATCTCTGACGTGGAGTCCTAAAAACATAATAATGTCATGATTGACATATTTAATTGGTTTATCCAATGCGAAAATTTAAATTTTGTTTAAATCTAAAACTAAGTTATTGCATACTTCAAAATAAAAATGAAAGTGTAACACACCTTGATTTAAACACAACACCTATCGGGGCTAAATCAGAACCGAAAATATTTATTTCAAAGTGATAATACTTGGATTTACCATGATTTTTTTTCTGATTATGTTCCCGAAAAGTTCGAGATGTTGAAGTTCTTTACAATGCGAACAGGATGTGAGCTCCGCTTAAGTTTGAGTGCTTTGCAAAGCCAAACTACTGAACCACTCAGCAGTTGGGGGTCAACTATAATTATTCAACTAATTATTCAAATGCTTAAGTTTTGCCCGAGCAAATAGCCGCAGGTCAACGAACCCTAAAACAACAAGGTGTTGAGGGAAAAAAATGGACTTAATTAGGTTTTAGAAAATGAAGAGTTGACCCGAGTAGGGTTAAATGGTTTAAGTGGCCGACTAATGGTATTTAAAGCCCTAGTTAAAAATCCCTTGAAAGACAAACATAACTTGTATCCACTGCAATACGATACAACTGCTGACGTCATCAGACCAGAATAGAAGCTTCATTAAAAGACACTTAATCACGAGGCTAAATTGGCACTCTTAATTAAGCCCCTTGGTGAAGTTGCAGGGACAAATGACACAGAATCGCTACCTGGAAATGCATATATGGTTTAGCGCCTGAGCTGGGCTTCCTGCCCGCCAGCTGTCGATGACAAAGAGTCGCTGCTGGAGAAGCCACACAATCCGCAAACTATTGTCCAGCTTCCTGACTGTAAAAATGACGCGATGCGGCAGATGATGCCGGTGCCACAGCAACTGTCACACTGAGAATAACTCAACTAAATATGGCCATATTGGTAGTTTAAAGTTTTAAACACAAACAAAATTTTAACTTTTTGAAGTTCAAAACGATTGTTTACTTTGATTAGTTTTTAGTTCAAAGGCACGGCAAATAGCGGACAAAGTTGTAAATTAAATAATAAAGTAACACTCGGTATATAAAGAAAAACCCGAAAATACAAACGAAGTGCTTAAGCTTAAAAATATTTACCCTCTTATGAAGTTGTCTCTTGTCATTTTAAACGCTCAACAAATTTTATTCTTTAAAAATTTTAAATTTCTTGAGACGTTCTTGAGCGTTATTCTTAATTTTTTTATATTTTGACTTTACAAGATTTGAGTGGACATGCTCACGCATGGCAATGAACGCCATGAAAACTCCCACATTAAGACTCAGCAAAACTGCCACTGTTATTACATTTGTGAAAAGTCGTTCAAATATTGACATTGCCACAGGCAACGACATTCCGCACATTTCACTGTCATGCCCTTAAAAACGCTAGCCAGAAATATCAGGAGACTGGAGAAAGTTAGAATGCTTTAAAAAAACCTAATCTAATGGATTCTTAAGTGGTGAAGAGTCTGTTAGATAAATATCGAATTTCCCAACATTCCTGAATAAACATAAGTGATTAAGAGTTTAAATGCTGCTCAATCAATTTAAAAATATTTTATTATTGGTCTTTAATTTTTCGACAAATACTCTGCGACTTGCAGCAGGCAGGCCTGGCAACCTTTTTTAGGCTTCGATAAAAGGATTTTTATACCAGCGTGAAATTGATTTAGAAGTCATGGATTGCATGAATGCAATCACTCATGTATAAAAAAGTTTGTAAAATTCCATATATTTTATTTGCATTATATTATATTATATTTAATTTATATCCATTGATTATTTCAACTCGTATTCATGGAAATTATGGATATTTCATAGAGAAATAATTAATGCACTCGCGTTGCAAGCCCGTGGAATTCATTTCTGTTCTACCTTATCAACAGTCTGCAGTTGGCTCGCCGTTTGGCTCATTAAAGTGGCCATTGTGGGGCACTTAAGGGAAATACTGCTTCATCAGAATCCTAGATCCTAGCCGTACACACACAACTGACAATAAGCTAACTTACACGAGCCAGAAGCGCGCATGCTTTCTCTCTAATTGCGAAGATGGCGGATCTCCCTGACTCCCGATTCCAGGATAATGAGTTTTCCATTAGCGCTTGAGTGCGGCGGCAGTGGCAATATTTGCCAAGCGTCTTGACTGCTTAAGTGAAAATTCAATTAAAGTATAAGTGAAATCAAATGAAATTCCTGTCCCTCTCAGCAGCCGCAACTTTGGACACTTTGACTTGCCAGTCAAACCGCTGGACTCAGTGGTCGCCATCGAACTTGAAGGGAAATGTACACACATGCATCTTTAATGGGACCGAAAAATCGAAAAGTTGCTTAACTTTCGACAACCCCTCATGGTTGCAGATTAACAGGAAACGGAAGTGTAACAATGGATGTCAAACTTTTTGGAGCATGCATCCAGCTATCGATTTTCACTACAATGGAAATCTGAAACTAGTGGGTGTCAAAGTCAGGAGATGGAGCACCTTGACTTTAATCAAATGTTAAATTTTAAAGCCTTATGATTACATCTCCTGCAACTCACGAAACATATTGACAGATTTGAAGACTAAGGACTTTTTCTGCCTCCAGCAGACGTTCTGGACTTTCACTTGATTTATAGCTTATGACAACTGGGTGAGGTTATATATGTGCTGGTGTATTTTAAAAGGCAGAAAGTAAACAGAATCTTTGGGGCAACTCGACGCTTGACGAGAGTGGCAGCCAGTTTGTCACTCGCTTTATTGCGTATACGCAGCGTGGCCGAAAAAAGGGTCGATTTGGCAGGAAATTTATGTAGATTTATGTGCGTGTGCTCGCTTAAAGCACATCAAACTTTCTTATGGTTACGTGTCTATATACATTCAATTAGAAAATTAGCATTCAAATGAAGCTAATTCACGCACCAGGGAGATGCCATAAAAGATGTAAGCATCTTAATGAATATTAAATGAAGAAAACAATTTGGGATTAAAATTCCTTTGGCCTATTTGAGGGAATCTTTAATTGAAACCTAAAATTTTTAGTCCTCGAGAAAACATATTTTCTGTTGAATATGACCAGCTCTTAATGGTCATTTGAGGGCTTATAAATGGCTTGTTTAGAAAGAGAAATCTGACAAGTGTAAAATACAAACAGCTTTGCGCATTTGGTATTAAAGCCGCATTTTGGTTGCCAATGACTAAAGTCGTCTTCCGTCATTGGGGGATTTGAAAAGTATTCCAACCGACACGCATTGAAGCCAAAATAATTAGGACATAAGTCGGCTGAGCTTTCGCATTAGCGAAAAACCGTTTGTCAGCAATAAATCGTGTTAGTAAATTATGTGGAGCGAGGCCCAGACATCAATCTTGTTACCCCAAAAAGCTGTGGGCTTGGGTGACAGTTCAGTGTTAAAATATAGGGAGATTCATTGGAAATTAGGCAGATGCGGCATATGTGAACGCTGTAGGCCTCCATTAAGACTACAAGAGGCTTTTTCCGGAAACCTTAAGCCTTTTTTAATTGAGCCTTCTTTTTATGAGCTGCTTCAAAGTAAAAACCGCGTACTTCGAAACAAAAGCAAACATCTGACCTTTTTTCAGCCGGTACATTATAAGCATACAAGAGGCTTGAGGTCTTTCTCACAACAAGACAAGCTGTTTTTGCAAATAAAGCATCACTGTTTTATCATTTCTTGAATTAAATTTTGTACCTTTCAAAATACTCTTGAAGACTTTACCAAATGGAATTTATTTACTTACCCTTTAAGCATTTCGTGATCTTTTTAATTGGCAATAAACCCACGTACTGTATAAAAGATATACAAACCAATAAACCAGTAATAAAATATTTGGTTGTTGGACAGCGCGAATACCCTTTCCGAATTCACTGGTAATGAAAACGATGACCAAAAAATATGAACAAAAATATCCGGAATAAATTAAAATTAATTTTTGCGAAACAAAAGTTTGCCTTACTTTACAGTCCCAACATACCCTCTTTCCTTAAAGGGTACAAGACAGACCACAGCTGAAATAGTTGCCACGACAACGACTCGCGGGTAAATAAATCCGCAAAGAGAAGTCGGGTGTAAAGCGATTAATATTTCAGCAATAAATAAGCAAATTTTGAGAAGGATGAGTACAGCCGAGTTAAAGTTTGCAAAATTCTGGGCAATCCAATTAGCATGACATTAAATAGTTTTAATTTGATTAGCCTAAACGGAGTAAATTACAAAAAAATATTGCTAAACGGCTAATTACATATAAAGTGAATTTAAAATAATTAAATAACATTTCCAAACCATTTCTCACCGAACTAAATGCTGTAATGCAAATAAAATTTTTTTTACTTAAGAAAGAAAAACTTTAACGGGGTACAAACACTTTTGTTTGTTGATCTTTCATTAGAATAGATGCAATATTATTTTAGTTGTCCACCATGTTTATTTTGTCGGCAGAAGGCTTGCACTTAAATTCGCTATCAAAACTCTGACTGACGCGCGAGTGTCGCTTGACATTTTTGGCCAACAACAGATGGGTTCTCAAAACTTCCTCATGGAAAAGTGAAGAATGATGGAATAAAGTGTCCTCTTAGTGGGAAAATTTCTATAAATGATAAAGCGACTCAAAGTGCTTGAGCTTAAGCACGGTTGACAATTGAAATGCTTCCAAATTAAATTTTCATGGAGCGTGAGCATAAGAAATAAGTTTATCGCAATGCGCTTTAAGGATTTGAAACTGGTTATGAAACCCGCTGAAGTGAAATTTCTTATTAACTCCATTCCACCGCATTAGAAGCTAGAAACTGTGACCTGAATTATGCCTCATATTTGAATGGTTTTTACGTGTCCTTTGGGTGACATTTGCGGATGCCACTTGGCGTCCGCGTCCATTAGTTTCAATCAAATTTCACAAGCAAACAAGCCGGACCAATGAACGCATGTATATGTGTGTTTATATAGATTGGCATTAGCATGCAATATAAATAATAAACATATTATAAATAGCTTTTTCCTCTGCAAGCACTGCGGCCATCAATCAATGACGGGTAAACGAATGGGACTAAAGACCGTTGGCTTCGCTTCCACATTGAATTACTCAGCACATTCCACTCAGATGGACCGGAATGGCATTGCCAAATAAGATTTATGCCCCCCTGTTGGGGTTATGCATACATTGGCTGACATTAAATTCGGCAACCCGAAATTAAAGGGCACGCACTTTCGCCCATAAAAATACTGTTCATGGTTAATTAAAACTCGAGCGACTTTCGATTAGCATATTGTGTGGCAATTTCCAACCTCTTCCTGTCAGTCGCGGTTGTCAAGGACCATGGTCAGCCGCTTTAAATTAATTAATTAACTTTCGATGTAAACATTTGTTCAATCAATGTTCCGTTTAATATTAAGGGCTGTTTTTGACACTGAGAGGTACAGTGGAAAATGTAGAGCAAAGTTTGTTCACTTCCAAACGGAGGTTGCTGTATTTACGCACAGGCAAATAAAGTATACGCAACGTGGGCTAATGGCCTGCAATTGAAGTCACACAGGTGTTGTTTTTGTTTTAATGAGCCTGATGTCTGCATACGCGTCAGCAATCAAAGCATTCTATTTCAGGTCTTTATTAGAATTATTTTCAGCGACGATGGCATTTATTTATGATATTTAAATTGGAATATGGAATTCTATATGTTCGGATAAACTTAAATTTTCGCTCGCTTAATTGTTTCACACATGCCACACAACTATCTCAGGCCTTTCAATCACTTAATCCTCGAACATTTGCATATCTCGATTGTATTGCTGCTATGTTGAAATGCATTCAGTCGTTGTCACCGAATGTTTATTCATTTATCAGCCCCAAGCGCAGATGTTTCTGAACAGGATCAACTAAAACTAACTAACTAATAGCATTTGCAAACGGTGGACATGGCGTATACGCAATAAGTAAACTTCAGTAAGCTAAACAAAACAATTGCAATCAGGAACGTTAACGTTGCCAAATGCAAGCCATTCCGAAAATGTGAACACAACAATACGAATTCGCACGGTGGTTTATTCATGTGAAAGATTGCTGGCATTGTTCTGTGTACACAGCATGTGTTTGCCATCAGTTTTTGGTGGTCCCTTTGTCAAAACAAAGAAAATCTGCTTTGACAGCGGTAAAGGAACCGAACTGAAAAAAATACGAATGAAAGAAGGCAAAAAATTGTGATCAACAGATAAAGTAAGCTCAGACGATTGTCGCCAAGGTGTAGGCCTTCAAAAAAAATGAAAACATGAAAAGTTTTATTATTTCCCAGTACACGAGCACATTTTACATTTTCATCAGCTTAAAGGCTATAACCGCAAGGTGGAATAAAACACCCAAAAAACACGTTATCAATGGGTTTATCTCGAGGGCTGCCAAATTAAATGTGGCAAAATATGGCCTCACATCCGCACAACGACTTACATCCCCGGGCTTATAAAAACACTCCCAAAAAGGGTCCACTTATCGCAAGGCTTCAAAATTGAGCACTCGCCCGTAGGAGATTCGCATCAATGTGACAGTAGCCAGCCCGGGAATGGCTAAAAGGAAATTCGTATCTGAGAGCCATAAATGGTTCCTAATAGCCAATGCTTTGCTACCGGCGTTGCCCGGCAACGGAATCACATAAAAACGGTTCCCCAAAGATGAAAAATTCTAAAAATATAAAAATGAATGAACTGCACTTCAAATTGAACCTTGGCTTTATACAAATAAGCAACTGTGTTCTTAAAGACTGACAACCGTGATATAATCCGCTTTTATACAGAGCACTCAGAAGGCATGTGCCAAAAGTAGAAACGAGGAGAACCCTTAGAAGATATTTACCTTACATAAACACAAAGCTTGCAAGCCATATTGATTGCTAGATGTTTCACTTTTAAGTTCATATTTAGATATACTTGTCAACTATTTTCTATTCGCTTTTTTAACATCAATTGCATTATCAGAAAACGCAGATTTTATCAACTGCTAAATTGCAAAATTAAAATAATTTAACGCAATATGGCATAAAAACGGTAAAGAATATTTATGAAAAACAATGGCGCTTTTCCTAGAACTACAAAACTTTTTGACTACCAGAAACACAAAAAGTTTCCTAAACAAAAAAACTTTCTTTTGCCAAAACTTAGTAAGCTGTCTGCTTACTTTATCAAATTGAGCACACATTAAATTCGACAACCATTTTTTATCGCTATTTGCTAATACGATAACAAAACATTTTATTGGTAAAGCTAAAATTAAAAGAGCATAGAAATGCAAAAATCGTTTAAGCGAACACTTTGTGTATTAACCTCGATTATGAATCAATAAAAATGAAAGATTTTTGAAATGAACAATGTCAGCAGGAAGCAGATATTTTTCAAAATTGTATTATATAATAACAACGGCGACACCTGACAAAAACCCACCAATCAATCAATATACAGCAGCTGTGAGCGAAACTCAACTCCCTGCGGTATACCACGTTGAAATATATTAAATTTGTTTGTCAACAGCAGCCTCCAATGAAAGTTCTTGAATACATATTATGCAAAAAAGAAATTATCCAATTAATTCCCAAAAAAAGAAGCTGATAACGAACAAATAAACTGACAGTTTCTTGCTAATCGGTGGTCATCAATTTTTATGCTTTTACACATGATCAAAATGTCATGCATACCTTGGCACATCAGCAAATAATTACATATGCTAGCGTTTACGCAAATTTGCTATGACAACCTCAACAATCAGGCGGATAACATGGTTCGGCAAATGTATTTTTAGGCACCCAACATGCCAGACCCATATAAAGCAGGCTGCTCCCCAAAGTTTATTGTTCAACTGTCACGCAAATTGAACTTCTGCTCATCATCAATCGTTATCGCATTCTCCACCCACATACTGTATAATATGGCATCGAAAAACCTCGAACTTTCTTGCTCACAGATGCCAAAATATAAGCAAATGGGATCATTCAATCATTGTTCGAGAATGCAGCTGCAGTGCTTTATTAGCATGAACTTAAAATTTGTGCACACAGAGAGATGTTTGTTGGGTATCCGCATAAACAACCAACTAAGAGCAAAGGTCCTCGATGGATTCACCCTGGAGGAGCAGACGGTGCTCCTGTTTGTTCTTCTTTGTTGCGGATTTGCCGCCAGCGGCTTTTCCACGCCTTCGATTTAAGACGCCATCCGTTTCATCCATCATTCGTAGTATAGTGGTCTGAAGTTAGAAAAATTTAGGTGTACAGTAAGTAAATGTTTTTATTTCCGTAAGAATTGATATAAACCTGATGCAAAATTGGAAACTTATTAAGATACGAATAGAGTCAGGCTATCAATTAAGGTTTCATTTAGTAGCACATCGTTTGAACCAATTTATTTCAAAATTGTTATTAAAAGATGTCAAAAATATATTTTTGTTATCTCCGTTGGCGCCACAAAATGGCAAAAAGCGTTTTGCATCAACACTCGCCACCGATGACAAAAAAAGGTGGTCGATATAACACAGTCTTCCTTTGGATTTAAATTTTTTACATTGCCTTAAAGCAAAAATAGAACAACAAGCAACAATTGAATTTTTCAAATAAACAATAGGTTTCAAATAACAAGTAAATAATTTGGTTTGAAAATTCGTTTTTTTTGTAAATCACTGTACCACTGTTTATTTAGGTAGGACAATGAAGGAAACCGTGATTAACTATACTGTATCTAATTTGTAACGTAATGTGTACAAGATTTTTTTGTGCTATGTTGCTGTTAGCAAAACTCACCTGATCTGAGCAATCCATAGGAGCCACCGAAATATCCCTTACCGCTCTGAACTTGCCCACGTTGTTCAGATGTTCGTTCTCCAGTCGGAAATAATTCCAAATAAAACGTCGGAAAACCTCCAGGGGACTGAGAATGGTCATCATTACGTCGCCTTCGATGTAGCCAGCCTCAATTAGACTCATGGATAGGGTCCAGCTGAAGCGCAATATTAAATCCTCAATAATGCCAAAGTAGTAGAACCACTGCGGACCGAGAAAGCAGCAGTCGAGCGAAGGAGAGGGATAATGAACGCTTTGAAAGATTGTTTAACGTGCCGTTTGGCCAAATATTTATCGTGGCCATTATTTGTGGGGGTGCACCCACTCTCTTCACCAAAACTAATACCCATCCCAATACTCACCGTCGATGAATAAACGATTTCCTCACGCAAGAATCGATTGTCGCCCGCCTTCGAGTCGAACAATCCCCAGTCCATTTTGATGTCCCATGTGTAGGCGTAGCAGGACGAGAAGATGGCCGCCGTAATCCAGCAGTAGAACCAGGGATTCTCCTTGGACAGCGGATAGGTATCTGTAAATCAGACGGCCACAGAGTGAGTAGGAAAAGGTGCACGTGCCCTCCTGCCAAAACACAATCTACATGAATTTTCGGCCATGAAGACGGCACTAATTGGCACCGGACCGTAAACAGCACGCATAATGTATATATACTTGGTCTTGCGGTGACGTTGGTCTGCCCTAATGAACTCACGCCCGCATAATGAATCCACTTACCCGTGGTGGTGTGATATTTGTGGGCAAATATCACCACAAAGAAGGATGTTGCATACTTCGCTGCGTTGACCAGATGCGGAAATGACTCCTTTGTGTCCCGGTATCTGCGGATGCACTGAGCGAATCGAAAGTAGGCGGGCAGAATGGCAACAATGGGATGCAGCAGGGTCACATACTCCACACAATGGCTGGCAGCTGGTATGGAAATAGACAAAGGAGGTAAATTAACCTCTGTGGACCCCATAAATAAATCATTTATGTTGCCGATTCCCGAAACTGAATTGATAATTTAAATTCATTTTCTATTATATATGCCAACTTAAAAGCAACATAAACTGAAGTGGGAAATGGAGCTTTTTCAGAATAATATCAAAGAATGTTAATAAAGGTCAAAAAGAATAACAAAAAGTCCAGCCAGAAATAGCATAAATTGGCAAACTAAGTTTAAATTCAAATTAAAATTTAAAATTCTGTATCAAAAATTTGAGTATCATTTAGACAAGACATGGGAACTATAAAAATGTCTTTGTGCAACTCCATAAATAAACAACTTATAAAAATAATTTGATTTTACCATAACTCCTGCCTTACTCACCCTTTCCAGCCTTGTGCCATGTGGGACTCCGACCAAAGAAGCAAATGAGGAAGGGTATGTCCAGGAATGCCGGAACCATGCTGTTCAGCTGATCGGCCAGCCAGAAATCGGCAAAGTTAACGAAAGCAGAACGGCGCCATGACTACTCGAATCAGTACTCTCAAGGCCCAGTATCGGGCCTCATGATGAAAAGTCTTTGTGGGATTGAGCAAGAAGGCGGCCATCAGTGTGTAGAGGCACAGTGGAGCTGCGTACTGCGGAATGCCCAGTGGATCGGAAAAGATGTAGCTCAGCACACAGATGGCCCAGATGACGCCAAAGACCGAAGCCACCTCCATGATGTTCTGTTCGGACAGGTGATTGCGCGGATCCAACTCGAAGATAAGGACGTGATTCACACCCGATGATCTCCAGCCGTAGACGTTGACGCCCCAGAGGAAAAGGCATTCGATGATGAGGAATGGCGCACGGAACATCCTCATTCCCGCCCGCCAGTTCTCCCCAAAGCCGTAGAACATGGCCGCAATCACAACCGTTATGAAGAGGACCACGAAGGCGCCGGAGAAGAGACCCACCTTGAAGGTGGTCCATGGGCTCTGCTGCTCGCCCAACGGCGGCACCCGCAACCGCTTCATCGCCCTCTGTCGATCACCTCCCTCGATGTCCTGCGTAACGGCCTGCTCCGTTTCCTGGATCAGCCGATCGATGTCCTTGTTGGTGTAGAAGTGCGCCGCCTCCACGTGATCCGTGCGCCAACGTGCACCATAATCCACGCTCAGCAGCTTGTCATGTTTCTTAAGTATCTTACGGAAACCCGTGAAGTTGAGGTTCTGATAGTTCTGGAGCAGTATCAGCCCCAGATAGAATTCACTAAATGCCAACTTGAGATCCTGTATCTTGCGCGCCGGCACATTCTTCTTGCCCAGCGGCGTTCGCCTCTTCCACGCCGGTTGCTTCTTCGGATGGCCCATCTCCAGGGCCTCGGTCAATTCGCTGCGCAGACTGCCGTATTTGCGAGTCGCCTCGGCCATCTTCTCCGAGTAGAATGTGTTGATCTTGGCCAGCTCCTTGTCGCAGTAGTGAAAGAACTCCTCATCGAATTTGGCAAAGTAGCGGGTCACCATCTCGCGCTCCACGAGCTCAGCGGATGGCGATTGTTCGATGGCCGCATAAAGCATGGCTTTCATCTCCTAAAATATACAAGAGCATTAAATAATTATTTATATTCTTTTAAAATATATACTGAGCTCTTATACGTATTTATTGCCAAAAACATATTCTTTACGGAATTACTATACTTTAAACTATCTCTTTAAATTGTAGTTTTCTTTCAAAATATGGTCTTAAAAGAATGTGAGAGCCAAATGTTATTGCCATGTCGCATTTTTTAAATCAGTTGTGAAACTCCCTTTTTAGTATAAAAATTGTATAGTTATATTTTATAGTTATATTTTATGTTGATATCAGACTTTGAAAAATAAAAAAGTATTAATAAAAAGTATTAAAATATCTTTTTCCAAGAGCTATACATTTTAGGAATTTTTTTTCTTAAATTAATATAAACATTACTTTTGGACCTGACTGTATTTTTTCAAGCCCTGCTACTTTTCAACCCATTTGTTGGAGATAGGTAATGTGACTATTTCTATAAAATATTTAATTAACAATGTGAACTTTACTTTTGCACCTGACTGTTTTCATACAACCCCCGGTCATCTTGGCCATCGTTTATGTTCCACTTTCTTTGCCCCGTCTTCCCATCCCCTTCCGATTTGTTTACGTCCGAGAAGAGCAAAACACATAATGCCGCTAGTTAAGGCGCATGCGCGTTGAAAGCTCCACCATTTGACAGTTGGGCCAAAAATCAGCTGATGGGGCACATGACGTCACAGCTGGCAAAATGACAGCGGGAAAAGCACACTCGTCCGTGTATCTACACGGATACAGATTTTTCCTCACCTCGGATCCGTCGATTTGCGGCACTCACCTCATAGTTAATGTACTGCTTTCGCCACTCCGGCGTTATGTGGGCCGTCAGGTGTTCGGCGAACTTCATCTCGGGGACTTTGGGGATCTCACAACTGGCTGCACTGCATCCGCATCCGGCTGAACGGCGAGGACGTGGTCGCTTCGAACGCACGTTTTCACGTAAACATCACAACTGGGCCAGAAAAGTTCTTGGACGTCGCTGTCGATGTCGGATGGTCCAAATGGCGGGGGCTGCGGATGCACGGGGCATCGAGCTTTCGATATGTAAATGGCTTCGGTTTTGTTTTTGTCCGCTCGTTCCGTTCCTTTCATCCGTGTTCAATGTCAACAATAACAAAAGCGCAACACATATTGAGTTCAAAAATTGATTTTAACTTGATTAAATTATCTAATTCATACATTTTGCAAACTAATTGAAATTCCAAAAGTTTGCGTTTATAAATCAAATGCATTCTCATCAAAACGAATTGTTTGTTTAGTCTGACTCATAATATGAAATATAAGAAGAAGAAACGATATAGACAAATGCCACGGCTATTAGATACCCGTCAGTTAGCCAACCAATTTCAAATTAAATATACCCCCGGTAAATATTTGGGATTAGGTGGCGCCATCGGTCGGAAAATGTTCTCAAGAAGGCATACATATACTATAAACACCATCTTCTACCTGTTAGATACTGTTACATACTGTTCAAAGAATACAAAATACCATTTTACTCGAGCAACGGGTATAAACATTTAACCAGCAGCTGTTCAGCAATATAACTACCATGCCGTATTTCTAGTTATTAATAACGCCATTAAAACAAGAAAGGAAGCAAACTTCGGCAAGCCGAAGTTCATATACCCTTGCAGCTATTGGAGGAATTAAATACTTTTGAAAACATTAAAATTATGATTTAATTGCGTATATGTTGAAAAACATTGAAGCTATGATGATTTGCAGCTCAAATATTAGATAGTTATTTTATATATTTTTATTATTTCTATGGGAGCTACATGATATAGTCGTCCGATTTTGATGAAATTTAAACCGTAATTCTGAAATATTTTACCATTACTATATGTCGAAGAACTAACAAAAAAATTAAAAAACAGCAAAGTTATAATTTTTTTTTATTTATTTTTTCGATTGTTCCTATGGGAGCTATATGCTATAGTCGTCCGATCCGGCTCGTTCCGACTTATATACTAACTGCAATAAAAAGACAACTTTTGGAAAAGTTTCATGCAGATAGCTTTAAAACTGAGAGACTAGTTTGCGTAGAAACGGACGGACAGACGGACGGACAGACGGACATGGCTAGATCGACTCACCTTGTGATGCTGATCAAGAATATATATACTTTATATGGTCGGAGATGTCTCCTTCACTGCGTTGCAAAATTCTGACTGAAATTATAATACCCTCTGCAAGGGTATAAAAATAATAAGCAACTGCTTGGCCTCCGTTTAAAAATAATAATAGAAGACCTTTAAACTCTCTATCTGGGTAATAAAAACAAGCAGTAAAACAAATTTAATTCGGATTGCTGATAACATTATATACATACATACAAATTTAATTCGGATTGGTGATAACAAATAAATACATACATACAAACATACATTCACATGGAACTTAATTAGAAAAATTAAATTGACAATTTGGTCACACAAAATTTCAAAGTTCATTAGTATGGATATAGCACAAAAGTTCAAAAATCAGGAGAATGTCTGTATCTAATGATGATAATAAAAATTAAATTACTGCAATTATTGCAAGGAACACCTTTAATCCCTATCTCTGGGCTATAAAAAAAGCAATGAAACAAATTCAGTTCATAGGTTGATAAGATTAGTTTGTGAGCTATTTTTGCACTTGTATATATGTATATATGCTACATAAAACTAATTGATAAATTCCCCTGGTTAAGAAAATAAAAGAACTTACTGTAATAATAGCAAAGCCCTACGATTTGATATCAATTACGGCCACCGCAATCATCGACTGGCATTTGAAGGGAATAAATGAGCACAGTAGACTAAGCTTACTATATCGAATCAAGGAAAACCACAGAGAGTTTCCCCAGCCCCCTGTTAAGATGTGTATACAAAACTAGTGGATACGTCATATATGGAGAAAAAAAGCACAGCTGCAGCAATAAAAAGCAAGTTCCCAAAGAGTCTCCTGCACAAACCATACACATTACCAGTTCTCGAGTTTATTCCGCTTATCGCAATTGCCCGGGCCCCTTTGATTGCCCCCCTGACTGGTCTGCGGGTAATATGTTTTTGTCTTTTTTTTTTTGTATTGATTAAAGAACGGGCGGCAGTGCGGTTGCCCCGCCCGAACGCCACCCGCATTGAGTCATTTACATGATCGTCTGGAAAGCAGAGCACAATTGGAGAACAAATAAAACGCTCCCGGCGAGCGAAACGGCTGACGTTTAAGGCCAGAGCTGGCTGTCAGTCGTTGAGTAGTCCGCTCGCAGGCAAGTCATCCCGCTGCTCGCAGATTAAGAATACTTCATACTTTCTCCCCAGAACTCCATACAATTAAGGGGTAGATAAGGAAAATCTATTGGTATAAATTTAGAGTCCATCGCAGGGGACATTTCAGTTGGTGCGTGTACACCCAAGCAGCAATATGCCCTCAGATCAGGACCCCACTGCCGAGCAGATTAGCCAAGTCAAGACTAGCATTCTCCAGAAACTGGAGAAGGAGCCACCAGCAGGTAAGCCAATTAGTTAAAAGTAACCAGATCTAATCAATAAAACATGTATATTACCAAAATAGAACCCTTCCATCCCAACGATCTGAAGCGCATCAACGACAGTGACCTATGGATCACCAAACTTCTGCAGGTATATGACTTTGATGTGGAGAAAACTATCACCAGATTGTGGGACAATCTCGCCTGGCGTAAGAGCTTCGGAGTGTACGACATCAACGAGGCGAACTTAAACCAGGAATACCTCAACGATGGCTCCATCTTTGTCCACAACAAGGACAAGGACGGAAAACCCCTGCTGATCCTCACCATCAACAAGCATTCGAAGAGTCGCAGTCAGGAGGATCTTCTGCGCATCCTGGTCTTCTGGGTTGAGCGATTGCAGCGCGAGAGCAACCTGGATAAGATGACCCTTTTCATGGACATGACTGACTCCGGTCTGAGCAACTTGGATCTGGACTTCATCAAGAGTATTATCGGCGTGTTCGAGACCAAATACCCCTATGTGCCCAACTACATTCTGGTGCATGACTTGCCTTTCCTGTTGAATGGTATGTTTTTTGAGGTTTTTTTTTTGGATCAATATTATATTTGGTTTGTTTTCTGTCCTTAGCTGCCTTCAAAATTGTCAAGACCTTCCTGCCCGCCGAAGCTCTGAAGATTCTGAAAGTGACGACCAAGAAGGACATCGACCAGTATGTGGACAAGGACAACTGCCTGAAGATCTGGGGTGGCAACGACGAATACGTTTATAAATTTGCCTGAAATTGCCTAAACTTTGTATGATAGTGTAAATAGTACGATTTTTATTGCCCGGAATTCGCCGTCTGTTTAATCACTCCAGCGAAAAGCTTCAAAAGCTTTCTGTATTACAATATTTTCGCTCAAGCGCTTGGAGGTAATTGTAATGCAGGTGGTATACCTCCCACGCGATCACGTTCCATTGCAGCAGTACGGGGGTGGGTGGCTTGTGGGTTGCCCTTTTGGGAGGCCCATTATAGTACCGCGGAGAACCAGGTGCTCCACATTCGATCCGTACGCTAGCCGACTGCCAACGATCGTGGCGATATATCTATATACCCAGCGTGGATAGCCGCTGTCGACACCGTTAGTAGCTCACTCAGTTAGCCGCGCACGCTCGTGGAACGCACTTGGAGAGCTCGCTATTTACCTGTTGTACCTTCACCTGTGTTCCAAGTTGAGCAGTTTATTTGTGGGCCCAATCTAATCGCAGTGAAAGTGGATTTCAGATTAGAAGCGGAGCGATTGGCATACCAAATTGCCCCCTACGATCGGATTTAAACCTTAATGTTTAGTCTGTCCACGATTTTGGTTGTGAACGAGTGTGTTAACTAGTCGGCGGCATGGGCATCAAGGTCAAGGAGACGACCCCCGGGCAAATCGAGGAGCTGCGCGAAAGGTTTAACAGCAAATATGCCTCATCACCGCCTGCAGGTGAGATAATCCAAAACACCCGTCGGATCCAAAGTGCAACGTTCGTTAGCTGTGCTTCAGTTTATGGTCATATGTGTTGTATTCGATAATTACTTGAGGTATAGCAGTGTTCTGTTAATAGTTTGTTTATATTATACATTCGGTTTGGCTTATTTGTAGTGCAAATTTGCCATTTAGTCAATGAATAAATTAAACAGCCCTGCCTAGCCTAACGATTAGTCTGCCTGAAGTGCACTCAAACGAAAGCTCTGAACTTGAGACCTAAGCTATAGCTACCTGAAAAACTATATATAAAAATGGTTAAGGCATATAGTATATGGACTTCCGTATAACTACCTATCAGCGGCAGAAGGTTAAGTGGCTGGGGCCAAAGTTTAACACAACCTAGTAGAGCATTTTAAAATAGCTCTCATTGATTGAAAAGTTACCTCAATACTGATAAGTGAAAATTTAATTTATGTTTAGTTTTAGACTTGTGGAGTTTTGAAAATGTAAAATTTAGTTTCAACGCTTCTTCTAAAAACAGTACACACCTTTAAACAACACTTTTGCCCTATGCTGTTATCAACTCGCTCCTTATCTTTTTAAAAACTTTAATTCTGGCACCTCGTATGTAAAAGTTGATTAAATATTCATGAATGTGAAACATCAAAAGAACATGAATAATAAATAACAGTTCGTGGGAACAGTATATTGTAACCCAAAGCAAATATATATCATATCTGAAACTTATTATCTAGTCAAAATATTTTCTTAAGCACAAAAGCGTTCAAGTAAGCATAGATAAGATTGTAATAATCTTTTTATTACTTTACATGGCATGATCCGCTGTTAGTACCCTTCCATCCAGTGGATATTGATCGCATCCGCAACGAAAATCTTTGGCTACAGCGATTCCTGGAAATGTATGATCTTGACATGGATACTGCCTTTAATAAGTTGTGGGAGACGTGTGCCTGGCGCCAATCGTATGGTGCCAATGATCTCGACGAGAGCCAGTTGAACCAGGAATATCTAAAGGAGGGATCAGTATTTGTGCATAGCACTGATATCGACGGAACGCCCCTGTTGGTATTCCGCGTCAAGCTTCATAGTAAATCCAAGAATCTGGACGAACTGATCCGCATCGTTGTGTACTGGGTGGAGAGAATCCAGCGGGAGCAGCATTTGACAAAGCTGACCATATTCTTTGACATGGCGGGCACTGGATTGGCCTCCATGGACTTGGATTTCGTTAAGCGGATTGTCGAGACATTCAAGCAGTACTATCCGAATTCCCTGAATTACATTTTGGTGTTCGAACTGGCCTGGGTGCTAAATGGTAGGTACTGTATGGAATTTATTAATCTAATATCAAGAATAATATTTTCTATTCAATCTAAATTACTACTAGCAGATAATCATTGTCAGCTCTAGAGTAGTTTAAAGATTTACACTTTTAAAAACGTTTCATCTTAATTCCGTCATTATATACTTGATATTAAATCGATTTCTTCCTGTAACTAATCACATCCAAACATAACATTAACCGTGACCGTGACTTATCTCTACCTTCCCTTAGCTGCCTTTAAGGTCATCAAGGCCCTGCTGCCACCAAAGGCAGTTGAGATTTTGAAAATGATATCGAAAAAGGACATCGGCCAGTATATAACCAAGGACAAATGCCTGGCCAGCTGGGGTGGCGAGGATAACTACGAATTTAGCTTTGTGCCGGGGGCCAAACAGTCCGCCAAGCCGGTGGCCGCCAATGCCGGTGATGATGAGCAGTTCGCGGACAAGAAGGTAAGATACTGGTTTGGGGTGGAGATACTAGTAGCAGGACACCCACCACAACAGACTTAATCTCGAGCAGGGTCCGGTGGTGGGGTGTGTTCCATTTGACATGGCTGCACCCGGAAGAAGTCGGTCCCTCGGTCGCCTAATTGCTTTTTCCGAAACCGCACGCGAGCCACCTTAAAGCGCCCTTTCCATAATTGATTCACAGTCTTCGGACGCGTATTGATTTAGGGTGCGCTGTTTGCGTGTCCTGCGCGAGTTGCCTGTCCCCAACTGACCACTAAGCTAACCTAAACGAGGTTTTGTCCCATTACACTGGGGAATATTAAATTATTTCAAGAATACAGATCTTGTCGTTGTCCAACATGGGACTACAGCCTTGTTGTAGGTTGTCCTTTTAAGGGAAAGGATTTTGCCAGTTTAAAAACTAATACTTTCCTTAATTGTGGTTGAATTTACTTTCTTTCAAAAACATTAAATGCTGCGATTCAAAACACTTTAATAAAGGAATCAGAATTTTAGCTTAAAACCTTAATTCAGAAATCCAGTCCCTTAAAACCATTAGCAGAAATTTTACTTGTTGCCGTAGTCAAATGTTTATGAGAAGTTCTGATTGAAGCACCGAAGATAATAATTATATAGGAAATTTAACATATATCAACTGATAAGAATCTAATTTCAACTTGTTTTTTTCTGTTTTTATTTTGTTTATCATTTTCTTTGTATGTTTTTTAAACTGGCTACTGATAGCACTAGTCTGTGCATTTACATATTTCGTACGAACGGTTTTATTTGATTAATAATGCGTGTACGTATTTTAATAAATTAATTTTTTTTGGAAAACCCTTTCATGGCCAAACTAAAATTGTTTTGTCTTCGAAAACAATAATTGCTCCTTAAAATCCAAAATATAAAATATCATCAGATGTGATTTTTTTTTAAGGCCACCCTAGTACACCTGGTACATAAGAGCCTTATCAACAAATTTATGGTGTTAATTGATGTATTATTATTGATTGACTACTGCTGTTGTAAATATTATTTTTTGTCTCAGTGTAGCTGCTCGTTTTACCCGCAGCAGTCGGTTGGCCGAATATTACAGCAGCTATTTATAGTCCTGTTAGTTGACATATTGCTAAACTTTCGGTTTATGGCTGGGGTCAGTGGTTAGCGGTCAGCTCGAGGCCCTGAAGCATTGACCCGAAAAAAGTGGAACGCACATTGCCACAGGGATTAAAGCATGTTTTATGTGTGTATCGTATGTGTAAATGATTCCCAGAGCGAATATTATCCAGTGTCTTGCTCACACCCACTCAACCACCCACCCACACAACGGCACACCCACACGTACACCCACACGACGTCATCGTTTAATGCACTCTCTCATTGCAACGGCACTTTCATTCTTTCATTTACAGTTTCAGTTCATTTTACGTCAGACGGAAGTAGCAACAACAACAGCCGGGCGAAGCTGATCGAGAGAGAAAGCGAGAGAGAGCTGAGAAAAAGGCGGAGAGAACGAGAACCAAATGCTACGACCGAAAGCTCTGAGCTTTTTGGGTGTGCTTTATTTTTAACATTTCTGTTAGCAAAAATGAGAGAATTCAACGCGAACTAGTCACAAAACCTCACAAGCAACCTCATTTTACGTTCGTTTCGTGTTTGTTCCCAACTTGTGCTAGTCGTCTTGGGCATTTGCAATATTTAATTGTTATTAACAAATAAGCTGATAGACAAAGGAGAGGCTGCGGCGGAAGCTGCATTGTTGTTGTACCAATTGATATTCATTCTTCACCAAAAATGAAGGTGTGTGCGTACGTGTTTTGTGTACGGTGACCTCTCGCTAAGTGTTCATACTCATCGAATTGTGCTTGAGAAATCTGTGTCAGTCCTTTCAGAATCAATAAATCATTTATAAACCTCTGAAAATTCCAAGTATTTACTGGCAAGGCAGACTTTATCCGGTTAATTATACAGAAAGTTGACTGTCTACCATGGTGATCATGTGTGCGTTACGTGGAAAGACCAAACAAAAGCACAACAAACCCGAAACGGATCGAATTGACTTGCTACTCAAGACGATTTTTTCACCTTGTATATTTGCCTTTGCTTAAAAAGACAACTGCTGTTTGTTTAGTTTAAATTCAAGAGAAGCGTTATTTTAATTTTCGGTCCGTTCGAGGTTTCAGTTGTTTCAACCATTAATCCCAGCTTAACGATTTTAATATTTAATTGCAAATGTAAGTTAAAAAATAAACCAATTTCAACACAGTGTTATAAAAAGAATACAATTTATATAATATAATCAGATCATCAATAAAAAAATTTTAATTGATTTAAAAACAAAAACGACAACCCATTAAAAGAGAATATACAGCTGCGGTCAAAATAATAATAGTGCGACAATGTAATGTGCAAGGAAACATTCCACTAAGGCGTAGGAAAAATTTTTTTTTAATATCATAATACTTACCAAAAAACAAAATGAGTCATTCAAGGAAATTTAAAACTGTTAATTTATAATTTTATAATTGATCTATTAAGTTTATAGTATTTGCTTCACGAAAATATAACAATTTTTTCAAAAATCATTTCCAAATTATTTTTGATTTCCATTTCCATAAGCCAAAAACTAAAATTTTGACCGCAACTGTAATTCTTAAAATTTTAAAGAAAAATCTCGTTACCAAAAAACTTTTGCAATCTTTAAGCTCGGCTTGAAAATTTAAATTAAAATATTTACCGATTTTAACTCAACGATAACAGTTAAAATGTTTGAATGTGCTAACGCGTTTTGAGAATCCCGTAAGGCAAACTTGGGCAATATACCGCTTTAGGGTTGCCAGCTGTGGTTTATTTTGTTGGCTGCAAACTATGTAATTGCAATAATCTCCAAGTCTGAATGCCCGGCTTTAGCTATATGTCGTTAAACTTGGATCAAAAAACTTTGTGAAGGGAACTGGCGAAAGTGACCGATGTCTGAGCCAGAGCGTTATTATTACGTGAGTTTGAGATTGCATCCGGAGGTCAGTGATAAGGGTGGATAAAACAGACCAGATGAAACTCGTAATTCCATTGCATATGAAATTATGAGATATACAAGACCCGCACATACTACCCCCACATCCGGCTGAAAACCAAATCAATCCAATTCACCAAGCGACCTCCAGCACAAGTGGAACTGGAACCTTCGCCAATAATGCCAGCTCAAGGGTGCCAAGAATAGTAGGGCAGGCCCTTGTGAAGATGACACATAAAAGCACGTTCGCAGGGGCTGATTAAGGGGGCGGCGCCAAACTATCCTACTCACCATAAAAGACAGTCATTTGAACGATTTCTTTTTAACCGACAGGTCACCTTTGCCAATACCGCTCCCCTGGTGCTCAAGGAGTCCAACATCAACGAGATGCACACTCCATCCGAGGGTAAGAAACCATCCCTTACTATGTTCTTTTCCTATCCCTTGAATCTCTAAGCCCAAAGTTCCTATCGAGAATTTCAATACACAAAAAATATACAAATATTTAATACAATTTGTAGTCGGGTATCTCCTACCAAGACTAAACTGTGAAATTTCGACTTTCTATCAATGCCCATTATGTCACAAATATATATCGTAGCAGCAACTAGCCTTATTTTAGTTCCTAATTCCGTTAAATCAAAATTTTTTGGTCCCCACCCAAATTACAAATATTCAAAAACGTCCCTATTATTAACAAGCGGGGGACCCCTATATTGCTTTTCTTGATTAGCCATGCTGCAAATAGATCCCAAGGAGTTTGTCAACTTCAACTCGAAGAATGCGGAGGCCACGCTGAACCTCAAGTCGATTGCCAAGTCGGCTGTGACCTATAAGGTGAGTATTAATACTGTTACCATAGCGTACACTGAAGATAAATCTCGTTTACCATTTCAGATCCAAACCACATCGCCGGAGAAGTTCCGAGTGCGACCCCGCTGCGGGATCATCCAGCCAAACCAGGAGGCCTCCATTAACATATGGCTCAAGTCGGAGCACCAGCTCAGTGCCGAGAGCAAGGACAAGTTCCTGGTCATGGCCATGGTGGCTCCGGGCAGTGAATGCGGTGGCTCCGATGTGACCGAACTGTGGCGGAACAAATCCCCCTCGGCGGTGGACGTGGAGCAGCACAGGTTGGTCTGCCGCTTCGATGCTCCAAAAGCGCCACCAGATTGCCCGAACAAGGCCAGCAAGGCCAGTGTAGATTGCAAGAAATCCGCGATTGTAAGTGGCCAAATGGCCTCAAATTACAGAATTTGTATATTAATATATCGAAATTGTATGGAAACCAGGGGAACGATCCGGCCTCGGCGATGGAGCGCCAGTTGGCGTTTACCCAGAACCTGCAATATGTGACGTTGGCGCTGCTTATGCTGCTCTTCGCCGGCTTCGGATTCCTGATGTACCAGCATATGGGCCACCACTCATCCACCTGCCCCAAGGCGACGGCGTATTCGTGCGCCAAGCGCAAATAATATTTACTTTCACCGTGTAATCTGACCAGGCAGGAGCTGAACGATGCCGCTCGCAACAGCCACAATAATAACGACCACGATTGCGACTGCCCTGAGCTGGGTAACTGCGCCAGTGCATTTGATTTGATGGAATTGGGTCTGGACTGCGCCGACGACATGGACCAGTTCGATGGCGAGTGCCTGGAGGCCCTGATCCAGACGCATCTGCAGCTGTGTCGCAGCTGTCAAGGCATCGGCGACGGGCAGCTGGGCGGCGTGGCTGCCGGCGGCCATCTGCTAGGACTCATCGCCTTCGCGAGGAAGCTGGTGCGCGTCGTCCTTTCGCTGTCGCTGCTGTGCGGCATCTTGTTCGTGAGCTTCTACCTGGGCAGCAACTACGGCGGAAACTCCACCACCACCACCATCACAACCTCCCTAGCCACAGTCGACTCAGGCAGAGGCAATCGTCAGCCGTGTTACTTCTCGTAGTCAAGCCAAAATCCACACTTATGACATCCAGGGTGGTTCGATTTGTTTGCCAGAAATTGCAATTTGTACGTCGATGATCACATTTGACCCTTGCCTGATATTTAAAAAAAATGCACGTGGGAACCGAAATATTAAATCCTTCATACCTACTTCATTGGTTTGCATGAAAAAAGCTTGGATTTTTTTTCTTTGAAAGAGGATGAAGGGTCAAACCTAACAGTTTACCGATAGTTTCTCCGAATTTTGTAATGATTCCTTCGCTTTCGGAGGTTCTTTCAATTGTGTTCCTTTCCTACAAATCGGGTCACCCTAAATATAAACATATTTATATATATGTACATCTTTAGATCTATGCTAAAGTAACATTTTTGTGTTTCTTGATATTATTCGAGTAAATGGTGTATCCCACGCTTACTGCCCCAATATTTGTAACTATTTTGTCGGTAATCTCCCGTTCCTCCACGCCTGAGCCAAGAATTTATAGAACACTGTGAGTAGGATATGTCTCTTTTTGTAAATTATATAAACAAATAACCGATTATTTATGTCGAATTAAAGTTGATTAGTTTGTAAATAAATGTCAAATAGTTTCATTTTGCGTTCAAATACAAATTTACTGCGGTTTCGTACTTTAAACGAGTGTAATTTATAAACATTCAGTTGGGTTAAGAAAAAAGGGTTTCATCGTTAGGCAGACTAGTAATAAGCAAAACCGCCGAACTGTCTATATTACGAATCCGGACCAAGAATAAACATTCCTTAAGCGTAAGGTAAGCGTACGGGTTTGTAAACTTAATGTGACGAAAAACAAATTGGGAGGAAAGTTATCGCACTTATACTTAATCCTATGTCTTTTTTCCGCCTCGTTTGGCTGTCGGCTTCTTGGCTTTCTCCGCCTTTTTGGGAGTCGGTTCCCCTTCGGCCTCCATCTCGGCATCATCCTGCGGCGGAGTCTTGTCCTTTTTAGTGCTGCTGCTGCTGCCGGATGGCTTCGCCTTCTTGGAAGGAGGAGCTGGAGTTGCCTCCTGTTCGGCCTCCTTATCAGCATCGTTCTGCGGCGGTGTCTTGTCCTTTTTGCTGCTGCTGCTGCCGGACGCCTTAGCCGGTATATTCTCCTTTTGCTCCTGTTTATCCGCCTCCACGAGGAAAAGGGCATGCTGGCCACCGCCAGATGCGAGCAGCATCCGCTTGTTCTGCGTGTTCTTGCTCGCCACCACTACTGGCTCGAGCTCGTCGTCTCCATCGCCAACGCCCAGTTGATTGTTGACGCCGGAGCCCCAGGAATACAGTTTGCCATCCTCGGAAACGGCATAGGAACAGACTTCGCCGCAGCCCACAGCCACGATCTTGTCACTCAGCTTCGTCACAAGCGTCGGCTTCTCCACAACATCCTTGACATCGCCCAGACCAAGGCGCCCGTACTCCGGACGACCCACCACCGAACACTTGAGGTCTGTGGTCAGGACCACAGTGTGATGCTGACCGCCGGAAATCTGTAGGATATCCTTGAGTTCCGTCTTGATGGGCGTCACTGCGAACTCTTTGCCCTTCGTCTCGTGGGCCAACTGCTTGAAGTTATTTAGTCCGGTGGCCCACGTGATCTGCGTCTGCGATTCGCGCATGAATGTGCAGTAGTTGGTGGCCCAGATGGCTTCGAAGCGTTTGGCCCGCGCGATGATGAGCTGGGTGGGCCGCAGCAAGTCGCGCTTGCCACGACGACCTGGGGGACAGCAAAATGTTTTAATTTTGATGCTTAAGGTTATAGTTACTACCCAACTTACCCTCTCCCGAGATGGAACGCTCTGAGAGCCGGCCCAACTGTCCTTGTTCGGCACAGCCCACGGTGAAGACCTTCCCGGCCGTGGTCAGGATGACCAGGTGATCGGAGCCCGAGGCGATGCTGCAGCAGACAGTGCCCTCCATCAGATCGATGGGCGTACGCTTGTTCCCGTCGATGGTGAGGCCCATGTTGCCATGGGAGTCCCGGAACGAGCCCCAAGCGAAGACGCGTCCATCCTCCAGCAGACAAGCAGAATGCGAATCTCCCGCCGAAATGCACAAAGCCTTGCCGGGCAAATCGATCAGTCCTGGCGTGGATTCGCTGCCATCCTCGCTGGTGTCGCGACCCAGGGCGCCCTCATCGTTGCAGCCGAAGGAGTAGATGTCCCCCGATTTGGTCAGCACCAGGTTGTGCATGCCGCCAGCGGAGATGTCTACGGGATCCGGGATTCCCGCCACCGGACTAAGACGCTTGCGCTCCAGGATGTCCTCGCCGAGGCCCAGTTGGCCCACATCCCCGTTGCCGCAGACCAGCACAGTGCCCACAATAGTCCTCCGATGGGGCAGGTCCAGATGAAAGGCGACCCTGCCGCGCTTTTGCCTTGGGAGGATGTTCCTCCGACTCGCCGGCATTGTTGTTGTTCGTCAGGGCCTTTCTGCGCGGCATTTTTACTGGTATTTTCACAATTTTTTGTGTCCGAAACTGCAAAAAATGTGTATATAATATATAAGGTTAGGGACGCCGCAGATGATGCCGGTTTTCTTGCACTCACAATGGAAATAATGCCGGTCTCTGCTTCTGCGGGAATTCCACGTTGTCTGGATGGTGTTGCTGCGGAAGTTTATGGACGAGTGAAAACACAGGAACGCAGCGAAATTGATTTCGGCTTACCTGGGCGACGAAAATGCGCGGGAAGCGGTGGCAGCTGGTGCTAGAGGTGGCAATTGGGCGCACGATTACCGCGTCAACTATCGATAACAGTCAGGTTACAAATAGTACAGTACGCCTCAGAGATAAGTAAAAATTAATATCAAGGACTTTTATTTTTATCAATGATTTATAAACGTCGCAAATAAAATTATATTTACTCTAACCCACAAAGTTCATAAAAATCTGCCAAGTTAATACCAAAATATATTAAAAATTGTATCGAACAAAAATTAAACAGTAGTTTCTTATGGTTGAAATAGAATATTTAAATAAATCAGCAGGCAAAACACAAAATAACTTTAATTAATAATGTATTTCTTATTTTCAGTTAAATTTACACTTATAATAAAATCTTTTTTAAATTTGTACTATTTAGCATATGATAGGTATTATGTCCATCAAAGCTAGGCATCTAAAAGTCGAAACTTTTATCTCACCGAATAGTATCAGAAACAGTAAAGTTAACAACCGTATTAGCGGGGTTTCAACACAGAATAGCGAGTAAGCCAACCGATAGTTTGCTAAAATATCAAAATAATGAAGTAACGCAATCGATAAACGGCGAAAAATTTAAATTTGTTTACTTGTTTCTAAAAATAAAACATAATCGCTTTAATATATAATTCAGCCAATACCAACTAATGGTTTTATGTATTGCATATATGCAATTAGTAAAACACAATAATAAAATAATTTCTTAAGAAGTTTTCATTAAATTTATTACACAAAATACATAGGGTTACAATATAATTGATAAACTATTAAGTTCATATTATAAGTCTATCTAGCTAGTTCTCTGCATTATGAGTGCATCAAATGCACCACAAACAGAATCCATTGTACCCATTCCGCTGCAGCACTCCAAATCCCGGCAGCCGCCTCTCGATGTCCCTGCCCAAACATTAACATTTAATCCGACTGCCCCATTCAGACCTGTCTGTCTGCTGCACCTGCCACTCAGCAAAACCATACATAACGAATAAAAGTGATAAAAACGCGAAAAATAATAATCACTTGATGTCTGTTTGCGTATACATATTGCATGTTTTTGCACTTTTTTAATCAGTTTCGCAAAAATGATTTGAGCGAATTGCATATTTGTGTGCACACCACGCCCCCTTGCAACCACAGCAGCCGCCTCCCCCCACCGCCTACGTACCTGATTTTATTATCAATTTTAATAAAAATTTGTGCACTTTTTGTAGCACCTGGCGGACAGGGCATACAGGTGGGCCATCGCCAGCCGGAATACACATGGACCCTATTTGTCGGTAGCCACGTCAACCGTCGTCAGCACAGCCAATTACGCAAATTAAACAGATTGTTATCCTGTCTCGACCCGGACAATGTGACAAGCCGGGCAGCTTAATTCAATCAACGTGACATAATTACTTAATTAATTAAGTGCGCCCAGTGGTCACACATTCAAATCGGCCATCATTTTGCGAAAGTCGTTGAGCGAGCCGTACATCTCGAAGTCCGCTCCACCGTTCCCGCTGCCGCCCCCATAAACGGCCTGCCGCTGCGATCGGGCATTGGGGGGGCGTGGCAGGGTCAGCGGCACTGGCAGTAGCTCCGGCATCACCGAGTGGTGCGTGATCAGCGCCTTTAGTGAGCTGAACTCCTTGGTGAAACCCTGAAAGGAAAAGGAACAAGGAGGGTATTAATATGATATTAATTATTAATATGAAAAAAACAGCTAATAAAATTATTTAAATAAAACACAGATGAATAATATATTGAGTATTTTTAATTTAAAGCAAAAAGTATTTCAGTACCTAGGTCTTATTATTTTTTTTGAGCCAAATTAATTTTTATTTTAACTTAACAAACATAAACAATGATCAAAATGATTAAAACATATCGATCGGACTGCTCACCTTAATTTTGTAGCCCCTTTGCGTTCTCAGGATTAGGTAGTGGGCCACCCGAGGCGATGGAGGCGGCACTCGAAGGGAGAGGGCAAAACAGCCCGGCTTTGTGCTGCTCTGGCGCACCAGAAACGCACCCGGACTCTGTCGGGATAAAACCTCTAGGGATATTTCCCGAGGAATCCCCGCCTGAAACCAGGCAGCGCCCTTTAGCTCCTGCTGCTCAGACAGGCTGAGATTATCCAGGCGTAAAGGACCATGGGGAGGAAACAGTTTCGGACTGGAGTTGGCTGCAAAAAATTGGGAAATCGAATATAGCACTTATAATACTATTTGAGATGTGAGATGATTTTTAATATAATTATAATTAATAATTATAATTAATGAAATCAATGCCAATGCACCTACCACTGCAGGTCTCCCTTAGATACTTCTTGTTGCTGGCGGGCAGTTCCACTTGCAATCGCTGCGTGGCACTCTCCAGCGCGGAAAGTGACTGGCGGCAGGAGTCGCCGAACTTGCTGGCCACGTACTTGTCCGGCTCGCAGATGGCCTCGTTCACATAGCCGTCGGAGATGGTCTGAGTGGACCCGCACCCGGATCCGGAGGTTAGGGAGGAGCCGCATGTGCTGTGCACCAGCGGGCGACTGTCCTCGGTGCCCCGCAGCAGTCCGATACCCATGGTCAGGCGCTTCACCTGTGGACGGATTGCAATGCACAGAGAGAAATACTTTTTAGTCAGATAGATAACTAAAACAAAAGTATTTGTTTTTTTTTTAATATTCTGTATTACATATAAATGTTTTCTAATGTTAAGCTTTAGCTGATATTGACTTCAACTTTGTAAACCTTTTTGAAAAACATTAATGTTTTTAGATTTCTTAGCACAAGTTTTCTAAATCTTATATTTAAATGTGAACTATTGATTATAATCGGAATGCAGTAGACAGTTTTCTCTAAAAATAAATTAAATTTAAAAAAGTTTAAATCAAGACAGGTTCTTTTATTTAAATAAATTGCTTAAAGAAACATTAAAAACATAAGGTAAAATAAGTTGCAGAAATGACAATATAAAGATTGTCTTACATTAAATAATTAATAAACTTGATTTATTATGTAAAGTTGGGATACTTTATAAAAATTAAATTTTTTTTTTTGTTTTTCATAGCTGTTTTAATTTGTGCCCTTGTTTGAGAGACTTTTTTCAGTGTGCCAACTGCTAGTCGTTCCATTTTGCATGTTGCATGTTGTCTGCCAATTTGGCAAAGTTTTTGCATTGCTATAATGGCATATTCGGGACTTCTGTTGTCTGACCAGTATCGGGGCAGGTGCAGTTGTTCAGGGATTTGTGGCAACTCCACCTCACCTCAAACTCCGATATATTCCTATACCCCATCGGTAAAATCCAACAAACATCAAACACAATTTAGCTTTCACAGGCAGAACCACAGCCGCGTACCTCCTACTTCGAACTTTAGCACTTTTCACCCACCCCCGAAAACAACCGAGATTGATGTGTAAAATTTTTGGTTACCAATAAAATGTTAAACAGGGCTTGCCACGCCCCCCGTTGGCCGCACTACTACGCCCACCCATCAGACGTTGGCTTCTGCGGCAAATTACTTTGAAATGAGTTGAAACGTGAATGAAAAGTTTCTGGCGTTGGCGCATACTGCCTTTGGGTTTTCCTTTTTGGCCGCTTAAATTGTTTCCCATTACGTTGCGTAATTAGCAGCCTAAACGTAAATTGGACTTGGTTATTTCCTCGTAATTTGCGATAATTATGTTGATTTTATGGAGATGAAAGGCGATTTACTTGACTCGAATTTGAGTTAAAGTACTGCGGATTGAGGAGCCGATGATTTGGGAGCTCTTTCAATTGCAGCTAATTAAATTGGCGCATTGGCAGCACTTGGCTGTCGTTAAGTATGCAATCAGAGCGTCGTGCCAACCTAATGCCCCCATTATGCTAATGGCATCGGAAGGGACCAACGCATTATGCAATACAGCCCGGGGGATTCGCACAACTGGTAGACAAATCCCGACTGTAAGGAATGCAGCAAAGCTGCAGGAGAGGGAGGGGGAGTGGGAGGTGGGGGGTGACTGGATTTTCCAAGGTATTTTCCACAGACAATGGCAGAATAGACGTGTCTAAGCAGCAGTTCTCCCGCTGCCATTTGATTTTCTCGCATTCTGCTTGCCTTGTTATCTGTAGAAAAGTTTTCACGTTGCCTACTTTCAGGCGGCGCCAGAGAAAAGTTCTCCCATTGTCCTTTGGCAAGGATTCCATTCCCTAGGCCTAAAAACACGGGACAACGGCAACTGGCTGTCGGATGCATTTGGCGCTGTTGCTGCGATTTATGTGTCATAAAGTCAGTAAGTTAACGGCATTTGCCTGCCATTTCCCAGTCATGCTGCATTGTTCCGCAGGTCTCCTATTTTCGAACTTCAAACTGCACTACAGGAAAATGGGAAGCATTAAACGCATTGCTATAAAACTTTTTTAGCTGCAAGTTTTAATTGATAATATGGACTTGGTTTGAGTTGCTGCCAACAGAAGAAATTATTATGTTTGTGGATTTTACCTACTTACTTAACTTAAGGATAATATATAGTAATTCATTTAATTGTTCATTAATGTTTAGAGTTGGCTTGTTCTCATGTAGTTAATGGTAAATTATCTCAAATTTAAATAACTTGAAAAGTCATTTTTAAGATTTCAGCTATAAAATAGAATTCGAATCCCTTAAGTTTTAATTAGCAGTTCATATATTTTAATATGAGTGTAATAAATATAGTTAGTGATTTTAATGTGCAGAACAATATTATTAGCAGGTTCAAATTTCTAGATTCATATTATTTACTTTCCACTGTACATTTTATATTTCTGTCAGTGTGCTCTGATTTTAGTTCCATTTTAGTTGTGTGCAGTTAGTGCACCTTTGTTAGTGGCGCGTGCCAAAGTGCCGTTAGTCGCAAATTTGCATTTGTGCAAATTAATTTAATGAACTCTTTTTCGGCTGTAGGTTTAGTGGCGAAAACACTTTCCAAGTGGAGTACATACTCTAGACACAATTGCTTTTGAATTCGATTCAAGCAGGCAATTTGAACCAAGTGACTTAAAGTTAACTAAACAGAATTTTTCAGATAAAAATAAAAAATAAAACCGCCTTAGGATAGGTAACATCAAGTGCAAGTGAAGTATACTTAATCCCCAGCCGAAGGATTTCCACTTATTTTAAGCAATTTCCTCTTTTTAAATTTTGTCGATGTTGTCTTGAATTGAGTTGTTTCTTTTCTGGCGCTACCTGGCATTGCTTTTGCATTGAGTGCATCCCCAGCCGATGCTCCAATGGGTAATTCCTTATTCCCCTCCTGTTTCCTCGCAAATCATCAGCGTAAGCAGATTTATGCTTTGTGCAAAGTAATTTGCAAGCAATGAGAAATAGGCTTCAAAGGAACCTGGCAACAATGCAAAAGATGATTGCTCCCTCAACTGCCTTCGCTACATTCATCTACTATTTCAATACCTTGGCTAATAGTTAATATTAACAAGCAGAATGGTTAAAAGAAAGGTAAGAGAAAAGGAGATCATTTAAAAAAAATCGGGGAATAGAACACTTTACCAAAACTTAAGTGATGATTTTAGTACTTAGTTCAAATTAAAATTTAACAGAATTATTTACTTTTAATTGCAAGTCCTTTTTACCTTTAAATTTCTTTAAAAAAATAATGTTTATGTTTTAAGGACCTATTTTAATTTTCTAGATAATATCTAGGCTTAAACTAAACTATAAAAAATTGATTCAAAAATCTGACATTTGTGAATAAAAAATTAATAAATAATTAATTTTTTAAACGAAGGTCTGTTGGGAAGAGATATACTTTTTAAAAATGTTTTTTTTTTAGTTTGCTAAAAAAAGGGCGGCGTTTTTTTTACAGTGAAGCCTTGCAGGACTTACCAGCGGCGGTTTATCAACCAAACGACGGCAATTATTCATTTCAGTGGGCGAGTTATCCTCCTCGGAGCTGGGCGAGCGCAGATGGTGCGGATGCGGATGGGAGCTGGAGTGCGGATGCGGATGTGGATGTGGATGTAGATGCTCCTGCCCGGCAAGCTCCTGGACATCGTGGTGGCTATGCAGCAGTTGCAGCTGCTCCACCGGACGTCGCTGAAGGTGCGGATGCGAAGTGGCTGTGCGGATGCTGCTGCTGGCGGGGCTGAGGCTGCGGATGCGGATGGGCGGATGGCGGATGATGAATGATGGAAATAACGCTGCGGCGATGTCGTTGTCACTGTTCCAGCAGCTGCTTCACTGCGGTTAACAAATGAGCCCAAGGATTAAGGGGGCGGAAACTTTGAGATGAAGCTTAAGGGAGTATTATTTTTTGCTCACCTGGATGGCGACTTCTCAGCAGTCTCTATCAGCGTGGTCTCAGCTGTTTGGGAGGGGGACGACGAGGCTGAGGGAGCGGATATAAACGTGGCTGTACTGTGCTGCGGTTCCAGGCGTAGGCGTATATCCTGCATGGTCATCAATACTGGAGTTATCCTCTATTAGTTTGTTATTTCTTTAAATGTGCAACGCATCTCTAAAAATAATTATAAAAAAATTAATGGTACATTCAAGGCTTTTAGAAATATTCTTAGAACTCTTTATTAAGTAAACGAATTATAGTCATTATCCTAAATTATTTATTTAGATGATGAATCAATCTTCAAAGACGAAGCAAAACATTGCTTAAAAAACATTCCAAGCTTTTGCAAATAATCATTAAAAAACCCAAATAAAATTCATCTTGAAATATTTATTAAAATATTGTGAAATGAAACCAAAAATGTTTCGCAATTTAACTTGTTTTGTAGGCGGCCTAGCTACAGATTTAAATATTTAAGTTTACAAAAAAAATGCCAATCAGTTCATTTATTTGGTTCTTTTTTTCAGCGTGAAGCACCAGAAATGTAAAGAGCTTGTTAAAAGTTGAAGCAACCCTTTCGAAAAAACCGACGAAACTTTTTGCCACTCTTGAGGCCATGAACTTCGGTCACTTCTGGACCTTATGCTAATGGCATCCTTGATGATTTCTTGACTTATTTTTCCAGTGCAACATTTTTCGCCTTGAGCTAAAAGTTTTTGCTTTAAGCTGCTGCCACTTTCAAAAGGCTTTAAGCCTTTCTGACTGCAAACTTTGTGCCCACAACTGGCTGCTCATTGAATCTCTCTTAACATATAAAACTATATACTATATGCGTGTTTGGGTGCCTGTGGCCTGTACCGATGGTTCTTGGGCGAAACTTTTAATGCGATTTTAAGCCTTTTGCTATTAGTTTGCAAATTGTTTCAAGATTTTCCGTATATTAATTTTTAAAGCTTTTTCGGCAGTGGTTTTTCTGGTTTCCGGTGGAGTGCCTGATAATTGAAACCGAATGTGGGTTAAGGTTGAATCGGAGCAAAGAAATCTGAATAGACCAAAGGAGGCCTTAACTTTGCCCCGAAGGTCTCGTCCTGCATCAGTTTTTATTATTCTCCAGCCTGTGCTGCACCACTTTACCCACATTCAAGCAATGAACAATGGGTGTTGTGCAACAAAAGAACTTGCAACATTGAGGGGAAGGCAAAAGGAGGTGAAAAATCACTGGGGTGGTGTAATAAAAGCTGCAGCAAGGCGCAAGTGTCGACAGTTGTTGAGATGTTCTTAGATGCTCTGTGATGCTGCTCTGCATTTAACAAGTATACGCCATGCTGGCCGGGCATTAATTTGGCCAAGGATGAGGAGTCACAAATGTCCTGACATTTGCCGGCACCCCGAGCAAAGTTTTGCAAAGTGTCGAATGACAACAAGAACTGCAACTCGGATTCCTTTTGGATGGCAAAGTGAGTGAGACTGTGTCGCACATGTTAATTTGACTTGTCATACAGCAAACGCATCCACATGTTGTAGCTACAAGGATAATAAGCTTCAAATATCTGCAAGCTGCGGAGTGACAACATTTTGCATAGCACACAATTTAGCGTCTTTCGACTGAGAACTTACTTACTTCGTTGGGATAAAGCAAGAGCCAGCAACTTAGTCCTGTGTTTTTTACTTTGTCTCAAATCAAGTTAAAGTTTGGCTCAATAAATTTCACAAAAAGTTTGCGTGTTATTGCTGTTTGTTGTGGGTAAGCAAAGGTATTTTTATCTATTCAAGGAAACTGGAACTGCAAAGACGCTAGAGAAGTTTATGCTAGTCTGCTTTTTTAGAAATGCTAAAGCTTAAGTTCAACTTTTTGTGCGTTTTATTTACAAAGGGCTTAAGTTTTTTATTTTTGCATTCCTATTTTTAAAAATATTGGAAACATGCTAGTTTCATTTGCAATCAAATTTGTAACCCTTTTCAGATTTATTTTAAGAAGTATTCAAATCGATTGTTATCATCTGGTAAGCATTTCAACACCTTTTGGTTAGAGTTTTGGCAGCTCTTATTGTCACTTTGTTTTCACATCCCCTATCTTTTGAATATTCTTAACTCCAGTCTGTTATTCTTTTGCTTGCTGGGAATTGAAATTTACCTTTATGGCACCTGTCTGTGTGTCTGTTGCCATATGACAACCTTTATATCCACATCCTCCGTGCGCTCCATAAGTTTATATATACTCCGGACTGCGTTAGTCCGCTTCCGCTCACATCCCGTACATTTGCTTGTTAGTTTATTGAAATTGATATTATGGTTATATGCTACTTCCCGCCATTACTTCTTTCGCCCTGCCTCTGTCTCCGTTTATATCTATTTTCATGGAGATTTTGTTGCAGAATTCATTGTTAAATCGTTCGGAATAGTTTTTTTCCCCTTGGCTTTCGCTGCAGACAAAGTTTGATTGTCATATGAAGTGTTGGTGTCTCATGTCTGCCGCCTGGACTTTTTCTCAGTCCTCGGTTCCCCATTTGGCTTGTTCATATTTTTCGGTGCAGAACCCAATCCCTTTGGCAAATTGCACTCCAGAGTCGCCGCCAGAGTCGGTTCTTTATGGACCCCGTTTGACAAAGTCTTTAAAGCGCTTACGTCAATCAATGGCCTGCAACATGCAACTAAAACGGATGTGGTTGCCGCAACAATCGCAATAACAATAACCAACGAATGTCAACAGTCTTTGAACCCGGCTAAAACACAGTCGCAGATACAGATACAGATACAGATATAGATACACTCGCGGAAACAATAACCTGGGTGGGCTTTGGGCCGACATGTGAATTGTGGTAATGGAATACTCGGTAAACAACTCCTTAGAGCGAGAAATAACGGGACTGCCACTTATACAACCTCAAATGTTGTAGGTGCGCCCAGTGAACAGGGGACTACAATTTTTAAAAGACTCTTAAAAATGGCAGCAAGCACAAAGTACAAAAATCTGTTCTCAGCTTGTGACGTTTTGAATGATCTTTTAGCCCGTTATTTTCAAGGAAAAAAATATTCTTGTTAAACGTTAGTGTTTGGGATATAGCAATTTATTGTTGGGTTATTTTAGAAAGGTATTTTTGTTATACTCACTAGCTAGAAATTGAATATTAATGACTTTTAGATAATAGAAAACAATCATTACAAAAGCTAACGATGATTATGAAATGTTTACTCAAGGATATGATTGAAAGTCAGGCTTTGAGCCACATGTTCTCTGCCAACTTCGCTTCTAGCAAATGCAGCATAGCCCCTTCCGTTAGGGTATAAAATCGGCAGTTTAAAGAGCTAAAAGCCAAGGCGAAAGGGGCTGCGGTACATTGCATACCAGGCACGACAAACACTAACTACGGCCCCACGTTGGGCGCCACAACATATCCCAAAATTTATGTAGCCATCAAAACCAACGAAGTTGGGGCTCCAAATTGGCAAAGATACCGAGGATGAGGCCGAGGATGTGAGCGTGTGGCAGCCACGAATGCAGTTCAATTATGAATTATGCCAACAATTTCGACTGACATGTTTGCCATCGTCTTCGAAGTGGCTGAGCCACTAATTAAATTCAGCTCTGTGGGGTCGATTTGTTGTGCTAATGCGACTCGCGTAATTACACAAGCCGCTGCGATGGCGACAACGGCGGCAACATTCCAAGACGATCGGTGCGTGCGTCAATAGAACAGTGAGAAATGCTTTGTAGCCTTTTAAGGGAAAGGAGGACCAGAAACTGCACTGAAAATGTTACTTTCCTTATAATTAAAAGTTACGGATTGGCTTCTCTCTTCTTAACTAAAAAAAAAAAGTCACCCAATCTTAGACCCTCGATCGCAAAAACATTAGACAGCAATAAAAAAAAAAAGAATCAAAGTCTAAAACAATTTGGTATAATACTTTTTTTAAATATTAAACAAAAATTATAAGTAAATATATTTATCAATAATAATTTAATAATTTCTGTTGTGTATATCAGAATGAAATTCAAAAGTTACTTTTAGATTTTTATTTTTCTCAGTGTCCAGCTCTAAGAGGAGCTTTAAGCCTGTGCGACGGGCTCCTTGGCGTCGTGTCTCTGTCCGCATTTGGCATGTGCAACAGCAACATCAACGGCGACACCAGCAACAGCAACAAAGCTGCAACAGCAGCAACAAAAAGCACAACAACAACAATGGGTTCTTTGTTGTGCCAGCTCCTTGTTGCCATGGCCATTGTTGTTGTTGCTGCAATTGTACATTGACACCTCCTGGCTGCCACTGTTGTTGCTGTTGTTGTTGCTGCTGCTTTGAGACCGACTTTGGCTTCTTTTTCATACCCTCACCAAGATGGATAAAACTATGATCAGGAGGTTGTAATTTATAGGAAACTTTTTTTTTTCTTTTAGGGCTTTAATATTCATTTTAATTTATATTAAAAGACAACAACTAAAAATTAGTGTCAGCTTGCAAAGTAAACTTCCCACAAAGTAAAGTCAACTTGCTTAATTAAAACCAAGAATAATAATACTAAACTTTTGAAAAAAATGAGATAGAAAAATCGTTGACAGCATGATTGAAAAATTATTAAAACATATAAAAATGGGAATATTTTTTGTAAAGAGTATTTAGAGATTCGGCTTTCCTTAAGCGATCTTCTTTTTGTTTTATTTTTTGTTTACTCTGTCGCGGCGACGTACATAAAATTTATGTCGCCTAAAGTGCAACTCTGACAATGTGAGCTTGTAATTTGTTGTTTTTGTTTTTGCCGTACTTGTGGTTGTCAGCACTTGGCCATGGCTATTTAATGATTGTGTCGTGCAAATACCAAAAAGCCACGGGAGAAAACCATTCTCCGCTCAAAGTCCGACTTGAAGTCCAATTTCGACTCATGAGACCCCAAGGAAACTGAATCCGAATACGCCAAAGTCAGCTGTTCCACAAGTGGATGGGGGGATAAGTGGAAGGCGAGGGGACTGCAGGTGAAAGGCGAAAGGCTTTTGACTCGGCACTTGTCACCTTTGGGCTTCCCAACCTTTTACCCCCCTCCATCCCCAGAACTATATAAATATAGAGAGACGGAAAGATAGTTGTAACACCCTCCCAGGCGACAGTTCAATAAAAGTTATGCCAGTCTGATGACACAGTTTCCCAGCAGTCGAAAGGTGATGCATTTTCCGGGCATATTGAAAAACTTTTGCCTCGTTGACTGCGAAAATGAAATATGTTTGGCTGCCTTTTTAGGAATGCATCCTCCTTTCCTTGCCTGAAGTGACTTCGAAAAACTAAAATTGATACAGTTCAATAGAAGATCAGGGAGAATTTTCTACATTTGCAATTGATTTGGGGTTTTTACTGAATTATGTTTAAGCCTCTAAGCCTCATGAAAACTAATTTTAGAAATTTTTTAAAATGTTGCCATCAGGATAATAAGTGTGTGGTAAATGTATATAAGTGCTTGTTTTCATAAATAATGTTTTATTTTCCCCCAGAATTTTTAAATATTTTTAATTATTCAGTGTTGAGAGAGTAAACAAAGATAAAAAATTCTCCGCTCTGCAGATAGCAGGGAATTATGCTATCTGAACCCCAAAAACATGATTTGCAGCCCCGACAAAGTGTGGCAATAATTTCCAGGCAAGTCGAAAGACCGAAATGCCAGGGGCAGGCTCGAGGCACGCCTGCATTCCATTAATTAACAATTAGTGCCGTCAAGAGGGGGTCTTCCCTGGATTTCTTTCCCCTTTTTGTATTCTTTTTTATACATTTTTTTTTTTTTTTGGAATGCCGCGTCGCTTTCCGGTGAGATGGAATTGGGTCCCGGACAGGACAGGATACGGTAGCCGGTGCTCAGTGCACACAATCTGTTGATAATGATGCGGCAACGCCTTCTGCAATTTGGACCGTTAAGACGGGCAGAAAGAGTTAAGAGCTGAGAGCTAAGAGGGATATGGCCAGATCCCAGCTAATGTCAAAGATGACAGCCCAGATGATGACGGGGCCAGGATGGGAATGAGAATGAGAATAAAAATGACGACGACGACTGATGACTTGTGTAATAAGTGGAAAGAATCTTGTCGAGAAACAATAACTCGTTGGTGCGTGGCTTTGAACTTGAACTTTAGTGGTGTCTGGTGGCTGGTTGCTAGTTGCATGTTGCATGTTGCCGCAAACACAGCTTAATGATGGTTTTCATTCCGGTCTACCATTTTTTTCTTCTTTCGGCTTGGCTAGATCGCTCGACTGACTGCTCTCGACTCTGTGCGCCTGTTAACTTGGCCATGAAACATTCGCAGCCGGCCAGAAAATTCACAACCGGCATTGGGAAATCGCTGGCAGACGAACAGGGGGTAAAAAGTGAGTTCACCTCGCCGCTTTACGTGTTTTTCTTGTTTTCTTTTATTTTCTTTGCTTTGTTGTTTTTTTTTTTTTTTTGGTTGCATCTACGCGATCTCTTTGGCTGGATTCTGTAAGCCCCTTAACCCCCGCCCATCATCCTCGAAAGAAAACTCGTTTTCCTCGCCATATTTGTGCGTGGCGGCGTCTTAACCGCAAATCCTTTTAGATATGAATTGAATTCATATATTATTTATGATCTGTTTATTTTTATTGTGCATGCCAGATGAACATCATAATGATGATTGGCTGCCACGATAGCCAGGGGCTGAGGGGAAAGGGGGCAAATGCCATGCCTGTCGCTCAGCCTGTCAGAAATGAGAAAACTTCTAATTGGAATTGCTAATCAAGTCGGGCAATTTTCGGTCGATTCTCGCTACTCATATTGTATCTCTGGATCGATCACACTAACTGGGTTAAGTGGAAGCAAATTTATCGAGTTTAAATTTAACATTGAGCAAAACAATATGAAAGGAATGGTAAAATGAAAAGGAGTTTGACTATTTCAAGTAAAAATAAAATAAGTTAAGGAACAGCTAAATTATTTCATTCAGTTATAAGATACTTAAGCTATTTATTCAATGACAAATTAAAATATTTATAACTGACTATGGACCGTTTTTTGTTGTTTTTCAAATGCGAAAGTTCTTCTTAAAAACCAAAATATTTATTTACTTGGATACAAATCTTAAAGTTATAAGAACCGCTTAGGTTTGAGAATTACTATTTCAGGTTTAATGAACACTTTCCTTAACAAGTTTTTGGCTAATTTTATACTTCTTGATCTTTTGGCCAACGCTTTCCTGTTTAATATTCCTGCAGTCTGGCAACGAAGCCCGCAGTTTATGACCCCACAGTTTGCAACACTCCCACAGTCACCCGCCCTCGAAATGTTCTGCCCACTTTTGGGCTCTATTCTTGGCGGACAATATCCAGTTTAAACTGAGACGAGACCACGGCCAACGGCGCCCCACACGACGATTCGCAAAGTAAATCGTTGGCAGCAAAGTTTTGTGCCTTGATTGCCTCACCTGCCCCACTTGCCCCACCTCTCAAGTGGCGACCCTCTGCTAACTTGGCCTGTCAGACTGTTGCCAGCAGAACATGGCCTTAATGGTCGACCGTGTATAGTATACATGGCTCATACCCTCATACTCGTCGCCGGGCTGGTTATTACAATTATTATTGTTGTTGACATGCCGCTCGTCGCTGACAGCGGGCAATTTAGCGGCGCTTCCAAGGGGTTGGGTAAATTCTGGGTGAAAACTCTGCATGGAAAATGGGATATGCTACTACCCAAAGTGGCAGCAACAAGAATCCGAAAATTGTTCAAAGCAATTAGACCGCAAAGTGATGGGCAAATGGATCTCTAAGAGTTCAATCGATTGGATCTCTTTGGAAACGGCAGCAGACACTTCAAATGCACTCGAAACTCAAGAGCTTTTCCGGCTCAATTCTCCATGCAGCGGGAAATGCCACTTTTCAGTGACAGCTTGAGGTGTTTAACCCGCGTAGAAAAAAAAATATTTTATTATGCTGAGCGAGGGAAAAAAGCGAAGCGTGGAATGCAATTAAAATGCAACTTCCCAAGCGGATTATGCCAAACATATATGCACATATATTCAGGTCCTGCCAAATACTTAGCCCAGAAAAGGGATAAAAAGCAAAAGCGGAAGCTTCGAAAAAAATGGGTAAAAAGGGGAAAACGTTAAACAGTTTAGCAGTGCTTTCCTGTGCTCCGCTTTAATGATAATGAAGATTATGCCACACGTGAGGGGCATCGAATAGGGGGGGTGGAGTGTTGTGCATGCAAATGATGTGTTGGACTGGAGTTGCATGATGATAATGTTGCTGCTGGCGCTATAATGAAATTGTTGCTGAAGCGTCGGTTTGGAAAAGTGCAAAGCCAAAGCAGAGCTGCTGTTTCTTCACCAGTATCTTGTGTGTGAGTGTGTATGTTGGTTTTTGTTTACTAGTATATGTTAGCCCCTCTTCAAGTGTCTCTTTACGGGAACCGCTTTGCGTGCTGAAGATGAGATGGAAATTTTTAGAATACGCTGAAAAAGAGTTGTTCGATGTTCAAAAAACAAAAAGTAAGGGATTCTCATAGTAGAAAATTTCAATAAAAAACTCATCTAGACATTTAGTTAAATTTGGATCTCTTTTGCTGGAAAACATTCCAATGGTTAAATAAAAAACATATAGTTAACAACTGATTACATTAAATAAAATACTTTCTCCTGTAAAATTCAAGATAATGTTGTACACACAAAAAACGTTAAACGTTTTATACAACAATTTTTAATTATTAAATTTCTACACATTGTAATCCTACACACATTGTAAACAATCTCTTTAAATCCTTTAACTATTTCTCTTCTTTGTTCTTTAATTATTATTATAGTTGGCGTAACGTTTATTTATAAAAAAAACTAAAATCGTAGATAAAATCTGTATGTAAAAAGTTACGATCCATTTTAATGCTTTATTGCCTTAATTTTATTTAAATAATGAGGAATAAAGAGTATTCAGTTTGCAGCTAGAAATAACTGGTTTTCGATATCGTTTTGCTGTCTTGCATTTTTTTTTGCCCACTCGCGGAACGAACTACTGAAATGATGTAAACAAATTTCGAGGAAAACAATTTGGATAATTACATTATTTTGATGAAGAGTTACAGTTATTACGGCAATGGCCATGAGGAGCTTAAGGGAGGGGGCGGGGCCTTGGGAGGATGCCGGTGATGAGCTGCCGAGATCCGCTGTGTGGTCGTTTATGACTGGCGATGGGATAATTGCACGATTGCCGCATTGCACGGCATGCAAATGAGCCTTCGTACTTAACCCTGATACGGGTCCAATCATAAAACACATTTGCTTTAATTATAGGTATGCCATGGAAATCTGAAGGATTCAGCTCGTCTTTGGCTTAAAGCCAAAACGGAATTGCATTTTGGGGCCGGCTCCCATTTATAGCCTGGCAATAACGCAATAACCGCAGGCTGCCTGCTGGCAACAAAGTGGCATTTTCATTATGGAAACCGAAACCGAAGCGCTTCCACTTGGCCAACTTACACCTGCCCGGCTTTTCATCCTCAGCCTGGCCTCGATTCAATTGCAGCTTCAATTTATACAATTATTATTATAGGCCATGGCCTGCCACGCCCCCATGAAACATTCGGGCGTAACGCCTACGGGCGATGGCCAGGCAATTGAAATTGATTTGCCGAAAATGCTCGGTGAAAATTGCCGGGTTGAGGCCAAAACAATTTCCCAACATTTACATAATTTTCCTTTGTTGCAACCAAACGGCTCCGAAACTGAAATTGTAAACTCTGGATCTGGCTGGCATCTGCGGTTTTTCCTCCCGGCCTCGTTACGCTTGTGATTTTTCCAATGAATATCGTTAGCATTTCATTAAAAGGCGGCGATACTGCGGTTGTCCCGCTGCCAGCGCTTCTAATCGTAAATATTTCGTGTAAATATTTATACATTTGTCGGACTTCTCGTTCGGGGGCAAACGAACGCATAAACATGTCGATAAAGAATCCCGGAGCAGGTTCTCATTCTCTCATCCGCTCCCCCTGTGTTTTTGGGTTTTGGACACTGAAGACTTAAGAGTACGGGTATTGGGTATTGAGTATTGGGGATCGGAGATCTGGGATCTGGGATCACGAAACTTGCAGTTGGAATCTTGCCGGTTTTGATGTTGCTCCTGAATTTGATGAACTCTTGGCATCCGCTGGATATTCGTTTCCATTTCGCCTTTGTTCCAGCTACCCAACTATCCAGCTGCGGTCCCGACTTTGATTGTCTTTTAATTAAACGACAGGCGAACAATAAAAAATGCTCCAAACTGGTTTCATTAATTTTCACAGACCTCTCCCTCGGTGCAGTGTAATTTGAGTTCCCACTGCGCTGTATAGCTATGTCGCTATATCGCTATATCTTTTAACTGTCCGTCGGTCGGTTGTTATTTGCTTTATGGCTGTCAAATTTGCTGCTTATCAGGCGCTTTATCTAGATCTCTACCTGTCGTCATCGTCGTCGCTCTGTCAATAGCCAAGACTTTAGATTGGGCCGAGTTGGAGTTGCATTTCCTCGGCTTATCTTATTAGAGCAAACGAAAATGCAATTCACTAAATACTCGGAAAAACCTTTAATTGGATGCAGGTCGTCTGATAAAGTTACTTTCGAGTGGGCGAGCAGCAGCTGATAAACCTGGAATTTACTTAGTTGCCAGTTGGGTTAACACTTTGATAATTCAGTTGAACTGTATAGCGGTTGCTTTAGTGTTGAATTCAGGGAATTAATTTACGTTTATTTCAGGAATAACTTACACTCTTTTATAGCTGTTAAAATAGTTCATTTAGATAATAAGGCCGTTAAATGGTACTTAATAGGTTTTTAGTTGGGTTTTGTATAGTTCTAGGTATTAACAAAATATAAACTTTTATTTAATTTATACATAAATACCCCAAGAAAAAAAGCTTGTTTATTTTTCCCCGCTTTTTCTTAACTACCTTTTTTAAATTATTCTTCTGTTTGAGTTACTTGATTGCCTGTCGACTGGCTCGGAATTCCAGCCCACCTCAGTTTAATTTGTTGAAAATTAAAGTCACGCCGTTGATATAATTCCACTCCATTATGTGACAAGACAACTCGACGATCCGAGCTCTGTTCCTCCACCTCCATCGTTGGTATTTGCGAGATTTGTTGGTGCCGCAGTCGTTTACCTTAATTCGCCTGTCCAAATTGCTATTTATATGCATCGCCCTCGCTTTTAATTTGCAGCGCAAATCACGAGCAGCCCCGCCAGCCACCGATCCTACACATATACCTGAATACCTGTATATATGTATAAAAATAGGAGGGTACGGCTGTAGGTTCACCTACTCCTCCTGCAATCGAAAAACAAAATCAACAGGTGGCGCGCATATTTCAACATGCGGCTGCCAAGCGAACCGACCGAAATATCAATAAAAATGCCATTTGTTGCGATTGTGCACGGAACCTAAGAGTCTTGGGGACTGGGGAGCTGGATCTGAAGATCCGGGGAACTGGGGAACTAGGCAACCGAAGTCTTCGGGCTGAGAACCTCTGGCAGCCACACATAGATAATTTGCCCAGCAACCTGGGCTTTTGATGATATTTCTGCTCGTTGTGTCTTTTTTTGGCTTCGTTTAATTTATTGGCCACACTTTGCTGCTGATGCTGTTGCTGCCGCTGCTGTTGCTGCATTTAAACGACAAGTGTTGCAAATAAAAAGGAAAAATTAAAGCGGTGCAAATTAGAGGTGGTGGCGAGGGAAAAGCGGAGGTAAACGATGGAAAACCAAAGGCGACGTCAACACCAGAGGGCCGGAGAAAAAACGTGTTTGCGGCTAAAAACTATTAAAAAAGCGCCCAGATTGCAGTTGTTTTGCCGGTGGTGCGGAGCAAGTGACTTGGTCGCGGTGGCTTAATAAAGGCAGCCAGGTTTAGGGTTAACATCCCAGCGCCAAAGGCCAAAAGTGCTGGCCAATGCAAACAAACAAACAAACAAAAAGCGTTGCTGCTGTTGCCGTTGCTGTTGCTGTTGTTGCTGCTGTTCTTGCTGTTGTTGCTGCTGCTCAAGCACGCCAGCAACATGTGTACTTGCAGCAAAAAGTCCAAAATGAAGACATGAGCCAGAGCCAAAGAGCCGGAACACCAGCAACAGAAAAAGCAACAGCAACAGCAACAGCAACGTCGACCTTCTTTTGTGAGGCCCAGCTGCATAATTGCTATGGCAACAGCCAGCTAACGAGTTGGGGTTGCAAGTTGCAAGTTGCTAGTTGCTCGTTGCTAGTTGCCGGGGGACAAGTGGAGACCTCTCTCAGCTGACAGTTGAGAAATTAGAACGGTTTTTGTCTTCCAAATCACATGCACGTGTTGCTCTAGTCCCATGCAGTTGCTGTCGTCGTTTGTTGGCCGCATCCTCGAATGATTGGCGGCTGATGCAGGTTGCAGGTGCGTGCTGCAGTTGCTGTTGTGTAAGATCAGGATGAAGCCAAACCCCATTTGGTGCAAGCTTAATCAACGTTGTAATTTAGGTTTATTTCCTACCCTTACTCGGGGTAAATGAATTTTTAAAAAGAGCTTGGAAGCTTTTAAAGAACAGAAAACATGTATCCTTTTCAATATTGGTCTACAAGTTTTCCAAGAATACACATCTATATGATGTTACAATCTATTTTGCTACTATAATTGCAATGTAACAAAAGAAATATGATTGATTAATGTAAAATTACCATATACTAGCCATTTCAAGGATCAATAGTTCTTTTTCTGCCTACTTAAAAGGAGGTTTTCTGCTTTCCACCAAAGTGTATTTCAAATTTCGTTCGTTTTCAGCATTATTTTCCTTTGAAGCCAAAATCCCCCATTGAATTTCCTAATTGATTTGAAGGTCTTTTTGTTAGCGCAAATCTTCATCTCTGGTGCAGTTGTTTGCGTTGCTGTTGCAGCTTGTTGTTGCTGTTGTCATGTTTTGTCTTAAAGTTAAGGTTTCTCCCCATGAGCTGCATATTCGATTACCCACCGACACAACTCCGACACGGGCCTCCTCATTGAGGGAGGGTTTGTTTAAGCAATCTGCGTAGGTGGACATTGGCGCATGTTGTTGCCGGTGGGTTCGTATGTTGCTGTACGTGATTGCGGGCTGTTGCCGTTGATTATTGCCTCTCGCGGCACGCATATAAATCTCGGTGTTTAAATCTCGAGTTAAACTTGTAAATTAAAACCTTAATGAGTCTATGGAGTGGGTCTGTGTTTAATGCCACGCTGTGCAACATGGCTAGGATGCAGAGAAAGGAGCAGGGGTGTGATTTATGCCGTTCACGGGCACTTTAAGGCTCACACCTGGGTCTGTGTGTTCTAAGCGAATATTTAAGCGAAATACCTCCCAATTGATTCTCCCTCCCCCACAGTCGCGAAAAATAGCGTGTTTGTTTCCTTTACGATCACCAGCAATTAGCTTTCCACAATCACATGCAAGCCACTAACCAAAGAAGTCCCACAACCACAGCCGATGGCTTTCTGTTGATTTCTCCGGCTAATTAATGCCCAGCGAATATTCTCACGCTTGGCCAAGAAAAGAACACGGGAAATAAGGCAACCGCAGAACATGTTCTCCTTCAGCTGACCAGCAATGTGTAACAATCTCCGGCTTCCTCAATTTAATTTGCATATTTATGTATGCCTGCCCACGAGTTGATTAATTTCCGACAACTAACTCGGCCGCTTAGATTGGGATAATTGCATAATTATATAATTACCTTATGAATATTACTTTACGGGCAAGGAGTCAACTCCAGCAACAGGTGTGCCGATCGCTTTCAAAGGTCACAGGCGTAAATCAATTAATTTCCATATATTTCGGAGCACAAATGTTGCTGGCTTGTTTGAATTTATTTTTCTGTGAACACTTGTTTCGCAATGAATTAAGTTATGCACACACACACTTTTTAACTGTTACGAAATAGGCTGCAACTTTAATCCGCCTGGCAACCTGTCTCTTTGTATTTGCGATATTCAACCGAAACTAGCAACACAGCACGACGGCAACACACACGACGAATGCTGCTGATGTGACTGCTGCGATGTTGGTGCTGCTCCGACCACGACGTTCGCTTCCGCTGACTCAACGCAAACGACTAAAAAAGGCCACATAAATTTTGATGCACATTCAATAGGCCAGGCCAGGCCAGAGAGCCAGGCCCGACCAGGCATTCAGCTGGCAGCAATGGGCAACATACACACCAGCAACAGCAACAGACACACCAGCAACAGCAACAGACACACCAGCAACACCAGCGACAGCAGCAACCAGTTTCCTTCCATTCACACGGACATTGTTTGTGGATCACAAGTGGCAGTGGCCCAACTGCGTTCCACTTTCCAGCTTCCACATTCGACTCGTTTACGACCTGCCAGCGGTTTGTTATCTTTTATGATAAGACCCGAGAACCGCTTTTTACGACCTGAAGCTTAATAATTTTTAATGCCCACTTCTGGGAGCCGCCTGAAATTGATAATTTCCACTATTCCTTCAAATGCGTATGCCCCGCCTGACTAATTAATTGATGGCTCAATTAGGGTGAGTGTTTCTCGAACGGATGGATAGTTAGAAGGAGCTTCAGATGGTCGCTTGATTTTTACGATTGCCGGCAAGCATTTGCGGTGAGGATGTACTTAAGAAGCGGGTTAAGATGAGTTTGAATGTCCATGTGATGGTTAATAATTGGGTAATCAACTAAAGAGGCAGGCATTCCAATGATATTTGCGGTGCTTAAAAAATCCGGTTGACTTGTAAGTTAGTTAATTTTATAAATTCTTGTTTCAATTTAATTTATTGCCCTTTTGATACCGATAGCTTTTAATTAAGTGATATTTAAGAGCAACCAAGAGATGTAAAATTTAGAGGAAAAATTAGAACAAAATAGTGGAATTTGTTTACCAAAGTATTTATTTAAGTGTAATTAAGAACAAACGTGAACTGCCACAGAAATAAACCACCTACTAATTTTTTTGGGATCTTTGGAACCCTCCTTCATAACACACATGAAATAAAGAATAATCCTTGTGTAGCGTGTTTAATATATTTGTTTTATGGGCTAATTATCAAAAAAATAAAAAGACCAATAATTAGGTGTACATTAAAAATATTTCGCTCTAGTTTGAACAGAAAAAAAATTAAAAAGTAAACAATCACACAAAATTATTGTGAACAATAAAATTATTATCCCTTAATGGAAATAATCAATTTTTTAAATTTTAAAATGTTCCCAACACATAAAGTTTGCACTTTTGTTTTCTGTCTCACGAGTCGGTAAAATGAAATAACTTAGGAAAATGTTCCGGTCTTTGCAACTTTGGCAACTTTGTCTTTCGCGAATCACCACGCCCCCTTTCCGCCCTTTAGCTCATTGGCGCGGCAAAAAATTAATTAAAAATGCATTAAAATTGTTTCCCGTTCGCATTTCCCCTTCGGGAACTCCGCTTTTCGCCTGTTTCTCGAACTCAGCCCCATTGCTGCTGAAATGCCAATCGCAGCTGGCAAAAGGCGCATACAGCAAATACTGGGCAAGAGCAACAACATCAACATCAGTGAATACCGCGAATACGAACTGAGATGGCAGCAAATCTTTTCTCCACTTTTGCACAACTCCAAAGTATTTACAAGCTTCAGTTGGCAGTCGCATCTAAAAATGTTTGGCATTTGCCAACACGCACCAATGAATAAGTGAGTTCAAGAGGGGGGGTTCGGACGGAAAAGCGGTGGAAAATCTGCGGAAAAGAGGTGGGTAAGTGAAAATGTTTGAATTTCAAACGAGCTCATTTCTAGCGTGCGTCGCTGCATTTCGAAAATGATTTGCAATGCGGTGGGTGGAGTTGGGTGTGGGTGTGGGTGTCGAACTGCGACTGGGACTGGGAGTGGGTGTGGGGGGACCTTGCCACAGGGATTGGCAGGAAGTGCTAGGCGGTTTTGGGACGGCTCTTCCCGCTGTTAGATGAACTCCCGAGACCAGGCAAGCGGATCGATCCGGAGAACGCCGCAGACGGCGTGACTTGGATGAGTTATCGTCGCGACCACGTGAGTGTTCCGTATGGGCACTAAATATTCCTGCACAGAGAGAAAAACAGCACTAACATATTTAAATTTTTTTTGTGATTTCGTACATGACTTTTTTGCCGATTTGAGATGGGAATATTTTTACTTCATTTTTCAGTAATTTGTAGTTCTACTAAGTTGGTAATATTAGTGTTTGATTTTTTTAAAACAAATTTCGAAGTTGAAAATAAAATTGATTTGCTTGGATTTATATAAACACCTAATAAATTAAAAAACATTTGTTTTGTTTGGATTACAAATGGAGTAAGCTTAAACCGTGCTTACCACAAATACAAGAATATATTTCTTAGAATCTGAGATGTATTTAATTTAATCCCTGGTGAAAGTGCAAGAATTTTAAAATTTAAATGAATAGCTTGTACTCATTAAAAGTCGCGCTCTAGTGATCATGTTGATTTCCCCTAAAAGTAAGTTATTGTTTGTCTAAAACATACAGAACTCAGGAATTTGAAGAAAATATTTTCATTGTGCACTCGTGTGATTGCGAATGAGTTTGACTGCGAGTGTGTGCGTGTGGGTGTTCGCCTTTGTTGCCTGCTGTGTAAACAAAGGGCGGCCATAAAACTGCAACAGCTCTCATAATTTATGACAAGCGGAAAAAAGTGAGTTGACTGATAAGCAACTGGACATGTTGGCACTTTAACGAGAGCGAACGGGGTTTTCTTTTTAGAGAGGTGGTTTGGATTGTGGTTCCTAAGTCAGCAGCAGCAACATCTTTAGAAGAACACACACACGAGCAGGAGCCGAACCCGAACACGAGACTCGGTTCTAGGTGCGGATGTTGCTGCTATTGTTGCTGCTGCTGGTGATGTTGCTGCTATTGCTGCTGCTGCTGCCACGCGGCTAAGCGCGCCACAAGTCGCCAGTTGCTACTGTTGCTGCTGCTGCTGTGCGCCGCATCACTTGGCAGCGTGTTTTTTGTCGCCGCGTCGACGTCAGCAGCAATTGCTGCTGCTGGGCGACACCAGCAACATGTCGCTGGTCTGGCTGCAATTCCAGGTGAAGTTCTGTGTTGGTTGCCAAGAGGGAATGTTGGGTAAACAAAAGGGGGACGGAGCAGGTGTGGAGGAGGCCAACCAGTTATTGCGGGAGAAGATTGAAATGGGCTAAAAACAGAGGACGCCTCTTTTTTTGAACTAGTTCTGCGGCGAGAACGATTAAACTTGGAATTCGATGTTAAATATTTTAAAATATACACCAATATCGCTTGTTTTGTCTATATATAATAGTCAAATCTGTATAGAATTATATTTAAAACAAGTAATTTTTTAAATGAATTTGTTACCATTAAATATTAGTCTGCTCAGTAAGTAATAAATTTGAATAATGATTTTAATCCTCATTAAATTTAACAAATATATTGACCTTCTGTTTAAATAAATGTTTTATTTTTGAATTTAAATAAATTGATCATAAGTTAAAAAAAATATATTTTTCAAAGCACAAAAATAATTCTCAGTTTTTGTTTATTCGTTTTTGGCTTTGTTTGCGTTCATTACACTTTTCTTAATATGTGGGCTTCGAGCTAAATTGTTAATTATCCAAAAATGTTAATGATCGCTCGTTTTCGTTCGCTTTGATTCTCCAGCTAATGAAGTTCCCCCACTGTGAACATTTTCCTCGCCACGACTGCAATTTGACGTGTGCTTAGACAAACCGAGTTGATCTGGCAATGACAACTGATTTATGGTGTTCACTTCGCGGCAAGACTCCAGTTTTGAGGTTTGTGCTTGTGCCCGGCAATTTGCATGTGTAATTGCCTCGCTTCGCTTACATCTTGCGAAGCTTCAATCCCACAATCCAGTAACATGGCCCGTTTTCCGTTTTCAGTTTTCAGTTTTCTGCCCAAGACCCATTTCAATTCCCATTCCAATTCCAGTTCCAATCGCACTGTCATTAGTTGGCGTAGTTTTTGACAGCTGAGAGTGGCTCTGGTGGTGCGGTTGGTTCATTTATGACATTCGCTGGCTAATTGCCGGCACTGAATAAATGCAATGGGCGGGGCTCGTGCACTTTAAAAACGCATTAAACAGCGACAACAAATGTGGCAAGTAAAGGGTAAAGTTGGGTAGATGGGAAACCAGAACAGCCCAAAAGTGGCACTTGCGACATGTTTGGGGCGTACCCGTATTATGCATCTGAAGATGACTGGAGTGCGGTAAACGGTTAATGAACATTGCGATGAGCTTGAGAAATGTGACATTTCAATTAATCAGCTGCAATAGGGAGAGAAGTGCTAGTTTTACAAAACCTAAATTATAGTTTCGAAAGCTCTACAAAATTGTTTGATAATTTGACGTTAAATACATCCAAATTATATGTTTTAGTTCTGACACCAATGATAAACAGCATATAATGATTAAAACTGATAGGGACCTAAAGAATTGCCCAAACTGTATAGAAAAAATTATATCAAAAGTGAGACAAAGCATATACTTTTTCAATTATTTCCTTTTCTAAAAATGTAGTGTTAATTATTAATAAAAAACATTTTGCCATTTCTATGTAATTTTCTTTGTTTTTCATTTTGTTAACATTAACCCAGAAAAGTATTTCTTTGAGGACTTATCTGCAGTATAACAATTTTACCTGCTGATTGTTGGCCAAGATAAGATCAAAGATCACTGAGCAAGTTAAGCTCTCAGAAGCATTCGTGTTGCCATTGTGTTGCTGCTTTAAGAGTTTCTGCTGCTGGTGTTGCTGATGTCGCTGCTGGAACTGTGGATGGTGTTGCTGCTGTGAATGTGACTTGTGTTGCTGGTGGCACGCGCGTTGCTGCTGTGCAGCAGGTCAAAAGCGTGCAGAGCTAAAAAACGGTAGCCATGATAAATGTGGCCCAACCAATCTGGGACTGCTTGTGCCTTACATTGCAGCTCCGGTGTCACAAGCTGTTGCTGTGTCAAGTGTTGCTGCTGCTGCGCCCGTTGTTGCATCTGCGGACGCTGCTTCACCCTGCTAATGTTGACAATTTAGCACAAAATTTGTATGCCATGTTATTAAGGATTCGCAACGCTTTCATGGAACATTTGCCGGGGCAATTAGTTTTGTTTATAATTGGGGAAGTGATTGCTGTGGTGGCTTTGGTTTTTTGGGTCCCCTCTTGTGGTTCCAACTTTTTTGGGCGAAACGTGTTTTAACGCTATAAATCAATTTGGCGCAGGGCCGTCGAAGGATGCATGCATAAACTCGCGAGGAATTTAGCCATAACGAATGGGAAATACACTTATCAAAAGGGGAAAGGCTTAAAAATAAGTTTAACCAAATGTGTCTAAAAACTTTATTATTCAACTTTACCGTTTACTTTAAAAGTTAAAAAAAAAAGTCCATTCTGATTTATAAATATATACAACATTTAGAAATTTATTTGTATGTGCTTTCCAAAATCCTTATTTTGGAATTTACCCTTTATGGGTCAACTGCATACCACATTGCCATATTTTTTTAATCTCTTCTTTTTGTCTGCACTCCTTTACCGAAGCTCAAATTGAAATCGCATAAAGGGACCGAACAAAAAATATAAGCCAAAGCGAATTAAAATTTTATCGACAACAAAGTTGTGGTCCGACCGGCAATAAAAATTGTTACGCTGATGAACGACATGACACCAACAGCAGCAGCACCAACCATACCAAAAACATGCAGCAACAGCAACTGATCGACCGCAGGAACAAGCAGCAGCAGCAACAGCAGCAACATCAAGAGCAACAGCACTCAGTGGACCGCATCGCGAAATTCATTCCTTTTTTTTACTTTTTCATATGGAGTACTTTGGTGTTTGTTGCTCTTGCCAGGGCAGCCTGCTAAACTCAAAATGAGAAATTGCTGCCGCCGGTGCAATTTTCATGGCTGACCTCATTTTGTGTTGCCGCTGTTGACTTTGCGGAATATTTTGTGGCAGAGCGCATCATGTTGGGCTGTCTGGCTGGCTGACTGTCCGACTGACGGAATGCCCGCCCCTTTGGCCAAAGAGTCAGTTTCGAACTGAGTACAAACTCTTGTCAGCGCCTGTGACAATTTGTCGCTAAACAATTTTTCGGTCCGGGCAAAAGTTGATGTTGTTTATGTGTTGCTGCTGCAGTTTTCGGGGCGAAAATTCAATAAATAACAATGTAATTATATGTTGAGCCGGGCAAGTTGCTAACTTGATTCTGATACCCAGGAATACAGGGCAGGAAATACTTTAATGCCTTGGCTGGCAACAAAAGGAGCAGAATCTACATGTCTGCCCCGGGTCAAATTGCCGTTAATGTGCTTAGTCAATATTTACCAACACCACTCCGACATCAAAGCAAAACGAGGTGCAGATACAGGATGTGTTTGTGGATATCTTTCCATTTGCCACCTGGCCTGGGTCAACAACAGCCTCGCCATGTGCGTTCCTCAAAGTGGACCCATCCAACACCTTCTTCTCACATTTGACTCTACCCTTAACCCCACATTCCTCCTCCGGCTCGTTTAGTTCACACTCTTGGTTTCTCATAAAAATCAGGTGCGCCATATTAGGGATAGCTCTGTGGACATGAGCACAAAGTAGCCATGGCCCCACGTCAATGGGAATTTGAAAATTGCAAAATCTAGAGCGAAGGAAAGGAGTTGAGTGAGAGAGGGAAATGTTGTCTGCAATGTCCTGTAAAAGCTTTGTTTACAACGATACCCATGATTTCTCTTCACACATGAAGAAATTTGGGCTACGTTTAGAAAATATACATACTTTCAAATTTGTAATGGTTATGAGAGCAATTTCTTTCTCCAGAATTTTTACTACAAAATTAGATATTTTGTAAATGTTGTTTTAAAATCTAATATATACCTATAGCTAAAGGGTTAAAAATTAGGAAGAATACAAGGAAATTAAAGGCCAACTTTAGTTGGAGATGTCTGGCTAAACATATTAATATTTTTTGTGAGCTAGAAAAAATAAAGTTTGCTAAATAATTTCGCAGTTGTTTTTGAGTGCATTGGGAAAGCAAAGGCCAGAGTCATGCCCGTCATTCATCCACGGCTGTCCCTGGCTGGCCCCTGAATCGGTAAGATAGATTTGACGACGTGTTTTCCTCTGTTCGGCAGGGAACATTTCGCAGCATGCTTACTGATGCGATCTTTGTTTGTGCCTCGTGCTTTGCTTTCCATCCAGCAGCAATTGGAATAGGAACGGCTTCAGCAGTAGTAACAGCAACAGCAACGGCAACAGCAACGGCAAAAGCAACAACGCGTCGATGACAACAGCAACATGACCATTTCCCTCCATTTCCCTCCATTGCCATCTCAATTTTCCTCTCTGCTCCGCTCAATGGCAAAATGCTTGGAAAATGTGCACAATTTTCACATCCGGTGTCACATTCGATTCAATTGAGATTTACCTGAACGTGACTAAAATACGCAAATTAAAAACGCTTCACGTTCCTTCATCCTGTGTGTGTGAGTTCGTGTGTGTGTGAGTGTATTTTAGATCCTGTTTCTGAGAGTGTGTGCGTGCTGACTACCCAGTTACCATGTTAACAGCATTTACCGAGCTTTATGGCCGAGATTTTTTCCGGCTGCCCCTTTTTGGGGTTAGTGGAAATCTTGTGTGAAATTTTTTTGTCGACTGACTGGTTCGGTTGTTTGGTTGTTGTTATCATTTGAATAAATTACCGCTAGACGAAGCATATGATTGGATAATTTACATCCGTTTAGGCATTGAATTAATCAAATTCTGACTTATTTCATATCCCACTGGATTCGAGCTGTTTATTTGCCCTGCTCCTCAGTATTATGGAACTTAATTAAATAACTAATTTAAACTTTTGGCGCACCAAGTGCAATTAACTATGGCTAACAATCGCCAATGATTGGCTGGCCACCGAAAATACAAGGCATATAATTGCGAATTATTTAAACAATTTCAAAAAGGCCCAATGAACCGTGTGTGGGGGCAACGTGAAAAGTCAACGCCAGAGGGCACCATAAATCGATTAATGCCAAAGTGTTATGTAAATAAAATAATAAATAAATAGATACAGCATAAATCGGACATACCAACCAGCCCCACCCATTCAAATATTTATTATTTCACCATATTTGCAGGCGCTTTAAAGTCAAAATTTAAGCACAGTTCGGTTTTTAAGGGAATCACGCGTGAGTGGCTTTGGGTTTTGGTCTCGTTGGGGAATTAGCGGCGCGTCGCCAGTTGAATAAATCGCATTTAACAAAAATCACGAAATTAACGTCATAATATTTCAGCTGTAAAATTGCGGTTTTCGATTGCATCATCCAATGGGGAGGGCCATCGGCAGCCCTTTAAGCACCGATCTTTAATGGCGCCAACTTCAAAGTGACAATAATTTGGCCATTAAGCCGCGGACTGAGACAAGACATCATCTTGGCCGGGAATCTCCGCCGTCTGCTCATTAAATTGGCTTGTCATTTAATTGTTCTTCTGGCCTCATGGCCACGCATCAAAGGAGTTGGCTCTGTTCGCTGCTTTTTTGGTGCATTGCCAATTGTCATAATGGCCGAGACGGCGCTGGCCAAGCTGGCAATTATGAGTTAAGACTCAAGAGGAATTACTCCGTCGGTCCAGGCCAGACCCGTTCCGTTCCGTTCAGTCCAGAACCGACTCGACCAGGCTGCGACCATTAAAAAAAGAAATGAGCAGCCCGGAGACGCACACAAAGTTTCTGCCGAGAATGGGGGCCATAAAATTAGTCGTGGCCAGGAAAGTGCATTTGCTTGTGGCCAACAAAAGTGGGAATGGGTTTAAGGGGTTGGGGCAAGGACTGCTGAAGCACAGTTGGTTGGCTTAGCAAAAGCATTCTTATTATTCTGATATACATTTTTTTTACCAACCAAAACTATTAAAATCATAGCAACGAATTGAAATTCCATACTAAATCCAAATATTTTTTGAAACCATCAATTGACAAAAAACCTAATTATTATGAAACACTTCTTGATAACATAAATTTTATTTTTTATATGTTAACTTTTTTTTATAAATTTACAAATACAAATTTAATCATTTGTCAACATAAGTTTTTGGAGAAATTCTTGTACAAAAATTAACGCATTTTTAAACAAATTTTTGACCACTGTTTGGAAGCACCAAAACTCAGACATTGCTGCACATCGTCCACATCTCGTAAACGTTCTGATGGAATGGAATGGACAATTTAAATGCAGCATTGGGCTATTGACACGCCCCCTCAACGGGCTGCCAACGGAGACCACTCAAGGGGTAGAATGGCCAAGCGGATGGGAAAAGGGGTGAAAAGGGGGGAAAAGTGCGTGATTTGAAATGGTTTTTAAGAGCGTGTCTTAAAAGGCTTCGCTGGAGATATATGCGCTAAATGATGACGGTCATATGTCAAGCGGTTAACTGGACTGGAAAGTGATGAAGTAGAAGAAGGAGTTGTTTTTTTGGTAAGCAGAAATTTATCTCACAGACGTACATACATTTACAGAAAAGGGCTAAATAATTCCAGCTCAATATAGTACAGCAAAACAAAGCAAATCAAAATTCTGCTAAAATTATTCAGAGTTTTACCTCATAGGGGGGAGAAGAATGTTCCTAACACATGCAACTTTTACAAACTGTCAGATTCTAAGCTAAAACTTCAATCAACCCCGACAAGTTAATTAAATTTTGACACAGCCAAACGCTTTAAACTTTACACGAATTTACAGTGACAAAAAGGTTTTTAAAACCAGTACTTTCTGGCTTTAATAGAAATACATATAAATACAACTTAAAAAACCTAGTGTGGCAAAGATAATAAATTATTTTTTATTAACATGTAGGTGGACAAAAAATGGCTCCGATTAAACGTCAATGATTTTAAAGGGATTTACCTAAAGGTTGCTTATTTTAAATTGAAACTTACCATCATGTCCCAGTTTTAAGAATTTTGTTATTATTAAAATAATTTTTGAAGCCCAGTTTTAAATTTCTTTTAGTGTCCTCCCATATCTCGTTCGGCTTCACTTACCAGTCGCCACATAGTGCTTTTGCTCATCTCATTTAGAATTTGTTTTCAAGTGTTTTCGAAAAATGTTTCACACGGAGTTAGAGGGAGTATTTTACTTGACTTGAGCATTTTGCATATTTCTGAAATTTTGCATATTGGTCGAAAGCCAGAAACTTTTTGACTTTCTGCTCTGGCAGCAGCCACAGCAACAGTATTCTAGTGAGCAAGAGCTTCCAGTGACAGTTTTCGGACAGTTTTGCATAGCGAGCATATGAATAAAATCGAATGAGGGGCAGGACGTGTCATGAATTCGTTTTGCATACATTGCCAGTCAGAGATCAAATTTGCTTTGGCATTAGTGGCATTTTGATGGACAGTCCCTGGCCTAAGCCACTCGTTCTACACATGTCTGGATTGGCTGGATTGGACTGGACACAAATCAGAAATCATATTTCAATTAATGTGCGAAAACAGCATCCCTACACCCGTAATAAACGAAATAATTACAAAGCTATCCCAATCCCTCTGTGGATTTGTTTTTGGGACTAGTGTGTGCAAATTCGGCTGTTCAACAAACAATTTGCAACTGATTGGCATGCACAATGGTTCGGCATGGAATTGGCCGCAGTCTCACCGTTTAAAAGAGCCTTAAAAATAGTTGGTTTCGTCGAATTCAATATCACATTTCCAATCTATTAACGAGTGAGCCGAACCGCACTGACAGACTGACGGGTGAAAAAACGTCGCGGAGCTTGATTAAAAAATACCCTCCTCCCGTGTGAAAACGTGTGAAAAGGCGGCAGCGGGTGGCCTGTCACAGGTTAATTTCGCATGCAAATAATGTCACGTGTTGTGTCGCATTCGCTGAATGAACTTGATTAAAATTCAATGCGACGTTAATTAAATTTACCCAATGCAATTTGCAGTCATTTCTTTTCGTTGGTTTGGCGGGGACTTTTTAAAGCTGCACTAAAGTAGTAATCCATTTGTTGTTTAATGTTTTTTGAAAAAGAACAGATACTTTAAAAAGAGATATTTTTTAAGCTCTTCTTAAAATTTAAGTTTAAAGTCCGTGAAAAATTCGTTGATCGACACAGACTAATTTTTTAATTATTTTCAAGTGATATTTTCAAGAAGAACAGTTTTAGTTATTTTTACAAATCTTGAATAATGTATGTTGAGATTTCCTTATAACCCTTTAATTTATTGGATTATGTATACATATAATTTAAACTCTAGCTGATAATGGGATAGGTCCTTTAGCTCCTTTAAAAAACACTTAACTTTTCTTTTAAATACACATTATGTTTGTCTTACCTTTTTCAAAAGGACTTTGCTTATCCGGAGGATTTAACTTTTTTTTGTGGACCGAGTAAAGTTTGTTACAGCCACCTCCTTACTTTTAAGCCACCTCTCACCTTTGCCGTTGCACGTGGCGTATGAGCAAACGGCACATAAATTACCCGGCTAACATTGCAAGCACTCCCTGAGACCGGAATTCCGGTGCATTGTGTGGCTTCTATCGACGCCGCCAGGTCTAGACAAAGCAATCATAAATAATTTCAGCATAAAGATGTAATAATTTCCCTCAACTCTATGGCTATTTCCCCCGAAATCCTAACTCATCAGAACTGGGACTCTCTCTTGTTGGCGCTGTCCAAATATTTTGTTAATAAATGAAATTGCAATGTTTGCTGCTGACCACTTTGGCGGTGGTTGCTCCTGTGGTATGATGGCGGTGTTTTGCTGGTTTTGCTGGTTGGGGGATCGGAATTGCTGCTCATTACGATTGCAGCCCGGTGCCCAGGATCCCAGCCCCTCCAGCCACAGCTATCCCATCCTATCCCATCCCCCGATGTTGTTCTCCTGCTTGTCTGGGAATTTCATTTCTGGGTTCGGTCAGTTTCCTGACTGTGAGGCGAATTTCACTTTTGCGTTTTGTTAAACGATTTTATGAATTGTTTGTCCGTCTGCTGGTCCTCTTGTTGTTTTTGCTATTGTTTTGATGCGGTAAGGGGCTGAAACTAGCTATGGGGCAAAGGTCAACCGAGAGGGGAGTGAGAGGGGTCCACACTGCGCAGCTGGTTGGGTATACACTATCTAAGCCGTTACTTGTGAGTGTCAAAAGGTGATATTTTATTCACCGAATGTGGTTTAACGAAATTACTTTACTTTACTTGAGATATCTAACTAATTTAATTTGGGGTCAATCACTTGCTTTAAAGTTTTATAACACAATAAATAAACTTTTTTTTCTAGTTGTGAAATTTTTATATGTAATTTAAAATAGTTCTCATAAAAACTATACCAAAAGTCATTAAATATTTGTATTTATAATTAATACTTTAAAACCTTAAATAACTTAAATAAATAAATTTTCTCGACTTACCGTATTCAGTACTTTGAAAAGCAGGGAATCTCTGGTTCTTTTACGTTTTTTAACACCCTTCTGTCCCGTTGTGCTGGCCCTCCTCTGGGACCCAGTTGGCCATGTTTGTATGGAGCCGGACAACGCAGCCATTTAATGAAATTTTAAACATTTTTGTGTTCTAATAATGAAATGCTTATGGTTGGTTTGCTCGTGGCCGAGGACGTAGTAGCCATGGTCTGAGTCCTTTTCCCCGCCCCTTTACCTGCCCGGAAGGACTTTAAGGTATTGAGTGGCAAAGTGGAGAAGAGTCAGCCAACTTTTGTGGCACATTCAATATACGGGAAAGTGAGAAAATTGCAGGTGAGTTATGGAAAAGTAACTCAACCGAACTGAAGAGAACTCGTTAAAAGTTATATTCCTGCCATCAGCGTTGGAATAAAAGTGGCAAGTTTGCCATAAATAATGCGCTGCTCGATATTAACAAGCCGCGACGACGGCGACGGTGATGGTGATGGTGCGTTGATGGTGTTGGCGACTAAAAAGTTTAGCGTACTTCAATAAACAAAGTGCCAGTCACCTGTCGCCGCATTAACCCCCTTCAGGCAGTTCTTTCGCGGTTATTTTCAAGTTGTCAACAGTTTATTGATGTTGGCTTCTTAGTCAGGCAGCCGCAAAACGCGCGACATAAATAATCAAAGACGAAAGCTCTTCCAGAAGGCAAATGGAAAATGGTAAAATAATTTCAACTAAAAGGTCGTGATGTTGTTATACTCCGCCCCGGAATTCCCGCGATTGTCGCCCGCGGGCATTTGGCTTTCATATCCGGACTCCCGCTTCCGTTTCATGCAGAAGGGAAATTGATTTTGGCCGGGCTCGTAGAGGGGGTATCGTTCAAAATGTTAATTAAGTGTCTAGTTTAAGAGCCGGGCCCAAAGTCAACCATGAAATATTAAGCAGGCTGTGTGTGGCCCTTAGAAAATTCTCCCTCGGCTCAAGGACAGGCTCTAGTAACCTGAATACCATGTAGCCATATAACCATATAGCCATATAGCAGCATATGTGCGCGAGTTGGTAATTAACTGGTGTGCTAACTAGGCAAACACACACACTAGCACACTCGCACATCCACCCTGATAACGCTTGAAAAATGTGACTTAATGAAGTGCGAAATATGCGGACTTTTCTATGGGGTAATGAGGCAGCATCCAGCATATCTGATGACTGGCTGGCTGCTTTGTGGCCTGTGTGGATATGCTAGATGCCATACTCTTAATATCCTTGTATCTCATATCTTTGGGGATATCTTGTGGTTGCTTTAAGGCTGCTTGAGTGCATTAATTGGTTAGATGTATTTCATAACATGTCATGTTCTATAGACTATAGGTTGGAGATACCAGTTACTATTGCTTCTTCTCAGAGGGGCTAAGAATTTTAAAGCTTAAACTTATAACTTATATAAATAATAATAAAAAACAGAAAAAATCTGTAGATTTTTTTTTTCTACACTTTTTCAAGCTTGCATTTATTATATGCCGTAATAAAATAAAATTATAATAAACATTATGACCTCTTTTGTACAAAGATTTTATTTAAATTAGTAGTTAGTCAATACAGCCAATAAAAATGAAACAAAATAACAATTAATTTAAAAATAGTGAATATAATCATATTGCTTCTCTTAATAAAATGTGTGGTAAACATATAATTAATTGAAATTTACCACAGCTACTTTATATTATTTTCCTGTGGCATTTGCGGGGGTAGCCATGATTTCAACTTTCACTTACTCCACCATATTTGTTCCTTTAGCTGTCATGTCTCTGTTGTTCTTTTTCCTTTTGGCGTTACTGCCATTGCTCCACTCGCCCCAAATCGAAGCTATAAAAGTAATTAAGATAACGACTTTTGTGCTGCTCACATTTTTGGGGTTCCCCGTCCACCCACTGCTCACTGGATGATATGTATCGTGTATTTGCTTTATAGCCAGAGTTTTACAATATTTCCTTTTGGCTCAATGCCCTCGAAGCTCCGATCTCACCCACCCCCGCACTTTTGCCGGCTTCCTGTTGTTTGTGCAATTTTCTTGAAATTTCATTTCTTAACTTTTGCCGCCGGCTTTCGAGACAGTAAATCATGTGAGCAGCCAAAGGGGGTGGCGATGGTGGGCAGGGGCGTAGTAAATATTCGATTCCATGTGTTATTGTTGAAGCCAGGGACACAGACTGTTGCCTTTTTCGCTCAGCCAGCTGGATGTTCCTTTTCCTCTAATTGTTTGCCTGGCCACAGGGGGCCAAAGCGCTGGAAAGGGCAAACATATCGATTAATTAACAAAATTAAAAGATAAAAGTTTAGAGCGACGGCACCATATGGGGATTTTGATTTATTTCAGTTGGCTTTCAGCAGCCAGCAGGATACAGAAAATCGTTTTGATTTGGCGATGCAAATCCTTAAAGCCTCATTATCGGTATAAGAAAACAGTTTTGAGAGCTATTATTGTTGCAAATATAATTAATTATTTCTTTGATATTTATTTAGAAATGGTTGAATCCAGAATGCAAATAAATAATCAAAATATTTCCACATGGAGTAAAGACACTTAATATTTCAATGATTTAATGAATTAGTTTCTTAAACAAGGAATGTTGAGGGATATTATGGTATAGCAATTAGTCAAAGAAATAACAAACAATATTAATGAGACTAAAAGGATTTATTTTGTTCACCCATTCAAAATGAAAGTCATCTCAGGCAAACTAAATGATAAATTAAGCTTAAACAATGTTAAACCAAAGTAAATATAGGCTGAATAGCAAAAGGTTTGTAATAACTAATCTAAATCTCCAACAGCATCCAAGACAAACTTATACTTCTTAGGCCAATTATCTCTTTAATTAATTTTGTTGGTTTTGCGAAATAGAAGGACGGAAAATTATTGTGACAGGTGACACATGAGCTTGGAAGTAAATATTTACATAGCATAAAGTGGCCAATTAAGTATAATTATTTCTACAAAGTTTTCTTCTCTCCTGCTGAAAAATAAGATTTCCTCCTTTAAAATCAATTTTCCAACCTCAAAGTGGGCGTGAGTTGACTGCTTTTAATATGCACTTGGCCGAGTGCCAACTGATTTTCTGTTTTATATAGATTGTGTGCCACAAAGGAACTTTACTCCCCTCCTCTAAAAATCCTCAGGGGCAGCTAAACAATTGAGTGCACTTTGCGCGGCTTGTTGCATTCTTTCTGGCGCTGCTGTCGTCGCAGGATCACGTAGCTTAGGACAAGGGCTAAGTCGGGCAGTCAGTCAGCCACCGGGCGGTTTCGTTATCCTTGTGCGTGCCCCTGCTGACACAATTTCTTTCACTTCCTCCTCCGACTTACATCATACTCGGGTCACGGCTCGTTGGACACTAGAGTGGCACATAATTTCCGCCGTACTGCAAGCTAGTAGTCTGGCCACTCAAAAAAAAATATCCAAAAATATGCATTTGAAAAATAATGTTGATATCTTTTTTCCAACAGATGGAATTTTTATGATATTTTTAATTTTAAATTAAATTGAAGATAACCTTTCATTAAACAGAAATTTTAATATAAAAACTTAGAATAGCCTATTGAATTTCCTTTTTCCCTTTTTTTCGATCACATTATTTATTAACAAACTATTTCATAGTTCATGGGAGAATTTGTTAGTTTAAAAATAGAATATTTTAATTACAATACTTTTTAAGTTTATACATTTTTCTTCAAGTCTATTCTGTGTTATTCGTTTGCGTCTTGCCTTCTTCAAATTGCATTACTCAACAGCAAGTTCGAATCTGCGGCTGATTGAATTTTCTCCTCAGCTGGCCAAGATTTTCCATCATTATCATCGTAGCTGCTGGATCTGCTTTAAGCGCATTAAGAGGCAAGCGTGGAGGCCACTGCAGAATGCCGAATGTGAAATGCGTGCTAATTAAAAGGCAAAACATTTATGCAATGCCAGACTGGCAGCATCCGCAGCAACAAAAGGCGCACAAAGGCAACGGCGGCCGTCATGGCAACACATGCTCCTGCTCCTGCTCCTGCGCCAGCATCCATTTTTTCTCCTCTCCTTCCCAGCTGGCAAATAAATCCCATATAAACAGAAGATAATCCAGGCAACATCATGGCAAATGCCATTCATCGCTGGGGATCCAGCTCCCACTGATTTTCCCGTTGCTCCTGTTTCAGCTCCTTTGGCAATGCGGATGAATGATTGACCATTCATGGATGCACACTCGTCCTCAGTTATTGATTTTTCCTGGTCATGGGTGGGGCCATTCAAATAGAGGAGCTGTTTTTGTAATTAGCTGCGGTGGGATCAGGTTAAAAACGGTGGGAAGTGAGTAGACAGATGAATAGAAAACATAAATGGTGGGTTATTGAGAACCCAACGAAACATAACGAAGTTTCTGGAATCAGAAGGAGTAATTATAAAGCTAACACACAAGCATGCTGTAATGATATATAGATTAATATTTGAAACATTTACCTTTAGTTGTTTAGTTCAATATCTGCTTTAATAAAGGTTCAACAATTTATTAATACAAGTTTTCTTTTTCACATATATTAACAGTAATGTGCAGATTATATTGTAAGTCATGTAAATCGTTTTTTAGTATTATCTGCATTTAATATTAAATATATTTTAATTGATTTTGTGGTGTGAAAAATAAAAAACAATTAATAAAGACATTTTTTTCTCATAAAGCACGTTAAGCATTCTAATTTAATAAATCGGCCACTTTCCATTTAATTAATTTACCATTCGCATGACCCTTTGTTTGTGTTTACTTTTTCCCAAGGGAGCATTTTAGATACTTTCTCCGGCATTATTGCAACCATTTCGTAATTAGTGAGGCATACACAAATGAAAATGAAATTTACAGAACGACACTCTCGGTTTTGTTGCCTTTTCAGCTGTCAGAATTGAAAAGCTAAACAAACTGTTGCAAAAATTATGCAAACAGTTCATGTGAAAGGGCAAAAAAGTCAGCATAGAGTGCAGATGAAAGCACTTCATTAGCGAGAATGCTGAATGTTTATTCCCACATACGCCTGGACACACACATCCGGCTCCCTTTTTCAATTTCAATTTGAATTCCATTAACTCCAACTTTGCAGAACCAAAACGAGAAGCAGGCTTAAAAGGACGAGAGTGTACGAAATTTAGAAGGATTCCTCACAGTTTACTTGAATTGCCATCGTGTTCCGTTTATCGGAAACTAAAACCTGGTGTATGCCATTGTAAATATATTGCCAATCCAGGGCCTTTGGATGGCATTGTTTGTTAAGAACAGTATCATTCTCCATCCCCAGGAATTTTGTTGTTTATAGCATTTCCATTTCTGTTTGTTCTGGTAATTTCGAAGAAAATTTCATTGAAATATTTCCATTTTGCGGTCGGTATGATTGGCAGGCAATTAATGATTGGGTGATTTCGATTTAAATCGGTGAGTACTGGCGCCAGTTAAATAAATAAATAAACAACTAAAAGAAACCATGCACCCGCGTTCACTTAATTCATTGTCATAATTATTACATTTTCCATTTTCAGTTATTGTATTTATTTCGATTCGCTTATTAATGATGTAACGTTATTAATGCTGTCAGCATTTCCATTTATTTGTAATTTGTTTGCCAATGTTTTTTCCAGGGCTCGTTATTGTTAATGGCCTTTTGTTTCACATCCTTTGGGGTTAAGCGTGTCCAGCTTTTGTTCTGATGCTGTCAGTGTGAATATTAGTAGTTTATGTTTAAATATTTTATGCACATGCCGGACAATTGCATCTGTGAATTATGGCCTTTATTTGGTGAACGCAAATAATATCCAATATCAATCATAGGCCATAAAAAGGTCGTTTCACACACTGGTCAAACAGGAAATGATTTAGCGAAATTGCTGAAATTGGGGATTATTGAAAGCATTGCCGAAACGCTTTAATAGACGTGTTTTATAAAAAATTCTTGAATATCCTGTTTTTATTTCTATTTTGCAGCCGGCTTTTAGGACTGATTATGTTTTGGAGAAGCAATAAAAAGTAAAGCATACCTTTGTGCGCTTAAAGTTTGGTGCATTGTAGAATGTAAATAATATTGGCAATGTAACGTAAAATACATGAGAGTTGAGCTGTAAGACTATCGATAAAATGCTCTGCGATTTAGCGATCGTCGACTGATATCGACAGTTAAACAATTTTAATTTAATCATAAAGTTGAACATCAATATAATTTTGCCCCATTTAAATTCGATCGTTCCTCTAGCAAATATATGACTATGGATGATTGTCAATTAATTTTCAATACGCTTTTAGTTTTCGATAAATAGTATAGGTATAAATAGTAAATATGAGTTCTTGCTGTAAAAAGTTCCATGCTAAAGTTTACTAAAGTAGATAATAGTTTTATGTTTGAAATTGATATCCTCATCTCATCCCATCCAATTCTACAATAGCCAGGTATGATGTTAATCCTTTTTGTGGTGTGAATGAATAAAATGTCCATTAAAGATCTGGTAATCCCGCATAAAAGTTTCATAAGTTATTAAGCGTGCGACGTCATCACTTGACAATACTGAATAGAATCCCCCCTGAATGTTGTAACTAAAGTAACCGCTTTAATTATTCATGCCACCAAAAGGTTGCCAGCAACATGTTGCAGCGTGAATTGCGTCGAGAGCTCCATGAGCCGCACTTGAAAAATTAATGAGAGCCACTCGAAGCGCTAATCACATGTAAGTGAAGCGTTCTCTGGCCAACCCTCCAGGAGGCCTCCAGAGGAAAGAGGATGGGGGGCAAACAGGAAACGCATTGATTGCCGGGGCATGGACACATTAAACTCACGAGGGTTGCGTTTTTGCTGAATGCCATTGTTCGATTTTTATTCATATTTCACTTTCACAATAGAAAACTTAGCCTTACATCGGATACAAAATATTTCAATTAGTTGGTAGTCTAAACTAAATTCGAGGGTTGCTTAGCCCGCAAGTCCGTAAACTATATCACAAGTACTTATGCATAGAACAAAACAAATTCCTAATTACTTTCACCTATCGTTCCCTTTGCAGTTCGATATTATTCAGCCCGCCCCTTGATGCCCCGCTTAATATTTATTTCCTATATCTCGATGCTTTTGGCCTGGAGACTCTTCAGGATGCCGAGTAGCTGCAACGATTCCAGGGGTTCGAAGTCATCTGCGTAGCGCACAGATGAGGGTTTCGCCACATGACGCTCCCGGGGCAGATCCAATGTCAATGGCAGTTGTTCGGCCATCACGGAATGGTGCGTGATCAGGGCTTTCAGGCTGGTGAACTGTTTCTTGGCTCCTTTCAGGCGGTACATCTGATTGCGGGTGGACTGCACGGGATAGGTCTTGACCTTATTGCTCCGCTCGAGTCGCAGGACCAGTTCGAAATGTCGCGGAGTACTACGGCGCAGGAGAAAGCTTCCAGGTGTGGCCGGCTGCAGGTGTTCCATGGCGGCCTTTGCCGTAATCCTGGGCTGGTACCATGGGCAAGCCAGCAGCTCCGGCTCCTCATCCTCATCATCGTCGGAATTTTGGTTGGCGCCGATGTATCTCGTGAACAGAGGAGCGGCTCTGCGACGCTTGCTCATGGAATTGGGCGAACTTTCAGCCAACAGTTGACAGCAATCGGATATCCCTGCGTCGGAGTCCTCCTTTGTATCCTCCTCCTCTTCTTCGGGATTGGAGTCACTGCTCGGCTGACTGCTCTGCCAGCAGTTGAGGGAAAGCAAGGACTTTTGGGGCGAGCGTTTGGGCGTGGTTGGATTGCTGCTCGTGGTGCTACTGCCAGTGGAGCTGCAGCTGCAGTCCGCATCGCGTTCCTCCTCCTCTTCCTCCGCGTCGGCGTGGTACGAGGAGTCGAGAAGGTCCTGCTAAAGAGAAAGGAGAAAAACCAATTAAATTGCCATTCAAAAGAAAGGGTTCTTGAAGTCATTGTACCACTTATGAAAACCAATTTTGGGTCAACCACAATATTATACCTAAGATAGTCACACATATCAAAATATTAGTTAACGTAGATCCATTTTCAAAAATGCGGTCTAGCCAAAATTGTTGTTTGCTTTTAATTGTAGACTACTTCTTTATGAGATCTTTTTAGATCTAAAAATTTAAATGTATAACTATTTATTAAAACGCGTTGAAAGTAATTAATTTCGTTTGAGTTTCTTGAAAATCAATATTATTTTAAAAACCATCTATTGAATTTGAATTAAGTTAAGTATTATGATTTCGGAGTTTAAATACAAAATAACAAATTTTATGTTTTTCTACTATATTCTGGTTGAAGCGGATTGGACCAAAATGATTGTTGTCATAAATGTTTTCCCAGCCATTATTAATTTTATATCAAATTTATTATACACACCTCATCATAGTCGCTCGTGGGCTCTTCGTTCAAGATCTGTTCCTTTTGCGAGGGTTGTGCAAAGAGTTTGCGGTGCAGGAAATTCTTCATGCTGTCGTAGACCTTGTGCGTGCGACTCTGGAACGGTTCTTGTTTATCCATATCTCCGGCAACTGGAAACTCCAGCTTGCTGCTCCATTGTTGACACTTCTCGAAGGTCGAGTCCTTATTGTACTGACCATAGATGTCCGAGTAGCCTGGACATTTGATGGCATTACGTAGCTGTCGGGCGAGAACAAACAAGATGGATTTCGTTGTAAGTTTTGGTCAGGAAATTTGTGGAAAGTGTCAGGTCTGTCCCTATAAATCTTATCTACCTCGGGGTTTTCCATTTCACTCGAACAACGCTCTTATGCAACAGCCACGCAGATAACACACACTGCCATCCCATTATCCTGGCTTTGTTCTGCTTTCGCCTTTGTTGGGCCAATCCCATTCTCGGTGCCATTCCCTTGTAAAAACCCGAGGACTGCTATTCTGCTAATGCTTTTGGGTCACTGCTGCTGTGATATCCTTGTAATGCGCTTGCTCTACTTGTTCATTGTTGTACAATTTGCCAGTCCGTTGTTTTCCCTGCTCGTATTTGCCTTTCATTTCGCTTATAAAATATTCATATGCAGCTCCTGCCGAGGGTTGCTAGTGGGTTTTTTTTTTTTTCAACACCTACTTTCGCTCTAACAATATTTAAATATCTCGCACTTTAAGGTGGTAATATTTAACACTTTTGTCCCTTTTTTTCATGAGCCTTATGAGGGAGGTCTTTGCTTTGAGCAATGTAGCTTTTTGGAAGGAAAAAATTACTATGCCTAAGTCAAAAAGTGTAATGCATTGGTTTTTATTTATTCTCGAGGTAAAGTAAGAAGTGTCTAGAGTTATATATTTGTTTTAATGTTTCTCTTTTAGATTTGTACAGAAGTCATATCCATTGATGTTAAGCAGAGTGCCTGGGACTACCAAGTGTTAAACGTAAACAGCCTAAACTGCTCGGCTATGGAGGTGGTTTATAATGCTCATTGGTTTGAACCAGTGATTTGAATATTTGTTGGGATACCACCCCCTTTCTATTGCGTTAGCTTCCCAGTAATTCTAGCTGCAGCAGTACTATCCTTTATGAACATACACCCCTCGGTATTGGGCACCGTGATCCGAGAATTCGTGGCACCCTTCAGCACGCACACACACTCGAAGGAAGAATGGCAAAATAATGAGCAATCGATTGAAAAGCAGTGCAGGACACAAAGCAACTCTGGCTACCAGGTAGAGCTCGAAGTGGGATTACGAAATTGAATTGGAATGGGGGGGGCTTCATAATTCAACACATTCAATAAATTAGAGGTTTGGGAACCCAAACAAAGGAAGTGCAGACGCAGAACTTCCGTTGCAGGCCATCCCATTGATTTGCATTTCCAATTGAAAATCTTGTTTGTCTGTGAACAAACATGGAGGGGCCGAAAATTGTTGCTACATCTTGGCCGGTTGGCCGTTAATTCGTGGCCAACGAGCCATGGCCAAAAGAGTTTTCTTTGATGTGGCCACGCAGCGCATAAATCTGTTGAAAGTTTCGGCGGGGGAAAAGCGGCGTGAAATGCCTCAAAAGTGTACCTTTTATCGGCTTAAATCAAACACAATGGGCCAACAAGCGTTTAATGGCTACGATTCTTGCCAGCTACATGAGTTTTAATTTATGCCAGGCCAAGTCTGGCCAAAGAAAAGGAACAGTAATTTCAATGATAATAGTGTCCGAAGAGAGCTGGCCCCGAAATAAAATCCAGCACACAGTAGTGACCCAAAGGTGTTGGCGTTCTGGCCCTGTTCTTTTGATGGTGTGTCTGCTAATGCAATAATCATAGGTCTATCCCCAGCTCCATTTTGGTTTATATTCCGATCCTGCCCTGCGGAAAGGTTGAGCTCTAATTGATGGTGAACAGCGCCCTAGGCCGGCTTTCCATTCTTGGCCAGCTCTTTGTTTGGCCTGCGAGGTGTTAGCATATTTTCGTAATCAAAATGTGTTACAATAAAAACTCAGGTAACCGAATCGAGGCACCTTCGACAGCTGACAGACAAGAAGGTAGGTAGTAAACGAGACCAGACCAGACCCTTTGGTCTCCTCCCTTTTGGTCTTATAAAAACAGTTGTTAAATTTTCATTTATTGTGCATTTAGAGGGGGGTACAGAAATTAGTTGAAGTGGCCGGAGTGAGTCGATGAATTTATTGAAATGTTTTCTTTGTGCGCCACTTGAGGTCCAACCGACATATGCCTGAATTTTTGAGCTAGCTCTGGAAAATCAAGCAGCTGCTGAAGGGTCTTGAAAAACAAAACCACCCTACACCCAAGCAACCCACAACTTTCCACCTTGGGAAGTGGTTACTGGTGAGCTGGTGGCTTTTAAACTGCAACCGCAATAACGCTAACCGGCTACTTATCCGCTCACAAATTGGGCAATTGCCAAAGCAGCTGTGCTGCCAAAACAAGACTCCTCCTATTTTGCCACCCTCTTAATACTGTCGAACCACACCCACTCCAAATTTCTGTTCCTACAATGTCAAATGAATTTTCGAAAATTCCCTCGGACATTTTCCTATTGAAATTAGTAATATTTCATTTGGCTCCGGGCCATTAGTCGGACATTTTAGAATATTTTGTAGTCATCTCGCTTTTAGTTCCAGCTAATTTGACAGTTTTATGCCACACCAAAAGAAACTCAAAGTGATCCCAGCACGGACACACGTGTCGGGGCTTTCAAAATGTCAGAGATACATGGACTTACTAGTAGTTTATGACATTTTTTAAAACACGTCCCGCACACATTTCTCCCCCCGTCGCTTCTGAAATAATACGGTTTTTCAGTGAGTTTTTCTTTTAGTTGGTTAAACGAGTTCGTTTTCGGGGCTCGTAAAATGATTTTCTCACTAATTTAGTTTTATATGCCAGGAAAAATGTTTATAGTTTCAACTTTTTCGTATGTTTTGTAAATTTTTTATTACAATTAGCTTTGCTTTGGCTGGAAAATCTTTTGTTTAGACACATGTGGCGTGTGGCATTGGGTTTTTTATGGCCTCCCTTTGTTTTTTTGTGGCATTTTTATAGGTGTAAAAAATTGGGTCATATAAAAAATTATTGAAATGTGAAACGAATTGAGTTCTTTCTATTCAACCGGGTGTTTTATGCGTGTTTAAAAAGCCATTTTGATGGGTTTATTAAATGCAAATGAAAATTGTTGAAATTTTAATTGCATTTTATGGGCATATCTCGTTGGGGTTTCTTCTGCTGTGCGTGGGTTTTCAAGAGATGAACCTCAAGTTTTTTTTTTCGTTTTTGAAGGGCAGGCAACGAACTCTTGGAATTTATCACTTTGAGAGCTGAACAATTTAATTAGAGACTCTGACAACTTTTTCTACAACTTCAGTACTTCAGCTAGTGTGAGGAAAGTCTAGTAACTGGGCTTGCAAATAGTTTTCCCCCCGACTAGTCGTCTAATGCACACAAATCCTTGGTGGGAAGCCATATGAAACTCAAACACGGACAACGGGCTGGTGATAACGATGATGTTGGCTAGGTTCTCGGTTCCCGGTTGATGGCCAGACTAAGCCAAAACCAAAAACTATTTGTAGCCAGAAGAGTAAAGTGGGTAGGGGTACAAAAAGAAAAGAGATATATAGGGTTAGGGTTGGGGTTGGGCCGCTCGGATCCCGTTGAAAGCTTTTTTGCATATTTGCATTACATTTTCATGGCATGGCATGTGGCGAACAAAACGAAGAGGGGCGAAAATTTATATTGAGTCGAGCGTAAAAATAACAATGCAGACAGTTGATGGTCGAGGCGGCAGACGGCATGAAAATAAGTGAAATTGTTGTTTACTCAAAGCGACGGGGCCATTCGGTAGTTGGGCAAAATATGGAGCATAAATTACAAAGCATGCAAGTCGAGTGCTCGCAGTCGCCGGCTATTTAATTATGCTCATCAATTGCGCAGGCTGCAGATTGCAGTTTCCCCAATAAATCTTGGGCTTAGTGAACAAGGCGTCTGCTTGAAAATTCCTAATTAAATGCACTTAAGACCGGTGCAATTAATTTTCTATCCTTAGAGTTTCTCTCCAGGGCCCCCAAAAATCAAAGAGTCTGCATGTAAATACATGTGTAGAACACGAACATCCAAATAAACATTAATCACTGGCCTTGAAGTGGAGCCAGAGTTCTTAGGGAAAAGTGCATTAAAATGCCTTAGAATTTAAATGCCTCAGCTCATTGCTGCTAATCGTCGCCAGCAGTTGATTTAATTTTAGCTTCATCTCATCGAGAATTATGAGGCCCATCACGGGATCTCTGCAGTCGAAGAAATCCACTTAGGCAGGGCGTTGAAGGCACCAGAGCATGGCATCATAAGCCACACGAGGAGGAAAATGTTTTCAGCCTGATTTCCCTAACGCAAATCGTTTGGATCCATTGTCTGTTCAACATAGTATATGTGGAACATCAGATTTGAGCTGGGAAAACTTAAATTAAAATCATGATTTAACAAAAAATAAAAGTTATTTTTGTTAATTTAATATTGAATCTGTAGACTAAAATATGGTTACCCTATTCGTTATAAAATTTCAATAAACATTTGCTTTAAGGGCTAATATCTTAATAGTTATAAACACATGATTAGTATAAAATATTTGATGGATATTACAGTTTATCATTTTGATTAATCAAAGCCTGCGCCTTACTAGATATATGATGGATGGTAGTTTGTCTATAATTTAAATGAATTTGAATTTTTTGAGTTTAATTTAATTAGTGTTGATGAAGATGGTTCATATTACTGCTCAGATAAATGTTTATTATACTTGAAGCGGAATATGAAATGAGTTAGAAAAAGTTTTTCCCTTTGATTAATTAATTAAAAATGTGTCTGCCCAAAAGAAATGTAATCAAATACTCATCCATGCCATAATCTCATGTTCATAAACACTTCGAGAAAATAAACCCCATATAAGCGCAGTTTGCTTTAATAAGACCGCTGAAAACTCGAGTTTATCTTTTCCGCCTTAATTGTCTCCGATTTTAATCTATCAATATGGTTGCAGTTCTGCCCCTTCCGTTCGTTTCCCTACCAACCAGACAGCATATGGTCATTTCAGACAGACCGAAGACCAACAGTTGTGTGACAATTTTATTAGTTCTGGTCTCTCGATATATGTATGTATGTGTCAGTTCTGCAGTTCGTGACGATTCCGTTTTGTTACTTTGACCCGCGATAGGCGAGATGCCTTTTATCTGTTGCGAACCGGCTAATTGAAATCGTTTGTCAGCACACCCAGTTGGCTTTGTAAACAGACTGTGTCTGGTAATAGATTTTGATAACGGAAGCAGTGGGGCTTTCGGGGAGGAGGTGTCGAGCGATTTATACCAGGAGATCTAAGGGATATAAGAGGGCGCATTCTTGCACTTTGCAGTCTGAAGAAGTCTTTTGTAGGACTCGAGTCTTCTTGGTAAAACAACTCCCGTTGCGGCCACACCCAGACTTCCCGTTTCAAAAGACAATCCTTTTGGGAGCCAAAACAACCAACACCTACACCCAAAGCAGACAAACTGAATAAAAGGCAAGGAAGACAGATTTTCATACATAGATCAAAACAAAAAGAATCCGAGAGACGAGATACAGAAGGCGATGAATGTCAATTCCAGTGAAAAATGATTGGATGAAAAATGCAGAGGTCGGCATAAAAGGCATTAAAGGAGGAGGCAAAACGCAAACTGTCATTCAGTTTAAAATTACAAACTTTTCTCTGTCCGTCGTGGTTCTTTTAAACAAATATTATGATAAATGCTGCTCAGATGTCGGAGCATTGTTATGGCTGAATCTGTGTATCTGGGCAGCATCAACTCTAGATCTCCGGATCCCAAGTCAAATAAGCAGATTAGTAAAGCAAAGTAGCTGTGGACTCAAGGAAAGTTGACTTTGCATTCAGGTAGCCAATGCAGGTAGTTTGTCTTAATTAAGCTATCGGGCCTATCGTCTTTCGGGCATCGCGGCTAGACGATAAAGCCTAGTTAGCGCTTATCGCCAATCAAAAACAAATAACATATGCGCCTTGTTTGCATATATAAATGCGTTTTGTCAAATCAATCACTATCTTTATGGGTCCAAACATATGTTCCGATTTCAATTCCCCGACTCGGACTTTGATTGTTTGCTCTACTTATCGCCAGAAATCAGGCTGCATTTACAATTTGATTTATTTGAAGCCAGATTTACGCTCGGCTTTGGTCGCTCACTATCGCCCTCTGTTTGCATATATACTTTGATTTACTTTTTATGCAAATCATATTTATTTGGCCCTATGTGATTTAGTGTTCCACTGATTTACGTCGACAGTTGAGTTTATTATGCTGCGCTGTCGTTGTTTTTGTTGTCTCTGTCTTTGTGTGGCGGCAGTGTTGTTTTGGGTATCTGTGACACTAAATCATTTTAATTGTTGTCGTTCGTGTTTTGAATTTGGTTATGCCCCCCTACGCCCGCTGGTCGATTTAGTGGGGAGTTCACTGTAGACATAGTGCTAAGTGTGCGTGGGCTGTCTACAGAGTTATTTCGATGGTGTGTGGGGAGTGTGAAATGTGCTAGGCTGTTAGATTCTACAGAATTCGGAGCTGCTTGAGTCATCAAGGGCATGGCTATCTATAAAGATGGATTAAGGCTTGGGAGGAAATTATATACATAGATTGTACTTAAAGGGATAAGGTAGACTAAATAGGTAAGTGAAAGGGTTTCTAAATATGATCCTTAAGTTGCCGTTTTAATATCCTCAATCTTAAAAGGCATTTGGCCATTTTTCAACAGTTCTATGGAGGAGAAGTCCTTGGAAAGGTCTGCCAAACTCAAACGGTTTTAAATTAACACTCACAAAAAAAATAACTTATAAATTTGAATTATCTCCTCAAGACGTTTTTTCTATATAAGACGTTTTTAAAAGGCTACCTGAAAGATCTTATAAACTAGTGTACCTAGGAACTTACCATCTTGTTCTTGTGCTGAGTATCCTTTTTGCTGATGTTTTTGTTGATGTTATCCGTGGCGCCAAAGCGATTGTATTGGAACAGGCGACCCATTTTCGTCAGTTTTGGGAACAATTCTGTCGGATTGTTTACACTTTGCTCTTTAAACACAAAAACACACTATGCTAAAGTCGTAATTTCCAGAACTTAATGTGCCCTTCAAGTGTTCAATAAGTTAGCGCGCAAAAGGAATTCGAATCAAAGTCGAAGTCCGGCGAGTGTTGGTGTTCGGTTTCGGGTTTGGGCTCGATTCGATTCGATTCGAGGTCGGTTCGGTTTTCGAGTTCCGGGAGCGATACGAGCGATACGCGATCGGTTCGAAGTGCGCAGAGAAAATGAAATCCACGGGGCGACTGCATCGAAAAATACAACGGAAAATGAGCACGAGACGCAGAGTGACGGAGAAGAAGAAGCGGTGCGGTTGGGCGGGGGTGAGTCAAAGAGAGAAAGAGAGAGCGGGAGAAAGGGAGGGCAGCCGCTGAGATACAAATACAAATTTCACGACAGGCAAGCCGGCGTTGTTCATGCATTTTACCGCTAGCTCATTCTATGCCTCTCTCTCATTCTGCAAGTGTGTGTGTGTGAGTTGGTTTTTTTTCATTTGCTGTGCTCAACACACTCACACACACGCGAACTGTTGAACACTCAAAACAGCAACAGCGCAAATAGAAGTAGAAATGGGAAAGTGAAATAGTCGACTCTGAGATACCCATTAATTAGTTGCATACTTTAAGGCGTAGAACTCTCACATAGATCCTTTTTAAGGAATTTTAGTGCGGTACGTAATAGATTAATTTTCAGAAAGTTAATTTGTCAACCTCAAAGTTAATGCTTTGTGGAATCAAAAGGGTCTTGACCAGTATAGCAGCCATTTTTATTGTTAATTTAGTAAAAAAAAAAATAATGTATAAATAGTAATTTTATCGGTATATCGGTGCTAAATTTTTGAATTGGTTTGTCTAAAAATCTTTACGACTTTGAGTTTAAATCATCTTCTTCAATAGTTTATCTTTGAGTTTAAATTATCTTCTTCAATAATTTATCTTAATATATGTCCTGAAAACATAATAGATTTAGTCCAAAATACTGCGGCCTGTTTATAACATCCCTTGATATCTAGTATTCCAAAGCCCTCTACGAATACCGGGTATAAAAACCACTCCAACAAAAAGCGAAATGAGAAAAATTTACTACAACCAACGGAAACTACACTGAAACAAAAAGGAGCAGCGGAATGAAAGACGAGACATGGCTGTTTTGGTCGGCAGAAGCAGGCAAAGTGAATGAAATGGAAATGGAAACGGAATGAAATGCGAGTTTGAGTGACTGACGGACTGACGATGAACCTTGGGGGTAGAAGAGTCAGTCAGTCATTCATTCCGGTGAGTGAGTCGGTGAGCGGACGAGCGGGCGAGTGAGTGGGTTTGTCGTTCCTCAACAAGTTGAGACTCCAGTGGGTGGTTGGGTGGTTGCGGGTGGAACCAGCGGTTAGCACTTCTGGTCCAATGGCTGACAGGTGGGGTGGGGGAAGCGGAGCGGGGAACTTGGCCCGCTGGCGAGTCATTTATTTTGGTCAGCAAAGAAGCGGAATCACCAGCAGATTTTGTTTCCGATTTGAAATCAGAAGCGGTAGCAGTGGCAGCAAATAGCGACTGAAGCCGTGCCAAGTTGTGACTTTTCATTTCTTTATTGACGAAAGGCGTTTATATAGCCGAGGTCAACGGTATATCACAGAATACAAATGAAAAAAATTATAGTTTTCCTTGCTAAATTTAAATATAAACTGTGTAATGGTAGCAGGCCAATTAATGGTCTTAAGTTTAAAGGTACTTAAAGGGTACTTCATTAAGGTTCATTTTGTCCAGAAGTACCTCCTTTAGTCAAGAGCTTTTTGTTAATACTATTACCGATGAATAAATCAATGAAGTATTGCGACTTAAAACAAATAAAAGTAGCTTTATGTACAGAAAATTTCTTAAATAATTCGAAAGATTATCGAATATTAATATTTATTGAATAACTGGTTTTGCTGTATATATTGAATATTTTTTTTGTAGTTTAATCATAGAGAAAATTCCGATGTGATGTTCATTGCTATTATTCTGATCTTAGTCGTATGTCCTGAATGAGGCCTTGCCTATTAAGGTGTATGAGCAAGTGTGTGTGTGTGTGTGAGAGTCCATGATGCGCGCTCTACATTCGGCTTCTTCATTTGCCTCGGTTTTCTCTGTGCTGGTTTTACACATTGCCTTTTGCTTGTTTGTTTAACGTCCTCGTAATCGTATGTAGCTGCTCTATAGCCGCCCACTGGGATGCATTTTCCTCCTGCCCGTTTCCCGTTTTTTTCTCTTTATCAGCCGCACTACATTGAAACTTTCATCGTCTTTTTCTGGTCTCTTTTTTCAGGAGCATAAAATAAACACAAAAACTTTGCAGTCTCATTCAGCAGTCGGAACCAAAGCCCTGCTCCTCCCGATTTTCCCAGCCCCTCGCCCTGGATGGCCGTAATTATCATTATCCTTTTGGCTCTCGTTTTGCGCTTTTCATTTTTCCGTGTGCTGTTTATACAGGCAACTATGGCACTTTAATTGAAGTCAATTTTTTATACTTTGCGGCTGCCCCGGCAACTTTTACCGCTGCCCCGCCCTCATTTTCCCGCACTTTCCCCGCTCTTCTGCCCCCGTTTTCATTGAAAATAATTTTGCAACTTATTAGCACCTCCGGAAATTATGAGTTCAAGTTTTTTTGTGGCTTGTTTACGAACTACGCTTGGCTCGCTCCCATTTTCCCATTTTCACATTTTATTATTAATTGAGCTGCTCCGGTTTGGCTTCAGAGGATTCCCCTTTTGTTTACTTAATTAGCGTTTCGGAAGGATAAAGGAAACTTCCATCAGTGGACGGAGGGGTCCTGTCGTCAAGAGTTTTGTGGTTTATACTAAAATCAAGTTGAGTTTCAAGTTAAATGAAACTGTTTTTTGGGAGGGGTGACCGATAAAGTTTCTGGACAGCTGCAACTTATACCTGACCGGCTGCCTTAATAAATCATGGAAGTAGAAAAACTAAAATCCATTTTTTGTGACTCACATAGCAGCTTACAATTAATCCCGTATTTGGATATATTTACCCCTGGTCAGGATAGATCTAGCCCGCATTTTCTACCCTCCTGAACAAATTATTTTTTATGTCTGGATATCAAAGCCGTAGCTGAAAATCATAATTAGATTATAACATTAATAAGTCGCTTTAACAAATGTTCAAATTTTCCGCCCTGCACAAATCACCACCCCCTCACCCCAGCGACCTTCCACTTAGCTAAGCTGATATTTTGGCAACAGTTGCGAAAATTGATTTCGGTTGCAGCATTTAATAACACATACAATTGTATGGTATCGATGAGAAAGCACTTTCGGGAATCTCGAGGAAAGAATACATAAATCAAGTGCAACCCCCTGACATCGGCAGCTGGAAAAAACTCCTCCTGGCTCCTGTGTGAATTGCAGTTTCATTAGATAGAAAGCTTTTCCATCACTGAGGTTGATTTGTCATCACAATAACATCAATTTCGAGTCTGGAATTTTACAAGAGCCTTTGATTTCTCCAAGTGAATGTTGTGTAAATTTAGCCAGCTGTTGCCTTTCCACGGCCTGAGTTTTCCCCGGTTTTCCTCAACTCCACTCGGCACTTAATGTTTGTCAATTATTTGCAGTAATTTGCAATATTTCTAAATGCTTTTGCTGAAAATGGTGATCCGCCCCTTAAATTGTTTTTAATGGCCATTTGCACTTAAGCATTGACTGCAATAACACCCCCTCAATGGAATGTAATGGCTTCATTATTGAGAGCAATAAATGGCCTACAAGAAACTCTTCGTTTTCGTTTTCTGTTTGTTATTGTTGTTCAGGTCGTTGGGTTTTTCTGATTTAATTTATAGTCACAGTGCGTAAGGAAAATAAATGTATATTTATTGACAAAGACAAGCCCAGTTTTATTTCCCACTGCACGACAGGAGGTCGATGGCAAGTGTTAAAAACGTAGTTATAGATATGCAGCGAAAACAATTTGTTTGGGGAAAAAGCCACTCGAATCATTATTTCAAAAAATATTCCATGGGGCTTTCCCATTGGAAAACATTTGGCCTGCGGCGTCTTTGTTACGTTTTAGATTTTCCACATATATCTTTTATCTTTAACCCGGTTCTCAAGTGACTCGAGCAATTATGTTTATAAATGATTTGTTAGGGGTGGTCTGGAATTCTTTAAATCTCTCTCAAGTGTTTTTGGGTTTTCGGGTAATCCTTTATTTTATACGAGACTTCAGAATTATGTGTGAAAACCATTAAATCTTAGTTTAATTGTTTTCTGCTCTTGTCAAAGCCTTTGGGGCAATGCATTTTGGATCTCGGTTTTCCGTTTTCTGTATTCTCCAGTTTTGGTTTACGACTGCCGGCAAGTTCAACGGATTTTTTAATTGCTGTGCTTTGCGTTTTGGTTGATTTTCAATGTTCTCGTTTTATTTGTTTCGGTTTTCGTTTCGTTTTCCCCCCTTTTTTTTCGCCCGCCCCCTGGCATAAATCATTTTGGGTTTTCGGGGGAGGGCAAGGAACAGCATAGCATTTTGAATAATTTTTGTTGTTAATTCTGTTTTGATTTAGCTCCCAAGAAGCGGTAAACTTTCGTTATTCATATTTTATAGCACATTAACTTGTCCCGCCGATAATTTTGTTTGACATGGTTTAGTGCCTGCCCCCGGAAAATCTGAAATTTTCCTTAGTTGGCGCTTCCCGATCAATCAGTCATTTATCAAAGTTTCTTTCACTTTACTTTTCCCAGCGGCCCCGCCCATTCATATTTCTTCTGATAAATAAAAGCCCGATGGTTTTTTGGGAATTTCTCACACGTTTCGTTACATATCAAATATATGGAGTTATCCCTCCCCCTAATGTTTGTTTTCTTTTTCCTTCTACGTAATGATTTCGATAACGCCCACATTAACAAGAACTTTCCGTTTGGCCCCGCACACGAACAATGAAAACGATTTTCCAGCAGCACAAACAATTATAGCGATGCATAAATTAAGCACAACCCAATGTGAATAACTAATTTCCTGTACGGCAATTACTAAAAAAGAGCGGCGCAATTCTACTAGAATCCCAAGACCAAGACCACGACCAAGTGCGCATTAAATGAGCATATTTGGATGCATGATACACTTAATCGCTGGAAAAATGCTGGAGGAAAACCCGAAAACGAACCATAAAAAACGTGACAAAATGCCAGTTTGTGATAGCGAAGTGTGACCCTGTATTCCCGTGGCATAACGAACAAATTTATGCACAGAAACCGACCACAAAGAGAGCTAGAGCAGAGTGCTCGATAAGGTGGAACACGACCACAGATCGCTGCATTTAATGCACAGCATTTTGATAGAGGTAGATCGGGGCTAGGGGTTTTATTTACCTCCATACTTCAGAGCGGACAAATAAATCGTAATTGGCGTACGAGGGTTTCTTTTTATGTTTTTTAATATGTGTTGTGCTTGATAGGAAAGGACCGCATCGTATCGAGTGGTTCGTTTTTTGTTCATGCCCATTAAAATGGTGAACTGGAAAACTCGCAGCGTACCGTGAAAAACTGCCGAGCAGGCCAGAGAAAATTTCAATGTGGCGTTTTGCGGTTGCAGACCTTTGTTCAGAGACCCTTTTTCTTCGCCCCGGAAGTAGTGAAGTGTTATCGCGATCGGAAAATCTCTGATAGATGCAGTGTGCTGCTGAAGGTGCCGTTTTCCTTTGTTTTGGGTCGTCAAGAGATACGGTGGGAGATAGGGTCCATGACGTGCGAACAGCTGCCAAAAGTTTGCTCAGAGGGTTTGCCGAATTTTTGCGATTATTCCGGAACGATAGCGAAGCAAAACAGATTGGAAATGGGATGATAACGCTTAAAGGTTACAAATCATTATTTGAATGTCAAAGCAGCTAAGGGCCGTAGTTTTTTGCATTCAAAAGTATATATTTTTAAGATTAATGGAGTTATTTATATAATATACTAGCTATATGTTAAATTATATATAGAAAGCTAGAATCAATTTACATTTTACTATATGTAATAAATGCAACTATGGGGTGCAGTTTTTCAGTAGTTGTTAAAGAACATTTTGGATACAAGAAGTAGTTCTTATAATTCAAAGTTTTAATATATGTTTAAATTTATGACCCCATTTTTTATATATTTTAAAATACAGCAAAGCGGTTTAAGTATACTTTTACTTTTCCAACGGCTTTTTCAGACTGCATATTAGTTCTTGTTCCCTTGGGACTAACCAAACTGTTATTTGGAAGCCCTTAATGACCTCCACTACCATCTAACGACTGCCTTAGTGACCCAATTTTCCTGCTGATGTGCTACCAGCGTGGAAACTTCATCTAGTGGGGAAAACCCACCGAAGATTAATGAAGTACAAAAGATGGGAACACAAATCATGTGAAATTGGAGAGAGCCATCGAGGCCCAGAGTTATATTTCCCGGGAAGAACAAATGTGTGACAATTTCTCAAAGGGAAAAAGGATGCGACTGCTCCACGCAGTAGGTGTCATGGCCAAGTGAGAGTGTCACACTTGCAGCTTAGACATAAAAAATATGCCCCGAACCGGAGACCGATTTTGAATCGGACTGGGAGTGCGGCTGGGACACCTTCCCCACCTTCTCAAGACCCCTAAAGGTGCATTTACGAGAGAAGAAATAGAGAGGTTCGGAGGTTGAGAGGTCCTGGTACGTGTTTGCCGCCAGGATGTGGCATAATCAAGATGAAGACATGTGCAGTCGTTAGGCTTGTTATCCTTTACTTAGCCGTCGCCTTTCCTGTGGAAATTAATGGCCCTGCCCTCGCAGCAGCAGCTGCCAGACCTCAGACCCGGACTTTTCCTCCTTCGAACATTTGAATATGAGCGAGGATGTAATTTGATACTTTTCCGTTCGCAGGAAGTACGACTTGTAATTTTCGATATGGGCGCCTCCTGTTTGTTTGGAATTAATGAAATTTAGACATAAAAATATATTTCCAGAAAAGAACAAGCAAACAAACTGAGGATGGAGGAAGATATGGCACTCTCTCGTTTGAACTGACGCATGAGGGTAATCAAAGAAAACTGAGTTATCTTCGAGGACATATGGATTAAGTGGACGGACCTTTTAGTATAATGAAATAAAGTTTGACTTAGTTTTGCTAAACGATTCTGATTTGTTTGCCCAGCAAAAGGAAAAGTTTTTCTTGATTTGCAAAAGGTTTTTTTTTTTGTTAAGGGCAGACAAATAATGTAAGGTCTTTGGATTCTTTGTTAGAGATTTCAGTAGCACATCCCACATACGCCTCTTGTTATCTCATCAGACCCACCTATGACCTAATCCCCGGCAAAATGTCACATGAATCCTAGATTCCCATTCTTAGCCTCTCTTGCCGAAAAGGAAAATCTGATGAGTGAAAAATGCAACCAGACAAAAGCGCGAAACGGAATCCGCTTAATGTGATTTTCAAGTGGAAAGCAATGAGGATGTCCTTTCTGCAGCAGCCGAGTGCTCGTCTTCACTATTTTTATTCTCAATTTTTCAAGGCTGCACGGCGAGTGAAAAAAATCGAAAACAATGCCAAAAACTAGAACAAAGCATTTGCGAAAAAAGGACTAGACAAAAAGAAGTGCCTGACTGTCTGGACGGTTTGAGAGCGCCGCTGTCAGGATGATGGGTGAGTCCTGGCCCATTGTTGTGCTCAAGGACCAAGGACCAAGGACAGGGGACCTAGGCCTAGACCTAGACCTAAATGAAATTTTTGGCACCGCTGTAGGGGAATTTATAGCCTGGAATCAGCAGGCAAGGCACCGAGCAGTTAATGACGTTGCAATGGAAAACAAAACGAGAAATAATGAGTTTTCCCTTTGTGCCTGTGTCGCCGTCTATCAACCGCAACATGCAACACACACAATCAGAGTCAGCAAAGTCAATTCCCGTACTTCTCTGGGGCAGCTGCTCGATTGTTCTCGTACCCAACTACCTGTACTTCGATTCGTATATATCTACCATATCCTTTGGCACAATGGCCAATTTAAATGGTGCTTTCAGCAGGCAGTCCTTTGGCCAAAAACGAGCCAACAATGGGGCAAGTAAATTAAAAGAAAATATGAAAATTCATGTTTAATGAACCGCGCCCCAATCATAATTCCCGAACCGAGAAAAGGAGAATACACGAGAAAACTTTTAGACAGCTGTCATAAGCAGAGTGAGACCTTCGACGAGGGACTTGTCAGTCAGCCACCCGGTATGCGCTATATGAATGTTTCTGATGCGCGATCCGGCAAGCGGTCCAATTAACCCCTTTAGTCGAACGCCTCGCCCCCGATCCGGGCTCAAAAGTATTTTCGTATTTCGTGTTTATTTTGGTAATTCAAATGCATCGTTTTAACCCTTTCGTGTTGATGTCTTTTAAATGCGAGCTGGTCCGGGCTTCTGGTTGTGTAAATATTGTGTTTACTTCACTGTCATTCAGTCAGTCAGTCAGCCAACGGCAACGCAACCAAAATGAGCTAGCGATGGGAACGTGAGAGATTGAGATGGAAATTTTAAATTCTAATGCAATACTCCCAAAATAAATAGTTTTGTTCTCTTAAAAATGTTTGGTAAAAGATGGTGCAAGTTTATATGGCTGTGTTCTCAAACGCATTTTAGATTGTGACATTAACTAGCTGTTTCGAAAACATAGACTTTTTCAATAAAACCTATTAAGTATTTTCATGAGAAAACCGCATCCCTGCCATAAATAAGTAACTATTTTTACTGGTACTTGAATAGGTAAAAAAATAAATGCAAAAGTACCATCTCCAGCCTGATCCCCTACTTAATGTAGCGCGGGTAACTGTATCTGGTCGAGCCCTGCTCTATATCATTTGCATAAATGCAGAGCCCGCATCCATTTGCAACCCCTTTTCGGTCACTCCGGCGTCTCCTGGTTTGTTTGTTTATCCTTTTGCCCTCCGCCTCGGTGGCGCCAGTCTCAATTACTTTATTGACCCGGACGGAGCCGGAGCATCCGCATCGACTGCGGATTGCGTTTCAATTGCGAAAACTATTTCAACTGCACTGGGCCCTGATTTATGCACTCATTGTTTCTGGGCCAAGTCGGTAATAGTTGTGATTGATTGGCTTGCCATTCAATTGTCAACGGAGCGTAATCAAATTGGCTTATGTAAACAATGCAGCTCGAGGAGATACTCTCAATTGGGACCAAGTTGAAATGTCAAGAGAAATATGATTTACGACCCCTGCCACACAGATGCCAAACGAGAAAAGAATCAAGAAAAATGCATTCTAAGCTGGGAGTGCGACTGCAATTGAAGAAATGCCATCGAATCAATCACTCAATGCAGTACTCAAGGGTTCAAATCAAAGTCCATCAATTGAGGGAACTTTCTATAGATTCGGGCCACATTAAAATCGCATCAGATGAACAGCAAGTTGGCATGCACATAAATCAAATCACACAAATATAAGGCGTAAGCAAAAACCCATATAAATTATGATTAGGTCCCTGGCCTATTCTCCTATTATCAAGTCCCTCCCATCAGCAAATCATATGAAAAATTGTCATGAGGCCGGCAGAGCCAGAAAAAGTTCCAAGCAAAAGAAGAAAACCGGCAATAAGCCAAGTTAGCTGCGGTTTTTTTTGTGGTTTTCCTGAAAAAATGAAATCCACCAGCAAACTACACATATGTGGGCGCCTTGAAATGGAGGGCATAAATCATATTCTGTTGCCTGCCGGCTACGCACTCGGCGCAAGGACAAATGTTGATGATGACAAAGCGCCATTAAAAGCACATTTACACACTTACACGAGCCGTGGCACCTACTACCCAAAAGCGCCAAACAAATCACATAAATCAAGCGCGACACTTTGCTTATTATTTGCTGATTTTCCTCTTTCTTTCCATTCTTTTTTTTTTTTTGGTTTTCGATAAAAGTTTTTTCGGGTTCTGGGGCAAGCGTGGCATTTTATCAAGATTTAGGTGTTTAAAAAATTGACAGCTTCAATTTGAATGGGTAGGCAAATATATATTGGCTTTAGTCACATCTCAGAAATTTGAATAGGGTTCCATAAATACTTGGTTCGATTATTTTTAAATAGAAGTTTCACTTTGATTTATAGGAAATTAAAATTAGAAATCTAGGTTTGCGGACTAGAAATTGCTTACTATCCTATTCTAAATGTGAAAGCATATCTGGACTTAATCAACAAACTAGTCCTAAGTAAAAATGGTTCTTTCGTTTTGTTTTTTAAATTAATAAAAAGGTTATGGGGACAAAACTAGTTCTTTTATTTTTCGCATTGAATTTGAAATACTTCTGATTAATTTTATCTGGAATTATGATCGTGTGTGTCCTGCAGTATACATTATCAAAAGAAAACCGCTTTATTGTACTGGGAAAAGCAGTGGCCTGCCCACCAATTAGAAATGCTATTAGCAGCCAACGCCTCCATAAAGATATCCTCTTCGCCAGCCAGGTAAATCGATACAAAAAGAAGGATGAGAAGGACCAAAAGAGCCTTGTGCTCGCCCACATGGATGAAGTATATTTTTCCCGCTTCAATTAGGATTTTCATAATTTCCCAGCCTTGTGAAATTTATTGGTTTCGATTTCCGCTCCATTGCCTCATCTGCTGGCTGACCACACCCCCAAGCCAGGATAATGGAGTCCGGTCGCCTCTGATGTCCTGCGGCTTTGTCTGTGGTCTCTTGTCACCGTCGTTAATTGAAAAAGTCTTTAGCTTAAATTATTAAATTTATTTTTATTCATTTTTAATGGTGGGTGTGTAACTGACAGCTATGCCTTAATGGCAGCTTATGTGGCATTAGAGCTTCAACTTTTTTTTTAAGTTTAAAGCTTAGTCCCCCAGGGGACCTGGCTGGCTTTTAGCAGCTGCTCTCAGGCTCAACTTGGCTGTAAACTTTGCCAGAACATATGCCACCCGGCTGAGTCATCAATCAGGTCTATTAGAAACCACCAAGCTCGACAGGACCCTGTCTGGTTCAACCCCATATGACGGCTTTAGTCTGCGATTTCATGCCCGACAGCCGACCAAGCCAAATGACACTAAAAGCCACAAACTCAAAATCGTAGTCCTTGTTGCATTTTGCGCACTTGGAACATTTTTTTTACTACTTACATTTGCAGACCAGTGGCATTGCCTATAGAAAAATACGACACTTCAATAGGGAAATCAATGGTTTTTATAATTTTGTCAAGCTTTGGCTTACAACGGACCTCATATGTGAATTTACTAATAAGATAATAATTAAAATAGAATTTTATTAAATTTGAGGTGTTAGAAATATTGAAAAAATAAAGTTTAAAAGAAAGTTATATTTTCTTGCATCATTTTTCCAAGTGCATTCCTAGTTGTAAGACTTTTTTTGCATGACAGGGTCACATTTAGGCTTCACCCTCTTCTCAACTGAAAACTGCAAATTAAACAAAACATAAACACAATTTCTCAGCACTTAAAGGCGGAATGAAATTATGATTATGAAAGCGCCGCTGGCGAGTTTCACACCGTGGCAACTTTTCCAACCCTCTGGACGAGCAAATGAATGAATAAAAGGAACTTTTTTGCTTTTGGTGAGACGCGTGCCGAAATGAAAACGTCATGTTTTCGAATGAAGTTTTTGAATTATGATGTTGACGCGACATGGTCTTTGGGCCATCATCTGGCAGCCGGCACAGGGCATTAAATTAATTCAAAACGTTCTCGGGACACGCGCTTTGTCTGATTGGTAAAATATGAAAAAAAACAGACCGTAAATTGATGAAAGCCCGATAAAAGGTGAGCTCTTTGGGGGAATGGGGATGGGCAGGATTGAATATCCTGTGGAGGGGGAATGCTTCTGAACAGTAACCAAACTCCTTGGGGATGCCCTCAGCTTATAGGGGGTTCTTGAAGGATTTCACTCACAGAAAAATTACATAATTTTAAGCATAAGCAAAATATATTATTTTTCCAGATTAATTTACAAAAAATATTTATTTCGACATATTTTATATATTTTAAAGTCATATTTCAAAATACAAGTTATGATTATTTTAAATCCAATTGTTTACTATTATATTATCTAACTGAATGATTTAAAAGTACATGGTATAGAATTTTGATTTTAAATAATACTTCTCTCAAACCAAATTTTAAAATGTTAACTAATTTATATTTATTTATTGGTTAGGAAGTCGTTGGTTAGTGCATTTGTAGTGCCAACATTTTTCTGCAGTGAACTTTAAAACAAGGGTTACTTATCCCATGCCCAATTTGTCTCCTTCGAAAGTTCGCTGTTTGCACTTTCGATTCGAGTTTATTATTATTGGCGTTATTTTGAATGCATTTGTGTGTTTGCATGCCACATTAGTGGCCTGCCCGCGACTTTCCCTTCGCCGCAGCCTGTCTGCATTTGTCGTTTACAAATTGGTTTTCGTGTTCAACTCGCATCTATTTTGCCCGGCTGCATAATCAGGGGTTTGGTTTTTGAGGGGGTACGTGATCTCTCTGGCCGGGCCGCTCTATTTTTACTTGTCCTACGTCCGCTGCTTGTTATATTCCCGGATGATAAGGCACGTGGCCCATTTATCAGCGACGACGACTGCAACAAGCGAAACATGCAACTAACTTTTATATAGACTCCGATTTCTATTCCTAGTTCAATTCGAATCCTTTCTTGGGGGTGGTTTACTACACACGAGAAAAAAATATTAAAAAGGTATGAGCTTAAGCTTTTGATTTATTTCATTATAATTTTGCTCAAAGCGTTTTTTTATTTTACTGTAAGCCCAAATATTTCTGCAATAAATTATCAAATGAGAATACAAACATGAACATTAGTTTGTTTAATGTTATTCTATTCTGCACCAGAATCAAAATCAATTATCAAATATAAACAGAAAAAGTTAATTTTGAAAATAAGATCATTATCATTTCAGACATTTGGAGCCGCCCTAAAATATAAGATCGAAATTAAAGTTAAATTGCGGCTACGTGTTTTTTTTTCTAAATACAGTTAGAAATCATTTAAAAATAAAAAATGCATTTTTGTAAAGTGTACTGCGGTTGTACCGCCACTTCCTGTTGCTTTAGTGTTATGGGGTGTTGTCCTGCACTTGAGTTATAAATTTGATTGTAGGAAACACGTAAGTTTTATCCGTCCCCCTTTTTCTTTGGGTTCGAGGACCCTGATGGTCTGTTGGTTTGCTGGTAATTACTGTTATTATAATTTCTGTTGACTGCTGGCTGGCATTGGGATGGTATAGTGCGAGTGCGTCTCTCCCCCAAATTGGCGTGTGTCCTGTCCACGTGTGCGCTGCTTGTTTTTCACTTGGCTGACTTTGCAACCCTCGAATCAAATATATATATATATAGGATACCCCGACCTCTCCCCTGTTGTCATGACTTCAAATCTCCTGTTGGACCTTGTAATGATACCTTTGCGATGTTTATCTCACGGTCACCATATCGCGAAGAGATTATGTCATCGCGGATGTCAAAGGTAACCATGTGCAGCTCTCAAAAATGTTTCAAGCTTATTCCGCTCCAGTTAACAGGCTTTGCAACTCGATATGATAGCTCCTATTGAGGTATATCTGTATGGGTAGGGTGACCTCCCCGTTGGCCTCTTTTTGTGGAACGCAATTAATCTTCATCTAGCCGACTGAATCAAACGCCTACGCGACAGTTTCCAAGCAACCTCCCCAAGAAGAAATGCCCCCACCCTGACTGCTAATAAAACATTTTCCATAACAAAACAAATTTGAGCTAAGCGCACTTCAAGAAGATGCTCCTTAAACGAATTCACAATTTGTCTCAAGTGAGTTTTTGTCGAATTTTCATGCCACATACAGACAACAATTGAGCAGCAACCACAGTCAGACAGAAATGAAATGCTGCATTTATCAACAATAAGATAAGTCATCAATGATTGAGGCGGGGGAGTTGGAGGAGGGGAAGAGATATATTAAAGAGATCTGCAGAGAAAAAAATAGTTTAGGTTTTGCTTGTATATGACAAGACTATAATCCAGAATTTAAGATATTATTTGTAAGGTTTTTGATACAAATTACTATTGTTTTGATTCCACAGTTAAAATTGGCTATAAAGAATTAATATTAATCAGTTTTTTTATTGTTTTCTGTGTAGGTTCTGAGCTCTCGTTACTTCCTCGCTTAATGCAGCTTCAAGTGTGGTCGCATTTTACGTCGGTGCTCTGGAGTCTGAAGTTGGAATTCAGTGAGGGGAGGTCGTTCGGTCAGCACGCATGATTTATTCCGCAGGCCACTTGAACACATTGTGCTTCGGCCCCTCCTTCCCCAGCTTCTCCTCCACAATTCCGCAACTCCCACTGGAATGACCCCCACATTATGCACTTTTCGTCATTCTCAACAAGGGGCGCTGATTGACAAGCGCAATGCTCGAAATGGAGACAGTGAATGACGAACCTTATAGCTACAGTCAAAGAAAATGTAAAATAAATCGTAAATCACTTATTTACACTAAAATGTTTCCCTAAAAAGGTTATCTCTTCCTTCGAAATACATTCCAAAAAGATCATTCATCACGTATATTCATTCATCTATTAATGATAAGAAATATTAATGCTTTGACACAGGGATAATAAATATCAGGATTTATTTAATGCAATATATTTATTGTGATATAGTGATTTGTACTACTTAACGGAAGAAAAATATGATTTTAAGAAATGTTTTTTACATTTTAAATTTTAAGGAAAGAATTTTTGTAATATTATAAAGCGTTTGATAATATACTTGAACTTAAGCAACAAGCCAATGGACTAAAGTATATTATCAATAAAACTTTTAAAAGGGCTTTCTGATAAAAATAATAAATAAAAAATCGCCAAGCAGAGAAGCTTGAAGTGGTCTAAAAATGGTATAATAGTTACATTTTATGTTAAGGTAATTGTCTTATGAATATGTTGATGAAAGAGAATGCCATTGTTCCAAGTATCTAACATATCTTTGAATGTCTTGGGCTATTCATCAAGAATTTTATTCAACCTAGTTAAGCCCGGCCTGCTCACTGAACCGCGTCATATGATAATTTCTCCGAGTGTACACATTAGAGCTATGCGCATTTTGCATAACTCCGCACCCTCCCAGAAGCATCCGCACGGAGGGTTAAAACGGTTCCGAATGGGTAACCCGCTAATCCTCTGCGCCTGTCATAAACATTGACATTGATGTGGATGATGGTGATGCTTTGGCGATGACGATGACGATGACGATGTTCCCGTTTGTGAGTTTGTGCCACTGACAACTGACAACTGAGCACTGAGATGTGGGCGTGGTGGCCCAACTATGCGAAGTGCCCGGGAAACCGAGTACCCGACTAACCCCCTGCAAGGATTCGTTCCGCTCCACAAATTGTGGAATCGCCGGACTCACTCCGGCGTATGCCCTTTAACGAGTGTATTCGTCATTCGGGCGGACGGACGGACAGACAGTTGACATTCATTTGAAACGTTTCTACGGGGAGGGGGGCAAAAAAAGGATACTCCGAACGGGGTTCACTGTACAGTGGCAACCACAGCGGCAGCAGCGGCGCATGTCAATCATTAAACTGTCATTTTCAGTCGATTTAACTAGCATTAAAAATCGCACACAATTGCCAGGATTTATGCATTGTGCGTAAGCTGTCATAAATTTCACTGAGTGCCAGCTTTCGCTCACCCTATCTCTCGGAGATTTCCCTTAAGCTGGCCTAATTTTTTATGGTCTGCAAACTAATTTTTATTCATTTGCTCAGCCACCAAAACTAAGCGCTAAAATTTATTTTAATACCCCGCACAAACCAAACGCAAAGCGAAAAAAATGCTCTATATTCAACAGAGAAATCTTTAATTTTCATCTGGGACAATCTCGGCGGCCATTAACCAAAAAAGAAAGCGCCGGGGAGTAGTCCAAATTGCTGACAGACAGGACATTCGTCCGTTGCAGGCGCAAAAAAAATGCTGTATCCGAAAATTATGGAAATTTATTAATCACATAAATTTAAAGCATAATGTGCGTGAGTGGGCCGCCATTCGCTCCTCGTTAATGGCTCCCAAAGCGACAAAAATGACGGACGCGGCATAAAAAGTGCGTTAGGGGGCCCAAACTTCTACGCGACGTCTTTGCATATTTGCCTTGTGGTCCTTTGCCAGGTTTTTACAGGCTTAAACAAACTTTGTGGTGGCCGAATGAAAATTCCGTGGTTTCTTCGGGAGGCGGGAAAAACACTTCATGTTGATGTGTAAGCAAATATTTTTGGCCAAATTGTTGGAAAGTGATTTTTATAGGGGGGAGAAAGTGAAAGTAATGTCTAGGTACTTTACAAAAAAGTTGTACCAACAAAAAAAAATCGTAAATTGAACTGGACTTGATAAAAACGAAATGTATTCAATTTTTTTTCTTTTTTAATTGTGTTTTTTTTTTTTTTGTATTCATGTAATAATATTTTAAACATTTACAATTTTAATAAAGCACTTTTGCGCTCAATTTATTTTTAATATTTTAAATGCCCTCGATCCCTGCATAATCAAATTGCTAAAATACGCATATATATTTTGAGATATAAGACTTCCGCAAAAGGTGCAACAGTGTCTTCTAACAAAAACTTATTTAGTGTTCTTAATAATTCCATTATCCTCTTATCGGAAATTCTGGATGTAATTTATGCACTAACTTTGTCATCGACGCTTCCTTTAGACAAAAAATTACCGGAATGGTTAAAACAAGCTCTAGAGCAAATCCCAAAACAAAGTGCCAACATGTGTTGCACTTAACAAAGGGGGACCCTATCTTTTCGCCCTTCCAATTCCACAAATGCAGCACACGCGCCCTTTAAGCCCTTTTGACACTTCCGTAGGGATAGCACCTCCCTCAGCCCTTTTCCCTCATCGGTGGACTGAAAATTCGCCAAAGAGCACGTGTTGGAAAATAGACTCAGACGAGGTCTGGGGAGAGTTTCCACAGCTCCTGGTTTTCCATCGAGTGCTGACATTTAAAGTAGCTGCCAGCGTTGAAGTGACAAAACTAAAGATAAGACTCAATCACGTGTAGCTGACACTGACAATCGCAGCAGAGGGAAAAAAGCAGGCGAACCAAAAGGAAAACTCGCCAGCAACAAAATAGAAAATCAATTTCCACGTTTTAAGCAAATGTGTGGGCTGGGAATATGGGGGGACATGCAAGCAGTTGCTTTGAACTTAATATGGAGAGGGCCTTAGAGTAAGGCGAGCGGAGAAAGTGGAGAGGGGCGGCGAATGAAGAGTGACATGCAGACAAAACACGGGGGGACAAAGAAGGTGTCACTAACAGGGACAGGATAAATGTGCAAAGCAGCGACAGACAGGAAAAAAGAGCTGTCAGGCGAGTAAAGAGAAACGAGCAGGATTTTCATTTACAGAAAAAACATATTAGTTTTAAGTTGATAATATTTACGCTTATGATCAATATCTTCCTCTTTACATTATTTTAAAGAATTAAACCAAGGGGTCTTATAACTTCAATTTATCAAAATTTAATAAATATCAAGTATCAATTATAAATGTACTTCTATACAAATAAAATTGGCGTTAAGGGATTTTCATTTACAGAAAAAAACATATAAGTTATAAGTTGATTAATATTTACGCCTATGATCTATATCTTCCTCTTTACATTTTTTTAAAGAATTAAACCAAGGGTCTTAATAACTTCGCTTTATTAAAATTTAAAAAATATCAAGTATTTATTTTTAATGTAGTTCTAAACAAATTAAATAGGTGTTAAGGGGTTTTTTTTTAACTTCATTATAAAATACAATTTTATCCTCATTAAATGCTTATTCAATCCTTATTGATCAGTAAAACCTGTTCCAAAAACTGTAAACATATTTTGCAGATATTATATATGCGGACTGGGAAATGACTTCGAAATTAATGACCTTTTTTCCCTGTGCAACAGTAGTGGTTGTCCTAGTGGCCAGGACATCTTTTGGCATGTTTAGCTTGTTTATCATGTCAGTCGTACGCTTCTGCCGGAATTGGCAGCATTAACTGAAAAAGCGCCAGGAAAACGAGCAGACAACATCGCATGGCCATGACCATCGAGATAATGCAAGTTGCTACTTGGTTGCCGCTTCCATCTCGCCCCTCTGATCATTCCCAGCTTCCGCTTAACGACTTTATTTGCCCAACTTGGGCAAATGTAAACGCTGTAGCAGCCGCTTGGGGAAGTTCAACGGTTCTGTCTACGTTTGCGATGCTCCATGCTAACAAATAAACAAACCCAGCCACACGAAACCAAACAGAAACAGAAACAGAAACTAAACCAAACCAAACCTAAGAAAACCGCAAATAGATCTTACGGGTAGCTGATAAGCTTCAGATATGAAATGCGCACATTGGTTAAGAAACGAGAAGCTTAGATCAGGAGATTTAAATATATATATAATTTTTTAATTAAATAAATTAACAAAAAGTAACTAAAGATAATTAAATAGAATCAAGCAAAATTAGAACGTAAAACATATTTGTATGTAATAAAAACCATCGTTAATTAGAGTTATTTGAGACTTTTAATATAAAACGCCTTCCAAAATCTGTACCGTTTTGCTTACCATTTTGTCTGATTTTAATTAAAAGTTCTTCTTTTTTTGTTTTCCCAAAATTTTGAAATTTTTGTTTACCTTGTAGACAAAAATAAAATTTTATGAAATGGAGAACGAAAGTTAATTATTTTTGTAGCTGAAAGGTTTTGTTTCCGGGCTTAATTCGTATGTTTATATTCGCCATAAACTAATCTGTTTAGCCAACTTCTTGGGTTGCTAAGACCTTCTTAGAATTAAGCCAAATAGCCTTGGGTTTAAGGACTTTTGAGACACTGTTTCTGTTACTTCCTTGAGAGCTAAGCAGCTAACAGCAGAGGCAGCTCGCTTTTTGTTGCACTTGGTGGCAGGCAAACATCACGTGTGCCCCTCAAAATCCTTGTGGGTTGTGTGCAATACTTGTATTCGGTTGTGTGTGCAGGTGAAATTTTACTCGTGTGTGAGTGTGTGTGTGTGTGACTTTCTGTTGTCACTGCAAAAACAATGTACTCGACTGCGACGACGACGACGACGGCATCAACATGCATAAAATACAATTTCATTCGCATTTTATTTGTTTTAAGCTGCGTCTTTACACGAAGCCAACAAAAGTGGCAGCCGCTCGCCGTCTGTGTTTGTCTGTGCGAGTTTTCCAGAGTATAGGGGACCGGATATAGCCACGGATATCGAAAAGTTGTTCCTGGCCCTCTCGACCAACGAAGAAGTCATAAAACCGAATATTGTTTTTTAAAATGACAGCAGCTGGAAATTAAGTTCTTGACTTTTATGTGCGCCGCAAGTTCAGAATTATTGATATGGACTCTGCTAACTGAGTTTGCCTCAAGGTAAAAGCGTAAAGGTGGTGTTTGGATGGACTTTACGATGTGAGAACTTAAAGTGGCTGGCGTTTATGGGATTGCATTGGGAAAAGGAAATGAGAGCGACACTTTTTGATTGTTTCTCTTCTCCGACGCATTGTAATCCCATCATCGATGGGTTGAAAATGTGGGGAAAACTAATTGGCTTTTGGTGGCGCTGGCACATTATTTCGCTTTGTAATCTCATCAGCATTCGACGGGAGTTTTGACTTGTAATCACATTAAAAGTATGTCACACTTCACTTACTGTCAGCGACTGTATTTTCTTATTAATTTAAAACCATTTGTTGTGGGCTGAATGATATGAGATGAGTTCTCTGGGGTCTGTAACAAAAACAGACAGCTGACAAACACATGCGAACGTGGGCAAGTGTCGCCGCCACACGTTTTGCATTAGGAATGCCTTCGCTCGGTCTCAGTTCTCTCCGGTTCGGTTTTCTTTTTAATGGAGATGGGGCAGCCGAGGAAAATTGGAAAAAGTCAGCATGTGGTTTGCGTCACTGTGTCTGGCATGAAGTTTTCGCTTTATGTTTCTGCCACGACCTCAAGCTGTGCGCCTGCGCCCTGATCAGCCGTCGATGGACTGGCCTAATTCATTTGTAAACGTCTTCAGGTTATGTGACACATATGTTTGGAACACTATGGATGGGAGCGTGAAATCAAATTTAAATATCGAGGGTAAGGATGCGACATTTTGGTTGGGAAGTTTAAATGTCCACAGCCATGTTAAACATTTTAATAATTTAAAATTTTAAATAACCTAATTTTATTATCAAGAAAAAGCAAGGAAGAAATAAAAATATTTGTTAATTGTGTTTGTAGTAGTAGTATGAATTGTTTACTTATTAACTATTATTATTTTGATTTGGCTCCAGAAGAGCTATTGGCAATGCGGACCTTCCTGCAGGAATGTCACATTTTAATAATACTAATACAGGGCTCTTGTACGGGAACAAATATTAATATTATTATAGTAAAAGTAAAAATAGTAAAAAAAAAAATATTTGTTATATGAAAATATCGTAAGATCCAGAAACTATCGCGACTCACGGGGACATCGCCAGTCAAGCAGTCGTAGGCATACCGTTAAGCGGCGGGCGGTACCTGGTGTCAGCGGGCGTTTCACAGGAGGCGGGCGGCAAAAAAAAGAGGAGGGGGGTCGGCGAAGTGTCGCTGCAAACGCCCCTTGGCTGACACTTTTTTTTTTTGAGACTCTGAGTCGCGTGAATTCTGGGTAATTACAATTTATGGTGACGCAGTTTCTCAAATGATTCTAGCCGACGCAATACCATTTTCATTCCCATTTCGAATGGGTGAAGTGGCACCCGCAGTGCGTGTTTGTATTGCTTTTGAATCGAAACTCGATTGCGAAACAAAGGTCGAACTGTGGAGTGGCACTTGAGAAGGTTTCTATGCCGTTCTAGTTGCTTTCCACGAACCAATAAGTAATAGTTGTGTTTTGTTCTTTGGCAACAAAGGAACTCGAGTGCACCTTGCCATTAGCCAGCCAAGGGTTTCCTTTTCATGTCTAAAAAAAAAAAAGGAACGGAGCCCTCTCAGACTCTGCGTCTGCTTTGGGAGATCATTAAGTATACACACCCTCCTTCTTCTATATGGTTACATCATCATGCGGGCAGTTGTCTTTAATTCCCATGCACAAACAATTAAAAGAAGGAAGGCAGCGCAATACTCAAAAAAAAATTCGCCATGCATTTTCTGGCGGCGTAACGCTTCAGTGGATTAAATTAAATTCCAAGGGGATTCACCCCCCAATCCATGGGAATGAATTTCACACATACAACTCAATTAAGTTCGCTGGCAAGTGAAAAACTTAATTTTATTCTTAATTGCAGCGTAAATTGGAGGATGGGTCAGCGAAAGATGGGGGCAGCCAGGGAAATCCATTTTAGACTCCGTTTGATCCTTGAAGCATATGCCCCCCATCAATTGATAAGCAATTTTCCAATTCGCCTACAATTTCCATTTTAATAGAAAAATCCCACCCAACACAACAAACAAAAAATTTCGCACAACTGCCAAATATGATGAAAGGCCGGGTGGTGGGCGTTAACTGAAAAGTGGGCGTGTTCAGCTATGTATAAAGCCAAATTCAATATAAAAATTCAAATCATTCAATTATCTGTGGCTCAACGCGAAGCTTCATGGCTTTTCGCAGAGAGGGAAAAAAGTTGAATCAATTTGGCAATTGAATTTCATGGAAAGTTAGGGTCTAGCCGAGGGGACGACTTAAACAAGTAAAATAAATGGCATTTATCAGAAACAAATCAAATTTCCGCTTGTAATGTAAGCAAAACGAGGGAAAGATACAAGAAAGATAAACAGAAAACGGCAACACGCAGTTGGGTTGCCCTTAAACATTTGAGCAAAGGATAAAAGATGATAGATAAATTTGTAGGGAAGTGTTTTCAACCAGATGTTTTAGACTTTCATCTCGTTTTTCCTCAAAGGATTGCCAGGCCTTCAATAAAATATAATCAAATTCAGAAGGGATATCAAAATTGATGACGGAAGCTGGCCTACCACTGTAAAATGTAAACTCTGTTCCGCAAAGTTTTATTCCTTTAAATTCTTTTGGCCAACTTTTTCAATAAATATATTTTTCTTAAATCAACTCAGCTCACATAGCCCAACATTTTTTCCATTATTCGCGTATTCCATTCCAATTTACAGCCATTAAATCAGGACTGACTAGGGAATGTACTATCTATATATACACGGGGATATATGCTGCTAAACAATGCTGTAAATAAACAATAAAATGGATGACATATAAAAAGAAGATTGCATGCCTGCGCGAGCAGACGGAAAATCACGAAAAATCCACGTGAGTTTCAATTTTCCTTAGTCGATTTTTTCCACCTTTTATTAGTCCTTTTTATACGAGTGCACGTATTGGCGCGTATCTATGAGATACGAGGTACCAATTTGGTATCCGGCATTGAATTACATGACAACGACTTGCACTCGCTGCCGTTAATGAGTTCAACTCGCTCCGCTGACTTTTCTATATCCAATATATATGTTTTTGATCTGTGAGTTTCGAGTTTCAACTGTTGCAGCTGTTTGGACTGCCTTTAAGATGCCGCCACGCCCAGTAAAATGCGGTTTTGTTCGGGCTTCTTAGCCAGGTCAATCTACTGCTCACAAAACCGCAACATGTTACTGCAGCTTGTGGGTGCGAGCAGGGCTACTGTATCTAAATCCTTATCTGTATCTTCATGTACTCATCTGCATCTGCAAGCCGAACAGCCAGTGTATCCGTATCTCTGGCTGAGCCTCAGCTTAATGCGCTTGCATAAACAATGGGCGACCCTCGGTATCTTCATCTCATCGCCGCATCTGTAAGCGGATTTGCCTTAATGTCATTCGCCGGTCCTTTCTCCCTCTCAGATGTTTACCGACCCTCTTCCAAATCCCTGAAAAGTATGCACTGCTAAACGGTCGCATAATTAGATCAGAGTTGGATTTCAAACTAATGGAGTTGGGAGAATCAAAGGTTGCCACTGGCAAAGAGCGAAATAAAATGTTATCAAATTTAAGGCTTTAGGAAATGAGAAACCTTTAGTTGTCGGAAAATCAAGTTGTCACGACAACCACTCACATATGGCTGTCCTCTGACGACTGGATTGGTAAGTCAACCACCAGTTGAATGCTGACTGGAAATATCCTGCCCCACAGCACATTTCCCGACCAAATCCAGCGCAGGCGCATTTGTGGATGCCAAGTTTCGTGGCAAGACACCAAGTTTCGCGGCCAGGACAAAAATGCCAGCACATGAGGCCAGTATAAACAGTTCCTCGCGCGCTTTCAACTGCAAAGGTTGGACCGAAAGGGTGCCCACAAATATATCTCACAGATCCCCGAATCACCAACATTGTCTGAAATTCGACGAAAGCCATAAAAACTTAACAAATCCGCCAGTTTAGCACAAAAGGTCGCTTAACTTTTAACGACGCGACGGGGTAATTTTATTGCCAGAGTCGTGGCCCGATAACAGTGATAACAAAGTAGCCGCGTTAACCAAAAAAGTTTCACACTTTCCGTGCCCGAAATCAAAAGGCGTAATCGTAAAACGCGGCCAAGTGTTGCGATTTATGAGTTCACAATCGTAATTGAATTTTATGCGAAAACTTTGACCAGTTTTCCTTGGGATTACTGTGGCAATAAAACCAAAACGCAAATAAAGGTCGAGAACATAACGAAAATTGCCGCCAAAAATTGATACCAAGGTGAGTGGGACATACAACAAATTGCATTGTCTGATATCCTGAATATCCTTTACGATTTACGACTGTTTGGGCTTGTTTTATTTTTTTGTTGGGATCAAAGTCCGCTTTTTGAGTCCTTGACAAACAGTGTGAAAAAGGTCAGCAGCCTTGACTTGAAAGGATTGCATAGGCTCTTGTTTCGGTTCGCTGCCTTTGGGCCCTTTCATCTTCTCTATATAATTATTCACAGAGAGTTTTCCCCTTGCATTTTGCCACCTTTTGGCACTTTGGCTGCACATGAAAATGCATTGCAAACTTTTGCCACGAAAGCTGTCACACTTTTTGGCCTGGTTCTGCTTAAAGTTATCAGCGGGAAATGGGTGGTAAAGGGCTCTAAGGATAGGGATCAACTTTTTTCGCAGTGTCGTCGTACTTCTTGAGGCAGACTTCCTGTTAAGCTGTCAACATGTTTGGAGTGAAGTGTTTCAGCTATTCCGATGAAGTTTTAACACTTTCGGGAGTTGAAATGCATGCGAGAACGCTTGTTTGATGTGATCAAAGTTTGCGAAAGAAAAAACTCTTTACAGCGTAAAATATTGTGCTTTCCTATTTTAAAAATTTAATTTATAGATTAAAAATATCAATTATATTAGGGTTCTCACCTTGTTTGATGTGATCAAAGTTTGCGAAAGGAACATCTCTTTACGGCGTAAAATATTGTACTTTCCTATTTTAAAAATGTAATTTATAGATTAAAAACAACAATTATGTTAGGGTTTTCACCTAATCTCTTAAATGTTCATGGGTATGTTTTGTTCTGAAAATATAAATTATAGGTTTAGCATTCTGCAAATATAGTCTCAAGCTTATTTAAAGCAACCCCGCATGTTGGTAAAATTTACAATTGGCTTCTTAAATTGCTGCATAAATTGAACAATATTTTAATACAAATAAAAAAGCACTTGCAAGTTTTTGTCAAACGGTTGGTATAATAAACATTAAAACTCGTTGAATCTGTTGAAAACAATGCAATGTAACAAAAATCGATTAGGTTCAAATAAAGTCGAGTTATTTTAGCTATTACAAAAAACTGGCGGCTTTTGTTTATCCAAAAGTCGCAAATTGAAAAGTTTAAAGTTAAATTAGAAACCACAAAATCTATTAATTTGCATTGATTCCGTTGCCTATTTTCGGGCATAATTAAAATAAAGTTACTTTCCCCTTATATATCGAATTACATACCGCAGCATACTTTCGGGGTTAATACCGAATTAAACTGCATTAAAAAGCACTGCGGAAATTAATGAAGATAAACTCCTGTACAAACTTTGGCTATCCCGTGGCTTACGCTTAAATCTGCAGTCACAAAATAAGATACACAAGGCCACTGCAGTGTCCTTCCACCGCCCACACTTTTTCGTCCCCCACCTTGCATTGCATTTCCTTGAAAGCGTCGCCAAGGAAATGTCAAGCGGCGGTTTGTTGGTCGCAGGCGCATTCCCATTCGCAGTCGACACTTCCGCAGCGGCGACAGGTGCTGCCTGTCAGCTGCATTCAAACCGCAAATTTTCCTCCCCACCACCCTCGTTTTTCAACCATTTTCCCTCGCCGCTCTTGGCCGTGTCAAGTTAATCAGCAAGCCATGGTTTCTGCGCTTTTTTTTCGGTGGCTTTTCAGCATTCCATCTTGTTATTCTTATTTTTGGTTGTGGGTATAAAAAAATTTCACGCCCGCCACGAAAACTTTTCATTTTCAACGAGCGAGTGAGCGAACGTTAGTTAGGTATAAAAAAAAGGGAAAAGCCGGAATAGCAGCCACAGACAGAAGAGCCTCATAAAAATGGAGCTTGTTTGTTTAAGCACGAAGCGGCTCCTACTCCAACTTCTTTTTTCCCATTTTTCCCTTTTTCCCAGAAAACACGTTTATTTGTTAAAGTTAGCTGGTGTTGCTCTTGGCAGTGACTTTGGCATCTCGGTCTTGTCGAGTAGCTAAAGACAACAAAACGGAGTCTAAATGAAAATCTGCTTTTATTTCGCTCACTGACACATACGTACACAAATAAAAAATATCAGGTGCAAGCTGAATTGGTTATAAATTTGTTTCTAGGATGGGATAGTAATTTAAAGTTTTTTTTTTTATTTTACTAGTTTGGCTTATCGTTTTTGGCTTTCACGCTTTAACTTTGTTACTTTTATCAACATGTTAATATTTTTAAACTAAATTACTTAATTCATTTATTTTTCTTATTGTCATATATATGCACATACTTTGTCGTATTAATTTTTTTAGTATACAATTTTTTTAAATATCGCTATTAATGCATACTGTTATTAAATAATTTTAAAATTTACTACACTTATTTTAATACAAAGTTAGTAAAAACACTTAGTCTAGGTACAGCAAAAACATGTTTTGAAAGAAAATTTGTAAAACGCTGTTTTTCTTATTACCATTTTATTTTCAAAAATATCCACAAATTCCTACACATATATGAAATTTCATCAAGGATACACTTTTTATTTCAGTGCACAAGCTTCCCATACATGTGATATAATTCACACTGCTGCTCAGCAAACGGTACAACGAAAGGCTTTTAGGAGTTGTCTCATTTTTCAACACTCTTTCACTCCTCAAACGCTTTTGACACGCCCACCTGCTGTCGCCCAGCATCGTTGACATTTTCATTCAGCGTCTTGGCAACCGTAATTAAAATCGTTTTAATTTACTTTTGCGTTATACACAAACACATACTCACGCTCACATGCACGCCTACTCCTTCCGTTTCCTGTGGAAAGTGTAGCACACTTATCAGCGCTTGTCTGCTGCTGTGCCTGGTTTATGTTTATCGACTTTTGTTTAGCGGCTGATGCTGTTGCTTTTCTGCTGCTGCTGTTATTATTTCAGTCTCTGCCCATCGGCGGTATCCCCAACCCGCCCCCCTTTGTCCTCCCTGCTCCCTACTCATTATGTGGGCGTGCAAATTGCTGCATATTCATTTACCGTTATCTCTTTCTTGTCAAGTAAAACACACATTTTACTACAACAACAGCTGCTGCCGCCTCCTCCACTGCCTAGCCACGCCCCCATTCGCCAAGCATAGTAACCATTGCCATAATTCTCCGCCCACGCCTCGATGTTCTTAATAACATAAACTTCTTTTCTCTCAGCGCCCGAGTTGAGTTAATGAAGAATTTCCATGACGATGTCGTTGCCCGTGAGCCCGTTATTACACTAAGAGAAAAGCATCCCTAGGTCTAAGAAGTTTTAAATATTATAGAAATATTTGGTGAGAACTAAAAGTGAAGTAAAAGTATAAAAATATTATAAGTCTTGAAACTATTATATTTTTTTTATTAAAGTGATTTCAAAGTTTTAAGAGTCCTATACATTTTTCAAATTATTTATTTTGTCCATCAGACATTTGTGTAGAGACTTAAAAATTGAATAGAAAATATCAAAATTCATCAAATAACTATACTAAAAAGATTTCTTTACTAAACAGACTTTTCAGTTCAAAATATTATGAGACGTTTATTTTTTGTCAAACACAGATATTTTAATAAGAAGCTCAGCCTAAATAAATTGCAATAGTAAATACTAAGAGGAAGTTAACTTAAATAGTTTAAAGAATTTAAAGAAATTATCGAAACTAATACTTAACAGTTTCATAAGCATTTTTTTGAGTGCAAAAGTATCTATTTATATATATCTTTTGATACCACTCCAGCCACCTGCCCTGGCTCATTATATTGTTTCCGTCGACGAGCATGAGGCCGTTCAAGTTGCCTGGGCAACAACAAAACGTCTACAAATTTGCCAGTCGGTCTCACCGCTCGAGTTGGCTTGAAGCGTATTAATTTTGCTCATAAAATGATTCCCGATAAGATATGATCTGTGTTTGCCCCGAGACTCATGGCTCGTCCATTGAATTTGCCTGCCTTTTGAAGTTGACTGCGCACTTGAGTAGAACGGAGAGAATGTTCACTGGTTTGGTGGATGAGGTATTCACCTCTGGCTTAGTAATGAAAATTCTACGAAGGCATCATTGTCGTCCTAAGCCGCTTAAAATTGCCGAGATGATGTGTGCATATGAGTAAAATCTCTGGGGCTTAGTTGGCCCGCTATCAAAACACTCGGCAGCACTTCAAGCGGCCTGGCAACATTTTGTCCCCAAAATTGCCATTAGATGTTGCCAGCAACTTGGCTAGCACCCGCACTCACACTCACACTCGCACACACACTCTCTACTCCTTTTTGTGGGCTTGTATCTGTGTGCGATACACCCACACACAGAGAATATTTCGGAACAGGAGCTCAGCAGCGAATGTTGGCGTGTACGCACTCCACAGAAATACTCACCCACACGCAGGCACGAAATGCAGACACGCTCGCCCACGCACACTTTCGCCCAGCGAAGGACTAAACAGGCACACAAAATCGTCCTGGAAGTGGCTAAAGCGCGAAAAAAGCGAAAAAGCCGAGCAAAGTAAGACACTCTTTTCGGGGGAGGTGTAAAAGGGAAGCTGGTTGAACGGGGCCAAACAAAAGCGAGATAAACAAGGAGCACACAGCACCAACACACTCTCGCACATAGGGAGTGAAAGAAGCGACAGACATTGAAACTGTTTTCAGGACTCCGCTGTGTGAGTGTGTGTGTGAGGGCCATAAAACGGTCGCGGCCTGCAGTTGAGTCCTGTCTTAAGGGCCAAAAGAGAGGCTGCTTTATGGCCATACCCACTCCCTACCCCACCGTCTCTATCCCGCTGTTGTTGTTAATTTTGCCACTTTTGGCGCTGGCATAATAAAGTTGATAAAGCAGCCGCAATGCTGCCTTTGAAGCGTTCGTATTAAGCAAGCCCCGAAAAGCAGGCAATTATATTTTGCATAGATATGCACACAGGAGAGCTCCGATAAATCGTATTTTCCTAAGGCAAATATTCTTTAAAGCCAAGAAAATATTTATAATTATTAAACTTTGTTGAAGCCAACGCAATATGTGTTATATGTAAATACAAATGAAATATATATCGTTAGGGAAACTTATCAACTTTTTACTTTCTTTAATAATGGTTCTTTAAACTCGATCAACTCTTCTAAGCTGATTAATATATTATTTTCCTAGGTATATAAAAAAAGTTGAAACTCGGGAATAAGTTAGACAAATATTTCATGCTTAACTATAAAGGGAACAACTTAATAGTGAACCTATTTTTAGTTGACTGAAATGTTAGTTCAACCCAAGAATGCCCGACTGTTTATAAGTACTCTAGTGTGTGACTGGGGTCCCCGCAATAAATGCCCCTGTTTTCTTGCATCCCAGTAATGAATGGCATCTCCTCAACTGTCTGTCTTCGTTCCTGTAAGGGCTGCAAAAAAGCGTGTCAAATAACTAGGACACCCAAACCGGGGCAAAGTAGATAGGGACATCAGCTGCCTGCCTAAGCGTCGGCCATAAAACAAATGAGCCTTCAACATGAGTTTGTCATTTGTTTGCCACCCGTCTCCACGGGAAATTTTAAAGCAGCAATTTATGAAAAGCCTTTGCAGCTGAAGACAAATATTTCTGCGGGGAGGCATATAAACTATGCACTCGAATTTTGCCGCCTGATTACAGCCCCGAAACAATGGAATGCCGTAAAAAGAACGAGCCGGGAGCAAAAGGAAACACAAAGTAAAAGGAGTCGGCATCTCTGGGGGTTCCAGTTCGTGTCTGCTGGCATTGCAAGTCGAAGCTCTGCTTCTCCCGGTTATTACGATCCTTGTAATTAATGTATACCTTGAGGATATATTACGAGCCATGGTCTGGTCGCAGTCTGGCTAAAAGAAAATGGCCAAGATAAACTGAATCTGAAGGTACAACAAAGAAAATCAAAGCAAGAGTGCAAAACAGGTATGCAAAACAGTGTGACTGACATTTTAATAACTTGCAACAGTTTATGAATTATTTTTCTATCCCAGAGAAAACGAGAACTGCTTGAACTTTCATTTCGAGTGTGAGCATGAAAATGAAAGAGGCAACTCGACTGCTGTCTGCCAAAAGGTCAACGAACAATAAGTCTTAAAGTCATGCCAGGACTACCAAATGCCCGACTTCGCTTTTATCCCCCCGGCAACTGACAGACTTATGCACTATGCATGCAGTCGGGTTGCCAACTCTGGCCGCCTTTTTCTCTGTGTCAGTACCTATATCTCTTCCAGGCTGGCAAAAAATAAATGTAGCTACGAAATTTAACTAACATTTTTGTACTCTGACATGCACAGCGGCTTCCTTTTCACAGCAGGGAAGAGCTTTGAAGTCAAAACAGGCAGGACATTCGGGCCAACTTCTTGCAGGAATTACTTCTATCTACTTCTTCTTAATACTCCAAATGAAGATTTCAAGGTCCTGAGGCTGAGTAGAGTATTTGCAGTTCGTTAAAGGTTTGGCACTCACATCCCCCTATCCTAAGCCTTCATCCTTTTTGTGATCAGTTCTGGTGAAAAACGAGGGTACGACAAAGTTGTATGTAAATTATTAATTTTCTTAAATGTGCAAACATGTTTAAAAAGTTTTTTAAACTGGGTTTTATGTATCGCTTCTTAAAATTACTTAAATACATACATTTATAAAGCCAAATAAATAACATCATTGGACACATATGCAGTTTTATAACCATAGAGACTTTCTTAGCCGAAAGAACTTAAAATTTCGTGAAAACAGGGTACTTTTCATTCGTGTTCCCAACTAAATTTATTTTGCCTTCTGTATTTTGCATATCGTTGCTGTTGTCCTTCACACTTGGCTACATCTGGGTCTGGGTAACTTCTGTTACTCTCGACACTGCAGCACAGTTGTTATTTCATTTTGAAAAACACTCCGACGGCGACTGAAATTGCAACTGCAACTGAGCGGGGCAAAGCTGCCCCAATACGCTTTAATGCGACGACATTAATTTATGAGCCCGAGTCGAAGTTAAGCACCGTTTCAGCCATTTCAGCCACTCTCTAACTCATTTATTCAGACGGGACTGGGGACTCGGTTCGGCATTCACACGCCTCGTCGCGTTGGCACTTAAGTAATTTCAACTTGCAAACAAACACCCCGGAATACTTGCTCCCGGAGCCATAGCAAATGTCAAAGTAGTTGTTAACATTTCCGCTCTTTCGCACGGCTTTTCTCTGTTCCGAGGTTTACTCTATTTAAAAGCGAGGGAAGAACGGCGAAAAGTTTGCCAGCCAGCCAGCAACCAAATTGCAAGCCACAAGGAATGCAGTCAAGTAAAGCTGCAAGCGAAAAAAGTTTCCTTTGCCCGACACTCTTAAATTACTGACTTAATTATAAAACATGAACGCTGGGAGTTAGGGGGTCTTAGCCTGGCCAGCATCCTTGAAGCAGTTGGCATTGCAGTCGCCAGTAATTTACATAAATAACTTGGCTTGGAGTATTAACATGAAGGTTACAAATCGCTGTGCTCTCCCCCGAGCCATAAAACGTTAAATGGCATTTAAACTGTTGACTTCTAGATAAAAACCGGGTCAAATGTGGCTTGACCCGGAAAAGTAAAGCGTCGGGGGAATAGAAATGCAAGGACTTTGGGGGAGCGGAAGCCTGCATATAGGTAGCTCCAATTGTTACGCCAGGTCTTGGCTCCATCTGCCTCCTGCTCCCATTGCGACTTACTGTCGCTTCATGTTGACAAGCTTAACAACCGTCAGCTGCAAGTTGCAGCCATTCCTCATCACCGGCTCACACACAGGACCTCCGGTGCTGGCAACCCTTTCTCTTTTTCCGCCCCCGCGCCCGCCGCTGGCTTGACTGCTGAGGTTCTTGAGGTTTGAGGTCCCTGCCAGTCTCATGTGCAACTGACATTTTTCAACTTGCTGTGGGACTTAGCCCACAACCAGCACATCACATCTGCAAACATTGACTTTGACTTGTTTTCTGTTAATTTTTGGGGGCAGGGAGGCAGAAAGAGTTAGTTGCACACTGAGGGAAATTGTGGTTTTTCGATTTACAATATTATTAAAAAACAATCATGAATATTCTAAATACTTATCCGAAATGTTTCTTTTGTTCCAAATTAATTTAGTGGAGTATCAGATTAAGAATTTCAGTTATAAATTTTACTAAAATATTGGTTATATTGAAAACCACTTTTAAAACAAAGAAATATGCCCAGCGGCCTTGTTATTTCCTTGACATTTTATCTGCCTGACTTCAGCAGTTGCTGACCCTTTTTTCGCAGTACACAAAACTGATAACTCATCAAGTTCCCATATCCCTGCAGGAAATGGCAGTGAAGCGTTTTTAATGTGTTTATAAATATGCCGGCCAGACCGGATCCTTCGACAACCTCCCACTCTCTTGGGCTTTCTTTGGTCTAAGCTTTGCAAAACTAGGGAGTTTATAAAACTGTTGTCCCTTTTTGATACGCTGCAAATTGACCCCTTGCCTGCTCGGGATGTCGCTCAGTTTTGCGCCCATGTCCACCCGATCTACCTCCTATCCAGGACATCCTGTGTGTCGCAGGTCGAGGCCGGGGGATTTGTTGTGAGTCGAGAGTTGGCAGACTAAACGGAAGCTCTGCTGCGGCTGTTTATCAACAAGGACACGCCTCCTGCGGCCTGTGGGCTAAATGTGAGAATTAATGCAAGCTCCTGGAGGCGGTGGCTGATATTGAAATTAGTTGGCCAGACCACAGTTGGGGCAGTTGGGTGATAAGGCGTGGCCGGTTCTGGCGTTTAATGAAATCGTTAACCCGGACAAATTTGCATAATCGGTTCGGGGGCTGTGTATCCGACTCAGTGCCACCATTGGCATCGGTTTCTGATGGTGATTTACGGGCAAATATTTGAACTACGAGCGGGCATAATTGCCATTTGATTGCCGAAAGTGAAAGGTGAAGGCGTTGGTTAAAGTTAAATGAATTCCATGATAAATGGGTGAGCAGACGGTAAAGTATTCCTACATTTCATTTGCGATAGTAGTTTCCCTGATTCAAAGCGACTTTCCTCTCACTGACACCTCATCATCATCATCAGCATCATGTAGCCTTCCATCCAATCAGGCAAACTTAATCCTCCGTCCTTATTTTTCCCCGAATTTTCCTTTGTTACATTTTCAATTTCATGCCTAAGCCTGTTGTTGGGAAGGGTAAAGAGGAAACCATATTAGTTTCGGGCCTGTCGTTTTATTGAAGCAACAAAAATGATAATTTTCGTCAATAGAATGCTTTGGGGGCCCCCAAGCCCATGATATTCCATCTTGTAAGCCCCGTGGCCTTAACAAAGAACCCTCTGAATGCGCATGAATTTCAATTTCTGTTTTTTTCTGGCCGGGATTTGCACTCTTACACCCCCGACTCTTGTAGGCTAATAATCAAACGCATTCGTTTGGTTAGTTGGGGTTGATGATGTAAATATGCCTGTGGCTTTGGCTCTTTCCGCACTCTTTTTCCTGGCCATTGATACTTTGCGATTGCCCTGGGTTGTTTATCTTTTCTGTAGACATGTGATATCCGACCTGTTTGGGGACTCGTCCATTAGCGCCCTGCCGAATATCCTTTTCTGCTTGTTTGCCAGTGTTGAGTAATTGGATTAGATTACATTTTTTTTTGTCCTACCTGCCACACGTCTCCGGTGGATACATTTTTGCGGCTGCCACAGCTGCTGTCAGGCCTGATTGATTGATGGATGGGATGGCTTGATCTCGTGGCATTGTCAATATGCTTTTTACGGCCCTCGTCATTTTGTGCTAAGTTTATATTAAATTTCCTTTTAATGGCCGCCGAAAAAAGCACACAAACTCTGGCAGCTGATGTGGGCAAATGTATTGGTGTATGTTTTTGAAAATGTATACAGCTTCTGTTCCTCGTCCTTATCGCTATCCTATAGCATTGCTTCGGGGGTGGGAGAACTTGGCGGCGAGAGTATAATAATTTTCTGCATCATATCTGCAAGGCTATTAAATACACATAAAATTTCGTGCGGTATGCGAGCACTTTCAAACGCCGCTTTTCCCGCCCACACTTTCCACACTCTTGCTTCGAGCTGCAACCAATGGAAAAATCATAAAAATTTATGATTGCAATAATCTGGCCTTCGCACGGAACTTGTTTTTCATGCGGAAGTGCAATTGATGCGGCACCCGAAGAAGTCGCCATCGTTCCACGAAAATTATGAAATAAAAAAATATTTTAACGATTCTTTTGAGTCCAACGTGACAGTGTTCAGATAAGATGTGTATTTCAAAAGTACCATATGGTTGTTTTAAAATCGATAACAGCTTGTTACTCAAGGCCATGGACACACTTAGAGAATTCTTTATGAAGCTGAATTTAAATAAGATTTTTGGATAATTTTGAGACTTAACTTAACCCAAAGACCTTTACAACTTTAAAAAAAGTGTTTACTATAGACAAAATAAAACAAATATTGTCAATATATCAAAAATTTATAAAATATTTAAATTAGGCTTTACCAGTGTAACCCCCGATAAAACAGGCAATTTGTGGATTATTTTTTGAAGAAAGTACTAGATAGAATGTTTTGAAACTTTTTGCACATAATAACGTAATTTCAACTTTATTTTTGTCTGCTGAGGCTCCAAAAAAAAGTACTCCAATTGCATGGCGTGATTCCGGTCGAACGAGTGGCTGAAATCAAAAAGAAAGTTTTAAAAAATTTAGTTTATAGATAAACGCATTTGAAGTTTCAGGTTCCTGCGAGCCGTCGCTCCTTAGAACGCTTCCATTAAAAAGCTACTTAAGATACGACATTGCAGCTTTTAGAAGATTCTTTTTTCAAATTGTAAACTATCGATTGAAAAAAAATGGTAATCTGGTATAGCCCGTAGCACGTCTTTTTAAATATTTCACTTCTCAAGCTCAAAACTCTAAATGAGTTTTCGCAGTGCAGAGATGAACAGACCCTAATTTAAACATGGTAATAAGCCCGGCAAAGAGCCAGCCAGGATTAAGGACTTTGCCTTATCGCATTCCGTCCGATCTGCGTTGAGTTATCAACGATATGCTTAATTTAGTTGCCCCAGCAAATCTCCCCACTAGAATCCCTCGGCAAGTGTAATAATTTGTTGTTATTATCTCCCAGGCGGAGGCGACGGCGACCCAAAAGACAATGCCGTTCACATTGGCCCAGTTCCAAGGGCGGAAAGTGGTAGGCATCCTTTTGCTTGTGGCATCCATCTATACGGCTGAATGTGAAAATACATATATACGCATATATATGGCTATGTGTAGGTACAGCAGCATAATGAGCGCATTACACGCCATGTGGCACTTGTGCCTATCTCCGATGTTCTCAACACTTGGCGCTTCGCCTGCGTCGAACGCATAAATTTCAAGGACGCAAAAACACGGGCGGGGAGAATCGGAGAAACATGGCACAAGAACATGCGAAGCGCGAAAAATAAATTGACAGCCCGAAGGTATGCAACGCGCCTCTGCTCACCCAGTTTTGACCTACATGTGAGTTAGGTAAGGGTTGGCGGCGGGAGGGAAGTGGGCGTGGTAGGCTATTGGTAAAAGGCCAAGTTGCCAAGGCAAAATGAAACCGCCAAAAGATACACAACCTACTTATTATTCAAGCTACTTTCCTTACTGTGAAGAGCAATCATTTAAAAAAAATTAATTAAAATTTTATATAAACTTAAATTTAATCAAGAAATTTACCAATTCTCCGAAATAAGGAAGATACACATCCTATTAATTTTTCAAGGTTGCAGAGAGGGTTGTTTTTCTCTACAACCCTTTATAAGAATGGTTAAAAGATTATTAAAACTTCAATTTAAACTCTTCACATTTATAGAATTTATGCTATGATTTCATAACCGTTTAATGCTAACAAACTTGGATATTCCTTTTACCGAAATATATTTACCTTTAATTTCTTCAGTCACTTATAAAAACTATAAGATTAGAATTAATTTTTAAGCTCCATGACAATCATCACGTCCATTATAATTAAAAATTAAATACAACACGCATTAAGCTAATGCGCTGGCTTAAAAAGCTCTCTTCATGTTGCTTAATAACGATTATGACTATAATTTATTGAACAGAAAACCCCGCGACCGGTCAAGAGCTCCGGTAATGTCATTAATTGCACACGCATGAATTTTTGATGCATTCGGTTGCGAAAATCAATTAAACGTGAATATAAGCGATGCAGAATTGTCACGGCAAGCATTGAACTGTTTAAAACAAATATATCATCAATGTCAGCAAACGTTTTAAAAGTGTTAAGTAAGCGAAAATAAATCATTTGTAAAAGTATTTCACTAGCCCGATTTAATCGGATAAATATGTTTTTTTAAAAGCAATTCAAGTCATAAACTGAAAAAAGAACTGAATAAAGTAAATATTTTTTCCCCATTTTTAAATAAATGTAGTATGCATTCGATATGTCTATCATTCTCTTGCAGTTTTGAGGAAAAGAGGAGAAAAATGGGAGACGGTTATATGAAAATTGCTGTCCTGTGACGTGTGCGCAATTTCCGCTGGCCGAGGTTTTCCGAGGGAAAGTGGCGGGGAGAGTTGTGGATTGGCTGGCGGAAAAGTATGAGCAACTATGCCGGGGTCATTCATCCTGCAAAGTGGCGACACACCAAGCCGTAGTCCCTGGCAAAACTCGCCCGGCACCGAAATGACTAATGGGCCAAAGGGGCAAAGAAACCGGCCAACAGAGAGAAGGCCGAAGAAAGGCAATATGCAAAATTCGTAATTTGCCCTGGCAGACAGGATCCGCATCCTCATACCCTCCCCTCGGGGTATTTTCCCCCTGGGGCAGTTGTCGCATTCACTTGGCTCCTGCAACGTTCGACTATTTTTATGACCAAATGGCGTTTTATTGCCGTCGACTTCTGTCGATTTCTGGTCACATATATAGACTACTATCCTATTCGGACTCGGCTCTCAAATGTGGGACAGAATCTGGTTTCCTTGGGCCTGACTAGTTCAAAACAAGTTGACATTCCTCAGCATCCCTTATCGATTTTCTGTTGTTCGGGGCGGGGGCTAACCAAATCGCCGCCTTAAGCTGTCCAGGAATCCATTCCCTGCTCCTTCCTCGATTTATATCGGGGGTGGTTTCACACGGGGTGTGAGGCCTTGGCAAAACGTTTCAATTGATTTGAACATTTATTGCTTTCGAGGGGGGACGTCATGGGACATTGCCCAGACGTTGGACGAAAGGTAGTCGAATTATTCCGTTGTACGTATATATATAAAATAGTTTTTCCTTGTCCTTTTAAAGCAAGGTAGAGAAATCCTTGGGAACGGACGTTTTCTGTTCGTTATTGCCATCATGGCTTGGTTTGTTTTCCTTGAAAAATTCTATGCTGTTAGCCAATTCGATGCGGATTTCTCAAATCGATTCGCTCTGCCATGCATATTTAGTTGCCGTTTTCTTTGCAAAATAATTTTAGCATTTAACAAACTGCGAGTCAAGCATTCCAAACAATTTTGCTTTCATACTCCGGAGTATGGAGAATTTTGAATGCCGCTTAGCTGAGAATAATAATTGGTTGGTTTATTGCTCTGGCAGCCTTCGGCTTTAATTGCACTGAAAAACATTCCAAAAACTAATTAAAATTCTTTTCGTTCGCTTTGTTTGGCGCGCTTTGCATATTCAAATCATTAAAGAAAAATGCACAGAAACAACAGCAGCAATTTTTTGTAATTTGGCTCAACTCAACACCTTTTTGAGGGGTTGCTCATCCAACCAACGTGTTGGCATTTGTATTTTACTCTCATTTTTTGTTTTTATGCCCTGCAGCGAAAAACACAAAGAAACACGAGCGAGGAGGGAAAAAAACAATTTCAAAATTCACATAATGAACTGGGGCCAAAATGGGGAGCTGGGTTAGTGGGTGGTGATGGGCGGCTGAAAAGGACCGAAAGCAATCCTTAAAGCCGTTGCCAAATAGCATGCCAGTTGGCAGTAAGCGAGAAATAATTATTTGCCGTGCTAAGCGAACATTATTCACTCCAATTCGGCCAGGAAAAGGCGTAACAGCCACAGCAAAATAGAAATATGTTAAACTACTCGGCCTGATACCACGAAAAAATGGGCAGAGAATTAAGGCTCTAAGTAAAAGTGTTTTTCACAAAATGGTCACTGAGAAAAATTGAAATACGAATTTAAAGTTTCCATGCTTATTCAATATAAGACAAACAACATTAAAGGCCCTTATAGTTCTTTGTTTTAATATTAGAAATTTGAAACTTTAAAAATGAAAAATATTAGAAATTATATGAATAAGAATTTCAGTATAAGTGAAATATAAATATATTCCTTGTCTTATAAGAAATGTTTACCATTAACCATATTAAATATAAAGATCTCGTTTATTTTCCGTGTATATTTAAGAGTACATTACCCCACCTGGAAGCTTTTAATGTTGTCATTTTTGGGGTCCGCCTTGTGATTTACCTTTTGCCTGCGCGTTGTTCCCATTTTGCTGGGAGATTTGTTGTCTAATTTATGTAAACCAGCCGCTCATCTCCTTCCCGTTGCCCCTATCCACCAAGCGGATGTAATTTATGAAATTGCCATTGGCTCATGCTCGCACGTCTTTCACTCACTTCTCATTCGCATTCTCATCGGCCCGCCATTGACATTATGAATGTTTTTCAATTTTATTTATGACGTAAATTGTTAATAAATGCAGTCGACCTCGGTACGTGACTTACTCGATGTCTTATCGCGTTCGCTGGGATGATTAATGTCTGGCATAAACGAATTGCATTTTAAATAAATTATTACGCATACGCAGCGTGGACCGAGGCGTCTCTAATGAAGCTGCCGGCTATTTGGCGGTGGAAAATAAGGGAATTCTCCTTTAAAGGAGCCGCAGCAAAGGAGTGCGGCTTGTGTACTCGCCAAACTTGGTTGGCAAACTCTTTTTCGCTTGCAGCTTGATTAAAATTTCATTAACAAAGAGCGGCAAAAACTTGCGGCATACTTTAAGGCTGCGGATGGCATGTGTGTGGGTTTGGGTGCATGTGGCTATGTGGGTGGGTGAGAGAAATCTGCGGTGCCACACTCACACAAGCACACTAGCTCACTGGTGTCGGCATATAAAACGCTTTGCTTGTTTCGAGGCTACCCGACTTTTTTCCATTCTCCGCTGGCTTTTTTCGCCTGAACGCTTCGCTTGTTTGCCAACTGGCGGCGGATCCTTAAGGATGTGTGTCGCTGTGTCGGTGTGTGTGTGCGTGTGATGGTGTGAGAGTGTGTGTGAGTGCCTGTTAAATTGCTTGTTTATGTTGGCCCTCGCTTCCTGCCTGAGCCAAATAAAAAAAAACTGCGAACAAGGACTCATGCGGCAATCACTTGAAAATTCTCATATGATTTTGATTTCTTTTAATTTGCAAACAACCCCACTCTTGTCTTGTCTGCTGTTCGCTTTTTCGGCTGTCTTTCCTCTTGTTTGGCAAGCAGACAAATATTTTTGCTTAGGCTTGTTGATTTTATTACGGCTTTGTTAGGCCACGATGCTCACTTAAGCAAATTGAGAACTTGTAAATATTTAATGAGCCAGGAGGAGAGAGGTAAGGAGGAGCAACAGGATGCACTTCACGCCGTAATAAACTGTTATTTATAGACCGTGAAGTTAAATACTTGCAGCCAGAACAAAATTATATATATTTGAAAAAAAATGTCGAATAACTTACATTCTGTGAGATAAATCTACAGTAATAGCTCTTTAAACTCTTACCTTTGTTGGCTAGTTTGGTAATTAATTGCATTTGTAAACATATGCACTTCAAAACGTTGAAATGTTAATGGACAGATATTAAAAAGGCCGAAAAATAATATTGCAAAGCTCGGTAAATAACTTACGTAATTTAAAAAGTTCGTCAAAATCAAGTATTCAGTATTTCATTTTATAAAACATGTGTGCCAAATCTTTCATAGCTTAGGAAATGTAGAAAGGTATCTAGAAATATAAGAATTATATTTCTAAATATATTTATCTTTAAACGTCCATTTCACCTGACTGCTGAAGCTCAACATCCGCCTCACCTACATGCCATAATTATAATGCCAGCTTCAGTGTTAATTTGCCACCCAAACTGCACTGGGAGAAATGAGTGGCGGGAATTTATGAAGTTCTATCTCATTAATTGTTCACTTCTGCTCTCTGCTGTGTTGAGGGTTTTCTCTCTGTCCAGACATCCTCTTAGTGACGCTAATCCCTGGCTCGCAAAACCTCACACCCAAGGGCATGTCAAGCATTTAATTACTGGCCATCAGCAGGGCTTAAAAGTGAACCCCACTCCACTGATCCTGCTCCGCGGGAATCCGCTTCGTTGAAATAATATTAAGCCAGTGAAGGGATAAAGGATTCATCACTCCGCTCGCCTGTCCTTTTTGCTAACTGCCTTTTAATTTTTTTGCTCTGCTTTCTGTATTGCTACGCAAAATATTTTCATTAAAATGTCAAAAAATATCTGAGAATATTTTGCGCAGACACGCAACGTTCGTTGGGGCAGTCGGGCCATGGGGTGGTTATAAAAATTAATGGCAAACGCAAATGCAAGAGGCGGCAAAAAGGATTCAAGATTTGTTTAACCAGCATTCGTTTGCCGTCTGTCCTCTGGTCCTGTGAATTGTCGGGAGAGTCGTTAAATTGTTTTCATTATCCTTGTAAGCCCTGCCAGCGAACCGTGCAGACCGGGGCCAGAGGTAATAGCCCGCTATCGCCGTTCCCTTCGCTCCTCCTCCGTGCCAATGCCAATTAAAACCGCAATGCAAATGAGCTGTGCTTAATGCGTGTGCCAATGTGTGCGTGTGCTCACTGTGTGCGTGCAGATACACTTTACCAAAAGTGTTTTATTTTAGGTAATATACAATACTTATGCTTAATAGAGCTAAACAAATTATGAAAAACCTTTGAACAAAATCTAATATAAGTAGTTCTGACATACAAATGAGCTGGGGGTCAAATATAAAATCAATCTTAGAAAGGTGCAGAAATTTTTACAATTATTATAACAATTATTAATTACAAACAATTTAAATCCTCTATATATCTCATAAAATTAATTCTGGCATTTGATATTTGATACAGGTTAGTTGAGTAAGTTAACAATTTCACCATCAAATCTTATTAATGGTACTTTTTTAATTTATTTTCTCAACTTTTTTAAAGAAACAATTGCAATAACACTTTTTGCCTATTACACTATATACATATATAAATTTTTTCCATTTATCTTTTTCTTCTATGTGAATAGTAGTTTAAAATTGGTTTTATGCTCCCTAATAACTATTAAGAACTTAAGTTAAATTTCAAAACGGTTGAAAATATTAAAAATAACAATAACCTAAAGAACAAATACCTTAAATGTATAATGGAAACAGACAAATACCCAACTCGATCACAAAATTTCCCCTTGTGCACCCTAACATCGAATAGTTTGCGGTCCTAAACAAAAATTTAATTGCTCTGCTGGGAGGGCTGGTCCTTTAATTTTTCCGCTGTTGTTTTGGAAAACGCTTAGGCCGCTCCCAATTTGCCCATATGCAAAAAAACTGGGCTGGGTAGCACTTGTTTTTGGATGTTGTTTTAGTTGTTCCTGTTGTCGGGGTCGGGCTGACTACTCATTCCATTAAGCAAACAATCGAAACACGATGCATTCTGAAGGGATAAAGCCGGATGGTCGTCGCCTTCGTTTTGCTCGTGTTTCCGTTTCATTTGTAATTAATTAAATTACTTCCGCTTAAACAACGCTCCAGACGCAAGAACCCGAGAACAGGACCCGAGGAGCGGACCTAAACCCATTCCAATTCCGAGTCCCCGCCCGGCGACTTCTCAATTACGCCTTCATCCAGTCAACCAGACCCACCCGACGGGTCCTTTTTCCTGCAAACTCCACCATGGCTTGTTTATCCTTCGCAGTCTCAGCCCCTGGACTCGGCGAAGTAATTAAGAAGACATTTCACCCGGGCATCCTTTAATCTGTGCGTTTTATTTGCGGCATCGTCTTCGTGTTTACTTCATTGCCTGGCCAGCGATGGCTGCACGTAGAAAAAAACTATTTAAGTTCCGGTATTTTAATCTCATTGGGTTTTAACGTTCAAAATTATTCGAATTAAGATATTGTGGTTAGTCAGTTGGGCAGCTATGCTTGCTTTTGGCGATATACTAATATAACGAGTTGATTAAAATTAATATGCCAAAACTAAATTATGTTTTTTGGATTTTATAGGTCTAGGATATTCTTAAAGTATAAACAAAATATTTGGCAGCCATAAAACAACAACATCACTATAATATACATCACTCCATCTATAAAAACCCTGATCAATAATGATAATTAAAAATGAATTAGCTGAGAGTAAATATATAAAATACAAGGGATTTAAAATTCTTTTAGATTCTATTTATTCTTTCACTATCATTATTCCCTACAAACTGAGCTATATTTAAAAAAAAAAGGAAGTCTTTAAAATCTCAAGAATATTTTTTTTCTATGTTGTAATTTAGTTTCGTGCTCATTGTTGGCTCTTGGGGCTAAAACGCACTCATCTCTAGATGGAATTTCGCCCCACCTCCCACAGCAATCTTGATGATTTGCTTTGGTTTTGTTTAGTGTCTGTGGCTTGGCGCCTGGTACCTTGTTCCTCCTGCGGACATTCCTCTTTCCGATTCTGGGAATCCTGGTCTCCTTTAATCTGTTGCCAGTGGACTGAACTGGTTGTTATTTCGTGCCCAGCGCACGCTTGATTAGTCGCCTAATGAGGTGTTGACTATGAACGTCTAATGATTGCCATAGAACAGCCTCGAACACACACTCACAAACACACACATGTGTACACTTGGGCGCAGATTAAAGTTGATTTTAATTAAATCAAAATCTTCTTCTCCTATTTTTAGCTCATGAGCGGACTCAACTTTCATCTGTGAACGGGTCCCACTGGAGGAAAGCCCAATGAAAAGTTTAGTTGCCACCGAACCAACGTGAGTTAATCAATACCAAACTAGACCAAAAAACTGACAAGAAAAAATGTGAAAAGCTAGCCACGGATTTGCATTGAAAATTCGCTTTCGGATAGCCAAAAAAAAAAAAAAAACAAAAATGGATGCTAAAATATCGATTGAACAATATTGCTTTCGCTTTCCCCAGCAGTTTTCAATGCAAATTTTACAATTGAAAAAACGAAAAACTTTCTACAAAATTCGCATATATTTTCTCCATTTTTATTTACATGATATTCGGCCTTAAAACATGAAAACGAAACTAACCGAAATTGGCTTCGAACTTATGTGCAAAAATTGGAAACTAATTGGCGAAAAAAAAACGTTTTGAACTGCAAAATGTGCACAATCGTTGCGTAATCGATAATCGCATAAAATGGGAAATGTAAAACCAAAACGAAAAATAAAAACAACAACCACAACAATATGGGAATCATGTATTCCCTTACAATCACAACAACCACCGAACAAAAACATTTCAACAACACCATCAACATCATAATCATCACCATGCTCATGAACATCCTGCGAATCCTGCTATTTATGCGCTTTATGGTGTGACGTCATGACTGCGACCCCTGGCTGATATATCCCCCTTGTAATACTCCCCCTCCATTCAAACCACCCCCTCCCTTTTCCTATTCCTATTTATGTGCATTTTTGTGGCTTTCCCCCTCAATATTTCTTTTGCTATGCGTTTTCATTTGCGTTTTCACTTGCCATTTTTGTTTATGCTTCACGCTTTCGATTTTTGTTTTGGTTTTTCTGCGCCCCCCAAACTCCCTTCTGCGTTGCCAATTTCCGCTTGAATTAATTCTATGTTTAAATCTGCGAATCCTCATCGTCGTCCTGCGTCCTTCGTGCTTCGTCCTGCAGTCAGTCGGAGTGGAGCAAGTGAACCCCTGCGGCTAGCCACCCGCCACCCCGAGCCACCCACTCTAGTCAAATTTAATAAAGGCCGCACAGAGCTGCTGTGGTGGTGACTGGCCCACTCCATCGTTCTCTGCCGATGTCCTGAATTGTCCTGGCGGGCTCACGCAGTGCGACAAAAGCCGCCCGCAGCGTTTTTATATGCGCACATAATTCAGAGCGTCGGCCAGTAACACCCGCTGCCAAAAGTTAATGCCCAAAAGCAAGGCCGCCACAATGATAACCAACAATAATTTGGATTATGACCAGGGCAGCGCCAGCAGCAACACGGCGGCAGCAGCAACATCAACCGCAAGCACAGCGGCAACATCGGCGGCCATGAGCAACAGAAATGGCAGCACCAGCAGCAGCAGCAACTCCTCGCCCACGGCAGACAGTTCGAACTCAAACTCAAACTCGAGCTCAAACGCAAATATAAATCCAAATTCAAATCAGAATTCCAACTCCAATTCAAACTCATATTTCAACCGATTCGACAATCGTATAGCGGCCAATTTGGCTGCCGTTTTAACCGGAGCTGGAGCCCGTTTTCGATCCTCATCCTGCAGCAATCGTCAGCCAGCAGCTGGTTTGGCGAATTCGGCCGTTTTGAGATCCCCCTTGGCCACCATTACTCGTGGTAAGACAAGTCTGGCCGCGCCCTCTTCGCCCGCAAGTCTAGGACGTCGTCGCCCCCTGCAACTCTTCACACACGCAAATCTCAAGTGAGTAGCCCACAATGCGATTCCTAGCAGATCCCTCCAATCAATGCTTAAATCACATTCATTAAGAAATACACGGCACCTATCATTCGTATAGTATAATAGATACACAACACCTAACACATATATAATAAAGAATTACTATTATTATATTTTTACCTATACTAGTACTGACAAAGTAATAAATATTCAAAAACCTGTACCACTCCTTTCTTTCTACTTTAATCTTGTGGAATAAAGTTTTTTGGCAAAGAAAAAAGTATATATTTATTATTTTGTCGGAGTAAAGTAATTTCTTACAATGCAATCATCAACTAATTATAAATATTTTTTTAAATATTATACTCAGTTGCAATGACAATGAAAAGGTGGCCCAAACGCCAAGCTCTGATGAGGACAACTCGCCCACCGAACTAAACAGTTGCAAGCGTTTGGCGGACAAGCCTCCTTTGGTAAGTAAAAATACTTAATTCCATAACAAATTAATATACAAAATAAAAACTAACTTTAGCTTCAGCCCAATCCGTAAAAAAGTTTACAAAACATAAAGACTTGTTTAATTTATAAACAAAATTTATAAACTAAACTAATGCTAAAATGTTCCATGACTAAATTGACACGAAAATAAAATACGTTTTCTTTGGATAAAATACTACGTATTTAAATAAGCTCAGATTTATCTAAGAAATGTATTTTGCAAATAATAATGCATGAATGAGTTTTCCCGAGTGTAGGGATTATTCAAGAGATTTTCCTACCAAAGAATGGCAAATATTTTGCCCTGCATTAGAAGATCAAACATATTTGATGGGTTTGACTTTGATAAGGGTGCGCCAACACTCGGACTTCGTTTATTGGTTTTCCATTTCTGCCAAGCTCAAGGAGTGGCCCAAATATTTCCCGAATTTTCAACGCTTTGTTATGAATTATTGGAAGACAGTATTCCCGCGCGGGAAGAGCTAAGCTTCCCTGAAGGGAAAAAAACTTTAGAGAACTAAGCCCCACAACCCGTGCGGTCCTTACGGACCATTTGCTGGATTGCTTGCTGGATTTTTTCGGCTCTTCCGTTTCAACTTTTTTTTTGTCTTTGTCATAACACGTAGAAGTCGAAGGGCTGCCCACATGCGAAATGTTTATCAAATGTTTCGCCCGTGTTCTTTGTCACGTGATGGGCGAGACCGAGGCGAAGTTTTGCAATGCAAAACTTTAGCCTTTCCTTCGACTTGTGGCACGTTGTTTTCATAAATTCAACGCCTTAAATATTCATGCCTCAGTGTGAGTTCTGCTACATTTATATATATATATATATATAGTTACGTATATAGAGAGATATGGAGTCGAGGCAGCTGTGCTCAGTCGAGCATAGTCTATGCGATAAGTACGTGCGAGTTTATTCATACGAGAGAGACTCGCTGGCACTCGACCACGCTGCGTATACGTTATGTGTTTGTCTTATTTATGGCAGCAATGCGACTCGATTGCGCATTATGGTGATTACGTCTGTAAACTAATGGTCTCCACTTCGGGGGAAGGGGTCTCCTTAAGCTGGATGCAACTGAAATCAAATCGAATCAAGGCCAAGTCACACACCGAAACTGAAACATCAGTGGCACACGACAGCAACCACAACAACAACGGGCACTGAAACACTCTGAGAAATTGAAATCGTATCGAAAGCGAAAAGCAATCAGTTGGCCCTAATGGCAAACCATAAATATTGTCAATACAAGGGCTGTGTGTGCAACCCCCTTTCCGCCTGACATTCCGCATATGTCGAGGTCTGAAAACAAAGAAACGCAAAAAAGGGTTCGTGCTTTCGCTTTTGGTATTTTTCATATTCCTGTGCAGCGAACGGCGCTTCCCTTGTTTTGTCAATAAATCAATTTCGGCTATAAACATTTTTCGACGGCAACAGCAAATAACACGCATACGCCGCATGGTACGGCAGGCATATCCTTTTGTTTTGCATAGTTTTTTTCGAGCCCTCCCGTTTTTTTTGTGTGGTTCGACATGCTGCTGCCTGTCAATAACATCATTCTGTTGCAGGGTGCGGCCCGATAAGCAAATTAATTTTTGCTTCCCCCATGGGCGGGACAAAAGGGGGCTGGAGTTTATAGAGGGGCGTGATGCTTCCCTAATTGTGCCCAACAGGCAACTTGCCATCGCTGTCGTCGTCGTCTGCTTGGCTGCCTGATTCAATTTCAGATAAGCAAAATAAAGCAGCAGGCAACTGCTGCACATGCGAACCCCGACATGGGAGTGGGCTAAAAATAAAGAGGGCGGGGGTGGGGGGGTTATCCTGACAGGAGTCAAAGACAAATGCGTTGCCACATTATGCAGTTGGCTGTCGGTTGTCTGAGTCGTCGTGGGAGAGTCGGAGTCTGAGTGGCACATCACCCGCATATCCTTGTCCATGGCATCACTCGTCCTTCCTCTCTACTCGACCCCCCTTCAAATCCTGCCCCTCGCTTCCTACACCACTGCCATTCGACTTAGACGGAAATGACGCACTGTCTGTCATGGCGCTCTGCCCACTGCTGGCGTTGATGCATCGATGCTGTTGACTCAGCGCCGCTAAATGTTTGTTTAGCAACTGCAACTGCAACGACAAACGAGATCTGAATACTCTTGCCCAGTCTCCTTACACTCGGAAAAAATATGGAAAAAAATATGCAATATTGTAGGTATTTTTAACTAAACTATCATTTAAAAAAACGAACTTTGCCTTTTCTGGTAAATCGAAATAATGAAATAAATAACTAAATATTTTTTGTTTGCCACAAAATCACAAACAAATCACAATGCTTCGCAATGGAAGCAAATAATTAATCACAGGCACTTTTAAAATGGTATAGGTACTTATATTTCTAATCAATTTATGGACACAAGCTTCTTTTTTGAGCCCGCTTAATTATTTTAAGCAAGTTAAATAAATAAGAAATGTTTTTTTTTTTTAAATAGTCGAGTTTTACGAACCAATTTACAAAGATCACTTCTTTTTGGTAAATAAACATTTAAGCAAGCTTAATTGCAGTAAGTCAACGAAGCAAACGTAATATAACCAGGTTTTTTGCCCAAATACATGTCTGTTTTTTGTTAAATAAAATTTAAATGATAAATTTGGTAATAAAATTCGTTAGTCCTTTTTGTTTAAGTGCACCTCTCGGCCACATTGAGCGACAGCTATCAGCTACCGCATGTGGCCTGGTCCCTGGGTTTGACTTGGTTTGACTCGGTTCTCCGATACGGCTTCGTCACGCCTACCCATGTATCATGTGTGCACGGAATATATTTTCAGCTCGAATGTCATAAATAATATTTTGTGGGCCACGCCCACTGCCCACAGCCACACCCGCACACAGAAACACACCCACAACCACCGCCAGTTGGTGTATTTGATTTAAACTCGCTCGACTTTCGCTTTGCCCTTTTATTTAGCCCCGTTTTGGCTGCTTATCCTTTGGCAAGTCAGTTTATTAAATTTGCATAAATGTTGAGCATTTTGCGGCAAGTGTTCGTTGTTGCTCTTTTTTATTTGTGGGGGTCGAACACGTGCCGTCTCTTTGGCTTTGCAACAGCTGCCACTAATGTCCAGCTAGCTGGCAGTTCATTAAACGAGCAGGGCAATTAGTGTAGCTGGGGAACAAAAAAGCAAAATATTTATTCTGAAATTGAGGAAAGAAATGAGCAAAAGCCGAAGTGTAAATAAGGAATAAGGAAAGGAAGGAGAACTCGCTTCCACGAAATGTAAATACCTGAAAACGGCCCCCATTTCTTAAGCGAGCAAAAAAAAAAAAAGAAATGAACTCCACCAATACAAATACCCACCAAAACATGGCCGCAAATCAGTGTGCAATGCGCCGTGAAATATGCAAACAATGGTGCCTCCTCTTGCTCGCAAGAAGCACACTTTTTCCGGAATTATGCAGCAATGGGCAAACAATTGCTGTCAGAGTAGAAAAAGCAGGTAGGTTAACCCCCGAACCCACCGTCTCATTGTCAATGTCGCCTTAAATTATGCCAAAAAAAACACGAGGGAAAATAAGCGAGGCCACCATCAGACTGTAGACTAGTTTCGGGCAGACAACTATTGTACAAGCGCCGGCAGACTTTTTCAAAGCCACTGACCCCGAAAACAGGACAAAAAGCAAGGGAAGGGGAAGGGGAAGGGGAAGGGAAACACGATCTCAGCATGGGCGCACAAGTGCATCTGAATTATCGCTGGGTGCTAGTTTTTTTCCCTTAGCCTGCTTACCCATTAAAAAAAGACTGTATTCAGCAGGGATTTCGATATCTCTAAAAATATTAAATTACTTATGTTGGTAAAAAAAACTCGTTTGAATTATAAATGTCTGATAAGCATTGTGAACTAGATTTTATTTAATTAAAGTCTAAATAAAATAGAAAATATAAATAAAAGCAGCAAATTGCTCTTACATAAACTTTAAACACTTTAGGGGACTACCCTGTCGGTTGGTATTTTTTGAACCACAACTCAACACTTGCTCTACATACTATTGTTCGTTATTCTTTATTCGCGGCTGCTTCTGCTACTGCTACTACTACTGCTTCTGGTCCTTAGTCCTGAGTCCTGCGGCACATTTCCGCCTAGAATGCCATAGCCGCCATTTGCTATGCAACATTTTAGACGGTGGCAATGTACCATAAAAGGGGCCTGGGAGTGGGGGATGAGTAGCCGACACGAGAGTCTGCCACGAATTTATGCGCCTTTCTCTGTTCCTTGTGCACTTTGCACTCTTTCTTCGTATTCAGCAACCCCCCAAGCCTCCAGCCCCCAGCTCTTATATTCCACCCACCGGTAATGCCTAGTCCAAGCATCCGTTTCCTGTTTAAGTGCACACCCGAAAAAAAGTTTCGCCTGCATTTCGCCTTTTGTGGCGCGGCGCATTTTGCCAGCATTTTGTCTCGCTGCGGTTCTCGGTAATAAATTCTTTCCTTTTTTCTGCTCCGCCTCCGTCTGTGGCTGCGGGCCACGCCTCCAACTCCAACTCCACCCCCGCCCATACCCAACCACCCACTCGCTGCCCTTGACTGCAGCATCCTTTGCTGATCCTTGTCGGCTTACAAGGTGTTTAAATTGTAGTTAATTTTGTTGCCACTTGAACGCTTCGCGTTCGCCTTTGATCCCTTTTTTGGAGGATTTCTTAAAACTTTAAGTCGATTTGGGTCCACACTGAGATGAACTAACGTAATTTCTTAAAGGTTGCTTAGTGTTAATGAAAAAGTTTAGATATTTACAAATTTAAAAACAATCCAAATAAGTATTAAAAATATTTTTTATACAACAATGATTTTTTTGTATAAAAATTGTGTTGATACATTATGTAATTTTTCTCTCTGTAGGTCAAACGCTTAACGATGGGTCTGCTGCGCCACAACGAAGAGTCACGGCCACTGGTGGGCGACATGACCCCTTTGAGTGCTCCCCTGGACATCCAGCCGGTGTATTCGAATGGCTACATAAACGAGGACTCCTACATCGACAGCAAGTTCGGCGACTCGTGCCGTCAATCCTTGACAGCCATTCCCATGCTGGACAATGTCAACCTGAACGACAACAATGAGTTCAATCTCAAGAAGCGGTATCTCAGGGAGACGAGCAGCGGTAAGGACTTTACTAAAATTCCCAGAAGTAAAATAATCAGAAAAATTTCTAAAAAACGTAAAAAAAATGCCATTTTAGTGATGGTTTTTAAATCCTTTTTTTTTGTTCGATTTTGTTTAACTTTATTTAACAATATTTGAGGTTAGGAAAGGTTCTTATTTTCTTCGAATTTTGTTTCTTAGTTTTTTATCTTGAAAATCACATCTTTATAAAATTCCTTTTTCATTTCCCAGCCAACTCAAGCCCCAAAATCTTCGCCAATCGCCTGCGGATGAACCAGGGAGCCAGTGCCCAGCGGAGCAGCAGTCTGGCCACCGCATTCGGCAATGTGGGTGGCGAAGAGGAGGATCTGGATCTGAAGGATGCGTGCTGGTATCAGGCGGGCATTTCCCGCGATATAGCCGTAGAGGTCCTGCAAAGCAAGAGCCCAGGTGCGTTTCTTGTGCGCAAGAGCAGCTCCAAGCCAGGATGTTATGCACTCACACTGCGCGTACCTTCGCCACCTGGGCCAAAGATAGCAAACTATATTATCCTTAGGTCTCCAAGGGGCTACAAAATAAAGGTAAGCTAATAAGATAAGCCACTATTAAATATATTACATTTTCATTTTCGAAAATATTTTATTTTTTTTTATTTTTTAACATGGAAATAAATGTATTTTCCGTTTCAGGGCTTTCGCAAGGAGTTCTCCAGCCTGAAAGCCTTGATCACCCACCACTCGGTGATGCCCGAACTGCTGCCTGTCCCATTGGCCATGCCCCGTCCCACCAACATGTCATCCTCCCGGCGGAATCTCGACGACTTTGATACCTACGACTCGCTGCAGATGCTGCTGAAGTATCTGCGTGCCAAGAACATGGAGACGGAGCAGCAGCAGTAGCTAATGAAGGAAATCGATCAACTGGTTGCACAAAATTACATTTAAGTTCTGGTGTGGCAAAATAATTTTGCTTGAATCAAACCGATACCGAGAAAATGTGATACTCTATGAAAAAGAAAAACACAGACACTGCAAATGAAACGCCTAGCTGATAAATGGTGAAAGTATCTATAGTTTAGTTTAATTTGGATTTTTGGTTGTTCCCTGTTTTTGGATTTGTGCGTTGAAGTAATAAAAGAGTAGGAAAGTGCGAAAATGTGAATGCTTTGTCAGGGACATTGCAACTTACTAAGAAAATGAAGAAAATATCATCCCAAAGCTTTCAATGTTTTTTCAAAAAATTGTCATTTCCAAATTTGTGTCATTGTTATTCAAAAAATCGAAACTTTCAACGTATTCAATTGGTCAGCCGGGAATGTTTATTTTTCAATTTTTTTTTGGCATTTTCAACTGCAAACCTATTGAAAAGATATTTCAAATAAAACAAAATATTATATACCAAATAGGGAAAAACTCTATGTTAAATGTTGTTGCTGCTTTCCATTGTTAAGCATAAATAAATATATTCCAAATTGAAATGCATATTTTAAATGTAAGCAAAACAGACACGAACCGAAAATCGACCCAAAAATGTAAATAGTTCACTACCGTAACATAATTGAGTAAACAAAGTTGTTTAATTTATAATACAAAAAAATGCCAGAGAAACAATAAAAATAAAAACACAGAAACCAGAACACGAGTAATAACAATCAATTTCTCTTCTCTCGCTCATTATGCAAATTTTGTGCATGGGCAGCTGCGTTCCGAAATGAATTTTCACACGTTAATTATTTGTTGGCGACACAAATTCGCATTCAGGGCCCTTTAAAGTCGCGTTCAACGCCACATTGTCCACATTGTCCTGCAGCCTGCTGTTAGCCTAATCACCGTCGTTATACAATTTTAATTTGCTAAACTTTTAATCGAAAAGCGAAAAGAAAATCAACGCGGGAAGGAAGGAAGCCAGAAGGCGGGGCCAGAAAGAAGCAAATCGAAAGTCTGGCTAGGATCGTAATCCCTTTTTTAATTGCAGCTATCCAAGAACACATTTTTTTCCCCGCTTCGGTTGTGGCAAACCTTTTCAATGGAAAACTTTCTGGCCATCGGCGATTTTTCCCCATTTTCCGATCCCACAGTCTCTCGTGTTCGTTGTCAAAGTGTTGTCTACTTTTCTGGTGGAAACTTTTTCTTTGTTGCAATTATCGGCATCGCTACACACGAAGGCGTGCGCAAATGAAATAAAAGTAAAGGCCCAATAAAAAAGAAATGGCTGCCATTTAAATAATTCGAAAATCGCCAAAAAAGTTGTCACCACTCTCCGCCCCACGGACAGCCTAAAGTATTCATGAGAAAAAGACTTGCAGAACTTTTCCCTGCTTTTTCACTTTATTTGTCAATTATTGTGGCACAAACAAACTGGCAGGGGAATCGGGGGAAGAAATCTGCGGGGATGGCCTGTCATTCAGTTGGATGTTTTTGACAATTTGCCTCTTAAATATTTAATAAGCCAAAGTGGTGGAGTGGAACAACAAACAGAAGACGTCGAAAATCAATTATATATAGCATGAGTAAAATGTTTGGAGGGGGAGCTTATAATTTCTAAGTGGCTTTAGCATTCTTCTGAGCGCTTTGCATGTAAAAAGTTTTTTAATTGAACATTCTCAATGGCAAATAAGACAGGCAGCCAAAAAAAACTTGATTCAGAACCCCAATTGCAGTATGGCGACGTTCCTATATTTACCCTGGATTTTTGCTCTCTTTTACAAAGCTTTTCATTAGTCGCATTTCTTTGTTCTCCAACTTGTGAAACCTCCTTTTTCTCCCAAAACTTCAGTTGCACAATGGCAAAAATTATTGCTTTGCTTATTTGCGCAGCGTTTTCTTCATTTGTCAGCGGGTTGTCTTTTGTTATGGAGCCACCGAACCCACAAAAGATATATTAAGAAAAGTATAAAAAGAGATTTCCTTTTCGTCTCAACTTTTTCATTAGGCTAATTAAAAATGTTTGTGACACCGCTGAGAGTGAGAGTGTTTGCCAATGTCTTGAAAGTTTTTTATTTTCATGGAAAGCGTAACACATGGCGTATGAGCTATAAGTGCTTTATGACTGCAAGGTAAACGAACTTTGCGGGGATTACCACTTAAATGGAATTCATCGCCTGCAGCAAACTCGGAAATAAAAACCATTCGCTCATCCCGTTCGAAACTTGTTAGGCTTGCATTTTAAGTAACTTTGGCAGTCGGACCCAGAGATTCGCTTGAAAATGTAAACTTAAAAAAAGTAGGGGACAGAGTTTTGCACATCCTGTGTCTACGTTGTCGCCTTGGCTGACATTAAGGCGACAATTGCTAGTCCTGCTCGTCATTAAAACTCCAACAATGCCAGCCAACGAAAAATTACAGAAAACAATAAAAAAAAGAAGTAGCAGTGACAGAAAAGTTTTCCACTCTCTTAGTCTCTTTTTTTTTGGCAAGAATATGTTTAAGTGTCAGTAACAGTTTTCATGCAAATATTGTCTGGGGACTGTCGGGAATGAAAAAGGACTACAGCAAATGCTAAACATAATGCGATGTCGGGATTAAAGTGCCTGCCAGCAGTTTTACGGCGTTGTTAGTGTTTCTCAGTCCAAAAAAGTTTTCAAGATAGAAAATAATACAATAAGCAAGTAGCTTTATTGAGCTTAACAAAAACAGTGTTTTCCTGCCAGAATATTACAATGTCTTAAGATTTAAGAAATAAAGTTATTTTTCTATTAAGGTATAGTGAGTAGAATAAGGAAAAAACTAAATTATTTATAGAGGGCAAGGAATAACTCGCTGTAATGCAACTAATTTTTGTTCAATCATTCAAAAATACTCAATTTTTCAGAAAACTAAGCCCATTAAATATATTTGTCGCTTATGTTTAAAGCGTTGCTTAATTTAAGCCTGTGAGAACAATCTGTGCAAATTACAACGCACTGGGGAAAATCCTGCGACGCCCACAACTGACGGGCTCAATTACAAAACTGCAGCCTGGAGCCCTAGTTCGATTATGCATGGAGTTGATGGTCGAACAGGACACCTCATTAATTTGCTGGGCTGCGGCAATAACAATAACAGCTATTTCGGCTATTTGGCTCATTGACTGCCTGATTTTATGGCCCGACTCCGGTTGCCGCTGCTGCTGCAGCTGCCTCTCATGTCCAAAATCAACATCAACATTGACCCAGGAGCAGTTTGTCCTGCTGCTGACGTTGCTGCGTTGCCAAATATGTTTTTGTGGCATTTTTGGCCAATTGGCAGACTGAGTTCGCCCAGTGCCGCTGGCCAATTGAATGCAGCAGACGCGAACGTGGTCCTCGTAGTTGTAGTACGGCCTGTGGACGAGTTCCCTGCTGATTATGCCATAATGTTTGGCCACACCCGGCCCCCTCGTGTTTGCCTGTTTGCCTAACCCAAATTGCATGCTATTGACCAGGATTCTACATATTTCAAGTGGCAGTGGGAGCGGGAGGGGAACCAGCAGTTGCCGGAGTTGTGACGGCTGCCCTGCCACTTGAAACTTTTCCAAATCACACTCTTTGCCGGCACAGTTCGATCAACTATAAGTGCAGCTGAGGAGAAAAAGCACGAAAAAGTGCAAAATAAAACAAAGGACATAAAAGTGGCTGACATGGATATAAAGACCGAAAGATGCGGTACCCTGTTTAAATATGGTAAGGATAAAATATGTTCAGACTTTATGAAGCTTTAAAATGTGAGTGTAAAAACAAAGACATTAAAATCTGGGAAACAATAATTAAGTTTATGAAATTCATTGTTTATAAATGCAGTTTTTAGTTGAAATTTAAATGCAAATTTGCAAAAAGGAAATGTAATGTTTTAATTACAATTTAATTACAATTTTTTCGTTAATTGTAACATTTTCAGTTTACAATTAACGAAAAAGGAGAGTTTAAGTTTGGTAAATATTAAGTTGACGGTGATAAGCATCAATTCAATATTAACTCACAAGCAAACAGTAATTTATAAATATTTGACAATGACAGATGAAATTCTAAGATGAAACTCTAAGTCAGGTTATCTTTAAGCCCCTTATGAAAAGTTTCCAAAAAGACAAGTTCCCAAGTTTACTGTATGATTTGTGTTATGAAATATTAATATCTCTTTAAAGCAATATACCATGTTAAATAAGGCTTTAGAGCAATATTTACGTAAAAATTAAAGTCTTTCGCAGATTATATTTCCGAATTCCAATACCCAAGTGATTGCCATTGATTCCACATTTGGCTCGTTCTCATGCACATCAGCTATCGAAGTCTGATCAAATCCAGTTTAGCATGCCCGACATTTATTTGCGAGTAGCAAGCCAAGTAAAGCCAAACCCATCTAGAGTCATACACACATGCTCAGCGTGCAACATTAATGCACTATGGCTGCTAATGCAGCAGCGACAAAGGAGAGGGGGGAGCAGTGACAAAAGGGCGTTCGGCGGAGGAGGAGGCGTGGCAGATGGGAGGTGGTGAGGCAAACAAAAGCCAGTAAAAGCAACAGTACAGAGTTCTGCCGTGCCTGCTCCGCTCTCTCATGTATTCGCACTCGCATTCATTTTTGCTGCTCGCCATTGTTGCAGCTGCTGCCTTTCTGCTTATTGTTGTAGAACACATATACACTCAGAAACGGTGCCGTACACTTGGGGAAAAGTTTCTTTGGAATATAAAATAGAAACTCAAATTCAAAGATTTTATCTGAACCAAATCTAAAAAAACCACTCGATTAATTTATTTGGTTGATATTCCTACCTAATTAAACATATATAATAATAGTTTGTTAAATAGTTATTTATTATTATTATTTATTTTATTATTTTTGAGATTTTGAGAAAAAATTTAAGGAATATTCCAAATTTAATAAAAGCCTTTACTTTTAGGATTTATTTTAGTTTCTATACATTTTTTCAAGTGCGCATAGAAACATATACTTACGTGAATGCTGCCGCTGGCCTGACTTTTTTGTTTAATTCGTTTTTCTATTGTTCACAGCCAAGAACTTTAGTCCGAGGGGCTTTGGCAACATTGTAAAATGCATGAATGTGTTTAGCCAACTCACTATCTGTCCCTCATTTCCACTCCCCAGACTGCAGATTTTTGCATTTTGCAAGCATAAAAGTTGAAAGCGACATTATTGAATATGCGTTGTCGTTGTCGCTTTGCCATTGTTTGGCTCACACATCGCTGCAAAGCCAAAAGCTTAGCGGATTCTTACGCCCATTGAAATTTATATGCCACTTTCACACACATTAAAGCCGAAACGGCCAAAAGCGAATCGAATGTTTAAGGTCAGACGACGGATGGTTACAGCGCAACTACAGATACTCCACCACCAGCACTCCACCCCCGTGCTTATTTATGCTTTGTTTGTCGCTTTGGCTAATAAATTAGCAGCTTTACCTTTTGGCCCAACTGCAAGCCAATAGCAATTTATCGCAGCCACAAAGAAAGGCACGTAGCGAAAGCGGTATATTCCCGGATCGAAGGGGTTCGTCCTTCCAAATGTGCTCGCCTTATCGCCGGCTTAGGCGACACGCACAGGTGGGCTAACTCAGGTGAAAGGACGAAAGGACGGGCGGAGTCCTTCCAACGAGACAGGAATAGTTGCTACCGACTTTAGCCTTTGACTAACGACTGGCGACAATAAAAATGGCCTGGCAATTGGCACATTGCGGTTCCAAGTTAAAAGGATTTTCGATTTGAAATTATTGGCCGGCAGCTTGGATAGAGTCTGGAGAAAGTTCTAGACCAATGAATTTATGTAATGAAAGTCAAAGTAGATTCTTGCTCAAATTAAATTGCTTGGATGCCAACATATTGTTAAGGATAAGTTTGATAAAAAAGCTAACTTAAGCTAAAGGAATTCAATGTTATTACATTTTTGTTTTTGTACGTTAAAATATATATTTTTAAAATGAATGACTAACTTTGTTAAAAGTTTTTTCAGCACCATATATAATTTAAGTTTTTAGTGTCTGAACTTTTTCCTCATTCTTTATATTACGACTTTAAGGGCACAAATTTAATAAATGCCTTTAGCAAGTGCAACAAGCAGGCCAGTCCTCATGAAAAGAAAATCTAAAAAAATATATATTTCGGTTGCGTGCCGCGTGTGGAAAAGTCTTGGAGATTCGGAAACGCTCGCCAGGATTTATCGTGCGTCCATTACAAGCGGAAATTAAGCGCGGCAGGTCGTCGGCTGGACGAAGGGGGCGGGGTAAAGGGGTAAGGGCGGGCGTGCGTGAAAGCGTTTTGCCGGCTGGCCATAAAGTAACGAGCGGGCCAAGCATTCCAGCGGACCAAAGCAGAGCTATTGTTTTCGGGTCCGGCCAGAGTCCTTTGGAGCCGCTTTGTATGCCAGTCACGTGGCACGCAACGACAACTTGGGATTTGTTAAGTGGCGCGTCGTTTTTGATGTGCGGAATGTTTAGCTCAGGTCCCCAACTCTCCGGCCATTCTTATTCCATTTTTTTTTTTTGGATTTTCGGTACGGAAAAGTCCATCACGTGTCCCGGACATTTTGCACATAACTTGTTTCAGCGTTTTTATTGCCAACTTCCGCTTCCGCTTTTGAATGCACTACGAATATCTTTTGTTTTTGCCCACCTTGCGGTTAATGGCACTCCTTCGACTGGCAAAAAAGCGAGGAACCAGTGCGGTAAGCACTCCAGCAACTCCATCAGCCATGGCTGATTCGATTTTCCGATGTGTACCTTTGCTTTTAGTGATTGAAATCGCACATTTTAAGTGAAAAAGCGCACACAGAAGTGCACTCAATCATTCGTCACGTGATTCAGTCGGCAGAGTCGAAGTGAACACCTCTTTCCCCCTCCTGACTTTTCCGGATTTTCCCGCCTTTCCCGCCCTTCCGCTGTGCTCCTTGTGCAAATGTTTTTCTAAGTTGGACATCGAGTGGAAAGTGTTGGAGCGCCGCGGCTGTGTTGATATAAAAGATTACGCCACCAGATGAGAAATGGAGACACAATTGTTCATGTTGTTTATTTTTTTGGGGGGTGTGGGGAAATGAAAAGCCCGGCGATAATGCCACGTAAATGTTGTGAATGCGAAATCAATAGGGGAAAACAACTTTAAGCCGAATGGCAACTCAATGGGGGAAAATCGCTGAGCTGCCAGCGAAAAACTTTTCTAATTTGCGCATTATGAAAATTGGGTCGCTACATAAAAAAATCACCAGTCCTCCCCCCCTTGCCGCAGGAGAATTAAGTGAAAAGCAATTTTTGAGCCTAGTCAAAAGGGAGCGAATGAATGAAAAGAACTGAGAAAACTTGTCCATTAAGAAAATTAACTGAGATTAAGTGGGGCCCTACGCTTTTGGTCCGCCGAAAACTTTACCCAATTGGGATGAATCAAAATTGCAACAATTTCAAGGCATTTAAACAGTTGTCACATACACACTCACCCCACCCACGCACACCCACAGCTACCCACAAGAAGCGCCGGAAGTGAGCCTGAAAACGGAAGCAGCGCACAACACATGGAATTGGCTTAAGGAAGAAAGCGGAAGAGAAAGGAAGGGACTTTATTTGTTGCCTGCCACACTTCGGCTGCTTGTTTGTTGCCGCCACCGCCAATGTCGTCCCCGTCGATACTAATCTAATTTTATTGATATTGACACAATTTCTGCAGATTTCCGCATAAACATAAAAACAGAGCCCGAGCGCCGAAGGTTCGGCTCAAGTAGCAAAACAGTCATGGCACGCTAACAAATGGTATCTAATAAAAATTGAACAAAAAGCAAACAAAAGTTCGATGGTGCGGCCGCCGTTGGATGAAAGTCAAACAATACTCAAGTACTCGGCGGGCATTTCCTGTAGCAAATCGAGAAAGCAAAAAATAACAGTTTGGCACTACAGTTTTTGCAGAAAATAAAAGTTTTAACAACAATTTAAAGCAAAGTATAGCCCAAGTAATCAAATCTTACAGCATTACAATGTGGAATTGTTATAATACTAAATACAGAAATAAATACAAAAGTTTTTTTTTATATGGTATTGTAATTTTATATATTGCTTAATTGTTTACAATATTAATTCAATTGTAGTTCAGTTATGAAATTGAACAGCACAACAATTATAAAATCAGATTGTAAATCTAAATCGAAATGGAAATCCCACAAAACAATCGTTTTGTGTTTGTCCATGTTAAGATAACAGTAACTGCGGGTAATGCCCACCTTAGAAAATTTCCGATGAAACTAAAATTTCCAATTTCGATTGATTACAAAATTCAGATTTTCATCTACAAGATAAGTCGACAACTTCCGAAAATGTAATCTTATATTTTTGCAGTTGAATTCTAAAGTTTACTTAAGAGCTTTTATAACTGCTAGTCGAATATTAAAAAGGAAATAAATATCAGCGACTGTGTGGTAATGTGAACGAATCTAGGTCAATCAGATTAAAGCAACAAAAAAATCCTATTGCAAATACAAAGTAAGACCTTTCAATCATACCTCTTTGACCAGATTAGCTATTTCAAAAAAAAATTGAAGCCCTATTTAAGTTTCCAGCAAAAAAACAAAAACAATTGCCAGGACCAAGACTACAAAAATTTTCTTTATTGCGGATTTTAATATATTGTTGTTGAAAATGTGTATAATATTTAAAAAATTGTGGATTTTTATACCTGTCTAATAAAACCAAGAATAAATTAATAAATTTGCCCTTTCGATTACGCTATATCATTTTATTGTTCATTTAATATATTTATAGATATTTAAGCGGTAAAGGTATAGTAATAAAGGCGGACCATTAAGGGATACCGAGTTTATCAGCTTTATGATTGATCGGAAGCATAGGTTTCTTTCAAAAAGGTGTTTTGCCTAATTTGAGTGTCTGTTATTTACACAAGACGGTAAAATTTGATAAGCAAAAACTAAAGTATAGTCTTATCAAACTTAAAAATTATTACAAGTGCGTCAAATAATAAACTGATATAGACGTCTGCGAAATATAATCAAAACCTTTAAGTGGACTTGACCAGCGTTCTATTTTGATAAGCCCTAACAGGCCGGGTATAAAAGTGGCCCCATTCGAAAGGGATAATCACTCGTAGTTTGATCGGACATCAGCATGAAGGTTTTCGCAGTCTTGGTTCTGGCCCTCGCCACCGCCTCCGCTGGGCTCCTGCCCCAGTCCGGCATTCAGCATCCTCGTGACAGGACCTCCGTGCCCTCCATCGAGGGTCGCATCACCAACGGCAAGGATGCCGTGGCCGACCAGTTCCCCTACCAGGTGGGACTCAGCTTCTCCAGCTCCAAGGGCAGCTGGTGGTGCGGTGGTTCCATCATTGCCAGCAACTGGATTGTGACTGCTGCTCACTGCACCGACGGGTAAGTGGGCCCCTTTTGTTGCTTAAATGATCATAAATAATGAGGGAATTCCCTGTTCAGTGGCTCGTCCGTGACCGCTTACTTCGGAGCGACCGTCCGCACCAGCCCCAAGTTCACCCACACCATCGCCAGCTCGGATTGGATCCAGCACGAGAGCTACTTGGCGTTGACCGTGCGCAACGACATCTCCGTGATCAAGACCCCCACCCTTGCCATGTCGTCCGCCGTCAACAAGATCAACCTGCCCGCCATCGCCAGCAGCTACTCCACCTACTCCGGAAAGACCGCCGTCGCCTCCGGATGGGGCCTGACCTCCGATTCGGCCTCCGCCGTTGCCTCGAAGCTGCAGTTCGTCGATCTCACGGTCATTGACAACTCGGTGTGCAAGAAGACCTTCGGCAGCCTGATTGTGACCAACAACGTCCTCTGCGTGGCCACCCCCAACAGCTCTTCCACCTGCCAGGGAGACTCCGGCGGCCCCTTGGCTCTGGACGGCACCCTCATCGGCATCACCTCCTTCGGATCCGCCGACGGCTGCGAGATTGGAGCCCCTGCCGCCTTCACCCGTGTGACCAGCTACCTTACCTGGATCAAGTCCAACACCGGTGTCTAAGCTTTGGGGAAAATACAAAATTTGCAAAGCGTGGGAAATATACCAACAAATTGCTAAGAAACGTAACGCATTTTTTAAATATGAGCGGGAGTGTGGGATAAATTTAGAAAATCAATAAATGGGGTGTCTAATAATTTGAGGAAGCATTAAGTATTTATCAATCAATTCGAATACCTAGTTGTCTACTAAGAAAATGTTCTGATTGTATAGTTTTTTACTTATAACATTAACAAATATTGACTTCTCTAGTTCAGTAATTAAATATACTCATAACTTATGATCTTACGGTAATGAAAACTTTATGATCATTATAAAATATTGAGCCCTGGTCTGTAATACCTTAAGCACAGTAAAGTCCCGGAACACTATCAATGGCCTTTTCACATGTTGAAATGTAAGCAGAGGCGTGCAGTAAATTAAACAAATAATAAACTAAGCGTTGATAAAACGGCAGCCAGTCAATAAATAAAAAGACCCCGACCCAGACATTATTGACAGCGTTGGGGGCTAAACAGAAAACCATGCAACTGAAGGCCCGCCGACTAACTGAATGGGTCGAAAGCAATTAAGGCAACTGCAGTGTGCCAAAGGAAGTCGTCGAAGGCCTAAGCCACATAATCGCCGAAACGTGCGGCAATTACACGGGAGCTTGAGAAATTGAATGCCAAACATCTGCTGCTCTTCCCGTCTCCGGAGGTATAATTTGCACTGGGCCAAGCAAATTCAATTATCAGTCGAAGCGGACACGTGCCAGGGCCAAAAGACGACGACGCAATGTTGATGCCACAATCGCTGGCTATAAAAACACCAGCTAAAACAACAAAAACCCCAGTACTTCACATGAAGGGCCCACTCAGACCAGAACTTTGACTTGCTCATTATAACATCAGATATCAGCATTTAATTCACTGGTAAAATGAAAAACACGATGTCATTCATAAATTTCATTCAACATAAAACAGATCTTATAATTTAATGATTCTTATCATGCATATATTTTTGTATCACCAAACTATTTAATTCTTTTCTATCAGCATTTATTTCACTTGTAAAATGAAACGCCTGATTTCATTCATTCCACATAACATCAATTTAATAATGTAAGCGGTGCCCACTCGGAATGAAGGATAAAATATATATGGTATTTGCGTAACACCAAACTATAAACAATTTTTCGCATTCCTTCCTAGTGATAAGATGATGAAATGCCAGTCAATGATTGCATTTATCTGTCTACTATTCCCATTGATGGCTGTAACAAGTAAAAACTGGCAGGATGGGTATGAAGATACTGCTGAGGAATCTTCTGCCGACGAAGAAGATATCATGGAAAGACGTTGGCAGGTTGGATACGGGAACTGGCGTCTTCGGTGCGAGAAATTCGAGGCGGAGCAGAAGCAGACTTCTCCGGTAAACACTCGAATAGCTGGCGGAGAACTGGCTACGCGTGGCATGTTTCCACATCAAGTGGGCCTGGTTATTCAGGAGAGTGGTGGAGCACTGATAAAGTGTGGTGGTTCCCTCATCACCCTTCAATTTGTGTTGACTGCAGCCCATTGTTTGACCGATGCCATTGGGGCAAGCATATACTCGGGCGCCACCAGATTCGCCGATGTCCAAGACGCTGCTGAAGAGTTTTTGGTCACCCATCGAGATTTCATCGTCCATCCGGGTTACTTGGGCTTTGGTGGTTACAACGATTTGGCTTTGATACGACTGCCTAGGAAAGTCGTCACCTCAGATCGAGTGCAAGTCATTGAGCTGGCCGGAGAATTCATGCATAAAAAATTTCTCGAAGGCCAAGTGGTGACCCTTTCGGGTTGGGGCAGCTTGGGAGATTCCGCTGGAACTGAGACGCGAATTCTTCAGTACTTGGATGTGGAGGTGATCGAACAGGAAAACTGCACCTGCTACTTCCTGCCTGGATTGGTTAGTCAGCGACGACACCTGTGCACCGATGGACGAAACAGACGGGGCGCCTGCAATGGCGACTCCGGTGGCCCTTTGGTCTACCACTGGCGCAATGGCAGCTACCTGATCGGGGTCACCTCGTTCGGCAGTGCCGGGGGTTGCGAGGTGGGGGCACCCACTGTCTACGCCAGGATAACCGCATATTTGCCATGGATCCGACAGCAAACGGCAATGACCAACTAAATGCAATTAACGCCTAATTGCAGCCCATTAATTGCTAAACAATATAGTCGGGCCAGACAATAAAACCAATTTGAGCAATGAAATCGAGACAGGTTCCTGCCGAGAAGGGAAGGTGCAAATGGTCCATTTTACGGGTGGACGGGTGGTTGTTTTCCCTTGAATGGCAAATGATGCCGATAAATAACAATAAACATTTCGGCATTACAGCACACAGCAGGGCAAGTCAATTTCGGGGAGCTCAATAAAAAGCGCAAATGGAAATTGCTGTTGAATTTCGCACTGCAATTGAAGTCGTCTTCGGGTTGAGTGTTCGCGCCGCGGTTAAAGCATTCTTCCCCATTTCCAGCTAATCGTCTTTAATTGGCCATCTGAATTGGCCATTAACCGCAGCGATGTGGTCAGCCGAACGCGTCATCAAATCACGCGGCAATCGCTGATAAAGAACCGCTGCGGTTGCGAAAACAACAGAATTTTGTTTGTTTATAATCGTAAATCGACGAGAGACTATCAATGGCAAATATTTAAGACCAGAATGATTTCGGTTTTATTGTGAAATACTGTAATTCAGCTGTGAAGATGGGCTTAAAAAATCAGAGCAGTGGATCCGAACCTCCTTGATCTTTAGCAAAGGTAAACAAACCGTCAAACCTATTAACTATAGGCTTATGGTTTTTCTTCCAATATACAGCCGATAAGATAGTACCCAAATACTATAAGAAGTAAAAGATACGCGAACGGCACACGTCACCCGCTGAAGAGCAAAGCAAACCTTTGCCAATTTTTTATTCCCAGTGTGAAGAAAACTAATCAAATTAATTGGCTGCTTCAATATCGCACTGCTGAGATCTGGAAATCCAGCTGAGGCCTAGTGCCCAGATTAGATCCGAATCGGGATTAATACCCCTGGAATGGGAAAGTATTTTAGGCGGCCGTGTGGCTGAAGTTCATTCATTCATATCTTCCGCACAGATCTCGGCAGGCAAGGCGTAGTTCGAACCGACTTCGGTGGCCCTATCTAATCACGGCAGCTCTATTTGTGAAATGCAGCCTGATCGCAGACACTTGTTTTCCCCTATAAAAGACCCCTGTCGGGCCGTGGTAGAGCAGTTCAGTTCCTTTTACTGAACACGCAACAATTCCCGAGATGAAGTTCCTGATCATCCTTGCCCTGGCCGTGGCCGCCTCCGCTTTCCCGGAGCCGGAGCTGAAGCACCGCAACCGCGAGATGCCCGTGGTCGACAGCATCGAGGGCCGCATCACCGGAGGCAATAACGCCGCCGTCGGCCAGTTCCCCTACCAGGTGGGACTCTCCCTGAAGGTGAACGCCTTGTCCAGCGCCTGGTGCGGTGGCTCTTTGATCGGAAGCCAGTGGGTGCTGACTGCTGCCCATTGTACCGACGGGTGAGTGTGCCCTCAGAACCTTGTACAGCTCTATTGTTTTCCTAACCAAACAACCACCGATCTTAACAACCATGCAGAATTCAGTCCGTGACCGTGTATCTGGGTGCCACCGTGCGTACCTCCGCTGAAGTTACCCACACCGTGGCCAGCTCCGGAATCATCATCCATTCCGGCTGGAACAGCAACACTCTGCGCAACGACATCTCCTTGATCAAGATCCCCGCCGTGAGCGTCTCCAGCAAGATCGCTCCCGTCAAACTGCCCGCCATCGCCAACTCGTACTCCACCTACGCCGGTGATACCGTGGTCGCCTCCGGATGGGGCCGCACCAGCGACTCGTCCAACTCCGTGGCCACCAACCTGCAGTTCGTCGACTTGACCGTCATCACCAACAGCGTCTGCGCCAACACCTACGGCACCTCGATCGTGACCAGCTCCAACATTTGCGTGTCCACCGGCAGTGGCAAGTCCACCTGCAACGGCGACTCCGGCGGTCCTCTGGTCCTCAAGAGCAACTCCGTCCAGGTCGGTCTGACCTCCTTCGGTGCCGCTGCTGGCTGCGAGAAGGGCTACCCCGCTGCCTTCACCCGTTTGACCAGCTACCTGGACTGGATCAAGTCCAACACTGGCATCTCCTACTAAGGAGTGGTCCGGAACTTACATTTCGCACAAAAATAAAATGAACTCTAACGAATTTTAACCAATCAATGACTTGGGAGGGTGTGGAACAACTAGACACTTTCACATGGCCATTTCATAAGTTAAAATTGATCAGTATCTTATATACCATCTTGTAGTTATCATGCTGCCGGAATTGTGAAAAAAGGTTCCTTTTTTAAACAGCATTCTTTTAATAATTTACTCAAATGTTTAGCATTTTTATTTCAGACTTAAGTAGTCAAATCAAATTATTGCTTAAAAGCGCAGAGCTATATATATTTATGAACCATATAGCAAAGTAACTCTGACAATTAAAATTACACCAAAAAAATCATTTAATAAAAATTTTAATCCATTTAAAATTATTTTTTTGGAAATATCTAATTATTTAGAGCCCTTAGCTAAAATTGAATGTGAATTAGTTTCGAAAAGCCAGCCATTTATTTACTAAAAGTAACTTTTATTGCCATAAAAAGCACACAATTGATATATCACAACAACCATAAGTGAAATAGCCAAGCTGTTACTTGCCCTCGCCGAATAACTTCTCATTAAAATTCATGAAATTGCCAAGCGACACAATAAAAGCTCAAAACTTCGGGGGCCGTTAAAAAAAAAAACCATAAAGGAAAAGTTTCCCTCAAGTGAAAGTTAAAAAGAAAAATGCAGACAATATGTCAACACTTGAATTATTACGAGGCATTTAAATAAATGACTAAAGTTGTTGCTTCATTTGTAGCCATTTTCATTTTCAGGCCATCAAGTTTAATTCATCAACTTTTCAGAAGGAATCGGGGCCAAGTGTGGAATTTTCGAGCAGTGTAAGGACCTCACATGTGGCAGGATAGCAGGTGGTGCCTGAAAGCCAATCCTGCCCAGATGGTCCTGCGGTTCCGCATAAAAAGCATTTACTCAACACGAACCAAACGACAAAAAGCAGAGATGCAGACAGAGGCAGAGACAGTAACAGGAACAGGAACCAAAACCAGATCCACATCCACATCCAGAGACATAACAAAGTCAGTCAGGGAAAATAGCTGCAGCTGAGCTTGAAAGTGGATGCGGGAATGGCAAGCCCAGACCCTCAGACCCCCAGACCCCCAGCCCCCAGCCGAGGGTTAAGGGGTCCAGCCGTGCTGATAAATGTTTGCATTGCGGAAATTTATGACAGCACAAAAAGTTTCCTGCACTCGTATTCTGTGGTTTAGATATGACAAAATATCATACATAACCCTCTCAAATAAAAAACGCAGAAGTTGCTATAGTTGTCACTGTGGGTATGTGTGAATGTAGGCAAAGTTAGTTAAAATGTCAACCCGGAAAGCGGACGGCGAGTGTTTATGGCCAAAGTTTTTTATTTAAAATCCACTTTGCCCAGTTGCATTGCTCTGATTGAACGCCCAAAAGTTCGCCTCTTTCTTGGCCACAAAATTCGTTTTCCTTCTGATTGAAGTGAACTTCGTTTGGGGGTATTTCGTTGGCTTTTCCAAAGACAGTCAGTTGGTCAAGTGGTTCTGTTTGATTCACTTTATTTGCCAAAATATTTTGCCAGCCTGCGGACATAGACAGAAACTCTGCAGCCGGAATCTGCATTGACTTTAATTTACTTATTTATAGCCTGGCACCTTTGGGCCAAGGCCCTTGGCCTCTGACCCAGTTCGCACCGATTGAATATTTAGCTCCGTTTCATGTGGCAGCTAATAAAATCAATTCTCGCGCCGTATGTGGCTCTAATCACAGAGCAAAATCAATTAACGAACTGTCAGCTCATCAATTATGGCCAGTTTGAGGGACGGGGCCGGGACTTTTCGACTGGCGAGTCAACAACGCAATCCTGGCTAATAAATGCCAGCCAATTCAAAGCAATCAACTTAATTAACGATTTTTGGTGGGGCCATGATTCAGCTACATAATTAATTAAGTGGAGTCGGAATCGTCCAACCGAAAACATCGAAAAAGGGAAAAATTCGCAGGATCAGCATTTCGGGGTCACCACAAACGAAATTCCAAATAGTTAATGTTTTTGGCTTAATTTAATTTATGGTAAGGACATTTAAACTTAGCAGAGAATTTTGTTCAAACATTGCTGAATTTTGGGTTCACCACATAAAGTAAGCATGACTGACGTTTAAGATATAATTTGAAAAATAAGTAAACTGAGAAGAGAACCAAGGACAAACTTTGACTGCCATTAACTTAACCCCTTGATTCAGCGTGTGCCTGTGACACTTTGAACGATGTTCGGCTAATTAAGCGCCCAACAATTACTATTGCTCTAGCACTTAACAACCCCAAGTCACTTGCGATGACAGGCCAACACAGAAAGTGTTTCTAACAAAAAAGCCCCATACTAAAATCCACAGGCACACACACACTGGAAGAGTATCGCACACTTAATTCATTTAACTCAAACATTTTCATTTATTTATCGCATTACTGGCTCTTTCCTCCCCGGTTGGAACCGCCATCACCAGAGTTTTTTTTGGCTAATGACTTCCTGCTTTTCCTAACGCGCTCAGCATCCGGCTTCCCCACATGTGTATACTGTGTGTGTGTGTGTGTGTGTGTGTGCGTATGGATCTGGATGAGATTGGGTTGCGTTGGGTTGGGCTTGGACTGGGAATGGGATAACAGACTGACTGACTGACTAACTGACAGTCCAAGCACCACCCACCGAGACATCTGAGGGGTAAGTGGAAGGCGCATCAGGCTCATTGAATGCTTTTGGCATGTTGCCCGGCTCGACACCATTATTTCTGGTAACAAGATAATTGTATAATGAAATCCAAACAACACTTGGGTCTCGGTGCGGCTCTGCTGGTGGCTCCACTTGAACCACCAACGCCCAAAACAAGTTCACTCAGCATCCACCACAATGACTTGACGGCAAAGTTCGCTGGTTTTTTGTTTGGACCCGGAGACAAAGAGTTTTGGGTGGTTTGCTTTTTGCCTTGACTGCTGATGGAGTGGCAATTATTGTTCTGGTCCAAGTGGGTTTGTTTGATGAGCTAAGAAAACTGCAGATTTTCTATTAAATTCAAATTCGAAAAGTGCACAGCACTATGTTTTATTTTTAATCGAATTGTACATAAGTATGTATTTATTATTATTCTCATTGATAAGTCTTATGACGAATTTGTTTATTGATAAGATATTATTTAAGTTAATGCAATTCATTGAAATTCACTTTCCTATAGATAAGATAATATTTATTTTTAGTGCCATAATTCGAGTTCTTATAATTTAGACCATACTTATTACCTCTTATAAATACTAATATTATATAAGTTAGACGAAAATTTTCTCGCAATTTTATCAATAGTAGAAAATGCCATTTCCGGTTATCTTAATACCTTTTAAGTTAAAACTTATTTGATTGTGATAGAGCTCCAGGGCAAATGCTATTTATCAGGTATTGTTGTAAGTGTCAAAACTGATAAGAAAAAAGTCTACAATTTCGTTAGTGTCTTAACATTCCTGTTTTCTGGATTAATTAAACCAACAAAATGATATTGTATATGTACCAGAAGTATCCTCGAATGTAAGAGCAATCCTCAGTCAACAGTATCATCTGTCAAAAAACAACTTCCCCTTTTTCTCTTAATTTCATTCCATTCACATGGAAGTAAAATGTCTTGTCATGGTCTCGTGCCTTTTGTTTTCATGTCTCTTTTTTCCTGTCTTTTGTTTTCCCTTTGGGAGTGACAATTGATTGACGGGAAAAGTTAATGGCTTACTCCTGGCTTCATATAGAACTCGAGTCATACTTAAAGAAATGCGTTTGCTTTTGGGCCAACAAACGGTAGCAACAATAATTGACACATCTCCGGCTGTTGAAGTTTTCCCTTAAGTTCCGAGCTCACATCAAGTAGATAGTCCACACACTCACGGCCATATGCAAAGCCGCTCAGAGAGCACTCACCGAAATCCGCATGCCTCCATCCTAGAATCCTGGTATTACCTAGAGCCATCACTCAGTAAAAAAGGAGAGAAACGGCAGGAGGAGTAGGGCAAAAAATAATAATACTTTGCCTCTCCGGTAGGGCACAAAATAAAGACATAAAGCAAACAAATGCCGGCATCGAGCTTGAATGGTTGACTGGCAGTGGAGTGGCTTTTAGTGCGTTCAAGCAGAAAAATATATAGAAAACAATAAACCGAAATTACAACAAGGGCAACTACGGCACGAGCCAAGGAAAAACACAAAAAAAATATTGCCAAACAAAATGTTTATAAGCCATCAAGCATTCCCCAGCCCCAGCTGCATATTCATATAAATATTTGCATGCTAAAATTTGATGAGTAGTTATATATTTTCCGACACAACAACGAGGGGCAACAGCATTACATCGAGCGGAATGCGGAGATATTTCAAAAGAGGATCGCATAAATTTGAGGCATTAATGAAGTCCCAACAAAAGAGATTCCCGACTGAACGAACAATCTGCACAGGATATTAACTATTCCCCTTCCCCACCTGAACAACATCAGACTGCATTCAAATTCTGCCAGACAAGAAACGGCAAATATACAAAAGAAAAGTTGCAATATTCGATGCCAAGTATGTCCGGAACAATGGGAATCCACAGTGGGTATTCAGAAGTCATTGATACGGCCCGAGCGAAATCATTTTTTTTGGTGGGCCAATGCCAATAAGCAGACAAGTACCACCTCCGATGGGGACACGTACTTGTTTCGCCTCCAACCCCCTAGGTCCCCCCAAATTCGTCCTCCGCTCCGAGAAAATCCAATTGTCGTAGTAGACAAAAATCCTTGGCGTTGGCACACAATAATAAAAGCGATGGCGACGAAAAAAAAAAAAAGGGAGAGTCGAAAGCAATCTATCGAAAAGGATTTGTTTGCATGGCAGGAATTTATATTTATATATTTTGAGCTGGAAAAAGACTGAGCCTTCTCATATGCAAAAGCCGACGGATGCCGTCAGCTTATTGATAGAAAATCACAGTGAAAGCAAAAATTGTCCTCGCTCTGCGTTTTTCTCAAATATTTGCCCTACCAACTCGGTATATATATATATATATAATACATTTATGTATTCCCATATAATAACTTAGCTTGATCCCTGCGCATAAAATTTAATGGTGGCCACTTGTGTTTGTCGTCTGTTCGTCGGATTTGTGTCAGAGCATTGACAGTTGGTCGAAGTCAGTGTATTGTAGTTTTCCAATAGCGACAACATGGCGTATGCGCTATGCTTACAACCACTTTCCGTCACCCATTCGCCGCTAAGCTCCCTTTTTATCAAGTTTTCCGGTCGAAGATTGCACTCAGGTGGAGTTGAGACTTGGAAAGAGCTTCACAGTCTGCCAGCTGTTCCCTAATCAAACTTTTTCAATACATCGCGCATTAAAAACGAGTTGACAAACTGCAACACAAAACTTTGACCAAGTCCCGGGACCTGCTAAGTCCCGGGTTAACTTGGGTCACACAGAGTCGAGAGTGGAGGGTGGCAGTCAAACGTGAGTCACGCTTACATCTCCACTTACAACCCAAGTGCAACAGCAAGTTGCAGTTTGAAAAAAAGAACATAAAGCAAAGTTATCCAATGCATTTGCAGCCAGGATAAGGTTTTGGGTAACATCTTGAAAATGCGATGATATAAAATGGGGCGATAAGTTGTTGGCAAGTTTGGGTCCTGCAAAAAAAGGTGGCCGGCAAGCACATTACTCATACGCAATGTGAGACTATCCCGGGAGGCATGATTAATGAGGCGGCTGCTGTTGACATCCCCAAAAGCAATTTGAATTATAGCAGGAAATAGACATAGTTCCCTGTGATAAGTCATCAGCGACCGAGCCAAGTGGAGAGTGTGGGCGGGTCAGCTGGGCCAGACAGTTGTCATTAATTCTGGTCAACAAGGAGTCGGAGACGGATTTCTTGAGCTGACCGCAGGCACAGCGACATTTTCATGACAATTTAACACAAAAAACTCATCTGACCGATCTTTGCCACACTGAGCAAAAGGCAAGAATGTTATAATAACTATTACTATTAAAAAAATAAGACTTATGTAGAGGTTTTTTTTGACTTCGTGCTTCCTTAAGCTTAGCTTCAAGTCAAAAAGAGTATTAGTTACTCAATTTCATTCTAATTTTACATATTTACATTTTGTTATGTTTTGTATTTTTGGGCAAACTCTATTGAAAGCAGTTAAGAAAAATGTATGATTTATTTCAAGCATTGTTTCTTAGCTACTGTCTTCTGAAACGGTGTACAACTAACTAACTAACTTAGCAAGTATATTTTAGCTCTTTTATGAATTTTTCCAAGTGCCCACATACAACATTATTGGATTGGGGTATAGCGGCAGCCAAAACACACAATCCGAGTGGCAGTGGAAGCGTAATCGATGCGGCTCACATTAGATGGTTGCCCTGGAGAGGGCCAAACTCAGCTGAAGTGAGCCGGATGGAATCCATGGCCAGCCACCAGCATTTCAAGTGCTCCCCAACTGACCTCTTTGGGAGCTGCTCCTTTCGCTGCCACTGCTGCTGCTGCTGCTGCTGCTTTTTATCCCAAGCTGCTGCTTCGTTTATCATTTGTTGTTCACTTGTCGAAATTTTATTGCTGCAATCTTGTTTGTCGTCGTCGTCGTCGACTCGTCCTTTTCCTTTTCCTCGTCAAAGGAGACCGAACGCTGGGGGACATTTCAAATGCCTTCTAAAGGGCACTTGTACACACATACAGCTTTAGTCACAACATTAGCATCAATGATTCCAAATGATTATATCAAATGGTTTAAACGAAATTGATTAAATATAAGTTTCGCTTTAAATTTTGAGCAAAAACATAGCACCCTCTGCGATGTATATAAATTAAGATCACAAATAATAAGATTAATAATAATAATTATATTTGTTTCATTATGCAAATGGCATAGCCTTAAAAATGGGTTGTAAAACTTATTTTCAAACTTTTATATTTTAATAATAAGTTCATAGATAAAATATATTAACATAATATATTACATAAATTATAATTATGTGTTAAATAAATAAAAAAAATGTGTACAAATTGATTAAATCATAAAAAAAGAACGTTTATATTTACTTTTAAATATATTATAACAGCATATACACTTCATAAAATGAATCTAAGGGAAAATGTAGATCATTGGATTTTTATGGGAACCTTCTGGCCTGCTATTATTTTTAAGCTAACTGTTACTATATCCACTTGATCCAGAGGCGTAGTCGCCTCCTGGTGAATATTTGGGTCCTTTTCTTACTCGCTCCCCTTCTACGCAACTGGTTGAACAAGCAGCAGTTTCCTCCTATCCGAAAGGACTGGACATTGTTGTTCAGGCTGTCGTTGTCGCAGCCGGATATGCGTCTAATAAGCGTGTGTGTCGGGTGAGCGCATTACGTATACGTAATATACATTTATATATAAGTGTATTACATACGTCTCTGCCAGCAATTTAAAGTGAGAGCCTTTTTATTTGGGCTGCTTTAAAACTGGTGCTCGACCAACAATGAAAGCAAATATTTCAAGAAAATTAGTTTCCTTTGTTCCTCCTGAGAGACAGAGACAAAAGAAACGAATTTTCCCGCAATCAGCGAAAGGAGCAGCCACAAAAACAAGAACAGCCAGTGCAGGACAAACAAAACGAACAGCAAAGGAAAATCAATAAAATGCAGTTAATCTAGGGATTTAATAATGAAAAATTCGCCCGGCGGTGTTCACTCCTCTTTAAGAGAAAATCTATTTTATGCTCGACATTTATGGCACAGACACGCACAGTGGCTCAGAAAAGTCAGTGTCTGGCAGCGGCAACTACAACTACTGCTACATGTGTCAGCATGAAAGGCAATGAATTGTTTTTATGTGCTAATGTCCGGCAGGAGCCTTTTGCTTTGCATGCCCGACACGTAAGGCGATTTGATTTCAATTTCCCAGATTCAACTTGCCACTGTCATCTGCCCGCCCCCAAATGAGTTGGCAACTTTGGCCCACCACTGCGTATGGTTAATATGCTTAGGGCCCGACCATCAGATAATCACTGGGAATTCCACCCACTCCAAAGTCGCTGAGGGAGCCGCCGTAAACAATTTCTGATCGATGGCTCTTATAAGAATCAAATAATTCGATTAAAGCGATTTTTTTAAAACGGGTTTTTCCCGCTAATATATACCATTTGGCAGTGCAAAAGTCATCCAAAGTTTCGCGTTCTGGCAAAATAGCACGGTCGTCGTTAAGCCAAATCTATGCTTATCACTTATCACTCTAGTGCGCGACGTCTGCCACCTGTTCGCCTGTGAAGTGAAGTGCGTTTAATTGAATGCCTGCGGTGTGTAATCTCAACGGTTTCCCACCACTCCGATAACAGCAGATAATTTTTTTTTGGCTTCGGCCAATCAAAGCCGGTAAGTATCACTACATCCTCTCGGGCGAAAAAGCCACAATTGATAAGAAGTTTCAAGCGCATAAACAGAAATGACTTGGTCAGAATACCAGAGGCCCGGCCGCCGATAACCATACCCACTGGAGGGGTATATAAGTGGGGCCGTGTCCGGTGGAGAATCATTCGTTCTTCGACCACCATGAAAGTGCTTGTAGTCTTCGCCCTGGCCTTGGCCACCACCTCCGCCGCTCTGCTGCCCCAGCAGCGCCCAGTTCACCCCCGTGACCTGCCCGCCGTGACCTCGATCGAGGGTCGCATCACCAACGGCAAGACCGCCTCCGAGGGCGAGTTCCCCTACCAGGTGGGACTCAGCTTCGCCAGCTCCAGCGGCAGCTGGTGGTGCGGTGGCTCCATCATCGGAAACCAGTGGGTGCTGACCGCCGCCCACTGTACCGATAGGTAAGTAACCTTATTTTCACTTCCTCAAAGTAGGGGGAATATCTGGAATAGTGTTTTTTTTTACAAAGTTCAAAGCAATTACCTCAACAGAATTAAAGTACCCAAAGCACCAACAAACTTGGCTCAATTTATCTGTATATTTGATCCAGGAATTTATAATTATTGAAATTTGTTGTTTTTCAGGGGTACATAAGACAGTAATTAACATTATACTCAATATAAATGCAGCCAAAACTAAAATACTCTTTCAGATTTTAGGGAAGCTTGATTTTAATATTGTAATAATGTAATATTTCAATACATAGAAGGAACTGTTTTAAGAAAAACCTATTTCAAATTTAAAAAACGCAATTTTCTGTTGAAAAGTTATTATTTCAAAGTTCAAGAAGTAAGATAGGAATTTCGACTACTAACGATAAAAGTATTTCGCCGACTCATGACTATCTCTCTGATGCAGTGCCTCCGCTGTGACCATCTACTACGGCGCCACCATCCGCACCAGCGCCAAGGTGACCCACACCGTCGCCAGCTCCAACTTCATCCAGCACGAGAGCTACAACTCCATGGTGCTGAGGAACGACATTTCCCTGATCAAGACCCCGTCGGTGACCTTCACCACCAACATCAAGAGCGTTGAACTGCCCGCCATCGCCAGCAGCTACTCGACCTACGCCGGACAGAAGGCCATCGCCTCCGGATGGGGCAAGACCTCCGATGCCGCTTCCACCGTGTCCAACACCCTGCAGTACGAGACCTTCGAGGTGGTGTCCGTCGCCGCCTGCCAGAACACCTACGGCTCTCTGATCGCCACCTCCAAGGTGATCTGCATCGCCACCCCCAACCAGACCTCCACCTGCAACGGCGACTCTGGCGGTCCTCTGGTCCTGGCCACCGACAAGATCCTCATCGGAGTCACCTCCTTCGTGTCCAGCGCTGGCTGCCAGTCCGGTGCCCCGGCTGGCTTCACCCGCGTGACCAGCTACTTGGACTGGATCAAGTCCAACTCCGGCATCTAAGGCAAAGCACTCTTCAAATAAATACGACTATTGATTAAATTAAAGTGTTTCGTGTTTTTTGGGAATCTCTAACTCTCTTTCGAAGAACTATTTTACTTTGCTGTATATATATACATAATCTTTTTAATTGCCGATTGGAAAGTAATTAGCACTGGTGTAACGAAAGCCTTAAAATCGGAGTAGTCTTTAAAAAAAAAATGGCTTCGATTTAATACAAAAAATACAATTATTTTTTAACGACCAAAATGATTTGTGATATTTTTTTTGTTTAAGGATTGTGATAAAGATTAAAGAGCTTATTAATTTGATTAAAAAAAATGTTTTATTTTTAGTAATATTTAATCGCTCAGAAAAAAAGGTGATTCTTGAAAAAGATTGTGTTGTAAGCTTTTTATATTGTATTCTTTATATATACGGTCTTAAAGAAGTTAAATAATTCACAGCATACGATAGTAACAGGAAATAAATATATTATATTAATTTAAGTATATCTGTAATTTTTAGATTAGATTTTCGATGTTTTACAATTTGTGTTTTGCAGAACCATTTAAGATACTGTAGCATACTTTACAGCTTAACAAAAGATGTTTAATCGCGACAAATAAAAACCCATGCCTTCAAAAGGCATCCATAAATTATGGCCTTATCTTCGCAACCGACTCTCGAAAGTTGAACGATTAGAAATTAAGAAATAATCAAGATGCATATTAGATCGTAATCGCATTAATATACTTCGGACATCGCAGCGGCAAATCATCAGCTGATAGAATGTCCTTAACCTGTACTAACCTGACGATTAAATTTATAGCCCCCTTTTATTTGGTTGACTGCACCGATAGCAAGACTTGGTAATGGGTATATAAAGGCCGCGAATTATTGCAGAAAGACATAAGTCGTTTGCAATGAAAGTGTTTGTAGTTCTCGTCCTGGCTCTGGCCTCTGTTTCCGCCGGCCTCCTGCCCAAGGCGACGCCAGTGTTTCCCCGCAATATAGTGCGCAGCCCCTCCATCCAGGGACGTATCATCAATGGCAAGGATGCCGCCGACGGCGATGTCCCTCACCAGGTGGGACTAGGCTTCGCCACCGCCAGCGGCAGTGGCTGGTGGTGCGGTGGCTCCATCATCCACAAGGAGTGGGTGCTGACTGCTGCCCACTGCACTAGCGGGTGAGTAACCCAGTTGGAAGGCCCTTATCCGAAATGCGACATTTTAAAATATTGTGAATTCTCTCCTGTCCAGTGCTTCCTCAGTGACCATCTATGAAGGATCTGCCGACCGCAACTCTCCCAGAGCTAAACTTGTCGTCAAGAGCAGCGACTTTGCGACGCACGCCAGCTACAACTCGATTATCCTGCGCAACGACATTGCCATGATCAAGACCCCGCCACACAGTTTTACGCAGTACATCAACCTGGTGGCCCTCCCGGAACGGGCCAGCAGCTACGATACCTACGAGGGCAAGGTCGGCCAAATCTCGGGATTCGGTCTGATCTCCGACAGCGCCACCTCAGTGCATGACAAGCTGCAGGTCGCCGAGGCCACCATTATCGCAAACACCTTGTGCGCAGCTACCTTTGGAACGCTGATCGTGAACGACAAGGTCGTCTGCATCGAAACCAAAGGCTCCACTTCCACCTGCAGCGGCGACTCCGGCGGTCCATTGGTCGTGAATGGCGTCATTGTGGGCGTCACCTCCTTCGGATCGAGCGCCGGCTGCGAGAAGGGGCATCCTGCCGGCTTCTCCCGCGTGACCGGGTTCATTGATTGGATCTGGGACAATATTAACTCCAAGTAATAAGTGGACGATTTTTAATTTAAATAAAGCATTACCAAAAATCAAACATTCTGTCATTACACTGTGCAACATATTTAGGGTTTTGGGGGGTAGCGTTTCGACTTTGTTGCAATTTAAAGATGCAAAGTCAAAATTTACTAAATTTTATATTCATAGGACAGAAGAAAATTAACTTTAAAACAAACTTTTTGGCAAATGCTAAAACATGATGTTTAATTTTTATGTAAGAAATTTGTAATCATCTGTTTTGGGAAAAAATATTCATACCTTTTACTTTCGTTGTGTCTCTAGCAACAACAAAGTTATGGATGCGGACCTGCAATTTAAAGCGTCTTAAGTTGTATAGCCGTTTAAAATTCAGTTTTACTCAAAATCTTTGTGTCGCTGTAATATCCAAACTCGAGCTAGGCCAGCGGCCCACAAAGGGATTTTAACTAGCTACGATGAATGCTAGCCCTATCTTAAAAGGGCTGAAATAAGGCCTATACAAACTATGTTAAGCAACAAAAAGAGTTAGTATTTTGTCGAACCTATTAACATTCGAAATATTTATTTATAGAATTAAATAAAGTAAATAAATAAAGTAAAGTAAGTAAGTGTATTATACATATTCATAAATCGATAAGGATTAAGATTAGTTAATTTTTCTAAAATTATCATCAACATTTAATCGATACATCAAATATTAATACTTTTTCGATAAGAATGGTAGAACACTTTGTTTTGAAGATAAGATGTTAGATTTGATTATTAACTAAAATAAAGGAGCTTGTAAATTTCCGACTTAACTGATTGCGAATATCTGGGACCAACCAAAATGATCCGATACTATAGCCTTTATACAGAAGTGCCGAAGCTTAAGCGGAGAACAAGGGCTCCTGCGGCGGAGATTCCGGCGGACCACTAGTCCTCCACGACGAGAATCGCCATTGTTTTGTTTGGATCCTCTGAGGGTTGTCTGTCCAACAGGCACAAGGGAATGACGCGAGTTACCAGCTACTTGGACTGGATCCGTGATCATACCGGCATTTCTTACTAATAAATTAAGAATGAAATAAAAGGACTATAACATTTACTTAAATCTACTTTATTCTACGTTTTACATCACTTACTTCCTAAAGCACGATGTTTTAGTCGGTTTGTGTTTGTGTTTTAAAAATCTCTTTAAAAAAACAAACCTAATATTTAATATTTAGGAACATAAAGATTTCGAAATGAAATGTTTACCATGTATCAATGATCAAACTAACTGACGCCGTAAAACAATATGACTTTTAAAAATATTTGGATTCCTTATATTAAAAGATATTAGTATTGTACATATAAATTATTGTAAAAATCAAATAGTTTTGTATTGTAGATTCTTCCCTTTAAACTATCTCCTTTTTAGTTAAAAGTTACCCCGATCTGTAATGGATCTAAGTTAAATCGAGAGAAACAACTCCCTATTTTGTTACATGTTCAGTACAGAAAGTTTATTATGAGCTTGTTAGTAAGAGATGCCAGTGTGGTCGCGGATCCAGTCCAGGTAGCTGGTGACGCGCACCATTCCCTTGGGACCGTTGGAGAGGCAGCCGGCGGAGGAGCCGAAGGACACGATGCCCACCTGGCGACCGCCGTCGTGGATGACCAGTGGGCCACCAGAGTCGCCGCTGCATGTGCCCTTGTTCTCGGGCGTGGGAATGCAGATGAGGTCGCCGGAGAAGCTGCCATAGTAGTTCTCGCACACGGAGTTCTCGCCGATCTGGACGTCCACACAGTTCAGGTACTCAGAGACGCCGCCCTCGTCCGAGGTCTTGCCCCATCCGGAAACCAGGGCCCACCAGCCCTGGTAGTTGTTGTAGCGATCGTTGTAGCTGGGCAGCTCCACCCTGTTGACAAGAGCCCAGAAGTCCACGTGGGGGGTGCGGATCAGAGAGATATCCCCGGATCCGTGTTCGATGAAGTCGCCACGACCCACCCAGTGGGTGTACTGGGCCTGCAGGCGCCACAGAGCTCCGTAGTAGATGGTCACCGATTCCATGCCATTGGTGCAGTGCTTGGCGGTCATCACCCAGGTGTTGCCGATAATAGAGCCACCGCACCAGGTGCCACCGCCGTTCCTGCTGAAGCCCAGGCCCACGATATAGGGCACTTTGCCCTCGGTCGCGGGATAGCCCATGGTGATCCGACCTTCGATCGGGGCCTTACCCACGGGCACGTCCTTCCAGAAGACCGGCTTCTCAAAGGCCGAGACGCAGGCAATTACGCCCAGGAGCACGACAGCTACCACTTTCATTTTCGTCAAGTTTAGCGAACTTAATGAATCAAAAGGAAAAGTGGCAAAGGTTTTATACCTCTCGACTTAATCGGAAACGAATAATTCTGCTGGCACCGTAATTTACAGCTTGTAGATAGGAGAACACAGAAAACAAAGAGTGCGGACTTGAGCCAACTGAATGAAATCTTGCTCAAGAAATTGGCATATTCGATAAGATTATTATCAAGAGAAGCTTGTCTACAGTGGATGTATTATCAAACGTTCATTTATTTACATAATTTTTATTAATAACATCTGATTTTAGTATTTTATGTTTAAGTTTAAGTTGTTCTTTTTTTGCCATTTAAATAATATAACAATAAAAACGAAGAGTTTCTTAAAGATTCGTATTTTGAAAAGTAACGATGGCTGCCATATTTAAACGCAACGACGGTTTTACCACTAACCAGTGCTGCCACCACTTTCGTTAGCAAGGGCACCCACCAGCGCCAGCGCTACCATATTAATTTTTCTGAGCCGAATCTAAGTAGTTCGAATTTGGAATCAAAGGAAAGTAAAAAACACAAAGCGTTTAATAAACACAATAAAATATTGTAATTAACCTTAGGCCGTTTTTTTTAATGAACACTGTAAAACTGTTGCTAGTCTGTCGCAAGACGGATCGACTGTAAATTCAGATTGAAAAAGTTTTTGCCATCCATCGCTGAATCTCTGAATCAGAAATTAAAATTTGTATTTTCCTTTAATACTTTAAATGCATGTGCTTTAATATTAAGTCCTTATTATTCTTTAATATTTAAAATGATTCTGCTTTTTCTTTATTCTAAAAATAAACGGTGAAAGCCTAATTTTATTTAGAAAAAAAAGCTAGAGTCCTCTCTGTCATAAAAGCCAGATCTGACGGGTAAAAAGCGAAACAGAAAACAGACGTTTCACATTGACTACCAGGGCTGGCGTTATATATCTAATGGTAATTGGTAAGTCCCGTAATGCTGAATATGTTATAAGACATAATTTAAATTTAACAGAATTAACCAAAAGAACCAGTTTCTATGACGCTCCCATTATCAGGTTGTTCCCCATTGGAACTAGTTCCCCTAATTGCGGCTGTCCATCCCTGGTTCTACCCCCCAAGTTATTTGTGTGTTACTATTTTTATGCAAAAGAACGAGGAAATTTAGTAGGTAAAAACCACACGTTGTTGTCTCAGAATCAGATAAAAGACTTCTTGCCAACTCTGGATTGATCCAGGGTATTCCTGTCGCCAATAAATTACCCCCGGAGTGACAGAAAATCCGCATTTTCAGACAAGACGCCTGCAGAAAAACTACTCAAACAAGGAAAAGCGCGATTTTCCTGAGGTAAATAACTTCTGACAAACCCAGTTTTTGGTGGAACTCAGCGAGATGAATGAAGTGTGAAGACAATAACCAATCAGTATCAAAGTAATATCTCCTAATTTCCTCCTCTGTTTTGTTGTATCAACAGGCATGATTACTAGAGTCGAACGGTAAAAATAATGGATAACATAGTCTACGACTTTGCCAATATTACGTTTCAGCCGAAGGAAGTGGGATTCACCGGGGATCGGTGAGTGTTACGAACGAATCCTTTTGGAGCTCCCATTAAAACCCCCAATTTCAGGTCGTCCACTAGCTCCAACCTTTCGTGGCGACTGAAGGAGATGGCCATGTCAGACATGGAGGAGATGCGGGATGCATCCGAATCAGTACCACCGCCCCCCGAGTCCGACGATAATGTCAGCAGTGAGTCCAACGAATCGGACGACGTGGACTCCCAGTTGAGTCGCTGCGAGGACAACGACGATGACAGCGATTGCATCAGTGGATCCTCCAGCCATAGCTCCAATTTCGGGGCTCGGGCGGGCGTGGCCCGTCGCAGGATGCCCGCGCGGGTGTCCAAGGACAACTTCAACAGGGTCTGCAGCGCCATCATGAAGCCCATCAAGAAGAAGCAACGCAAGGAGCTGAGTGCCAATGCCCAGACCCTGAAGAGCATCGAAAAGCTCTACACCAGCAAGCGGATGAAGAAGTTCACGCCCACCAATCTGGAGACCATCTTCGAGGAGCCCAGCGATGAGAACGCCGCCGATGCGGAGGACGACAGCGAGGAGTGCTCCATCAGCAGCCAAGTGAGGATCGTGAAGTTCGGCGGCAGGAAGCTGCGACGGGCCATATCCTTCAGCGATGGCCTGAACAAGAACAAGATTCTGTCGAAGAAACGCCGCCAGAAGGTGAAGAAGACCTTTGGCAAGCGCTTTGCCCTCAAGAAAATCTCCATGACCGAGTTCCACGATCGTCTGAACAAGAGCTTCGACAGTGCCATGCTGGAGGGCGATGAGGGCGAGCCGCCGGGATCGGGAGAAGCGCACGCCGAGATGCCGAAGACATCCATGACAATGGAGGATATACAGCTGCCGGCGATGAGCGGCCAGCAGCACTTCCTCATGCAACCGGCTGGATTTGAGTAGAGGAGAGACTGAATGACCCACTCAATGCACACCCACATTAATTCATTGCATTACAATTACTAGCTGTTAGTGCCCAAAAACAAATGTACTGATACCAATTACGAAGCTAGGATTTACGTTCGTTTGGTTTACTTCATGCCGTAGTCTTTAGCCTTTCATCAAAGTTATAAGTGTGTGTAAATAGCAATTAGAGAAAAATAAACTAGAGCTATACCTAAAACTTAACTTATCGAGCCATAGAATACGATTCTGGGCCTAGCCATTAAGCTTATAATAAAGGTTGAAAAATACATATCTATTCACCTGCCGTTCAAGATTTATAAAAGGGGTATTAAAACGTATTGATCAGTTAATTAAAGTATATTAAATTTTAAAAGCCTATAACATGACATATTTTTAAGCAAGAGGGACGCTTTTTATAAGATAAATTATTTTTGAAAAAAAGGATATTTAAACTGTTCGTACACTAGGTTTTAGGCTTCAATTTCTTTTTTTCAAACAATAGTTTTGTTATAGTCTATGGTTTATCAATTTTGTTGTTGTAGTACATAGTTATAGTTTAAAAACCGTAAAATGTATTTACCTTTTATAAAGACAACTTATAAGCTATGATAGCCCAAAAATAAGAAATATACTAAACTTCCTTAAAAAATCATTGGTAAAATAAGTAATATATTTATTTCTGTATTTTCTGCAATCTTATTACTAAATTTTAGATCTAAGGGCAATAAGTTCTTTAGATTTATAAGTAAGTTGGTTCGAAAAAATGTTGTCCCAAAGAGTTTTGGAGTGAAATCAATATCTTCGATATTTGCATTTAATGAAATCCCAGTTCTTAGCTATTTAGTCAGGTAGTCTTACCTAAACGTATAACGTTACGGAAAGCAATTTGGAGGGTGGTAACTTGTGCGCCAACGAGGAACACTAAAATAAAGCAGGCCCAAATAAACCCAATTCGAATGCGAAACGGAAGCGAAACGCACCGAGGTGGCCAAAAGAGCAGACGGATTGTGCGAGCCGGGTGGCGCTCGACTCAAGCCCAATTATTTAACGGCCGCCGCGTGATTAGCAAGTGCAATAAAATGCAGTAACAAAAACGCGCCCATTATTAATGAGTGCAACATGCAACGGGCAGCGATTATGCAGCTTGAATAGATATATATAAATGGATAGATATAGACGCACCACCGCACGATATCGAATAAAAGGGGGGAGGGAGAGGGTGGGTGGTGGTGGTGTTGGTGCGGCGGTGCATTTGCATTTGCATAATCATGTTGTTGTGCCTTGCTGTTGTTGCAGCCTCATTACATTTGGCTTCGTTTCAGTTCGATTTGATTCAATTCAATTCAATTCAACCCATTTCGAACATTTCGAACATATCACATCGGCGGGCGCGAGACGAGACTAGACGATTTGATTTATTTGCTTCGCCGGGCACACAGACCGCAGTAGCAATGGCAGTAGCAGTAATTTCCTAAATCGACAACAATGGCCAGGTAACAGAAATACTTTCAACACCAAATAAAGCTGATTATCTCAGCCAGCGGCAGGCGGTGCACGAATTAATTTAATTAACAACACATACATATTTTATGCTGCACTTCATTTCCTGCTAAGAATTCTGCGCATGCCAGCCATCGCTGCATGCAAGCAGTTAATGGCAAGCTGTTAATTTGTTTATGAGCAGACGGTGCCCGTGCCCCCAACCCACCCACATCTGCCCTGACAACAACCTTGAGGTCTGGGTCTGCTTGCTATGTATGTACAGTAGGCGGTTTACTTTGATCGGCCAGACGTCATCAAGTTCATGCCATCAAGTTGGAAAAGACCAAACGCACAGTGAAGCTTCATAAGCCTGAACCACCATTGTTATACTTATCAATTGGATTGAATAAGTCATTTGTCTGCAAACTGAATTTAATATTGAAATAGCTAAACAATCATGTGTTGTGTAAGTATTTATTAAACCATTAAAAAGCGAGGTGAAAATAAAGTCTTTCTTATGTTTAAAGCGATTAGCTTCTTTTTATTAGGCTTATAAAAATATAATAGCAACTTCAAGAGACAAAAGCATAGGAAACTGGTTTTTCCAAAATTAATAAAACGTTCACCATTTGATCTAAAGGTGCATTAACACTGAGTACACTGAGTTGTGATTTTAGCAACTTATGGCAAATTTTGTATCTTTCTCGCATTTAAATTTTTGCTGATTTTACGTAAGACCCTATCTAAAGGAATTTGGTATGATAAACATAACTTTTATACATTATCTCGAAATTCCCTTTGTTTAATGATATTGACTTCACACGATCAAGTGCTTTTGCTAAATTGTTATTGGACTTTACGAATATACAAAATGTATATTAGTTTTTAGCTTTATATTTATTGGGATAAGTTTCTTTTTTTTTGAATCGACAACACTATTTACAGTTTACAAAGAAAAAGCAACAAAGAAAAATTTTGTTGTGGTATATATGTAATCAAATTAAAAACGTAAAACAAAAAAAAAATAGTTTTGCCTCAAGGGATAGTCTAAGTTAGAGAAGTTTGACTGTAAAGCGATCAAATGATATCCCAACTGAGGGTGAAGATGAAGAAGTGGCGGCATGCAAATATAACTGTAACCACTTTTGTTATTGTTTGACTTACAGCAAACATTTAAGCTTTTTTTTCTCAATGAAAGCCTCTCGCACAGCCACCAAAACAAATGCCGAAACAAAAACAAAAACACGCTCGCGAATGCATAATGAAGATGGAGTTAAAGCGAGAAGTGAGAAGTGAGTGAGGAGGAGTGATGTAATAAGCGCCAAAGCGGGCAGATAACTAGAGTTACAGCTTCGCCTTCAATTTAAATGGCAAAACCACAAAACACCAACCGCGAGATCCACGACGAAATTGAAATGTAACCTATGCGGCACATATTTCCATTTTTGCGAGTAAAACTGCGGACCAGACAATCGCGGCAAAGGGCGAATGCCGACTGAAATGTGACAGTTCCTCAATAAAAAGAAGAGCCATACATATGTACATATGTATATTAGCGATTGGCAGGAGCATTTGAAAAGGCAAATTAAGCCAAATTGATGCAAGCTGCAATTGTGCGCGGCCAACTGAATGCAGCCAAATAGATGAAATAATTAAGGCGGCCAGCAGCAGAAATTGCTGGCGAAAGAGTTTATAAAAATGCTGGCAAGCAGCGCGCCGGCGCAGTGGCTAACGAGACGCGAAGAAGAAAGCAGTACAACACCGGCGACTGGAGGTTACTACGCGAATTGCGATTACAGCTGAAGTTTCAGTTTGAAGTTGTTTAGTGTCCAGTTTCCAGCGTAACGTCTTTTCGAAACGGGAAAACAAGTGACCAGTGGGTGCACGAGTGGCAGGAGGCGAGGCGCGGAAGTGGGTTTAAGGAGGAAGCAGAGGAAGTCCAGTGATCAACAGTTTCCAGGAAAGCAGCTTAAGCCGTCAAGGAAGCAGGACTATAACTGAGGAAGCAGTTTAGAAACTAGAAGGCGCAGAGGACTTCCCAAGGAAGCAGCTTAGTCCTGACCGAAAGCAGTTTACCCTGGCAGAATGCAGTTAGGAAATTGAGGATAGCAGTTTTACACAACAACTTAGCTTCAGTATAAAAGGGCAAAATCAATCTATCAATCAATCAATCAATCAATCTACATTAAAAAACCTAAGAAAGTATTGCATACCTAGAAGAAAGCAGACAAGAATGTGAAAAGCTGACATGAAAGAAAGTTAATTTACTAACACTAAGAAGTGAAAACCGTCAGATAACTAAAAGAATACAATAAGCTGTTTAGTTCTGACAGTGAGGAGATATTTTTAAAGCAGTTAAGACAAAACATAAACAAAACTCAAAGCAGAATAAATAATAAAATATTAATAAATATATAAAACAAAGTAGTTAAGACTTTAATGCAGAACTTATATACAGTGTAAAAAAGGCTTAACAATTTACGAAGTCAACAAGCCAACCAGAAAAACAATATCCTCAAAAAGAGTTTAAAAACTGAATAATTCCTAAACAACAAAGTATAAGAAGGCAATACGTTATTACACTTTTCTAAATTTACTTCAAATTAATAACTAAACAAGCAAGTAGATTAGAGGACGCAGTTTTACACTTAAAAGAATTGTACCAAGCAGTTTTACAATTGACTAAAGCAGTTACGTCCCGGAAGTAAGCAGTTTTAGAATCCACGGAAGCAACTAAGCAGGAAATCATGCAAAGGAAACACAGCTAGCAGTGAAAGCAGTCAAATCACTATTAGTGCAAAGTGCCAGCAATTGCACTCGCAATTATAAATTAAATGCGTGCGCGTACAAAGCGACGCCAATGTCCAAACAATCTGCAAATGGAGGTGGCACGCTGCTGCTGTTCACCTGGTCATGGCTGGTCATGATGCACTGCAGCGCGCTGGACTGGCAGCAGGTCAAGCCGATGTACCTAGTGTCCATGTACCCGGGCCCCATGGGTCTGTCCACCTCCTCCTCCTCCACGTCCCCCTTTTCCTCCTCCTCATCCTCCTCCTCTGATTCCCTGGAACACGATGCTGAAATGAGTGCCAGCAACTTGGACAGCCGCCACATGAAGGGAACGGGATTGGGCATGGATTTGGGTGGGTTCAGCGAGGAGGACCTGGAGGATCGGGAGCCCCTAGTTCTCAATCTAGAGACCACGCCGCTGCTGGAGAAGATGCTGCCCGAGGGCGCCATGGCCATGGATCGCATCTTTGGCGGCGATGTGGGCAATCCCCACTGTTTTCCCTACCAGGTGGGAATGCTGCTCCAAAGACCCAAGGGTCTCTACTGGTGTGGCGGTTCACTGATCTCCGAGAAGCACGTCATCACCGCCGCCCACTGCGTTGACATGTACGAACGGTAAGCGCCCAGTGGCGAAGCAATTTCTCATTTGTCTATATTTTGCAGGGCCAAGAGGGCCCTCGTTTTCCTGGGCGCTAATGAGATCAAGAACGCCAAGGAGAAGGGTCAGGTGCGACTAATGGTGCCCAGTGAGAACTTCCACATTTATCCCACCTGGAATCCAAAGAGATTGAAGGATGACATTGCCTTGGTCAGGCTGCCCCATGCCGTCAGCTTCAACGGTGAGTTCGGTGGTTTACAAGAGGTGGTTTTTTGTGAAGAATATCATTTAAGAAAGTAAAACATCCTTGAAATAAGTTTTAAAACTGAAAAATCACTAAAAGAAGTTTTAGAAAGGAAGACCCTTTTACACTTTTTTATTTACTTCAAATAAATAAACTGGAAGCAGTTTTGGAACCCCAAAATAATTATACCAAGCAGATTTAAGCCCACAAAAGCAGTTAAGACCCGGAAGTAAGCAGTTTTGGAATCCACCGAAATACCTAAACAGGAAATCATGTAAAGGAAACACAGTTAACAGTGAAATCAAAAATATGCATATTTTACATTGGTTGGTTATACTTGCCATAAGTAAAATTAAAGATCTACAAAAGTTTTAACTACAAATTATTAATTGTACCCAGCCCTTAAAAAGGACCCAATGCTCAAGCTACAAAAATTGTTTAACCAGCGGATTATCCAAAACAACCATTTTTTGGGACCCCAAATATATAAATATATATAAATTTGTCTCAATTTAAAAAATTCCTTGAATCCTTGAATTGGATGACTTTTAGCTTAAGTATAATTAAGCCAAAGGATAAGAGTCACCCATAGCTGGAGGGGCTTTAAAATTGAAAAACTTTTGAACAGTGCAATGGATTCTGAATTTATTGTCGGTCCTGGGTGTATTTTGCTCCAACAAAGACTTTTTCGTATACCTTTTCATCTTGGAATCTATTATTTCAGATCGCATCCATCCAATCCAACTTCCAAAGAGGCATTACGAGTACCGAAGTTTCAAAAACAAACTGGCCATAGCATCCGGCTGGGGTCGCTATGCGACTGGGGTCCATGCGATCAGCAATGTGCTGCGCTATGTCCAACTGCAGATAATCGATGGTCGCACTTGCAAGTCCAACTTTCCGCTATCCTATCGAGGTACAAATATATGCACCAGTGGAAGGAACGCCCGATCCACTTGCAACGGAGATTCGGGAGGCCCCTTGGTTCTCCAGCGGCGTCACTCGAAGAAGCGAGTCCTGGTGGGGGTCACCTCGTTTGGCAGCATCTACGGCTGCGATCGCGGTTATCCGGCGGCCTTCACCAAGGTGGCCTCGTATTTGGACTGGATCAGCGATGAAACCGGGGTGAGTTCCCACCAGGACACCACGGAGGCAATATTCTTCGACCAGTACGTAAGAGAGTATGGAAAGCCGCGACAAAGCCGCCGCTCGGAGAGGAAGGAGCAGCCGGAGGACGATGTGCCCGATGAACTGGACGTGCACTCCAAGTCCGCCTCCGACGAGGACATCTCCGAGGATGTCAGACCGAGAACCCGCCTGCGCCCGCACTCCGAACACGAGTTCTATTTCTTGTAACCCAAAAATAAACGTTTATTTTAAGTTGGAAGCCAACGCTTAGTTGCCGTAGTTGACCACGCCGGTCTTGGCCTCGATCCAGTCCAGGTAGGAGGTGATGCGGGTGAACACGCCCGGCCATCCCCTCTCGCAGCCGAGGGCGATGCCGAAGGAGGTGGCTCCGATCAGGGTGTTGCTGCCGTCGTTCAGGACCAGCGGACCGCCGGAGTCGCCGTTGCAGGTGGAGATGCCGCCGGTGGTCTTGATGCAGATGTTGGTGCCGGCGACCAGGCCGAAGTACCACGGAGAGCAGCCGCTGTTGTTCATGATGGGCACCTCGGCGAACTGCAGGACGTCGGTGGCACCGGTAGCAGCTGTGGGAGTAATAGTAATAGAAATAGGGATATCAGAAAACAGCTAAGAAAACTTCCAAGATCTAAAGTAGTATCTTCAAAACAACATTATTTTAAATGATCGTTAAGAAAAATATTTAAGAAAAAGTTGCAGTTATATAGATTTAATTAACAATGGATTTCACCATGAGTTAATTGAAGTTCAGAAGGGTTTTAAAAAAAACCTGTTAGGGCAATAATAACAAACAAACAAGATTAGATTTCTTAGAAATCTAATTTTTTGATTATAAAGTTGAAGTGTTCTTTCCGAAAAGATTTGTTAGATTAAATGTACTTAGCCAAAGGTTAAAACTCAATTCGATTTGGATTTTCCCATTCTTAAATGAATTGAATTAAAGGCAAAACTAGTTCTGAAATGAGGAGATCAAAATAGATCGAAGATAAATTCATACAATTTTTGTTGTACATTTTTTAAATTTAAATACGTTTTAGGACAAATTCGGATTCGCTTGGAGACAGCAGAATTTATGGTGGATTCTATCTACAAATTTATTATCTAATTTAATTATTTTTAAAGCCAAAAGCAGAAAAACGTATTTATTTTAATAATAATGCAAGGTGTAGGTAAAAAGTAAATATTTTAGTGTTGAAGGGCAAGGCAATAGTACTAGCTTGTCGTTTGTATTATGACAACTTAACTTTCTTTTTTTATACTCCCAAGACACTCAATTATCTTTCAATAATATTGGAAAATTATGCACTGTGTGTAGCAAGTATCTTTGTTTCTATTTTGGCACAAGCTAAAGTACTTTGTAATGACAACTTAACTTTTATTGCTATACTCTTTAACGCTTTATAATATTCCAAAGTTCTAAGCTGTGAATAGGTAACAAGTATCAAGCAGAAGTCTTTCCTTGCTACACTCTTAAATCACTTAATTTGTATAAGGTAAAAGGTGAGGGTCACTTACAGTCGCTGATCTTGCCCCATCCGGAGGCGATGGCCGACTCGCCGCTGTAGGTTTCGTAGCTGCTGGACTTCACGGGCAAGTTGGCGGGCTGGATGTACTCTGTTAAATAGAGAAAATGAGTTAAAAATCTATTTTCCATGCAGAAGAGAAGGTACCCACTGTTGAACTCGATGGGCACTGGCAGCTTGATGAGCGAAATATCGTTGGTGATGGTCTCGGGAATCCAGTTCTCGTGCACGATCACGTTCTTGGTCTCCACGAAGATGATCTGCTGACCCTTCTCTTTGGGGTTGGTGCGATCGTGGGCGCCCAGGTAGACGTCCACGCCGGTGGTCAAGCTGTCCGTGCAGTGGGCGGCGGTGATGATCCAGCGGTCGCTGATGATGGTGCCTCCGCACCAGGCGGCTCCTCCGGCAACGTACAGGAGTAGTCCCACCTGGTAGGGGAACTGGTTGGGCTCGGCCAACTCTCCGCCGGTAATCCTTCCGCCGGGCAGCGTCTCGCCGCGAACCTTGGGCATCGGGGTCTCGATGTTCAGGTTCTGGACCGACTGCCAGTCGACAGCCTGGGCCCCAAGGATGGTGGCCAGAAGCAAAACCGTGGCGCAGGTGAATTTCATTTTGATCACTACTAAAGTGCTCGCCAAGAATGAGGGCTCTTTTATACGGATTTCGATGGACGCGAGGGCATCATAATTCATCGACTATCTATGGCGGATTGCCCAGGCTGGAATAAACCGAGGTGATTTATAATCGTCTATTAACCGCTGCCGATTGAGGCGATGCTACCGATATTCTTAGCGATAAGGAGCGCGCGCAGGCGAAAAGTGTGAATCGAATTGCCTCAGTATTGGCAATAAAGCCCAATCATGGCCAGATTAATCAGTTCGTAGTAGGCTTATCTAGGGCACTGACTATAACGGCAATTGAGTATTATAAGTTGGCGAATAATAGATTTTGTAGCACTATTCGACATTACGGTACACCCTACTATATGAGCTTGGCAAACAGTTCCTTAAATAATGTATTCGTAATATCTCCGCAAAGCCTTATCTTAAATACTTGTATTGGCGGCGATGGCAAATCCGCAGACATCGATTACCAAAGAGGTTTTGTGATTTAATTGCATAATTGCACAGCCATAATTCTCCCAGTTTAAGCCGCGATGTGCCTATGATATGAGTAATCTGCCTTGCGAACGTGTGAGCTTCCTGCCGACTCATCATGATGTCATAACAGCCGATGCACTTCCCTCAATTCAATTAAAGGTTCGGTATTTTGAAAACAACTTCCAAACTTAATTAAAGCGCAATACTTATGGAATCAAATGGAAATAAAATAAGTAAAAAATGCTTAAACAAAAGCGGAGAACTAAGCGAAACATGAATCAAAACGGAAATGGATTTAATGCAACAATTTTTGTTTGTTCAATTGAAGGTCGTCTTAGCGTTGAGCCAGCCCAACAAACAAAAGCCGTCACAACAATCCGGTCGAGACGAAGTCTAAGCAGCTACAAGTTCACAAAGAAGAGTCTCAGAGTACCGCATATCGCATACCGCGTACCGCATACCGCTTCCCATAGAAGGACAGATTTGCCCATTTAATTAGCACAGCTTTCTAAAAACTTTACAATTTAAATGACACCTGCCAAGCGGTTGGGTAGGCACTCACATAAAACCGAATTACCCATATGACACTATCTCGTTATAAATCTAATCCACTGCCGTTCTATTGGCTCCCCAACAATCGTTGCTAGATACATTTAGCAAAGTTGAATTAAAAAATGGCAAAAGTCCTTGAAACAGGCCCAAAGCAGAGCTAATTAAAACATTAAATGCGTAGCAAACTATTAAATTGTAACAAAAAAAAACATGGCTAAATGAATTCAAAACAAACAGGGTGTGAAGCTAGTACCGGAGGGTCGAACACCTAAATACACTATTAAAAAACTATATTAATTTTCATAGAGGTACTTACATTTATCTATTTGAAAATGTATAATTCGCTATCTAACTATCAAAATATCTACCAAAAACTCCAATCAACCCATCAACCTTCATTATTACAAAGGATGTTGATCCAATTTCCACGTATCCACATATGATAAAAATATCTTAATTCAAATGCATGGCAAACTCCTAATCTTGTTTATGTTACATACACTTAGCAAGAGTATAATAAAAATTTAATTTATAAAGCAAGATTAAACTGGTTTAAAGCGGCAGCGGTCAAGAGAACAATATTTTTGTGTGCAGTTGGAATGAGAAGCGAAATTATTTGATATGGGTGCGACTTCATAATTAATATAAATGCATACATGCGCCCCCGCCCCCGGCCCCGCCCCCTCCATGCAACATGCGTGTATCTTAAATTTAACACACGAACATTTGCAAATAAGATAAACCAAGGCATAAACACATCAAAATATTAATTCAACATTTAAGTCCTGAATGAAATATATGTATACTTATAATTGCATACACGAATAAATACAAAGCAACAAGATAATAATATGGAAAAATTAAATTTGAATGAGTTAAAAATTAAGTTGAAGTGTAAATCTTTCAAAAGTGTGTCCCTAAATGGAATTTGATGGTTGCCCCTTTTTGGAATCAGGAAAGCTGAATAAGATGAAGATGCTAATCTGAAAAACATTGCCAGTTATGTATTTATTAAAGTTTTCGAATTTGTGAAGTTTTTAATTATAAGTCAATAACAACTGTTTATAAATAATCGTTAGCTTATAAATTTATATGAATACGTTAATAGATAAATCAGTCAGAAAAAGACACAAAAATAAAATAACTGGAAAAGTAATTTTCTATTGCTAATTGTTTTTTTCAAGCTATTGTGAAATTCAAAATATGATTTAATGTAATGAATGTTAATAAACACAACAACAAAAACACTTGTAGTCAACATTATAATTAATTTTTAAAAAAAATCTAAAGGTCTAATATGAGTTCAATATGGAAAAGTACTTTTCATATATTATATCGAAATATTGTGAAATTCGTATCACAAAGATGTTAATAGATAAGATAAACTTTTTAATCAGGATAAACGTTACCTAGATTCATTCTGGAAAAGTTAAGACCATATTTAAACTTGACGCAAATTATGAGCTATCGTAAATATGGTAATAAGTAAGATAAACTACATATTAACAAGTTCGTCACATTAATAACTGTTTGAGTAAACTCATGTTTATTAAAAAAAACAAATTTGTTGTGGAAAATACATCTCAATTGAAAACTGTTTGTGTTTCATTGTAATAAAATGATATTTAATTTAATTTGTTTATATAATAATAAATAAACTCGTGATACAACCGCAGTTGAATAAACAAACTGCTGAGCTTAAATAAATTACTGCCATGTCTTTGAAGGCTTAGGATCCCCCATCACCCCCATCAATCTGCAAATCACGCAAACTCGTTTTGTTGGATGGCTTGATCCGTTGACGAGTTTAATCCCCTCGCTGCTCAATTTATGAATGGGCCGTGACGTATTTATAAATATAACAAATACATTTAGCTAATTTCCTCAATCTCCCCGAGTGGCTGTGGCATGAATCACGCTATGGGCCTGGGGGGATGCTATTAATAAAATCGGGACCCAGCTGGGCCCCAAAGATGTGCAGCGGCACCTTCCGAACTCCTGGGAGTCATGGATTTCGGCAGGCCTAAAAATAAGCAACCAAGAGCTCTTAACACAAAATGCCGCCATAAGATCAGGAATCCGATTATGATCGCTGTTCGGGGCTCGCCTGTGCCTCTGCCTGTGCGCCAGCCGATTCAGAGACGATTCAGAGCCGATTCAGAATACCGATCCGATGCCAACCGGTTTGCCAGCTGTGTGAACCAGGCGGCCAACGAGCGCTCAGCTGCTAAACTTTCGCTGCCGGCGGTTTCTTGTTCTTGGCAGCAGCAGCAGCTGCTGAAAACCAACAGCGGCAAGTGCAGCGGCTCGCACAGCCGAGCTGAGCTTCTTGGCCGGGCTCATATAAAAACGGCTTTTGGCGCGCGTGCTTAGCCAGTTGAAGTTGCAGATTCGAAACGGAAACGCGCGCGTGCGCCGCCATCGAAATCGATCAAGTATTTGGATTTCGAATTGGATTTTTACGCCGTTTCGGTCATATTCTGAATCACTTGGAGTGACACACATAAGGCAAGGTCGCGGACTAGCACATTGCCCAAAGTCAATATGGAAGGCCAGGCCAAGCAAGCGTACTTCGTCAATGAGGCATTCAATCACGAAGAGCCACCGCAGGGTGGAGGTGCAAGTGGAGTTGGAGGTGGAGGAGACAATCTGCATCGCCGCAAAAGCGGTGGCAACAAAGAGCTGCAGCTGGACATGGGTGGCCTCAAGAAGGGCCAGGATGTGGCCGGCAGCGATCCACCCAGCATGGACTTTGACGACATACTCCCCCTGATCGGGGAGTTTGGCCGATATCAGAAGTTGCTCTTCATCTGCATGATCCCCTTCTCGTTCTTCGTGGCCTTTGTGTACTTTTCGCAAATATTTCTCACCTTGGTACCCGAGCAGCATTGGTGTCATGTTCCTGAGTTGGATGGCTTGGATGTGGAGGCCAGGTAAGATCAGTTCGGCTTAAAGAAAACCCCATGGCTGTGCCCCCTAAAAGAAACAACGCATTGGTTTTCCCTCGAAAATCTAAGAAGCCAAGGGAAAATACAAGACAAGGCAGTTTTGGCACCATGGCTCGGTTATGGCATCCGCGGTTGAGCGCGGCTTGACTCGGTAACTCACGTAATGTGCCATAAATATGCAAATGTGTTGTGTATACTACTATAGTAGTTGATTAGTGGCCAGCACACAATATGTGAAGTGCAGTAGTCGTCGACGTCGCCTTAAGTGCTAGACTTTAATGAAGACTTTGCGGCTATTCAAATGATCATGAGTTTACTAACAGACAACGCGTTTCAGAACTTTATGATTGCCTACAGCTGTGGGTGCTAAATAATAATAATTACTACATTAATGTTAGTTACGGTATGTGGTAACTATCCTATCAATTCTTTGATAAAACGGCTTTAAAATGTCAGGTTTTATATAGTGTAAAAATTAACAAATATGTATTTTGTTAAATACCAGCTAACTTGACTAAAAAAGAGACAAGACTTTAAACAATGACTATTTATCAAAATTTAAATAATTAAGATTTAAATAAATATCTTCTTTTGGTAAAAATATTAATGATATACAAATTAAAATAACCAAAATATTCCTAAAATTTTAACCAACAAGAAATCAATATTTTAATATTTCTTTGTTGTTGAAATATTTACATGTTCTTTATGTCCCATTTTGAAAAGTACAAATAAAAAATAAACTTAAGCAAAATGAATTATTTTCCATAACAAATGTTTCTTAACCATAAAAGAAGTATAACGATAATTAGTGATAAATTCCGTTTAAAGAACTAAAATTAACTGAAGTTCAAATATCAACAAGTTCAAGGTCATTAAAGAGATCAATTAATTTAAAGAAAGATGTGAACAATACCAACAACAAACAATAACCAAAGTCAAAAGGTTCAAAAGATAAATGTATTTATCTGCTCAAAATTACTCGACTTACCCCCCTTTCGAATAATCTATTCAAACAATCCCCATCCGGAAGTGTTATTATTGTGCGTAAATGGCAATCTGAAATATGCGGTTCCGTTCAAACTTTCACAAAAAAAAAAAGCAATTGATCGATCACTATAACTAACAACCAATAGTACCAATCACCTTGGAATCGAAAGGCTAAGGCTAATACCGGTTAAGCCTGCAACTTGTGTGTGTTTGTGCTAGCCCAAACTGGATAATATCGTATTAAAAGAACTGGCCATGCGAAAAGATTTGGCCCGCTTTAACCCCCATTCCCAAATTCTCGATTCTACTAGTCAAATTATATAAAGTATTTGCAAAGTCTTAAAGCGTGCAGCGCGATTTGAATTGAACATGAAAAAAGAAAAACGAAAAACCAAAACGAATCAAACGTAACGAAAACGAGTGTTCTGACCAAAGTCATTAGAGCCGAGTTGGCATAGAACGGCCAGTCGGGGCGACCTTGGGCCATGATTGGGTTTTCCAGTCAGAGCGGCGGCTTAATAAGGCAAAGAACCTTACTGCGAAAAACGTTCATCTGTATAATTGCCGGCCTGCCCACCGTTCAGTGGCAAGGAGAGCGTTTTCCCCAGCTGCCAAGTGGGTGGTTGGGTGGTTGGGTGGTGGGGCGATTTGGGGGGCAGTTAGATAAGCCAAGTTGGCCGGCCAAATTATTTAATTAGCAGCAGCGCAGCGTGAACGTTGCGACAACGCAGCAGGTAGCAGCAGCAACAAAATACAGGTAGCAACAACCACCATCAACAAGACTAATGTTGTGTGGCGGCGATGATGTGAGACCGCCGACTTTACGACGAGCTATGGCCTAGTAAATCGCATTTTGGACACTCTTCTCAGTGTTCCAGGGCAAGCTCTTCAGAAATACAAATTCCTTTTAGAATTAAAATCAATTATTTTAAAGAATTACAACAGTAATGTTATATAACTTATATTTCAATTGAAATACAAGCATCTCTCTTTGTATTATCTAAGACAAACTAATTAACGATTAAATGCATAAATAATTATGCAAACAAAACCTATTAATGTCTAAATTTGCTCTCGAATTAATATGATAATTTTTATTTTATGATCGATGCATCTCGATTCTTGAATATATTTATAAGCTAGAAGAAACTGATGGCATTATAAAACCAAGAATGGGGCTTAACACATTTTTGCTTATTAGCTTAGAAAATGTCATTATACACATTAAATATTCATTTTATATGTACAATATAATTAGCTTATAACGGCTAATAAGTTGTTTTAAAATAGCTTAAAACGTCAGTAAACAAAGTTTAATAAAGGAAGCATATCTAGTTTCAAGCGAAATCAAGTAAAACTAGTGCTAAGTTTATTAAAATAACTATAGGTACATAAATACAAATAACTCAAGTGTTGCAAAAACTATGGCGTTACATGAATTTATAAATACCACAAACATGATAATCGAAATGCAATCAATCTTTGTTTGTAAGCCAAAGCAAACACTTCAATCTAACCCAAAAAAGCAGATATGGACAGTTAAAGTGTATCCGAAAACGTTTAAGTCTCCAAACGCTTTTTCGACTGCCCCTCAAGATCATGATAATTAAGTTGTCTCGCATGTATATTCATGTAAAGATATATGTTTATACTTCTGTTGGCTGTGCGAGTGCTCGCTGCAGAAGTGTTGGCCATGGCTTAGAGCAGCGTCTGAGAACTGGAGACAATTCCACACGCCTGACCCTGGATAAGTTAATTGCACTGACCGAAAAATAACCCCCTTTTCTCACCCTTTTTCCCAGACTGGCGCTTTCCATACCCATGAGCAACGGCGAGTACAACAATTGTTACATGTACGACGTCAACTACACGGAGCTACTGGCCCAGGGCAAGGTGATGGCCGATCCGAAGTGGCCGCGGGTCAAGTGCCGCCACGGCTGGTCATATAACTTCACGGAGATCCCCTACTCGACGGTGGCCACCGAACAGAACTGGGTGTGTGACGACGCCGCCCTGCCCACCTATGCCCAGTCCATATTCTTCCTGGGCGCCATCGTGGGCGGGCTCCTCTTTGGCTGGGTGGCGGATCGCTTCGGACGCATTCCCGCCCTGATCGGCACCAATATGATGGGACTGCTGGCCGGCGTGGGCACTGCCTTTGTGGGCAACTTCTGGCAGTTCGCCGCCATGCGATTCTTTGTGGGATTCGCCTTCGACAACTGTTTCACCATGATGTATATTTTGGGTGAGTAATATATGTAGTTAATTATTATTATTATTATTTTTGAGTGGTTTCAATCCAACACTCTCGCCTAAATACTTTCTTTTTTTAAGAATATTCAAACTATTTCTAGTATTGAAGGGAATCAATTAGTTAATTAACAATTGTTAATTATTTTGCCAAGATTTAGTATTAAGTTTAATTGGAAAAATAACAAAAACTAGATGAACTTAGGTCGAAAACAGTTTTCAACCTTTTTTTCCAATGTGATTAATAGCTGTCGAATTTAATTTAGATAATTGTCCGTAGTTTAAGCCATAATATAATGTGATAGTTCTTGGCGATTAACTTAAATTGGTTTTTATGTTCTCCACAGTTCTCGAGTACGTTGGTCCCAAGTACCGCACCTTTGTGGCCAACATGTCCATAGCCATATTTTTCACTGGTGCCGCTTGCCTGCTTCCCTGGATTGCGTACTTTTTGGCAGATTGGAAACTGCTGGCCATCGTGACCTCTGCTCCCCTTCTGCTGGCCATATTTACCCCCTTTGTTGTGCCAGAATCAGCTCGCTGGTTGGTCTCCCAGGGAAAGGTGGACAAGGCCGTTGGAATCCTGAAGAAACTGGAGAAGGGCAATGGTCGCCAGGTGCCCGCTCAAACATATCAGATCTTCGCTGACAGCTGCAAGAGGATGCGGGAACAGGAGGCCCAGAATGGCAACTACTCCGTACTGGATCTGTTCAAGTCACCACGACTGCGACGAACCACTCTGCTGCTTATCGTTATCTGGATGGCCATATCGCTGGTCTTCGATGGACATGTGAGGAACGTGGGCTCCCTGGGACTGGACATCTTCTTCACCTTCACCTTGGCCTGTTTCACGGAGCTGCCTGCGGATACACTCCTCACGGTGATCCTAGATCGCTTTGGGCGTCGTTGGCTGGCCTGCAGCTCCATGGTGCTCAGTGGAGTGTTCAGTTTGCTGGCCACTGTGGTGCCCGTGGGCATTTATTCCGCCGCCCTGGCCATCATGGGTCGCTTCTTTGTGAACATCAGCTACAACATTGGTCTGCAGTGGGCGGCGGAGGTGCTGCCCACTGTGGTCCGGGCTCAGGCGGTGGCCTTCATCCACATCATGGGCTATGTGGCCAGTATCATTGCTCCGTTTGTGGTCTACCTGGCCAACATCTCCCAAGCTCTGCCACTGATCATACTGGGAATTTTGGGAATCATTGGTGGTTTGTTGTCGCTGCTGCTGCCCGAAACTCTCAACCACGTCCTACCCCAAACCCTGAGCGATGGCGAGGAGTTTGGACGCGGTCAGAGCATTTGGGACTTCCCCTGTCTGGCCAAGCAGGTGGACGACGATGAGGAGGAGAAGAGGAACGGCGACGTGGAGGAGGTGCGATCTCAGGCTTTCGTCAGGGGAACCCAGACGGGTGCTTCTCTGAATGCCTCCACGGGTGGAGAGCTGAGATCCAGCATTCTGCGCAGATCGATCAAGTCACGCAACTCCACGAAGCTGTAGAGGATCATCTCTATGGCCAACTACTAGGTAGCCTATTGTCTTAGCAGCCAATTATTCGTAGCTCTGCCTTGCATTTTTAGCATCAGCTAGCCTCTAAGTGTCGTTATAGACTTTTGTGATACTAGAAATAAGACATTCTATGCGTCTCTTAAAACGATTAAATAAAGTCAAAAAATTAAACGAAGTTAAAATGTGTTTAAATGCAGAAATCGCTTTAATATTCAAATATTTACGGGCAAATTGAACTCAGGTAAATAGTGGGTGGAATGCATGTAGATATCGCTACATTTCTGAGCACTCGGTTCGTAAACCGGATGATTTAATTAATTTAGATTCGAACCCCGAAAAGGCGTAATGTTATAAACATTTAATGGACACAAAGCGAAAATACCCATTAAATAATTTCGAAAAATGAATTTACTACTAGAAAGCAAAATCGATCAGCCAAATTTGAACACACAACATTAAGTAAGTGGTTGTCTCATTTTAAAATGATTTACCCTTAAGAAAGAGGACTCTCATGTATCTTTGTTAACAACTTATGTACAAGTTGTTAGTCTTTTTTGTTTTTCTTACTAACCAGATCATGGCCAAGTGAAATATGTTTCTGGCTATTTAATCTTAACTCATATGCAAATGCTTTAAAAGTTGTATGTCAATGATGCCCCACCGTTTATGATCACTGTGCTTTTCAGCTTTTTCGCATGTGTAAAATGCAATTAAACGTTGTATGCATTTATTGGCACAAGGGTCAACATCAAAATCCGCAAGCAAATATCGGATTGAACTACAAAAAGCGCCGATTTGCCACTTACCTATAAAAGCTGCGCCCTTTTGAGGGCATCCCACCAGTACGGCCAGAATGGCATCTTCCTTCGCTTGGCTTGCCCTCATCCTGGGCCTCGGAGTCACTGGCGCCTTGGATTATAATATCCAAGCTAATAGCAGCAAACTTCTGAGGGTTCTCAATGCTTCGGCTCCGGTTCAAGAGCTAAAATACCACATCGATGTCTGGCGAAATGAGGAAGCTTTGGTCGCCGTGGAAGCCACCCTGGAGTCTGTCATTCGCTCGGAAATCGGAGGAAATTGGGAGCGGGGCTGGCTCGTCCTTCAACTGGCAAATCAAGCCAGGACCCCGGAGCTAAAGGAGGCCATATACAGTGCTCTCTGGAAGGAGCTGCAGCAGACCACGCAGATCTACGATCCAGCCAAGATCCTGGAGTTTCATGAGCAGCTGTCTCTGCATACGGATGTGCCACAGGAACTTTTGGAACTGATCTATCGTGCCTTTATCAACCGCAGTGCCCAGTTGTTGGAGGCTCCGTTCCACACACGCAGTCGAGTGGCCACATTTCCATTGGTAGACTCACTAGTGCATCGCCTAACATTCAGCACTTTGGATTATCTGAGGGACATCCTGGAAGCTCTCTACGATGCCGTTTTGGCCCTGGAAACGCCATTGAGCGTGGTGGAGCGGCTGGGCAACTTTTCGGCCAGTTTGATTCAGTTGGCGGAGGCTAATCTTCAATTACTTGGCAGGGAGGAGCTGAAACGTGCAGATACGCAGGTGCAGCTGGCTGTGCAGAGCAACCTCAGAAACTTACTGGCACATCCTGATTTCGAGCTGCAAGTGCCGTACTCTCTGCAATCAGAAATCTATGAACACCTTCCCCGGGACGAGCAAATCATGTACACCGCTCGTAAGGTTTGCATCCGCAATGTGACTGATGCAAATTCGTATATTTACGAATGCCCGCAGACGTATTTGATCTGCAGCAACGCCAGAGATCCTAAGAAGGCTGCCTATTTCGTTCAACGTGGGCACAGCAACGACAGCCGCCAGCAGTTTGCTTTCTTCAGCGCTTTTTGGCGGAATCGCTACATCCTCATGGAACCGTTCACAGCAACTGCGAGCAATGCCAGCCACTCCTCCATTACCAAAAACGTGTACAGCCGAACTGACATAAACTGGTGGCGAGTGGTGTACGGAAACGGCGGAATTTCCTTGTACGATGCTGCCACTGAGAAATCCGTTCTGTGTGGCGGAGATCCCTCGTACTGGGATGGCGAGGAACACCATGTTTATACCCGCCATGCATCCGAGTTTTCTGCTCATCAGACGGAGTGCACCTGGAGCCTGGAAGACTGCAGCGATGCCGCCTAGCTGAAAGAGGAAGGGAAAGCGGTGCAGCCTTTATAACATCCATAAATATTAGCTATGTTTATTTTGACTAATAAGGCACATGAGAAAATCATCCAACTACCTCTGCTTAAAGTCCCAGGGTATGCACACCACGCCATCGGTCAGTACGGAATAGTAGTGGGTTATGTGGAGCTTGCATTCCTGCAGATGCTGCACTTGCAACTGAGATAGATCTCTAAGGGCTGCTATCATCTTGTCAGGGGTGATGGCGTCGTCTTTGGTTAGGGAGTGCAGCTGCAGCTGCTCCACACACGAGTCCATTAGCTCCTGCTCGACGTGCTTGTCCTGGGCGTACTTCTTCATGCGTTCCCTGGCCAGTTCCATGTTAACGCTGATAAAGTCCACGAGAATAGAACCCGGACATGTGGCTGGTGTGATGAACTGACCCGTGGGGCTGACCATAAGTGGCCCCGCCTCCGACTCCACCACGATGGTGAACTCCTTGAGCGTTTTCGGCCACTCCGCCGGGTATTTTTGTTTGCCTATGTAGTCGTTGAGCGAAGTGGTCACCTTCATGAGGTAGCTTGCATAGCCTCTGGCCTGCTGCTTGGGCATGAACTTCCGCCGTCCAATCTGAATGTCAAGTAGAACCTGAGCAAGTGTCCGCTCATAAACAGGCACCACCTTTAAGTAAGCATCATGGTGCGGAATGTTCTTGATGAAGTCAATCCAGGTGTTGAGCACATCGCCGGTGAAGAGCATCACATGACCCTCCAAACTAATGCCCGTAAAGGGAGCAAACACCACAATGCGTCCTTTTAGAGGCGACATTTCCTTTAAGTGGGTGTTGGCCAAACGCTCGAGGGTCTTTAAACAGCCACGATAGTGTTCGATGTTCCAGCCGCACTCGTAGCGTGCGTCCCGCAATTCCAGCTTCTGCACCAGAACTTTTTGTAGCTTGTTGATCTCGGCTTGCAGATCCGCGGTTTCCTTGGCCCGCTGTCTGGCCTTGCCGGCGTTCTCCTCCAACCAGGTGGTTAGTACTGGTCGCATGCTGGCCCGCTCCTGGTTGAACAAAGTGGGTATTTACTTGGTTTTTAAAGGGTAACAGTGGTTCTACTAACATTCTTCAGCTGAGATTCAAAGTCGGCAAACTCCGTGTCGTAGTGATAGTCCTGGCTGGGCTTGAAATCCAAGCCAGAGCTCTTTGGCGGCTCCGGCTGAGCCTTGATGTTCTTCACATACTCCGTGGAAAGGTTGCAGGACTCCAGAAGACCCTGAATAAAGGTCTTGGGATCCCGTGTGCTCTGCCAGTCCGTGCGAATCTGGATGAGCTTGAAGGAGTCCCGCTTGTCGGCATCTGAACTGGTGCGCACATAGAACTTTAGCACCTGGTTGTCCCCACTGCGCTGCCTGCGTTCATACAAGGCCTCCAGGTGCTCACTCAGCAATTTCAGGGAGTTCTCATTGGTGTTCCGCTGCTCAGGATGCTGGGCAAAGAAGTCCGGATGCACAGCGAAGTAGAAGGGCCTCAAGGCGGTAGTAAGGTCTGCAAGGAATTGGGATCACATGATATTTATCTGCTTGTTTTGGCAAGCCAACCCACTGACCTTGATTCAGCGATCGACGCAGAAACAGGAAGTGCCGCCTGCTGGTAACCAATTTCCGGATTTTTGAGCCCAGCAACACAGACATTATGTAAGCGGCGAGCAGAGGCACAACCCTGCCCCTCGTCCAAATTGTCCAGCATACGGCGGCAACTGCTGTGGGCTCAAACTTTGAGATATATTAACTTCTGATCTTGAAATTATGAAATACAGTGAGACCGTTGTGCGATAAGACTAAAATTCTTTGCTGTTACGGTAAAAGTGGTGGCACCTCAGCTGTTTTTCGGCCAAATTTAGCTCGTTTTTATAATTATTAACTGCATCTAATAACTTAACGAACTATGTTGTCCCATTAACTTTAGAAAATTGCAGTCATGATGACTGTGATGTTGGTTTTAAAGTATCTTCGTAATGGATAAGCGAACTTAAAGGTCACATTTAATTAAGATTTAATTTAAATCTAACACCCACCTTTAATTTAATATTTTTGGAATACATTTTTGAGATATTTTTAAGCTTTTTAAAGCTAAATTTATGCTTAAGGTTTGTCAGCACTATGTTCCGTAAGACCGCCGATAGTTTTCGGTGTGACCAGCTTAACCATAGAGTTCCGCATTGTTTATCTCGCTGGCTATAACATCTTAGCTAAACTGCAATTATTATAATAAAAATAGTAAACAAATCTCTCTGAAACATGACTGCTGTACCGCCCCCTTCGAACATTTCCACACTGATGCCCCTGGGTAAGAAAACCGCATGAATGTCCGGAAATCCACAGTTGCTAACTTATGCCGGTTTGCCTGGGGTTTCTTGCAGAATTGGTTGACAAATGCATCGGCTCCCGCATCCACATAATCATGAAGAACGACAAGGAGATGGTGGGCACTCTCCTGGGATTCGATGACTTCGTCAACATGCTCCTGGACGATGTTACGGAGTACGAGAATACGCCCGATGGCCGCCGCATCACCAAACTGGATCAGATTCTGCTCAATGGCAACAACATTACAATGGTGGGTTACTCTTCTAGTTTAAAAGGTTTATTTATAATATCTAACTAATTTATTGCAGTTGGTGCCTGGTGGCGAATTGGCGGAGTAGCAAGGTTCCATTTGTAAACATAAATACAATTGTAAAATATCAAAACAAGAGTTTTAATGTGGATCATGCATATGTAAATGTACAGAGGTATGTTACGAGCTAACAGTGGTGAAACGGTTAACAGACAAATTATAAAAAGCGGTTTAAAAGAAACTAGAATGTTTAATTTATTTTGAATTTTAATAGAAAATGTGCAGTTAAGTGCTTTAGAGGTTGGGTAACATTAAATTTCAGTTTGACAGAAGCTATAGAATTAAGAAAAGCTGTTCATTATTAATAAGTTGGAACAGATAAAATATTAAGTTATGATGGATAATTATGAGACTTAACAGGTACTAAGTGGTTCTGTAATGACTCAGTAAATGGAAAGCTAAACTTGGTCATCAAAGTACCGGTTCTGTTTAAATTGTAGACCAAGTTGAAATTGATTTAAATTTAATATTTAGGCCCTTTCCGTTAACATTAAATTGATATTTATGCTCTGGCGGGCATGCAAAGTAGGCGCATGCGCCTAACCCCCAAAAACACAGGTCTCGGCGACACAGCAGTCAACATGTGCCATAAATATCAACCGCTTTTCCCTGCTGGCCGTGCGTGTGGGTGCAGTGTGCTCTCCGCAGTACCGTTCTGGGTTCTCCCGCTTCCGTTCGGCACCTCCAACGCTCAGTACGGCACCAGACTTCGACGGAAGTGGAACAATCGAAGCGGAAACAGAGTCACGCGACAACAAAACCGAACTCGAATATGGAAAAGTTTTCCCTTAACAAATGTAGCACTGATAAACGCAGTTCGGAGTGAACTTCATGAATGGCCATGACTAATTGCAGCCATCCAACAGCACCAGCAACATTCGTTGTGTGAACCCCAATGGTGGAGGAGGTTACCTCTTTTTTTTCAAACGAAAGATTTCACTACTTCGGTATCTCTGTATCTGTCGGTGTCTCATTTGAGCGGCTCGAACGATCCGCCTGTAATTATGACTGCGTGAAGAAATCAATACGAGGAGGATGGCCAGCAAGCCCATGAGCACCAGCTGCCAGAGCATTGCGACGGCGGCCAGCAGTGCGGCTACCACGGCGGCGGCGGTGTCCATCTCGGCCTCCAATGCCACCTCCGTGGGCTCCCTCATCGCCGCCGCCTGCCTCCAGCAGCAGCAGCAGCAGCAACATCCCAACCAGCAGCAGCAGCAGCAATATCCCCAGTCCCAGCAGCAACACCTCTATCAGACCCATCAGCAATCATCGCACTATGTCAACGGCACCGGCAGCCTGGGCAGGCTCAAGTTCCACAAGAGTCTCGACGCCAGCGACGAGGAAATCGAGTATGCGCAGGTATGTCCAAGTGGCCAAGTATCCAACTGCTGGGCAGAATCGTCTCAAAACGAATTCAATTGTGCCCCACACTGAGTCATAATAATGCGACAAGGTCCTGCAGTGCTGGCTCAATTGAATTTGCCTTGTGGGTGGTGGTGGGTGGCCGGTGGTGGTTGCTGGCTTGCTTGTTGAGTGGGTGCTTTGGGGGTGGTTTATGCCACTCGGCTCCCATCTCGCTGCATTTGCTGCCCCCTCAGCTGTTTAACCTCCCGGCCGGGTCGTTATGCATAGTTTACGCTTCGCCGGGCAGCCTCAACAGCCGCCAACAACCGCCGTCGTCGATCAAGTGTTAATAATTCAATGCCCCGGAAATATTGAATGTATCATACACCCAGGGATTAGATGAGGCCCACAAAGGGCCGTGACTTTGGCCCAGGCAATTAGATAAATTAACCAGTTTGATTAATTTATGGATCGCTGAAAGTTTGCGGGGGGGTCTTAATACGCATGCCATACTTTTCATAGCCTAATAGTAAAAATGCAAGGCTCATGCTTAACCTATTACAAATAAAGACCAAAATAAAAGAAAAGAAATTTTAAATTTAAAATAAGGGTGTTTTGTTGTATTCATTTTTCTTTATAACTCATTTCCACGCTTTTAAATTAGATTATCTATTCATGAGTTTTCATTTAAATTTGCTTAGTTTGTCTAGCCTTTTTTCTGTAAGATTTCCTGTTTTAATAAAAGTCTTTACAGTTTCATATTAAATGAGCACTGTATTTTTATATATAGTGCCATACAATTTGCTCTTCCTTGCCGATGGCGTTATGGCCGGCAGGAGGTCTATTGCAAAGCCTTTCAAGCCAGTTATTACGGCCCGGACAATAAAGGTTTAATGAAAGAGCAGTGCAGATTATCTCTGTAGATTGCATGTTGTATCAGATCTTCTTCTGGGTTTTCTAATTTTAAAAAGTAAAACGACAAGTTAAGTTTCAGTAATAGAAATTTGTATTTCAAATGTAAACATTTTTTTGTTATTTGTCATGTTTTCTTCTGACGCGTTTAAAATTTTAAAACAAATACTAATCCTCCCATTCATTGTTTTTCATTTTTTTTTATGGAACATAGCAAACTGTTTATTTATTTTACTCTATTACTAGCGTGCTAGTTTATGGGAAGGGTCCGTACGATATTATTTTGTCCGCACCTGTATTTGTGGTTGTTTTGTTTGTCCCTTTCTCCGTCCGCTTTCTTTTCGGGAGGCAGTGAAAGTGTTGCCTGCTGGGGGCTTAATCCTGTATTCATAGAAATGCTTTCAATAAAACCAGGAAGAACAGTAGGGGCGAAGCAATGGGCTTGGCAAACATCATTTTGATGGTTTGGCTTGCACCACCACCACACCTGGCGGCTATTTGGTGTGCCACATTGCTCAGACGTGCAAATACCCGGAAGTGCTAACGATAGTTTAGCATACAAGCTTTTCACTTTCACCGCAAATCAACACATTGCTTTCACAGAAAAAGGGTATTGAGAGATAATAGTCAGTCTGCCCTGGATTCTCAAAAATGTTCAGTAAAAGAAAAACAAGATTATATTCAAATTTTTACTAAAAATATGTATATATATAAAAGTCACTTCAATTAAAAATGGTTTGATAATATTATGTTGTATTTCAGCTATCTCGTTCCACACATATCCTGGGACGCCATAAATCGGAGCGTTTTCTGGCTTCCAATCCGGACGAGGATCGCCGACGCCGCACCATAATCGTGGAGAAGAAGAACAACTCATATGGGTTTACCCTGCAGAGCTATGGGATCCACTACAAACGCGATGAGGAGCTGGAGATGATCACTTATGTGGACTACGTGGAGTACGGTGGTCCGGCCTATCGTGCTGGAATGCGTGAGGGCGACGTAATACTATCCATCAACGGCAAGGATATGGAAAAGGCGGACCACAAGACCATCGTCGAGTTCATCAAGCAGTGTGACACCAGGATGCGGATGGTCGTTCTCTTCGAGGATTGCGTGAGAAAGGTAGATTATCGTTTTAGAAAATATGGCTGAAGCTATACTTTCCCGAAGTTTTTCCCCCATCGTATACATTTTTTGAGAAATATATTTTCCCCAGGTCGATCTTCACATGCGCTATATTCAACTGCAGAGCCTGTTGCAGCAAAAGATGAACGAGCTGGAAAGGGTTCATCTGAGGGAGCGGGAGCTACTAGAGGGCAAATGGAAGACGCACAGCTTGCCAGCCCGGAAGAAGGCTAATGCGAATACGTCACCAAGCGACGGGGAGGGTGTTTCACCCACTGAAGTGGGTGGTGAAACGGGCTTCTATCGACCCGCCCTTTCCACCGAGGATGTGCCAAACATGGCGGCCCGCCAGCAGGCTGTGGGTGGACCAGGAATCATACCACCTCCCGCTCAATTTATGCTCACCTACCACTACCTGGATCCCACTTATCGGTACGTGCTGCGACCCACACACGGCAGCTCAGAGGACTACATAGATGGCATGGGTCTCCAGAGGAGCAGTAGTGATCACCAACAAACCGCACAGCGTTATATCCTACAGCGAACCGAGTCCGTGGATGCAAATTCGATGACTCAACCCACAACCTCGGCGCCTACTCAATATCACAGCACCACTGGCGGATCGGTAAAGCCACCGGCACCACCTCCTCGCACTTGTGAGAAGCATAAGCCACCAGCTAAGCCCCCAAAAACGGAGAAGGAGAAGACCCCCGGAAAGCATATTCATGTGGGCCATTCGTGCAACCCTTGCTTGGGTCACTTCCGATGGAAGTCGGCCGAGAAGTCGTCGGTTCCAGCGCCAGATAATGTTAGCCTGGATGCCTATGATCTGGCTAGTCCCTGCTGCGACACGCATTGTGTGCCATCAAGGAGACGCCACCGCCAGCACAAGGAGCACACGCATAAGCACAAGCATCGGGAGAGGGAACGGGTGGAGGGCAAGGAGCACAGGGTCAGACCCAAGTCTACATCCCATGCCTCTCCCAACGCCAATGGAGGAGGAGGAGGAGGAAATGCAGGATCTGGCCATCATCACCACCATCATCATCACCACCACAGCCACGAGCAACAGCAACAACAACAACAACAACAGCAGCAACAGCAACAACAACAACAGCAATTGCAGACAGTTCCCCACCATCATCACTATCCCCACCAGGTGCTAAATCCCTGTCAGGTGCAATCCCAATCTGGTAGCACCCGATCACGCTACTTCGACTTGGCCTCCGGATTGGCCAGCCATTGCAGCTTGCATTCCTGCACCTCAAGTGAGTTTGCCCCAGGGGACACCGCTTCCTATACCACTTCCATCAGCACGGATACTTTGTTTTGGGATCCCAAAAGCGAGACGGGTCAATCCCGACAGCACTCCACAAAATCCAGGCAGTCCTACGAACAGCAACCACAGCAGCAGCAGCAGCAGCAGCAGCCACAACCACAACATCAACAACCGCACCACCATCATCATCATCACCAGGGGGAGTACCACCAACGCTATCATGTGACCGCCAATCAAATGCAGCCCCCGCAGATCTATCCCAATGCCATAGCTTATGTTCAGAAACCCAAATCCTGGGACAATCTCGCCAACAAGGCGGGCTATAATGTCGGTTACGGCTACCTTGACACGGTGGCCGTGAGGCCAGCCATTAAAATGCAGATTGCCCAGCAGCGTCACTCGATGCCGCGAAGGAACCCGTACGGCAGATACTCCACCTACGGGGACGTGGAGAACTATGCCCCACCGCCTACCGAGTTTGTGGGCGAGTTGACCACCACTACAACCACCACGATTACGGCCAAGTCCACGGAGGAGCTGTTGGCCGCCTGCGATTGCTTGACCCCCCAGCAGCAGGCTGCTATTAAAGCTGCCCAGTACCAGCTCAGCCAAAACCAGAAGCTGACCCACCAGAACTCCTGCCAGATGGGTTACTACTCGCATCTGCCGCGGCCCACCACAGATGTGGGCACCTCCACCACCAGCCAGCAGGTGCACGGGGCAGGAGATGTCCAAACCACGTCGGAGGCCACCAGGTTGTAAAGTGGCAGGGAAGAGATACAACTAGGAACCGTCTCAAGAAGAATAAGAGTGCACTATGAGTTGTAGTTTAATCGAATAGCCCTCGGCTTTAACAAGTATTCATTAAATGAGTTTAAAATTTAAGCAATGTTTTTAATAAATGCTGAATTAAATGAGTATGGATGAGTTAAAAAATAGGCAAATGGTTGATATAAGAATTGAGTTGGAAAATGTAGGATTCACGGAAAAAATATAAAAATTCGAACACATATAAATATTTTGACTGTTTCAATGAACAGACTATCAAATTATACTTAAAATTTATAAATTTTATAAATTATTTTCACATATAACCTTAAATGATAAATTGTAGCAACTTATAATCCAAAGAGTGAAATATTTACTTAATTAATTAGTTTAGATTTTGGCTCTGGGAGTAATAAAATATTTAGGTCATCCATATTTAGTCAATGGAAAAGATACAACTTTCTTTAACTCGAATTTAAATCTGTACTCATTTAATTCAATGTTAAGTCAAACGCTAACCCAATGACTAACTTAACCACTCATGAGTGCACTCACATTCAGCTCCATAGCGTCTTAAAAACCGAACATCGAAATCATTTGAAATGGTAACTAAAGCAAAATTTTAAACGTATAACTCAAACACAAAAATCAGCATATAGCTTAACTACTCACATATATATATTGTGAGTTTCATAGACGTAAGAAACAAATGTAGCATCCAAAAAGCACAAGACAATACACAGAGATAAGCCCAAAAGAAGATACTTCTAAGAGTAGATGATTCAAAATTATTAAACCTTAAGATCCATACAAATTAAAATTGTAGCCATCTTTTGTTTATGAAACTCACTTTATATATACGCGATATAACTAGGACGCATTGACGTTTAGATTTTTGGATTTATTGAAAGACTGAAAAGCCATGCGCATATTCCAAATGAGAGAAAAATCTGGCGTCTTGTAATGATAGTTAGAGGATTATAAATATCTGTATAAGCCGTATAATAATATGGTTACCTATCATGCAACTAGATACTGTTTTACATGTAGCATATACACACACCTAAGCATATATATTTATTGTATACTGTATCCGAACAATGTAATTTATTTCATTGTGATAGTGAAAGAGCAGGCAATAAAAACCGCAACAATTTTAGTCGCATTTTTATCAAGCAACCAACCAAATATGATTTAAAACGCTTTTATGTAATGCGAAATGTAAATGTTATTGTACTTCATGTAATGCAATAAAACTCAAGAAATGTGTTCATGTAGTGTGACCCTTAGAAAAATTAGAAACCAAAACATGAGTTTTCAAAAGTTTAGAAATTGTTTTTTTAAAGTCAAGTGACTAACGCTTTAAGTGAATTTGAGGGAACAGGGGTTCCTAGGTGAAGATCTTAAAGCTATCTAATATTATTTATATATATTTATTTATGTATGTATACATTATATTTACTTGTGTTAAATATTTAAAATTATTATTATTTATCTTAGCTTTGCAAAAATGTTTTTAGAGGCTTATAAAGACTTCTGGAACACCCCAAACTTAGCTGCTTAAGCCTAAAGTGTCGCCGCCTACCGTTAGGATTGTGAATTTATCAACCCTTGGAGAGTTTTCACCCTGAAAATCTCCAGTTGTAAATGCTATTCGCCGGTCAGCTGTTCAACCACCGCAAATTTGGTAACTGTCAGCGGCGCCCTCTGTCGGCCATCGTCGGGACCACGCAGCTGTCAAAGTGGCAAAAAAATCAATACCAACCCCCAACCCTCCTCGTTAAAAATGTAAATGCGAAAAAATTCAATACTGTGCAGCCAAACGCGACGGTCGCAGCGTTCTCCACTCACAATCGCTCTCCCCGCTTTATCCCCCCAGCACGTAATGCTCCGGATCCGGGAATATAGCCCAAAAATCGGTTAAAGATTGAGAACGGTTTTCGAATCGCCCCGACATCCCCAGTGAAATACCCAGTGAGGGCAACTTGCGAACCGGCAAAAAAAAGTAGTGCACAAGCCATTCCAGTGAGTGAAAAGTGTCCAAGTGCTTGAGCATTGAGATATAGCACTCGATCTTGGTCAGATCCGGCAAACATATGTCAAGTGCAGGGCGCCAGCAACAAAGCTAAGACGGCGGCGTCAGCGTCGGCAGAGGCAACAATTTGAATGTCCTGTCCGTGGAGTTCAAGATTGCGGTGACCGCTCCTGTTTTTGTTGTTGTTGGTGGCAGCAGCAGATACAACAATGATGAGGTGAGATTTATTTAGCAACGTACACACTTTAACTAAAACAAAAGATTTTCGATGGCATCTGGAGGCTTAAAGGTTATGGGGTATTGGCAAGACAATGCAAGATTTACTTCATAAATATAAAAAAGGGAGGGGAGAATCCTATCAAGTGTTATCTATAGTTTAAGTAATTTTAATTTTTGAGATTTCAATAAAAAGGCTTTGACAAGCAAATTCTTGTATTATCAATAATGTCTCCTTTGGTTCCTCATAAAAAATATATAGAGACTAGCTAATTAAAAACTTTGGCAAGAATGGAATTAAGAAATAAAAATATGCTTAAATAACAAAATGAATAATATAATTATCATAAATAATTAGTTAAAATAGGTCATAAATTAAAAGAAAGAAAAATATCATTATATTTACAGCAACTATTTTTCTTTAGTTTTTTCTCTAATTTTTTTCTTAAAATTTATGTTTATTAGATAAAATTAGATAAAAAAAAAGTTTTTGAGTGATTTTTAATCCGTATAACCTTAAATAATTTTAGTTAATTTTAAAAAGTTATATTTTAAAATTATGATAATGTAAATCAAAGTTTACTGTTAAAATTGTGGTTTATTTGATTTCCTTTGACGTTATCAGCAAACAATAATAAAATATGCACTTGAAAAATTTAAAATCAAAAGTATTCCATGCTAACCTTAGTCAAATTTAATTTTCCTACTCAAATCTACTCCTATATATACACGGTTTCAATTTGATGCCGGTTGGCATCTAAAATACAAACATCCCTTGCCCACTTCGAGGCGAGATCAATTTTGATAAATAGAAATTGCCAATTAAATGTGAAATGTAAATTGCCCCCGGGCGACAGTCGAACAGTTCAAAAAAGTGTCCCGGGGCCAAGGGAAAAGTTGTCCGCTGGTCACTCGCATCCGGTTTTTGGTCCTGGCAAAGTTTTTGTGCAGCTTGTGATGTCTGCAGCGCGATATGAGAATTGTAACTTTCGGACCGTCGGACTGTCTGTCGGTGCGTCCGTATCATTAGGGCAAAGTTTGCCTGGCCCACTCAAGTAGTTGGTTTTTATATGTACGAGATTTCTGGATTTTTTCAGCTGCTCTGCCATTAATTATGAATGCTGAACTATGCCAAAGTTTTGCAGACACCCCCCGTCACACTTTGAGTTGCTCAATTGTTAAACCGAAATTCATAAGTCGTAATGACTGGCTGGTGGAGCAGGAGAAGGGGAGGAGGGGATGAGGAGAGGGGAGGTGCCTTTTGGGGAGACAGACAACTTGAAGTTTGCTGAGGATGCGGACGTTGCAACATATTTACAACATCATTATCAGCGTCGGCAGCGTCAAAATGCCATTAAATGTGTAGCCTAGCCTACAATGCCTTTGAAGGATTACACACCCGCCCAGGAGCGCCTCCTTGTTTACTCACACACTCCTAGTTGCAGAAAGAAAAGGAACGAAACGGAAAAAATGTGCAGCTTTGTCAAATAGCAAAGAGCGCGGAGCAGCAGTGAACAAAATTTAGGGTATAATTGCATTAAAAAATGTGAATAGTTGATATGATAATAAAAGGATCGGACAACAAGTTGAGCTTCTAGGAAATTTTATGAAAAAAACATACACTAAAAAAGCTTGATAAATTACAAATTAATTATCAGATTTTCTTTTCGAACAGTGTAAAAAAAGAGAGCAATTCCCAAGTAAATTATTATTTTTCTGTTTTAATATTTATCAATCTGATAAATTAAATTTTGTTCTCTTTTATATAAGAATTATTTTGTTATAAATTAAAAATATATATAAAATGAAATAAAAATATTTTTTTGGCGTTGCCAAAAAAAGATATTTTCTTTAATATATTTTATATTTTTACAGTTGATAAATCTATTTTTATTAGCATAGAGTTATAATGTTTTTAAGCAATTTAATTACATTAAGTCAGCCTCTAAGAAGTTTGGTACTTTTTTTTGTGTGCAGTGGTGCTGCTGTTGGTGTTAATGTTGCATTTGGTGTTGTTGCTCTTGCAGGAGTGCTGGCGGGCATTGAAAAGCACGCTCACCCACACATGTACGCACTGGCAGTCATTCAACAGGGCGCTGCCCGCTCCCTGCCCCGCCCACTCCGCCCATTTCCATCCTTTTACCACCCAACAAACCGCCCCCTAACGATGGGAGCCAAAGTGCGTTGCATACTTCGCTTTTGCTTCTTTTTTTGCACGCTTTGTTTGACTGGGATTGGTATTTTCCCCAACAGTTGTACCCACCCACTCTGGTAGTTGTTGTTGTTGCTGCTGTTGTACACATTGTCACACAGGCAACAACGCACACGCAACAACAAGTACGACAACTACAAAAACACAAGCAACAGCTCAAAAAAAGGAAAAAAAAAACTTTGCCACGTTAACTACTGACTGACTCCGGCAAGGCGACAAAAATGTTGAAATTCTTGTAATTTATAAGTTTTTTTTTATTGTCTCGTTAAAGTTTTTTTAATCATTTTAGATAACAATTTTTTCTTCTTTAAAAATACCTTGATTAAACCTCTATTAATCTAAAATAATACAATACTATGTCACTGCCAGGACTTTAATGACCTTTTAGAAAAATGGAAACAGTGTTAATAATTATTTTACTTATTCAACTTAATTATTAATTATTGAATATGACTGGAAACGCAAACGGTAAACTACGCAAATAACATCAAAACAAATTCCATTCATGTAGTAGAACCACACTAGTTCAATTGTAGGTTTTTAATATAGAAACAATTTGTATAATGATATTTTTGTTTGTTGGTTAACTGTGAAATTAAAGTGGCTGTCAATAATTATATATTTTACTTAATTTTTTTTTTGCGCATTTGCTGGTGCCAGGACGACATTCTGACGTAGCCCTGCACCAATTGCGAGTGTGCGCCTAAGTTGGGGCGAGGAAAATGGTGAAAATGACGATGAGGGGGCGGAGGCAGGACAGGCAGGAGCTCTCTGGCGGCGGGGAGGGTGTTAATGAGCAACTTCGCAGTGGCAACGACTCTGCTTAGTATTTGTGTTTCTTCATTTCCGGCTTCCACATGTTGACATGCTGATGATGTTGGTTAACTTCTGCCCAATGATGGCGATGATGAAGTCAGCAGCAGGAGCAGGAGCAGGAGCAGAAGCAGCAGCCAGTCTGTCATTCAGTGAGTGAGTGGGCGGGCTGGTTAGTCAGCTTTGTTTTCCTACTTCACTCGCTGCTTGTTTGTTAACGCTGCGTATGCGTAATTTTCATATTATGTAATTTTAACGCGCTAAATGGAAGCTTAATTTGATTAGGGCGCCATAAATGTGTCCTGTTCGCAGAGTGTGCCCCATATTGACTTGTTGGTTAGACTTTCGTCGAGGTGACGCATATTTGACGCAGTTTCCCAGTTGTCCCCCCAAAAAAAAGAGGCGACTATATTTACACCATCTCCCAGCCACCAGCTTTCATATCCAGTTTCCCATTCTAGCTGCACAGAAAGAAAATAATGATATGGGAAAAAATGGTATTTATTTTCCATAATCGTTAAACTTTAAGGTGATAAGCACGCCCATTATATACTATGTATTAATTAAGTTTAAAGTGTAGTTTTTCAGTATTTCAATTTAAAATTTAAGATGCGGCCATTCAGCCACGGAAATTTCTTTCTGTGTATTGGGATGCTGTCTGATGAGCTCATATTGAAAGTTTTTGTGCTCTGTTGGGCGACCTAGTTCGACCAAAGCCAAATCAATGTGGTGGCCGCTGCGGCGCCATTTGCACTACCGACCCTTTTGTGCATTTACTCTGTTTTCCGCTCTGCCCTGCTCGACATTTTCCGGGTTTTTCCTCCGCTTGTCTGTGCTCTTTTTTTTCCTGTGCAAACAATTTCGCCTGGTCGCCTGGTCGGGCGTTATTAATTGAGCTTTTGATGCATAGCCTGTATAACGATTGTCCCATCCCAATTCATCTGCCATCCGGGCCAACTCATCCATCTGTTCGTGTGCACTTAAAAGGCTACATAATTGTTTTTACCAAATTGAAATTTTAATTGAATTCGTATTGGAATCGGACTCGGACTCGAAATCGAGAATGCCGCAGTTATGACTTTAAGTCGTTACCATTCCAGCTTAGAAGACAAAGCCATAGAGCAAACGGCAGCTGAATTTCCATTTGATTGGGGAACACAAAAATTAAAAATTTAATACGCGTATCCGTGGAGCAAAAAAGCCGCATAGGCATTTCGTTTTATTGTAAGCAAAGCCTCGGCATCAGCAGCAGGCCCATTGACATCATCGTCGTCATTATGCACATTATCCACATCAACAATGGCTCAACGAGCGGCTGAATGAATCTCAAGTGGGCAGTCAGCCCCGCCCCTTCATTTGGTATAGATACGTGCACAGATAGATTGTTAGATGGATAGATGGTTATAGGGATAGATGAATGGGTAGATACATATCGCAAAAAAATTGCATGATTCAGTTTGTTTATTTACGGCAAAATAGTATAGTTGGCGGATAAATCCCCCAGACTCTGTTCATTTCCAAAGTTAAGAGTTCTTTAGAGTTACCGAAAGCCCTTAAAAAATTAATCAATTGTATAATTTGCATTGCAGCAGAACCGATTCGCAGACATAACACATTGCGGTGGCGGTTGAGAAGAACGGCATGGTGAAAATGGAATCCACGGAAGAACAGGATCGAAAGCTTGTTTTGGAGTTCTGCCACCTGCTAGAGAAGTCCAAGCAGCTCTTCAACGGGCTCAGGTGAGTGTGATCAAGTACTCTAAGTTGAGTTCACATTTAACTTCAAATTTACATCCTCCACAGAGATCTGCCCCAGTACGGCCATCGGCAGTGGCAAGCCTACTTCGGCCGAACCTTCGATGTCTACACAAAGTTGTGGAAGTTCCAGCAGCAACACCGCATGGTACTGGACTCAAAGTACGGCCTGAAACGCTGGCAGATCGGCGAGATAGCAAGCAAAATTGGCCAGCTCTATTATCACTATTAGTAAGTTTGCAAAAAGACCTTGAGAAAAAAAAATAATACGATTTAAAGCTTTTAACGCTTTTATTTGAAAACCCCCTAATCATCTTTAAAAAAAAAATTGAGAGGTACAACCACCGGTATAAATTGTATGCTAGAAAAAATCACTGAATTAAAAAAATAAGCTGAGCTTAGGAAAAATATTTTTTAAATTTAACAAATTGTAAGAAATAGGAAATTTATTAATGATTTTAATGATTTCAATAAGTAAAATAGAAAACATTTTGAAAGCAATTTATGTTTATTATATTTACGTTTACAATTTCGAACGGTATCATATTTGTAAAGGTTTTGAGGTTTTTTATTTATATTTAATGTCAATACCTAAATCACTAAACTAAGAAAATCTAGGTCAACATATTTAAAAAAAGGGAAACTAATATAACACTGCACAACTGTATTTTTGGTGCAGGCCAATGTCAGGCATTTAACTATTGTATGTTACTAGAGATTTATATTTGTGTCCTTAGTTTTGTCCGGAGAAGCCTGAACCTTTAACAAAGTCTCATTTTGTTGTCCTGTTTAACTATCCATTTTTTTTTTAAAAAAGGGAAACTAAGTGATATAAATTTACATTTATAATGTGCAATCTCGCTGATCTGGTTACTAACTGGCAAACCTTCCTTTGCAGCTTAAGAACCAGCGAAACCAACTACCTGAATGAGGCGTATCAGTTCTATGCGGCCATTAGGGGCCGGGCCTACTACTCGCGAGCGGCCAAGGAGGATCGCCCGGATCTGATGGTGAAAAAGCTGCGGTACTACGCCCGCTTCATTGTCGTTTGCCTGCTGCTCAAGAAGATGAAGCTGGTGCGCGAACTGGTCACGGAGCTGGAAAAACAAATACAGGAGTACACCAACACGTAATTACAAAGTGGCCCACTTTTTGACTCCGTATTAATCCCCAGATTTCCCCGCAGCTACGAGCCGGAGGATCATCTGGAGTGGTCGCTGGTGCTGGAGGAGATCAAGGGCTTCATCAAGGCGGAGGCGGCGGTGGCCGTCCTGCACGCCGACTCCAATCCCATCATCCTGTCGCACAGGTGAGTCGTTGTCACAGCCTCTGTCCGTACACGCGTTATTGCCCGTGCTTTCGTCGGCGGAGGAGGAGTTTGGACAGCTTGTGGGTGGCCAGGTGTATAGCCATAGCCTCTATCTGTCCGCATATGTCTATATGCCCTGTTCTGTTTGCGTAGGTATACGAGTTTTGCTTGAGTTCCGTTGCCGTTGATTATGTTCATTTGTTGTGCTTATCACAGAAGACTTGAAACACCAAAGAACACTCACTGTTGTCATTTTGTCACGCACTTTAACCATGATCTCTGTCCCCAAACACCCGCCAAACCAATCACAATCCAGGTTGGGCAATGAAACTGCTGAGTTTGTTAATAATGAAAAACTTTTTAAGTAATATTGTATCTTTCTTAAACCTGTATTGTACTTCAACTTTTCTCTGTTGTCGTTTGAGATTAAATTCAGATGAATTACTATTATTAAAACAAAATTCGATTTAGACTTTTTAATTATTTGTATACTTCTAAAATATCTTTAAAATTAGAAACTATTTTTAAAAATACATAAAAATCCAACAACAAGCAAGGGGTTTTCTTAGCTTTTTCGAAGTTTACAATGCATGCGAAGCTATAATTCGCAAATGGTTCTAGGATGAATACCGTTTCAAAATTTAAAAGTTTCTTAATCTTGATTTTATGAATTATATTAACAAAAACAATGTTAGCTTAACAAAACATTTAAAATTAATTTATCAATTTTAATCAGAAATGCTAACTCAATAATAAGGTGCCAGAGAAATCAAAAGGCTTCGAGGCTATTCATAAGGTATAATTATAGTTGAAAAAGTGCTTAAAAGTATGCAACAAATCTGAACGTCGGTCGATCGATCCGTAGTCGAAAGACTACGTACATTATTTTCTTGCATACATTTGGACACCTAATGTGATTTCAAACCGTTGTGATTTCTTTGACACTTATAGTTATTAATTAAGTGGGGGACTTAAGTTTCATTGCCCGACCGCACACACACTCCACAAGATGTTATCGTTTCATTATCATTTGGTCCCTGATCCCCCGAAACACACTCCCACCCCCGTACCCTTGTCACCTCATTAGTGCGCCGCATTCTCAATTCTTCTGTGAAAGCACGGGCCCCGCCATCCGCCTGAGGACGAGTGCGACTACCCCGACTGATGTGTCCAGTGGTTCCGGTTCTAGGTTGTCGCCGCTGACGACGCCGCCCTGCGAGCGATCGCCGCACATGACGCTCAGCCTGCAGGAGATCCTGATCGTGGGCTCCGCCTGCGAGCAGGCCAAGTTCTCGGAACTGACCATGGACATGTTCCGGATGCTGCAGACCCTGGAGCGCGAGCCCACGGAATCGACCACGAATCCGCTGAGCATGGCCCACGGCCTCCACGGGCACGACGCGAGTCCGGCGGCCAGCCGGATACCGCCGTACGGTGTGCCCGGCTCCAAGGGCTACATGGAGAACGGCCGGGCCTTTCGAGACAATCCCCACAAGTATCTACTGTACAAACCTTCGATTAGCCAGCTGCTGGTATTCCTCGCCAGCGGCACCAAGGAACTGCCGCTGGGCGGTGCCCTGCTCCTCTACATGTCCGCCGATGGCTGCTTCTCCACCACCAAACATCCCGAGGATTGTGAGTACAAAGCCAATAGATCGAGTTGGTTGCTCGATATAATTAGTTAAAATAGGGTTGATATTGAAACTTTAAATTGTTTAACATATAGGCATATATATCCTCTTTTCTGTTAAGCAACTTAGTTTCAAATGGCTTAAAAGCAAACATTATATTAAACATTTTAGTGGACCAGATTTGTCCAAGTAATTAGATTTAATATTATTTGTGTTGCTAAACTACATTTTTTGACTGACATATATGGCCTTGTACTATATATTGCAACGCCGAAATCTTGAATACTTGGTTGTTAATGGGTCTTACTTTTATTCAACAGAAATGACCGAATAACTACAAATATTTATATTTTATTTATAATTTATTAAAGAAAAAAAAAGTGGATTTATATATGTTAATATAAATATTGTTTTAATATTTATTTTAACCTTAATTTGATCCGTGACGTTTATTTTCTCCCAGTTGGCTACGAGTTGGGCGGCCTGGGCACCAGTGTTAAGCGGGACAGCGTGGACGGAGGAGGACTGTCGTGCCGGGGCAAGTCTTATAAGGAAAATCCACTGCCTATATCCGGGTGATCTATATCCATTCACCCGGCGACCCATGTTCGTCGTGATCGACTCGGACAACTCGTTTGTCTTTCAGCACATACCGCGCTACTTTGGCCAGCCGCTAGTGGTGCTCATGTCGCCGCAGGATGTGCCGCCCGCATTCCAGGGTAAGAACTCCTATACTTACTACTGGGCTAGTCCCTTCTAACTATTGCATTTTCGATTGTAGCTGATGTCCAGCACCATGGCTCGCTGTTTACATTGTTCCTGCACTCCCCGCTCACCGCCCTCTGCTACATCTGCAACGTTGGAGACGTGCCCATCCACCATTGGGAACGCTGCCAGACCTACGTGGATCGCTTCATCACGGAAGCCTCTCGCCTGGTCACACGGTGTCGCATCGATGAGATCGAACAGGGCATAGGATTTATAGGTGAGCAAGCAGTTCTGATTGAAACACACGCAGAATTCTTAAGAGAGCTAAAAATAAATACAGTTTACAATTTGGAAAATATTTGAAAATTTTAATAAAATTTAAAATGATTTTTTATAAAGTAAGAAGCAAAAAACTACGAAGCTATGTCTATTTTACCATTTGTTTCCAGTTTATATTTACAACATCTAGACTTTGTAATAGACTTGTTCCACAAAGCTTGATTTCAAAGAAAATGATAAATTTTGACATATCGCATATATACAATTATCAACTTTTATGGTAGCCAAATAAAAACAGTTATCTAGTCTTAAAAGTTCAAAACGAACAATTTTCAATGGTATTAAATTACAATTATACAATTAAAGTGTTTACGTACAACTTAATTCATTAAAAAAGTAATTCATTCATGTAATTCAATTCTGTTTTTAGACTCCTCCTATGTGCAGTTCTTCGGCGACGACTTCCTGCGCACCCTGATCCTGCGCTTCGTCTTCTGTGATGTGGTGCTCCGACTGCACCGAGGATTCCGGGGGCGGCACATGCGACCGCGATGTGAGCCCCAACTGCCGGCGAACGAACTGCTGGAGCACCCCTCGCTGTCGCACATCATCTTTCAGCTGGCCTCGGCCCTGGATGTGCGGGGTCACTTCTCGGAGGGACCGGAGTGCGACTGATGACTTTTCGTGGCCGTAGTCCTAGTCGTGGCCGTGGGGATCGGCATGCGTCAGCAGCTGTGCCAGCTGATCGAGAGGCAGTTTTCCGGGTGGATGCTTTCGCTGTACAATACTTTACCGCTGGGCTGGAACTGGGCCTGAGATCGGGGGCGTGGGTGTCGGTGTCCATGGGTTTCCTTTCCTTGGCAGTGCCCCGGCTGCCGGCGTAATTCATTTTAATAAGGCAACGCAACGTAAATGCATTATAATACGGATATAAATATATAAATACGAGTATAATATATATATATATATATATATATATATATATATATATGCATATATATATGGATAAAGGTAAATTAATCAAGTAGCTAGTTTTCTTATATAGTGCGTCGCGCAATGGAAATGGTCCAATGTTAGTTGCTTAGCATATACATAATTAATGATAACGAAGATATACATACGTGAAATCAATGATATTCAGCCGATATTGCTGCAGCAACTAGAACAGCAACCACAAACATGTCAAAAGAACCTAACAAACGATAACTGCCAAAAGAAGATGAAACAAAAAATTAAAGAAAAACGAAGCCGAAGATCTAATCAAATTTAGTTTGAGCGATAGCGGGAAGTTTTTAATGAAAATTGTGAGAGGGAATTTTTTGTATCGGGTCTAGGATCGCCTGATCGGGAAAATAGGTTACTTTGTCATACGCAGCGAAAACATTTTAGCTTTTATACAACCGATATTGAGAGAAACCTAATCGAAAGTGAATTACGAACACGACACACTATATAAGAAAGGGAATGCGTTTTTTATGCATTGTACGCGGCGCTCATAACAAATTTAAATTACGAAACCAAAATATTATTGTACGTATGTAATATTGCATATATGTATCTATTATGATTACAAGATGACTGAAAGTTACTGTTTCAACAAAGGAAAAAAGAAAACAACCAAAAAATGAAGGCAAAGTTTAGCAAAAGTAATAATAATTAATAACTTATACATAATACCCTAGTTAAGTGAAACATGGAAAATATACAAAATATATTTTGCGTATGTTAAAGTAAAATACAAAAGCCCAACCAACATTTTATACGAAAGGAACGCATACAAAATTTACACTTTAACTAACGAAAGAATATCTGTTCTTGAATCATTTTTCCAAAATGCCGCTAAATTCCATTTCGGTTTTCGGTTCAAACTGTAAATTGGAACAGGTCACCGTAATAATAAATATTTATGATAACATATACATAGTTACAAGTCACACTAACTCTATGGATTTATAGGCAAATGATAAACGCAATATTGAAAGTTACAAAATTATATATAAAGCATATATATTTCAATACAAAAATAAAACTAGTTGAACGCATAGTAAATTACTTGATCATTTTTACAAGACAAGCCGCAAACAAAATCTTAACAAAATATATAAAAACAATTTAATAATTACTTTATATTTATTATTTACTACGGATAATATGTGCATTTTTATATATTTAAACGAAAGATAAACAAATTTTACGCTAGTTACAAACAAATTTTTCTGAAGTCTTCAAGCAGCCGTATTAAATGAAAAACAACAACAAAACCAAAATAAAACTAATTTATTCAGCCGAGTTCTAATAAACTTATTCGCTTTGTTAACTAACAAATTGTATAGCTTTTTCACAATTTCGTTTACACTTTTTGTACATATAGGAAAAATACTAAAAGAATAGTTGAAAGAACCAAATTATATCATTCACACTCATTGTATCATTTCCATTTAGGTTTTTGTACATTTTGAGAACTGCATTTACGAAATAGCGAGAACAAGTAAGGTAAATAAAAACGAAAGAATTGCAAATAATCAGCAACATTAACCACACACTCACACGTAAACAAAGCCCACAAACGAGAACATCTAAACATTATCATAAACAAATTGTTTAAACGACATGCAACACCGTCAAAGTCACAAATCACATACAAATCGAAAAGAAAAACATAAAGAAACGATAACAAATCTAGCAAAGCCACAAGAGAATATTATGAAAATGGAACGGAGAACGAGAAAGTGTATGGGAGTTTGTATGAAGTAATAAGAATAAAGCACACGTTTGAAAAGAAATTCGATTTTTAATGCTTCTCCAGATCCAGATTACTTAAGACCCCCCGTGTAATATTTTATCCACTTGAGGTGGGACGAAACTCTTGTGGATATATCTGGTACCTTCAGCCTACACGCGCCATCGAAACCGTGAGACACAATTCCCACCAGCGTTTTGGAGCCATCGTCCAGGACCATTGGACCTCCGGAATCCCCTCGACATGGCAGACCCGCCCTGGAATCGATGCATATGAAGGAGGCGGGCACGACTTTCCTGCCCTTGCCTTTTAGTTGCTTGTTCCACTGCCTCTCACACTCCTTATTCGCGATGATGGGCACCCGGATGTACTGAAGGACACTGCTGGGCTGGTGCTTGCTGGTCAAACCCCATCCGGATATTATAGCCATCCGACCTGCATAAGTTCTCTTAACGCTAGGCAACTTGACGGGTTGTATATTCCTATTGAAAGTGAGCTTCTTCGGCAGTCTGATTAGAGCAACGTCGTTGACTACGGTCTTGCGATCGAATTTCTTATGCACGGTGGTGTGACTCCTGTTAACCACGATTTCATCACCAGGGAAATTTTCAACACTGCCTACGTGGACTAGCACTTTGGATCTGTAAGGTGAATGAGTAATGTTATAACCAATGTAAGTTTTATAAAATATTTTGTACAAACTTACAGCTTAGCATGTGGATCCTGCAAGCAATGGGCTGCAGTTAAGATCCATTTTGCGCTTAGGATTGCACCACCACACAGATTAGGTTCATCAATGGAGCCTTCAAAATAGCACAGCAATCCCACTTGGTAGGGCAACTGCTTAGCCTTGGCAGCAGTGCCATTCATAATTCGCAGGGAGCCGATTTCCTGGGCCAATCCCAGAGAGAACTGAATGATAAGGCCCAGCTGAAGGATCATTTTAACTGATTTATGGCTCTGGCCATTCAGCAGCTTATATATGGCCTGTGCTCGTGGTGTACAATGATTGCCCTTGATTTATGGTCGCATCGTGTTCGAACCACTTTGCATAATCTCCGTGCTTTCGGTTTATTGGTTATAATATTTACGGTTTGCTTGGTTAGTCGGATACATGGTATTTATTCGTATATATATGTAGGTTAGATAAGGTGTTCGCGACTCTCAGTGAGAAACACCGAACTTGTAGATTACTTCATGATTGTAGCTTTCGCCCGGTCGCAAAATGGTCGAGGGAAAGTTGTTGTGGTTCACGGAGTCGGGAAACTTCTGTGTCTCTAGGCAGAAGGCTCCATGCTTGGCGTAGGCAGCTCCATCCTTGCCGGGAATGGCCGCTTCACCTCGCTCAACGTCCGGCATAAAGTTTGAGGTGTAGAACTGCACCCCGGGCTGATTGCTGACCACCTCCAGCCATCGTCCGCTGGGCGGATGAGTGGCTCTGGCCACCTTGGCCATTGGCTGCGGTGGGTCAAAGGTGACGCAAAAGTTGTCATCGTAGCCCCGGTCTGGTTGCAACTGCTTGAGACGCTCTCCCAGGTTGCTGGACACTCGGAGGTCAAAGGCTGTTCCTTCCACGGGTGTGATCTTTCCAGTGGGAATGGAGGACTTGTCCGTTTCGGTGATCCCATAGGCATTGATCTCGATGGTGTGCTCGTAGAGACCATTGGCTCCAGCTTTATGGCCAGCCAGGTTGAAGTACGAGTGATTGGTGAGATTCACGGGCGTGGGTTTATCCGTCACTGCACTCATCTGGACATGCAGGCAGTTGTCCTCGCTGAGAGCAAAGCTCGCAGTGGCTGTGACCTTGCCGGGATAGCCCTCGTGACCGTCGGGATTGGTGTGGGATAGGACAACGCCATCCGGACGCACTGCCACCACTTCCCAGTGGGCCTTATCGAAACCCACAAAACCGCCATGCAGCTGGAACTTGTTGTCCCGATTCTTGGACACCTGCACCACCTTTCCGTCGAGTTGGAAACTGCCATTCGCGATCCGGTTGCATACCCGACCAATGGTGGCTCCAAAGTAGGGATTCCTGTCACTCTGATAGCCCGCCAGGTCATCAAATCCCAGAGTCACGTCATCTATTTTACCGCTGGCATCCGGAGTCTTTATGCTGGTTATGGTGGCTCCACGGGTGATCAACTGGACGGACATTCCATTCCCATTTGTCAAGGTGAACCGTTTGATGGAGTCCTTCGATTTGGTAAACGGGTTCACTGCTCCGGTGGCAAATACATCCTCTGTGACTTTGACCATCTTGGATCAGGCTGCAGCTGGAAATGAGTGCGAATACCAATTGCACTGCGTTTTTATCTGACCCTCTCCAAACCGTAGAGGTTAATCAGCACTCGATGCGCATATGTATTGGTATTAATTATCGCTAAAAAGCCGCAAACAACAAAACACAAGCATATGTAAATGGTGTTATCACAACAAGGTTGCGACCAAGAGTTCTATGATAAGAGGGATGTCCCATGGGAAATCTTTAAGATAATTCTCAAATTCACTGCTCAATTAGACTTATTTACTTCACTTTTTTATCACCTTTAACTTATTTTAATCAGTTTAAATAACAAAGTTGCCACACCTGTTTAAGCACGGCTGTTCTGAGCACATGGGCGTAGCCAAAGAATTCTTAAGAGGTGCGATTTGTGCCTGTTCAAATAAATGTTTTTTAAATAAAAAGCCGCTGGATAAAATTTAGATAAATTTAAATTTAATAAAAAACAATAACAATAAGCTTACATTTGGACTAGGTTTCCCAGTTGCTCATTATTTGAACTGCATTGTATTGAACCATAGATCTAAAAATTGATTTCCTCCCAAATATTTATTGCATTTAAATTTTTGTTTCATGCAATATCCGAATAAATGAGTAAATTTGTCCCAAATTAAATGAAATGTACATCAAATAAAACCAACTGTAGATTCCTGTATACAAATTCCACCCCTATCGAAAAGTACTGCCACCTACGATAGTCTGGCAACCCTGCTCTAGAAGAGCAGATAGCACAAAAGTCCACCTCTAAGCAACAGGTCGGTTGTTTATTGAATTCGGTTTATTAAACTTTATGTTTATTTCGCAAATAGAAAGCTAGCTAACCGGTGCAAATCCCATTTTGTTGACAGAGAGCGCAGACGAAACGGCAGCCAGGCTCTCTTAGAGATCTTTCCCATCCAGGAACCAGAAATCCGAGGAACACAAATCCCAAAATGCAATTGACGTGGCAGAGAGATCAGATTAATCTAATACTTCCCCTGGCCGTGATTTGTTGTTGTCTGCTAATCAACGTTACCAACGCACAAGAAGCCCAACAACCATGGTACGAGAATCTTCCAGCGGTGGCCATGGACTACAAGGTGGGTATGGCGCATAAGACTGCCCCAGAGGATCGTATTCATCGGAAGTCTTTTTTGTCTTTCAGGTCCACATAGATGCTGGTAAGGAGGATTGCTACCATCAGTACGTGAAGGCGGGAGCCACCTTCTACGTGTCATTCAGTGTAAGTGGAGACTGTTGGGATAATTCGTTTTAAAATATAATTGTACATTCAAAAGTATTTACACAAATCAAATGAAATATGCTTATAAATTGTTAAAATACTTTTGACTGACCTGTATATCTTTGTTTCAATTGCAATCACACTAGCATGGTAAACACTTCAATACATAATTTTAAAAGCATTCAAAAAAAAAAACAATTTTTATAAAAACGGATCGCGTACTCAGAAAGGTACCCAAGATATTATTGCTTAATTAGCTATCCACATAGCTGCTTTGTCACTGCTATACTAATTATTTGGTTATCTATTATCTTAAGACAATTGCAAATAATATGCCGTTCTTAAATTAAATTAGTGCTATAAATACCTTTAATTTTTCAGCTTTTATGTATTCAAACCATTGATACTAATTCATTTAACAGGTCGTGCGAGGAGGCGATGGAATGGCTGGTTTTGCTGTTCGCAATCCTTCTGGTGAGGTAGTGAAGCCCTACCAGTGGCAGGCTACTGCGGATTACACCGACCAGGTCTCGCCAGGCGGCTACTATTCCGTGTGCATCGACAACCAGTTCTCACGTTTCGCCGGCAAGCTGGTTAACATCTATATCACGGTGGTGAAGTATGACGCCTGGGACAAGTACGCCAAGGAGATCGAACAGCTGCAGCTGAACATGCAAAACTTCACTGTGAGCGAAACGGGTTTTGTGGCCCACCCAAAAAGCTGAAAATACTCATGCTGATCTATTTATTTAGGCCACCATCGGCACCGTGGAGAGAAATATCAACGATATGATGGGCTATCAGGCTCATAGCAGACATCGGGAGTCGCGGGACTATGCGTTGCTGTTGGACAACAATGCCTATATTCAAACCTTCTCGATTAGCCAAATCCTGGTCATATTGATCACGTGCTCTGTACAGGCAAGAAAACTCTACCGTTTTCCAATTCAATCTTTAATTATTTCCTCTTTTTAGGTGTTCTTTGTGCGCAAGCTATTCGAAGTTAAATCGGGATCCAAAAGCCGCATTTAAGCGTGCCAAGTTACTTTTCAAAGACTTTGCACCCGTCTATTTAAATTCCATCTGCATTTCCAAGACATTCATTATTCTTGCTGAATCCCATTCGCGTTTTGTAACTTTTTTATCACTGGCTAAACTGATCAAGTGCAACTAAGCAGACTATTTTCATAATTGCGACTACTTACGTCATACGAGTTGTAGACAGCATACTTATTGTGATAAGTGTACATTTGTGTGTTTTGTTCAATTAAAATATTGAAGATTTTTGTATTTCTATGGTTTTTTTTGGGGACAGTGGTTACAGATTTTCAGATCTGTAACTATATCGTTTTACATAGCATATGATGAAAAGCCATTACTTATTTTTATTGGGTTTGTGTATTTCCTAAAAGCTCTTAAGGGACTTTAAAGCAACGCCGAAAGCTTTTTATACCGTTCCTGTTTCTAATACTGAAAAGCATGTACTTGAATACAAAAATGTGAAATTTTATATGAAATACACATAAGTTTGAAAACAATTTCAAAAAAAAAAAAATAGATTAGTTTACTATTATTAAGAAATCCAACTTATAAATAAGAGTTCGTTGTTCGAAACCGAATTTTGTTTTTACACTTCGAATATTTTTAAATTCTTTAAATTACCTCATTAACTTCATTTCAGATAAGAAGACATTTCGAGGGCTTTTTCCATCTTAAGGCTGTATATTAATCACCCACACCCAACCCTGCTTATCGCAAATTATCCGGCCCCATCCATCGCAGGACCTTAAATCATGTCACCGTGCTCACCGCTTATCTGAAAGTCATTTAACACATGTGTGTGTTCTAGCAACTGGCATGTTAATTATATCCTTTTTGGCAGGCTCATCTGGGGATCTTGGGGGCTCCTTTGTGGCCACTTTTGCTTGAAATTAAAATGTTATTATTCGAGCTTATCTGCGGGGCCTTAAAGCGGCCGCAAAACTAAGGTCCTAATGGCCTCGCACACCAGCACACGCTCTTTAACTGTTTTAAACGCCATTGTTAAAATATTGCTCATACGCACTTCCGCCCGAAATGGGGTCTCCTCTCTTCGGCAGCACTAATGATGCCCAAGAACATGGAGCAAAGGACCCGGCAAAGGCAGGAGCATCCACAGCCATGTCCCCGGTGGAACAAAGTTGGCTCCGCCCACCAGCAAGAGCAGCAGCCGATGACAGCGGCAGATAAAAGGGCAGCGGCAAAGTGGGTGGGGGTGGTGCGGAGAGCGCGCCTGCGCATCAGCCACCGCAGGAACGCAGGGCGATGGGGTGACATCCTTGCTGATTACACCTCCCCCAGCCCACACAGAACGATACCGCCTAAGGGGAGGAGTGTGTCGCCATCTTTGAGCGTGGACTGGACGGGATGATCTGGCCGCCACATTAACTTGGAGTGCGCGCTACCAAGTGCAACACGTCGCGGACGACATAATAGCGGTACTTTGCGGTTTAGATTCGTCGGTCACACGTCGTCAATATTCCGCGAAAAAGGACCAAATCCGAGAACCTTTCTTGGTCAACACACAGAAAAACAAACAGTGGCACACTAGAGGAGAAAAGGAGCAGAGGAGCAAAGAAGCAAACAAACCAAACACACACTCGACAAGGAGTGCGGAAAACTTGGACACATACGCCCAGCTTGTTGCTGGCTGTGGGCGTGGCAACAAAAAACCGACAAGGACACACATGTGTCCTGCCAGTGTGTCGCGGAAATTTTTGTGCGGAAATTATAGAAATTTCGCTTTTTGATTTCATTTTCGTTCCGCTTTCGTTGCGGCCCATCTACCGCCCACCTCCACCTATTGTGCACCTGTGCGAAAAAGGGCACCGAGAAATGCCCAAGGAGCCTGCCACCTTCGTTGCCGTCGGTGTCCAGTTCGCGTCGTCGTCGTCCTTGCACTGACAAATTCCCTTGCATATCCGCTCCAGGACTAGCAACTTTGACTGCAAACAAAACCGTCATTCGCGTGGCGCGTCGTTGTCGCGTTCACTTGTCGCATATCCGTCGCCATTTTGACAATAATTTCATTTCCGGTCGCCAATTTATACGCACTTGAGTGAGTGAGTGATTAACTGCACGGACCCCCAAACGATACTCAGTGTTTACGATTGCAAGTTGGCCAGCCTGAAGTAGAATAGACAGTTAAAGAGGAGTCTTATTTTTGGATAAACTTTATAAGAGAAACAAGCACAATCCTGAGGTGAGTTATGATTATATTTGGGGACATACAAAAATTTCAGCGGAATCTAGTAAATGTTTTTAAACAACTACAAAGTGGTTGTTAGGTAAAAATAAACATCCGACGGCCTATTCAAAAATTAAAAGCTTGGTCCAATTAATTTATTTTTTGATCATACTAACATATTGTAATATCAGGAACCGAAAATAATTAGTTGTTTTGAAAAGTCAATAATAAAATTATTTGTTCTCCCAAATTTTGAACACAACTAATAACAAACTTTAAAAACAATAAATCTTAAACAACCACTATTTTTGGTCACTGCTGATAATATAATGCTTATTATGATTCCTAATATTACAATTATTTCAATTCTGAATAGTTTTAGACGTGTTCTTTGATATGTATTGGTAAGAGTTGATCTTAAATCAGTCTGTAAAGTATCACTTGAATTATCATCAAATAAAAACATTTACTTATGTTTAAAAAGTTTCCTACTCAAACCTTATGTACAAAATTTTTATAGAACCACTATTTTTGATCTTTGCTAACAAGAAAATGCTTAAGTTGACACTACAGCTAGTATTAACAGCATGAAGAGATTTAAAATAAATGCGTGTCAATCATTTACGAAATATTTTTTTAATTACACTTTAATACTTATTAGTAGCAGTTAAATATGTAAAAATATCAAAAGGGCATGTTAAAACGATTAGCATTAAAAACAAGCATTAAATATTGTCTAAAAAGTATTTAATCAATACATACGGCCATTACTTAAATAAGTGGAATGCCAAAACCAGGTTACATTAATTATTATTAATAACTTCTTTATAGTTTGGCTTAGTTACTTTTTCTAAATTGTTTTAAACATCTTTTAAGCCTCCAATTAAATGTGACTTAATCCTTATTGATTCAAGCAAAGAAGAGCGAACGATACCAATGGATCATTTTTTAATGTCTTAGTTATATATAGTTTGCTATCGCCAGAAAAGGCAACAAAAAAGGCCGGAGCTCATATTAATAAAAGTAAGAAATAAAGAGCCACTTGTGTGTTTTGTATGTTAGTAAAAATTAACCTTACAAAATATACATTATTTTTACTACCATTAATCCCGGCAATATATTGAAATTTCTGCTTAATGCTGGTAATTCGCCCCCTTAAAAAACTCGCTTTACCCTCAAATCACTCTGTGACATATATTTTCTGCTAATCGAATTAGCAGACGTAAAACGGAAGTATTCATAAACCGGCAAACAGAGCAAATCAGCAGCAGCATCGGCATAAGCTCGACAATTAAGCAGCCCACCAGTTTCAGCATTCAGTGAGCAGTGACAGCACTCAAAAATCCAAATTTCCGAAAATCTCATAAAAATCTTACAAACCATTAAAGGGCAGCCAAACGTGTGGCCTTTTAATTAAAGGATCTCTCGCTCGACAAGGGGATTACACCATTAACAGCTGCTAGCTGACGACCATCGAAGACCGTAAACTCGGCAATCGCAGTATACGAACTGGCATTCAAAAAAATCAACACGCGTTGGAGAGCGGGACGAGCATTCAGCCCATCTGCAGACCGACATCCTGGCATCCCGCTCGTATTTCCGGTGTGCGCGCGCTCACTCAGCGATTGTGATAACTTGGGAAATATCAAAAAATAAAAATGTCTGCCTGCTAATGTTTGCTGGTGAAATTTGCCTACATGCAAACGCAAGTCCTCGGCCCAAGTACAAATAATAAATAATAAATGAGGCGTGTGCAGGCCGTTTATAATGTCTGACAAGGCAAAAGTTGATGATGTTCTGTAGATGCGGCCGTTACGATAACGAAATCTATTCCCCCCTAAAAACTTAAAGCTGCCGGGATTCGGTTTCTGTTTCGGGTTTGCTGGGGAACTTAAATCCAGAAAAGACAGAACAAGTCGCACTTTGTATGGCATAAATTTCGTTGGCATAAATCAAAATCCAGCAACTTCCGACGAGGGCAGAGTGCAAAAATTTGCATGCCCTGTGTGCTAACTGCACAGAATGGCCGAAAAGGGCCAGTAAACAATGGTTTGCCCCCAGACCAGCTGGACATTAGAGAGCCACGCTCAAATGGCCGCCTCCCACGCACAGACCACCGCTCATACGCAACGTTGGCCAAGTCCAAAAGCGGGACTGTACACACAATAAATAACGAGCCAGATAATTATGCACGTCGTGTTTATATCTAAGGGAGCTCCGCAGCTCCCAAGCAGCCACTATTAATTATGCTTGAAAATCTCGGGGACTCGGGGGGAACTCGCTTAACGTGTTGAAGCCATGGCAATTAGAGCGATTGTTTGGCCCGAAAGGCATTTCAAAATAGCAGTCTTTAATTGTGGGCGAGGCGTTATGATTTATTAATATCTAGTTCTATAATTTGCCATGAGGTGAGTGATGGATTTTAGTTGTACTTTAAAGCAATTAAAAGTCTGCCAAGAAAGAATAACTAAAAGCAATTTTACAGTTTAAATGATAAAATAATACCGGTAAAACCCAAGAACAAACGGATCTTTTTTAATGTATAATTTTAAGAAATTTTATCAAATTTGAATTAGATTGGACAAGTTACTACGAAACATAGGCGATGGACAATTTATATACTTAAAATATACTTATAAATAAATATCTGTTAGTTCCACCAAATATTAAAATTAGTGCCATTAAGTAAAGTTTTAAGGAATAACCAGCTTGGATTCCACATGTCAAGTTTGAAAATTTCGGGAATGTATCGCATTTCATCTATCATTTCATGCAATAAATTCACTATTACAATTAGGGGCAAGGTATTTAAACGTTGGCTTGCCAAGCTTCCTTTCTTTTGTTTTCTAAGTAAGAGATTGAATAACGATAAGACCCGATTTAAAAGTAAGTTTTAGTTTATATCATATTGTTGTTTTGTGAAATTGATTTGAAGATCATGCTTAAATATTAAATATGATTAGCTAAATATTTAATAACATTAAGTTTCTTTTACGCCTTTATTAATGTTTGTTCTTAATGGGAGAAACGCGATAAGACATATTTTACAATGTTGGGCTCTTGTTTTTGAAACCTTCAATTCTATTTATTTTTTATCCATTTCTCCGGCAGAGTCAAGTGGAATCCCTTGTTTAGCCAACAGCCAGCCATCGAGGCTCCCCAGGCGTGCGTCATGTACGAGAATTCGTGTTCGTATCAGACGGCGCTGGACCTGAAGCGAGTGTCGCCGCCCACTCTCGCCCAGGTGAAGACGGAGGACTGCCTGACCCTGGGACAGTGCTCGCCGGACTGGACCTCGTACCGCTTCCACCAGTCCACCTTTGAGCAGTTGAAGCAGAGCGTCGAAAAGGCCAAGGCGGCGCTGCAAGATCGCAGCAGTTTCTTCGGGGCCAGCAGTGCCTTCAGGTTAGCTATATATAAAAACTATATTTTTATTTGGGAAAACTCAGTATTTTGAGAATCTGTTCTTTTAACATATTTACCTTAGTTAGTATTTTAATAATACAAATCACATTGTTTTATAGTGCTTTTTGGCAATAGTTAAATAAAGATCTGTACACAAAAGCCTTTGTGAAACAATCAGACTGGCCCAAACTTTAATCAGAATACCAACATATTTCTTTTAAGCAAGAAAAACTGCTCTCAAGAGCATCCTTAAGTTATATATTATATTAGTTGTATAATGACTTTTGTCTGATGTAATATAATGAATTGTTGACTGTTATCTTAGATCTTTTCAAGGAGCTTTCTTTCTAAATTCTCTTTTATAGAATGCTATATAATTTTAAAATATTTGAGCATGTTACTTAAAGGGCTAAAATGTTTTAAACAGTTAATTAGTGGATATTTTAAACTACTTAAGTTGCCTATTACAAAATCAAATGTCCTTCCCAACCGCAGTGACATCTACTCCAGCCAGCGCTTGACGGACACCCTCGACACCCTGCCCGTTCAGTCCGGGAACGGGGCTGGCAATTGCCTAGGCCTTCCACACAATCCCAATGTCGGAGTGGGAGTGGGCGTCGGCGTGGGCGTGGCCGGGGTGCTAAACTACAATGCGGTTAGCAGCAGCACGGCCGGAGTGCTGGGCAGTAGCGGGAACAGTGTGCAGCGACACCGGTTGGACACACTGCAGCCTCCGCCCGGCTGCTCACCCGCCGGCACCCAGCACGGCGTCATCACGTCCAGTGCCGGACAGGTTACGTCCGGAACTCTGGATGCGGTGAGTGCGGCTCCGGCATTGCCATCGCTAGCAGCGTCCAGCTCCTCGCATGTGGAGCCCAAAGTCAGGGCAGGTAAGCGAAGATAAAGTGGCAGAAGGTATTTATTTTACATCGGGAAAAAACAATCGCTATAAATGACTTTACTAAATAGATATCTAAACAAATGTTATCAATTTGTAATGAAAAATACTCTTTTTTTTTCTTTTTGTATCCATCAGCTCAATTATAAAACCTCTTATTGACTACAAAGTTCAATTTTTTGTTATCTTCTCGACCCCATCGTCAATTATAAAAATAATATATATAAAATATATTTCTCTGTGCACCAACCCACTGACCTTCTCGCAATTGTCTAGCACAAAAATGTCAACGAAATGGCGGAAAAACAAATCCTGCGCTTCCGGCCAAGGCAAAACGGACCCAAAGCGAGAAAAAGGCAGCCGAAAATGTTGTGCCACAAAAGTGGCAAATTTCGCGTATTTATTTAAACACATCCAAGCAGCATATGTTGGCCAACGGCCACCCCCGCCGCCCCCGCCGCCCCCGCCGCCCCCGCCGCCCCCTCCTCAGTTGACCAACCACCAAATATGTCCGAACCCGTAACATTTAATGGCCAAAACAACGGCTATAAACCGCGACCAGCCATGTACATAATTCTGCTTGTTGTATCAACAACAACGAGACGGGAAAAAATTGGGCAAAAAATTTAAATTGAATTATCCATATAAACGTTGAGGTCTCCCGGGGTCGGCTTCTATTCCTATGATATTTTTTAGTGCTCTTTTTTTTTGTTTTGGTTTGGTTACATATTTATCAATTTAAGCCGGGCCAGCGGATGTGGCTTATAATGCGGCCCGAAGCCGGTTGCTGTTGACTGTTTGCGGTCCTTGCCAGGTTTTGATAGAAACATCAAAAACCGAACAATTTCATCGCGTGCCTGGCAAGAGTTTGTTATGCCGCCTCCGACCGTCAAGTTGTCCATGTCCATTTATTTCTATAAGAAAACTTCTTTTCTTCTTTATATCCTTTTTTGGCAAATTTATGTCCTGTTTCAGCTTCGTTTTCAATTAGAAAAGACTGACAAGGCCTTGCTTGTCTGTTCTTTGGCTGAAGGACGAGTAGTTCATGGAAAAACTAGTCTCAAAACTGAATAATAAAATTCTTTCTTAAATTGTCCTTATCTTACTTTTGCTATAATCGCAAATTTAAGGACATTTTCCTTCCCTTGGGACAACTTTTGATGTCTGCCTGTTCAAATGGTAGACACAAAATGGCCGCCCAGCTCATCTTTTCCCATCTCTACTCGACGCGCTCAAGCAAATATGAAACGAATCCTTTTTAGCCCGCCCCCTGCTCCTTACACCCCCATCTCTTTCATCTCTTCTCTGGCTGTCTCTTTCTGTGGTCGATGTCAAGTTGGAGCTGAGTTTTTGCCGCTTTGGCTTTGCCATGAAAAGATTTTGTCATGCGTAACTCATTATTTTTTGCTCAAAAGACGTTTGGCTCACAGAGGCGCATAAAAAATAATTACACTTTGCAGCCAAGTCAAGGCGAAGATACATATATTTTCATAACGAAATACATTTCTTTTATATTTGTTATGTCCTAAAAAATCCATAGTTTTAAATCAATATGCAAGCCGTGTTCATATATTTGCTGGGAATATTTTTAATAAAGGAAAATAATTATTTAAGACCAATTCAATATATATCTTGGCAATTGCCAATGATAAAATAATTAATTCACTTGGATATTAAACAAAAATTTAACAAACATGACAGTATGTTTTAAGCCAAATTAATATTTTTCATACCGAAAAAATTATTCAAAAATTTTTACCTGAATATTTAATTTATAAAAAATAAATAATTTTTATTTGAATTAATGTCAGAGGGACACGGACACTGTCCGTTTCTAGACATGGGAACCGATTACCCATCATCTTCATGGCTATCATTATTATGGACTCGTATCATATCCGGCTTGACATTTCAATTGAAAGCGTAGCAAATTCCTCTTGCAATTTTTTTCCTCGCCGCCTGGCTTATTGTTGTTTACATCAAACAAAGATTTACGGCAATTAAACATCTCCATCGCTGGTCTGTGAAGTGACAACCCTCGCGATTATGTCCTTTGCGGTTCACAGGATCTGTCAGCAGTGCCATGGGATGGAGGGGGGTGAGAGGGTGACTGCCGAGCGCCGTTGCGTGACGCCTTTGAGGGGTGGGGCAGAGAAATAGAAACCATAATTCGAGCAATAAATAAACCAGTCGCTAGTTGTGATGACAATTATCTATGCCGAGATTTATGAGCCCCGGCTAGCCGTTTATTTTTACTTTTTTCTCTGGCTCCTTTCCGTGGCAAAAGGCGAAGCGTGCCGTGCTGAGTGTACAAATTTTCGCTGCCTGGCAATTAAAATATCTTTTTGTTTGCTCCTTTGCCTTGCAGATAAATCCTCGCTGGACTGCGCCACCACATCCTCGCACACGGCGGTGCCCTCGTCCTCGTCCTCCACCAGCGACCATCAGCAGGGCAGGATCAGCGGCAGCAAGAGCAGCAGCAGCAGTGGAGCAGGGGGAGGGGGAGCGGCACCAGGAGGCGGCTCTGCACTGTGTAAGTTCAAAACTGTGATTATGTCTAAATGTCCTTTGAGCTTTTGACAGCTTTCAGTCAGGACATCAACCTTAAAGTGTCAAGCTAAGTGTTCTTTGACACATAAAAGGTGGCGCTTCTGTGCATTGGGGGTGGAAAGTCCTTGGCAAGGATTTCCCTGTTCAAGGGGTGGATCGGGGAATGGTTTTCTTTTTTTAAAGATAAAAATCAGGCCTTGGAGTATGTGTATATTCAGAACATTCGATTTCTACACCCAACAAACGAATTGTCATAAAAATTAATTTATTTTTACATTATTTTTAAACTATTGGCTATGGAAAATTTCTCAATACGATAAATATTAAATTAACAGTATCAAATTTATTGAGTATCAAACTTATGTGGTTGGAAAACAAGGACATTGACTACAGTTTTAGACCTTTCGTTATAGAAATTAAACTAAAAGTGTACCTATACTTTATTGCGGTCTGTAGTTCATTTTCAAGACTCACTTATAAAGACTAAACTTTCTGTACTTTTTGAGTGTATCGATCTCTGATAAGACACGAATTTTTATAAAAATCTTAGTTAATTAAAGCTTTCAACTATCATAAACTATCTGTAGCGTAGTTGTTAAAATATGATTTTCCATATAATTATTTTATTTAATTTTAAAGAATTCCATTATAATTTTAGTTCAGATTCATTTTCCAAATTATAAATTACGTTGAAAATGTTCATAAATTCGATTTAACTAATAGATTTATTGAGTAGAAATGACTAATTTAAATTATGAGTAAAAGATTTTAATTTAATGATTAATACATGTGGTAAAAATATATTATATTTATGGTTAACGACACACCTAATTATGATATTCTAATCTATATTTTTGTTGTTTTCATATTTACGTTTAAATACCAGAATCCAAGTAATATAATTCATCAACATTTTTATTACTTCCCACGGAGTGTTCAAATACCTTTTGAGGTATCTCCCAATTTTGATAACTCAATTGCTCACTTGACTTAATGCCTAAAGCCTGACTAATACGCGTAATCTGGGTTGGGCTGCAAACCTTTTATGCCAGGTCCCTCTGGGAACTGCAATTGAGTTCATTTGGCAGTGGGAAAGTTGGCACACAATTGTCAATGCCTTATGTTTATGTTCATTGTTCCTGCCTACTGTAAACACACAAAACGCAACAGTCACAACATTCGCTGGCTTTGCCCGTGAATCTGTGACTGCCCGTTGATAATTTGACTCTTAAGTGCTCTTCAGCGCTAATCCTATTAAAGCGTGTTAGTCACACGCTCCTTCAAGCACACTTCACTCGGAAGTACAACCCCCGAGCGCATCCAGACATCCTGTCTACCAGTCCATTCGACCAGCTCGAGGGATGGCCTCTCCAGCGAGGACAATGAGGCTAATCGACGGATCATAAAATGATCAAAATGTTATGTGAAGCGCATTAGGGCGCACACTCCGCTGACAGCGTGGTAGATACTGTTCTCTATGGAGTATCTATGGATTGGTTGGGAGGGGATCGATGTGTGGGATTCTTTCGGCGCAGACAATTGAGCGGTTAGGTGTGCATAATGGGAAAAGGGTGCAGGACGGCAGCACGACATCGTTAAACTCATCGAGTGGCAATTGATATAGTTTATTGTTTTATTGGCCTGATTAAAGATATGTTTATTTATTTATGGTTTGTTGAAGCGAACAAATTGGGTTTACGTGTTCAATCAATGGTTGCTTAACCTATTTTATTGTTTTTGGATGAGGACTGTGTGTCATACTTATAACTCTTTTGGGTAAGGCTTTACATAAATCTATTGCTTTGACAATTTTGTAGCATTCAAATAGGTTTTCTTGTATGGTCCTTTTTTTTTGTATATATTTGTTGAAGATGGTTTGTTTGTCTTTGCATTTGCCCAGCCTTTGGGCTTATATGTAAAATACAGATTAATCTCCTATCTAAAAACTAACTCATTGACATTCATCAAATTATATGATAGAGCAAACTAAAATTATATTGTTTTCTTAAATTATATTTGACTTAATCAAAAAATTGTTTTACAATTGTATTATTATATCCATTTTAAAGAAGTAGGATTTAGTTATTGGGCTAAGTATAAGACAGACCAACCTTTGTAAATATTTTATTTATAAGCATTTTACCAAACATTTCATTAAATGTTTAAAATGGAATTAATGTATGTGTCTACCACTCTGGGCACCCTTACTTTTGAAATTTTAATTATGTTGCGAGCCCTACAAAATCATATTATTCGATGTCTATCATCATCTGTCGCTGGGATGTTTGTTTGCTGGTGGCTCACCCGAAGTGCTCAACTCTAATCGTAATCACATAATCTGCTCGCAGGCTGGCCCCACCCCCACAACGCCCCTCATCAACGCGCCCAGCGGGTGGCTGCCACCCCCTCGGCCTTTGCCGCCCACAAGTGAGCGCCACATTGCGTCCTTTCATCCTGCCTCCCTCCGCCTGTCGTCCTGTTTCTATCCCCGTCTCTGTCCTTCTGCGCCGTATGTTTTGCTCACTTGAAATTTAATTTCTGATTTCATTTGCGCACAGTTTGTTCTTTATTTTTTTTTTATTTTGTGCCGTAATTGTTTCAGGCTGTGAAAATAAATTGAAAACGCTGCTGTGCCAACTGGCGCCAAAGGACGATGAAGTCCTTTTTGACAGCTTCGCGGACTGACGCTTGCGCTTAAATTTATTCACTAGCATTTATGAATGTTGTTGCAAAAAAATGGCAGAAAAAAAAGTGCGCATATTTGGTGAGAAGGAAAAAGGCGAACTTGGACTGGAAAAACTTTTGGTTCCCATGCTCTATTGTCCGCTCATGTGTGCGCCTATTGATGTCCAAATATTTTTATTCATGGCCCTTTTCGCGGTTCACTTAACTGCCGATTCAAGTCATTACCCTCCCCTCGGAGATTTCAGCACGAGTCGTTCATAAATCAAGTCATTGTTGGCCCAACCATATCCACCCCCCCAGAAAAAGATGATGGCAACAAGCTGGAAAATATTCGGCTAATTTAGTTTTTGTATTTTCGTATTGATCGACGAAAGATAGGCAAACAAATTTGCCTAGGCGAACCGAAAAACTTTGCAAAAATAATTAAAAAATGTTCGGCCCAGTTGAAATAGAAAACTGTCATCGAACGCAACAGGTTGTCTTCCGCCTTCGAAGTCCGCCGCCCTTTGTGATTTATTCCGCTGGAAATGACCCGCTTCCGACATGGTATATCAGAAAAGGAAAATATATAGAAAATGGGCGAAGGAAAATGGAAAAGCGAGGCGCACTTGAAAGTTTTAGAAGCGGGCACCTCCAGGCCAACTACACGGCGGAAACGCAGTGCACCCGGAGCCGGAGGTGGCTGTGTCGAAGCGTCTCCGGTCTCGGCAGCCAGCGCTCCGCAATTTAGTTGTCAATTGAATTTATGAGCTCGCTGAATTTATGGCCGCCACCTCGACACTGGCCGTGCTTTTATCTCAAGTGACACAACTCACGTGAGACCGTGTGACCCGGAGAACCGGAGAATCGGAGAACCAGAGAACCGGAGAGTGGAAACCCTTGACCCGCCAAAAAGTCAATCCGCGTTATCAATTGACAGCGAGGGTCGCTGGTAGTCAAACCGCGGTAATTTATAGCAGGCCGCGCACGTGAACCGTTCCTCCAACCCCTTTTCCACTGTTAATTGTTTGTTTGCTGTTTGTTGTCATTGGCTCTTAAGTGGCGCGGGGTGCGGGGTTAGGTGTTCTCTCCAGGGTTCAGGGTGCACGCCACGGAGTGTGCCGTGTGAATATGTTAGCTTTCAGTTTAGAAGAAATGAAAAAAAGATTTCAAATAAAAAAAGGATGTCTTTGCTGGCATGTCCCGACCACGAGATACCCAGTTTTTTTTATTGGATTTTAAAAATATTGATATTTTTTCGATATTAATTTTAGAATTTAACAAAAGAACCTTTTAACTTAATTTTACTTGACTTGCTTAGTACAGCTACATCCAGAAAACAAAGCTCACCAATTAAAAAAAAATGACTATAAGAAAACGACTTAAACGTGAGCCAATAGTATACAATACATATTTAGAAAAAAATGTACATTACAAATAACCTAACGATATTTGGGCAAACACATGACCCTAGGTAACTTTTCGATTATTTTATATGGTAATTTCTGTATATATGGGTTTGGCTTCTAAAATTAAGGTTTAAGTTTATTATTCATAATTTGTTTTCAGGGTGTAATGTTTATTTAGAAGGACTAATGAAATAATTTGATTTTAAGTTAAAACAAAATTTGTATATATGTTGTCACAAAAACTCTGCAAGCAAATTTAAGTTGCCTAAGATTAAATAAGTCGGAAATTCAGAATTATTGAAAAAATAGGAAACATATATTTTGTAAAATTATAATGTTCGAATAAAACATTTCCACGAAAACCGTATATACCCTGTATACTGTAAAGTATGGAGTATTCGGCATAAAAAGGAGAGTAGAATAATCGAGCTCGTGACACTCTCTTGCAAGTATCTGAGAAAGTCAAACGGTGGTAATCGGAGTCGCACCCTGCACCCTTCGTCCGTGTGACCCTTCCACCTTCCCCTTTTTTCCGCCGCATACCACCCCGCCACCCACCTTGTCAATCGCGCAATTATTGCCTGCATTGTTTAGATAGACAGCCACGAGGACACCTTCAATATGTTGCTGTGAGAACTTCCTTTGGCCTGCCGTTTGTTGTTCGTGTTCGTAATTTGTTTTTATTACAATTTTCACTTTTATTTGTGGGTCTGGTATTCATTTTTGTGGTTAGGGTTTGTTTGATTTGGCGTGTTCGCTTTGTTTGTGTGAATTCCTAGGCGACATTGCTTTTATTTTGTGGGAACCACTTTCGGAGAGTCATTAAGATCTGGTGCACTTGATAAGCGAGTTGTTATAGTTGTAAAACAAAGGAAAGGTAGAGCGGTCGGTTTAACAAATAAAAAACTTTTTAAGAGACAAGGTTCTGCTTAAAACGTTGAAATATGAAATTATTGAAAAGCTTACAGGACAATTGGTAACGTATAAGCAGTATTTTAGTAAAGATAGACAACATTAAAAATAATAAAATTTAAATTTTATAATAGCTTACTGTGCAAAGGTCATATCATAACTAAATTGGTTAAAATAGCTGAAGACAAAGTGAAAAAAAGTTAAAATGCAGTTCTTTGTACAATAGTAGCATCTTAGACCTCACTGCTTATTCGCACTTAACCCTCTGAACTTTTTCTCAATAAAAACTTTCAGAGCTGCCAATTTGAAACTGATTTATGCGTCGCAGTTGCCGCCCATTTGATTAACAAATATTGAACCAGCCCAGCCAAGGCAATACAAAAATGGGTGTATTGTATTTTTATTATTTTTATGCCGATTATAACAATACGCATTTTGCCAATAACAAAATGCACAGCGCCAGGCGAAATTCGCCGCGGGCAAAATGAGCAATCCGTGGCGATGGAGGCGGGGCGGACCAGGACATTAAAGACCCGCAAGGAGTCAATGGGGAACCAGAAGCAGGAGCAGGAGAAGGGGCATCTTTTCGCCTGTCATGCCTCGCAGGCCGCTGGCCACGTGCCGCGTCAAAGTCTCCATCGCGTGTTACATCATTCATACGTCATTAATGGCCACGTGTCTGACTTTCAGTTGTTATTGTAGGCAGGGCCATTTCAGTGTTTCCAGCCTTGCACAAGGCGCATAAATATTAGCAGCTCTCCGTCTGTCCAGGACTCTATCTCCGTCTCCTTCTGTCTCCTCAGGCTTGAGAAAACAAATCGCGGCGCTGATTGCGTTTCTTATTAACTGCTATGGGTGGTTGGCTGAGACAATATGCTCCCTGTCTTCACTACACATTACAAAAATATGATACGCTAGATGTTTAAGTAAGAGAAAATATAAAAGGCTTAGTTTAAATCTTGGCCCAGATATTAATTTACTTTATTGTAACTAAGTATATGGCTGATAAATAATTAAAAGCGATATTAAGTATTGACTTGAAATAATACATTTTAGAGACATTGAGCTAAAAGACAAACACAAAGACAAGAAAATGTTTTTGATTTTTAATGATAATTTTTTTTTGTTTATATTTTAAGTATTTTATAATTGATATCCATAGCAAAAACTTATGGTCAGTTCATTTTTATTTGTCTGTTATAACTGAGTTAGTAACGAATCCAGTTTCCTGTTAATTATTTTTATTTTTACAGTCAAAGAAGGAAATGTTGGAATATTAGTTATTTTTTCTTTTTTTAAGTGTAGGTGATGTCGTCATGTTTGTCTTGACGCTCCGTTGAATATTTGGCTGCAGACACAAAACAAACGGACAGGCAGCTGATGCATTGATTCTCCTGATGGGACACTGGTATTTTGTGGGTGGCGGCTGCTGGCGTAAGCAAAGACACACAGATGGAGCAGACCAATGTGTAGTGGCTTAAAGTTAACTTAAAACACTTGACTTGTGGGCGAGACTGGTGGGCGAGCCAATGAAACCGCAAATTTGGGGGGCGGAAATGTTACGGCGGCGCAAAATGGCGGAAATCACACAACAAAAGAAATTAATTTAAAGTTTTTCGCCCAAAAGCGTGAAAATGAAATTACATAATGAATGCAATTAAAATGTTAAGCCAAGCTAAGACACACACACACACATATAGGAGGGACCGGTGTACAAAAACAGCTTTTCCTTTTCCCTTGCTTTGGCAGAGCAAACATTTTTAGCCAAGTGAAACTTGGTTTTCCTCTGGCAGAGAACAGCAAATTGCTATTTAGCCGTTTTAGATGCCATTAGCACACAAACACACACACACACACTTCTTGAGAGCTGGTGGTGGGCTAAAAGAGCTGGGAGGTGAGGGCGGTAATAGGAGGCTTCCCCTCCAGCCACGTTTATTAAATAACTGCGTGTCAAAGCAACGCATACAATCCAACACCCATGCAGAGTCACAAACTAGCACACCCACACAGCAGCAGTTGCCTTGACTTGCTAAACTTTTCCCTTTGACTGTGTACATGTGTGGCTGAAAAGCGAAATCAGTTTTTAACTGAAATAAAATAAAAGACCCAGATAAAAGTTCAAATAATCGAATATTTGCTACTCCTTTTGCAAACAGGAAATAAATCGGAATAATAAAGTGGTCAAGACAAAATATTCATTATGTTGGACTACCAGTAAAATTTTATAAATTAAAACAAATACAAAACTAGTTTGTTCCCTATCAACTAAATTTAAATTAGCACTTAAAGATCTGTTGAACAGTATAATTTATTTTAATTTTAACAATGTAGGAGAGAGACAAAACAGTTTGGCATGCTTGAATAGATTTCTGTTTCATAAAGATGTATGTTTAAAATTACCCTAAATATAATTAAAAAGAAAAGAAAAGAAAGAAAAGACGAACTTTATAAAAAAGAATTCAAAAGAATTTTTTTTGCTAGAACATTTTTTTGTCGGGGCTCATATTTAACAATACATGGAAAGAGATGCCAATTTTTTTAAATACAATTTGATTTATTTCATTCTTTAGTTAAATTCATCTACAAATTTTGTGTGAGCTCCAACATTTGAGCAGGGTATTGAAAGAGCATAATAGGGCAAACATAGAGCGCAATAAAAAAGAAATCAAGCTAAGCTTTTCGCCTGTTTGTGTGTGTAAGGAACTACAATTTGTTCGTTGACGCCTATGAATTAGCCCGGCCACCCACGAGGATACACAAGCATTGCAAAGGACGAGGTTCGCATGGCCAGCGGCAAAGACTCGGCAAAAACAATTTCAATGGGAATTCAAAAATTAATTAAGCCAGCCCAAAAGGCAGCTGTGTAGATGAGTTCGTCATTTGGGGTGGGTGTGTGTGTGTGTTGGTATTGTGTGTGTGTTTCAGTTGTGCCTGTCATTTTCTGTTGCCTGCTTCAGGGGGCAAGCAGAAGGCGAAGGAGTTTTGTGAGGGGGGCAGCGCCACAACTGCACTTGAGCAGCTGCAGCAAAGTTGCCGTCGACGCCAACGCATGTGCACCACCCTGAACCACCCCTTTAACCACCCCCTAAACCCACCTGACCCCCAACCGCCGAGCAGTCAAAGCCTTTCACAATCAACTATTGTTGATTTCTCCTACGAAAGTCAGGCAGCTCCAACTTCTCGCGCATTGTTTTTGCCCGCCACCCTAAACCACCCGAACCACCCAAACCTCCCACAACCACCCAATGCCACCTCCCCTTTTTGGGGTGTCGCTGTGCCGTGGGGGCGGGGGTGGTGTTGTAGGCGAACGACGAAACGGTAATATCCTTGTGTTTGGTGGAAGGAAAAAGGAAGTGGATAATACATCCGTCCTTGTTGCTTCGTGTCACCCACTAAAAAGGCGATGCCACTTCTGGAAGCTCTGCCGCAGGAGCAGCACGAGCGGCAGCAGCAGCGGCAGCGGCTGCATTGAGTGGCCCGCGAGCGAGACAGCACTAGTCCGCACACGAGAGAGACGGAGTCAGCGCTCCTGCGGCGCGTCCTTAGTCAAGTGGAAATGGTAACCTCCTACTGGAGCAGAGAGCGAACCCGAATGAGCTTGAAAAGCTCCAAGTTTTTTGGGTCCTCTACGTTTAAAACTCAAAACCCAAGAGATCATTAGAAATTTTGGGCTTGAAATATGAAACTCCAAGGATTCTCTCAGCCCCACAGCCATTTGTAAAAAGCTTTTTGCAGCAAAGCTTTCGCTAGGCCACACCTCGACTCACTGCTGATTGGTCCGATTGGTCGCCAGTCGAGGGGGTGGCTGTGGATTAAAACCCTAAGTATATCCTGAACTACAGGCAGCGGCTGCGGCGGCGACAGAGGCAGCTACATATCGCAGTGGCGACCAACCCAGACAGATAGATACACACCCGGGCGGCAGCGGACCACCCACCACCACCCACCGAACGAGCAACGAGCAACGACCAACCACCAGCCACCCCCACGGCCTCAAGTCGCGCTAAGGGTTGGAGGCAGGACGAAGGCAGGATATGCGCGATTTGACGACGGAATGAAATCAATTGTTACGCTGCCGTGCCACAGATCGGACGCAATCCGGTGTCAGTGCTCAAGCCCGATAGTCCTAGCCAGGAGCATCCTTTCTTAGTCGCCAGTGATTTACGCGATTTACGCTGGGCCTACCCACGAACGCAAACACACATACACACACAGGCGGTGAACGAAATATCACGTATACAGTGCGGGGACATTGACACATATAAATCAGTTGGACACGCGAACGGCAGGCAGGTCGAAAAGTGCATTGGAAAGTTCGGGCGGAAGTCGAGGTGTCCGGTAAACGGTAACCGGTTCCGATCGTCACTTTTCCCGTTCCCGTTCCCGTTCCTTTTCCTGTTCCGCTGCGCGTCGCTGCCAGTCGCTGCCCATTGCCGCTGCCTTTTTTTAAACAAATTCAATTGCGGACACCACTTGGCGACGTCTCCGTCTCCGTGTTATTAGTTTCCGGCCTCCGGCGACCAATTTACCGTTTGCCAAAAGCAAAAACAAAAAAGGAAAAAAAAAAAAAACAGAAAAGGGAGGACAGAGACCAATAGCAATTTGAATTTGAAATTTCAACTAATTTGTTTGGCGGGGAGTGGAACGGAGCAAACCAACGCAACCCAAGCGAAAGCCCAGTGTGCAACCGAAAGCCCAACCGACGGCGGCCACAATGCTGGACATCAAGTCCTCCGCCGATTACTTGTCACGCTCCACGGGCAGCTTCAGCAACTTCTCAATGCTCTTCGCAGGTGAGTGGGCGGTGTGTGAGCCAGCCCGACCGTCGGCCGCGGCGGTCCTCTCAGGCGCCACCTGGAATCCAAGTAATTAGACCATTAGACCATTTGATAATGACTAGCTCCCTAAGATTCTGCCGTCGGCTAGCTGATAGATCGCAATACTCTGCACTTTAGCCTCCGTCTTTAAAACTTATTAATGGATCTACTTTCCTTTGTTGCAGATTCATCGTACAAATCGTCGTGGGGCTCCCACAGTTCGACACAATCGCAAGGTGAGTTCTGGTTAAGTGATTATTTAAAGAGTTACACTTAAAGTTGACTGGTTAATGAACTAGAAGTTCAGCTTATGATTAGTGATATGTCTTAGTTGTTGCCTCTTTTACTCATTTTAATTAAAACTAAAAGGAATTGTGACAATAATTTCATTAAAAACCATGTTTAAACCCTTGGTTCCGCTGTGATTTTAGGATAACTTTAATAAAAACCACGTCTGCTTGCTTTCAAATAAAGTAAAGATAATAAATATTTTACTCAATAGATCTCCATAACTTAAAATAATCGGCAACGAAAGAAGAAAGCTTTTAATTATTTTTTGAGTGATAGTTAAAGTCAAGCCAAGAAGAATTGTGTGAACTAATTGCATTTTTTTAAAGAAACTAAGACTATATCTTTGATGCATCATAATAAATATGGCTTAAATATTGAAGTTACTAGGCTTGTGAAGATAAGGCATGATTTGTTTTCGGAACTCTGTACTTAATGTTTACATTTTTGTGGAAAATCCAAAAAGATTCAAGAAATTTGTTGTGTAGAGATTCTGGCAAATTTTTGCACTTTTAGTACACAATCCTCTGACATATCTATCTTTCCATATGCAACTACAATTTGCCATTTCCCTTAACATAACTCCATCTTAACGGCAGTCTTTGGCAATAAATCCCCCAAGAAACATGACTAATATGCAAAGTTTCAATGATCACAAATTGCCATAAAATATACTCAGAAAGTTAGGAGACAAGCCCGAAATTACAGCAAATTATGTCCCACAGGCAGGCACTCAAGGAACCCGAAAATAAACATTAAATATGCAAAACACACACATGACATCGAGTACGAAACCAAAAGTGATGGAAATTCACACGAACCGAAGCCAGTGAGGCATGCAAAATGTGCGCCTGTTAGATGTATTGAAGCAAATGAACCAGCCATCAATGGAATATTGACAGACATTTTGGTTGGGGGTTATATATAGATAGATAAAGGACTGAAAAAGGTGTGGACTACACGTGTTCCCGGGGTTGAGGCTTGTTGAATGGGCACTGGAGCGATCAGAGGGGTTAAGCGCTATTAGGCTAGTTTTGGCTCACACTAATTGAAATTATATTGTCCTTTGTCCTTTGACACCCACTCCAAAAGGATCGCCTCAAGCGGTTTTAAATCTGAGAGTTTTCAAAATATTTTTCACACTCCGAGGGCGACAGGAACAGAGACAGAATTTCAGCTTGGCTGAGCGCATTTAGCTGCTGGCCATTGATGACATCAAAATTGTGCACAGCTAGATCTGGTGCTCAACTCAAGCTGAGGCTGGGACCTGCACCACCGAGCCACCAAGCCACCAAGCCACCGCACCACCCATCCCCACCACAATGAGCCCACCCACCACCTCCCGCTGCTGCTGCTGCAATCGGTCGCCTTTTGTGCTCTTCGCAGTTGAGTGGCCACGTAAAGCGCAAAACCAAAAATGTCATATGAAAAGTTGTCGTTGTTGCTGCTTTTTTAGCACAATAAGTGACAACGAAAACAACAGCGGGCGGTGCATGAACCACCCATCAAATGTCCTGCCTTCTACAGAGCGAAAAAAACTACCTAAATAAGACATATTGCTTAGCATTTGGTTTTTGCTAGAGATGAAATAAAAAATTTCGATTTTATATATTGTATTGAAAAAAAAGTGCGGCAGGTATTCAAGTGTAAATTTTATAAATAGTTTTACGACCAAATGTTCTTTTTTCGTGTTTGGAGAGTAATTTACCTTTCAATTTGTAAATCAAACTAAGTTTTTCCCAAAATCTAAAATCAGGCTTTGCTTAACCAAATATTAAGACTTAAAAATATAAAATAAATTTTGGAACAATTTTAATTGTACATTATGTGTACGGTCTCTGTGACACTCTTATTCGTTAGTTTCTACAAATTGTTTAATAGTCAAAGTTTTTTTGTTAAATTTTTGAACTTTAATTAAGGATATACTTATGCCGTGCCGCAGGCCCACGTTATTTTTACTAGTGTACTTCCCAGGGTCCTCAGTTTTTCACTGCGCCTGCGGCTTTAATTTTATTCGAGTATGAAGCGTGAAGTTTGTCACACAACTTGAACGCGCCGAGATTGTAAATTGAATTGCCAGCGGCATTGTTTTCGCTCTTTGCAATCATATTCCATTACGAGCAAGTCGAGGGATCCAGCGATGCTCATGTCACAGTTGTCCTGCCTTCGGGCACCTCGCCATTCGCCATTCAGCCGGGTTGGGTTCTTTGATGCCGGCTGCAGAGATAATGTTTGTGTTGCGGTTGAGTTGACGATTGCCTTTGATTGTTCGACTGAGAGTGTTAACTGACAGGGCGGACAGGTTTTTAATTTAACAATTTGAATATATTTAAACGCGTTCTTTCAATGCTTTCGCTTGCAGGTTACAGCTCGAACGCCTTGGGCATCAAACATGATCCGCACTCACAACTACGGCAACCTGGTGAGTATTCTATAAATCTCGATTAGATAATGAAGTGCAAAGCAATACAAAAGGCAAGTTTTACTTTGAATTTTCAGTTGATACATTTGAAGTTGTGGCTAAAATCTCTTTAAATCAAAGAGTTTTTTCAACATCTCAAGCACGTTAGCAAGCATATTTAAACAAACTGTTAAAATCTTATAAAATCTGTTAAAAACAAACACATATATAAGCTAATTAAATAATGCAAATTAAAATACAAATACAACTTAGCTCATTGTTCTAGCTTATTTGGAACTATTAGTTAAAAGAAATAAGAATTATGTATAAAGTAACATCAACAATTATATTACAATACTAAAATAATATTTAAGGATCATTTAAATGTTTTTTTTTTTTTACAAAATTTAACATTCTAAAGAGAATAAATTTCTTTATTGAGAAGGGAAAACTGTCGATCTGCTATTATCGAGTATATGTTTTTTTCCGTTGAGTCTCAATCAAACTTAAGGTTTTAAAGTGCAGATGCTTCAGCCCACGTGCCGCTTTGTTCAGCCTAAAAACCAACATAAACAGCCAGCAGGACAGATTTTAAAAAAGAGTGTGTATCTCAAAATTCGAAACGAATACTGTTGGCCAACACTAATAAAGTTTGGGCATTGTGTATCGAACGCACGCTGCAAGTGCCACTCGAGTCCTGGCTGTGAGTCCTTTTTGCTGCTACCCTCCAGCTTTAAAATTCATTTCGAATGCTTCGAGAGCGAAACCGAAACCGAACCGAAACAGAAATCGAGCAAATACTGTCGCAGAATCAAAACCTTAAATACGCCACTTGAGCAATGGAAATGGTAATGGAAACAAAAGTGCCGAGCGGTGGAATTGAAGCGTAATGGAAACAATTGAAACGGCCATAAAGGATTCTCAATTAGAGGGTGATGAGGGGCAGGGAGGCCGCAGCACATGGAGAGGGGGGCTCCAGACCCAGACGCACTTGGCTTGGCTTTTGTTGCTGTCAAATTTGACGGCCGTGGTGGAACAAGACGCGTGCCAGTCGGGGGGCAGTTTTTTCGCTTTTTCGGGGCATTAAAGCTGTTGAGCGAACAAAGCTGGAACCGAAGAAACTGTTGGCAAAACAATGGCCAGGACACAGGACTAAAAAAAAAAAAAGTATAAATACGTATATAAAGCGAGCCAAGGAGCGGCGGAGGGCTCCGGCTAGATGATGCGAATTACGGACAATTGTGCTATATGTCTGGTGTCGGTCTCGCTGCAATCAGAGTAACCTTTCTTTCTTTTTCCCGACTGCAGTACACACAAACAAATTTTTCAGATGCAGAAATATTAGTATTTTTGTCCTAAGGGGTTTCTTTCTATTTAAGTCTGAGTATTGGAGTACTTAAATTGTAATTCTACTTTTTTGTACAACAAAGCATGGGCTTAAAATATCAAGAAAATATGTTTTTTTTTTAATTTAAAAGTGTATATACCTATTTATATTTGAATGTAAAATGTATCAAGTCGTTAGTTATAGGGCCTCTAAACTAAAATACTAGAGGAGTTTTAAAAGCTATTAAACTAGGGGGATAAATAAAAGCGATTGATGAACGATAAACAATTTGTAGTTCTAAGTTACAACACAAATAATATTTTTTTATAGGATTTTAAGATTAAGAAGTAATATTTTTATAAAACAATCAGGTTTTGTAAATTTGAAGCTCAAAAAAAAATTCCTTTTTTTAATTTTAGTTTATAAAAAAAGTTATTTTTAAGATTTTTTAAAATAATAGAGTTTTGCATTCTGAGTGTAGCCACTCATACACACAGGCACACACTCACACAGCTAGGCTTTTGCCACGAGCAGGAAACTCGCGCCGGATAATAAGTGAAATGGATATTTCGAGTGTGAGTGTGTGCGCAAGTGCACTCGACAAATGCGCGCAAATGAAGCATCTGCAGGCACACATAAACAATATAAATATACATATATACTATAGACTTTTCACAGTTTTCTGGTAATGCATTTCATTTCGTCAACGGAAACTAAAACTTGCCTTTGTATTTGCCATAAGAACGGTCGGCACCCTTCATTAAGATATTTGCATAAAGAACCGGTACTAATGCCACGCTTTCCATTTCCATTTCCATTTCCATTTTCTTTCCACCCTCTCCGCAGATCCATATCAAATGTTCGGACCCACCAGCAGCAGACTGGCCAGCTCAGGTGAGTGGAAATCACAAAAGCATAAAGATGCAGGTGCCGCGATTAGTTTCCCCCGATTTTACGATTCCCCGATTCCGCGATAGCCACGTGACTAAGCTCCAACCCCAAAAACACTTGGCCGCAGTTCATTATCATATCAATTTCTGGCCGAGATTCGACTTAGTCATTGCCCAGACGGGCGACCCTAACAAATTAACCCATTGCATGCGAGTTTAACCCTTTTTGGCGGGCTCCCTCCGCCTTTTCGGGGTGCAGTTTTCTAATTTATGCGAAAGGTGTTTTCCTAAATTTATTGCATCGCTGTGAGAGTGAGTGTGTGTGTGTATGTGTGTGTGGGGCGTGTCCTGGCAATTGTTTTTGCAGCTCTGACTTTTCGTTTCATTCATTGCTTGGGAATTGTCTGTTTTCTGGGCACGCGCCCTGCCTGCAATCCGGCGAAAATCCATTAAAAAAGAGTTGCGAACCCAGGGAAAGGCTCCGTCAAAGGGTTTCGACGGTGGGCGTTTCCATAAGGATTTGATAAACTGGTCAATGGATGTGTTCTTTTTTCTCACAAAGCCTCGGGATATATGGACATGAGAAAAAAAGATTGGACTCATAATAACTACAGCTTAACTGGGGCTCTATATGATTAAACCAGTTTTTCCCAGGCTGGCAAAAAAAATGCAATTCATTTATAAGATTGTAAAGAAAAAAATGTTCTTAAAGTAGCAATGTTTTCTTTTTCTTTCTTTGGGTCACATTAATTAATCAGTTTTATATAAAAGGATATTTAAGGCGTTACAAGAGTTATTGAATTTAAAAAAAAAAATATAAACATAGAATAATTATTAAATTATTTTAGAGCTTTTTTCTTTTCCAAAAGTTTAAGTTGTCGATTAGCAATAGCAGGCTAGCATTTTTTAGTATAGCTTGTTAACTAATATTGCAATTTAAAATATCTTAAAATGAAAAAGTTCTAACAAGCTTTAAGTTTTTATTCAAACAATAAATGAATGATATGTATTCAATTTGAATCTAAGGCAATCTAACTTCCTTAAGGATTTGTATACCTTTTAGCTACATTTTTCCTAAAACGAAAGTCACTTTCAAAATGGTGTTCAATGCCTGTGACCAGTTGGCAGGCAAAATCAATAATTTCTATTGATCCTGCGCTTTTGACGCCGCCATTATGGTGGCGCGGCTCCACCCACTACTGCCCCACCTCCGCTTCACCACCGCTTCACCACAGCACCACGGCACCACCATTGCCCCACCTCAGCCCACTTTTGCACCATCGAAACATGGCGCTCGAACGGAATTAGCATAAAAACCCAGACGCCCAACATTTTCCGGCGCGACATTTACACGAATCCAGCCCTCTCTCTCTTTCTCTATCTCTACCCCATTGTTGCTCTCTCTTTCGATTGTTTGCTGTGCGGTTTAGGCCGTTGCCAAGAGTTGGCTCTAAACTTCAACTTGAAGTTGGACGCAAAAGCTCACTGAGAAAAAGCCACACACAAACGCGAATGGTACATAGTGCGCTTTCGCTTTTTGGGTGGCAAAAATGCTGTTTTTGATTAATTATGGCTTCCTCTCGACACGGAACCGCTTTGTTAGCCAGGTCCGGCCAGCTGGCCAACACTTGACATGCCACACCATACTCATTTGCATATGTGCATTTGCAGGCCGCCACGAGAGTGATAAAAAAGGGAAACATGAGATTGCCTTCGTAAGTTGCTGCATAATTAAATAAGCCAAGAGCAAACTGAAATGTTCTTAATTATGGAAACAACTGAAAAATGTTCCTCGAGCAAAGAACTAACCGAAGTAATTGCTTCCGGTCTACCGTTTTTTTTGTAATTAAATTAACATTTATTGGGATCAAGAACTCGAACACTCCTTAGCGGGCAATTAATAAACTTTAGTTTCCCCTTAACCATTTAGTTTTATAGTTAGCATTTGTTGGGAGTTAATAACGTGTCAATTGCCTAACCAGACACGCCCAGTTTTCCACCAACTCGGTGTCTTCTGCCCCGGCCGACAATTAACATTCATCATCGTCAGTCGACGAAGAATCGTCGTGTTGGCACTTAACACATTCACTTGGCCATGATTTGCAATTAACGCAATATTCATGACGTTCTCACACATGAGCAGCGCTAAGCCACCACCCAAAAAAGTCCACTTCCCTTTTTTTCAAACTCAAGTTTTCCCAACAACCCCACACGGTGTCCTTTTTTTTTGTATTTTTCCTGACAGCAAACAGAGAGAAAGGAGCGATTGTATTCCCCTGTTCGTCCTTTCGCTTCCACGGCCTAATTGCCAAATGATTAAGCGATTTATGATGTCTGCTTCGAATGCGTAGCGAATTCGGCGCACAATATACAATCATAATTCTGTAAATGTTTAAGCACGCACAATGAGAAAAGTTAAAGGCCGAGGGAGTGGAGCGAGGACAGAAAGTCAAAGTTCAAATGTGGAACCACTATGATATGGGTGAATACTTATTGCTGGAATAATATTTCAGGGGGGCCAATACCAAAAGCAGGAAGGAAACGTTTGGCTTTATTTTAATAAAATAATACTTAGTTGTTGAAAAGTAACATTTCTTAAATTACAATAAATTAAAATAGTTTTTCAGATAAATTTTATAAAATAAACTTTATAAAAGCCACAGTTATGTTACCTAAATAAATATTTTTAATTAATAGTTTCATTGGTTTTTGATAAAAAAAGCTTCCAGTTTGTCTTGAAAACTATGTTCAACACAGTTTCTTAATACAACTCTTTGTTTGGAGCTATTTTTCAAATCTCTGCATGGTTCCTTCCAGTGAAAGTGCAAGCCATAATATCTCTTTTTCCTCCCGGAGAAGCTACTCCATTCCACTTCCATTACACTTACATGCAATGCCATTTCCGTTGCGCTACACTTCTCTTACAATAATTTGAGGCAAGCGTCATAGATTACCCCCGCCCTCTCTGTTATTTATAGAGGGGGAGTCCCCGTCTCGGGGAGAGCCTACCAGGGGGCTTTTGGATTGCGTTTCGATTCCCTGGCCAGCGGCCCGGGCAGGAAATGCTTTATGGGGCCTTTGCATGCCACAAAATGCTTACATTTTGGCCACATCCCCGCAGTCTGTAGTTAATTCAAGCTCCAAACGCCAAAAGGATATGCTCTTTTGATGGACATTTAGGCAGGCCCAAAAATACCCACATTAAATGTCTCAATACATACAAATCAGAGGGCTCATTCCTCATTTCTCATACTCATTTCTAATGTCTCGTGTTTCCCGTTCCAGGCTCTGGCCAGATCCAACTGTGGCAGTTCCTGCTCGAGCTGCTCTCGGACTCCAACAACGCCAGCTGCATAACCTGGGAGGGCACCAACGGCGAGTTTAAGCTCACCGATCCCGACGAGGTGGCCCGTCGCTGGGGCGAGCGGAAGTCCAAGCCCAACATGAACTACGACAAGCTCAGTCGCGCTTTGAGGTGAGTCTTTTCAAATAACACAAGACAGTAGCACAAAAATTAAAAACTTTTAAGTTTTAAATATGATATTCATGATATTGATATGATATATTATTTTTCAGTTTCCAATTTTTGTATTACTTACCATATAAAGACAAATGATCAATTTGAATACACCCACAATAAATTTTTCACGGAAACAAAATTATTGTTCCATGAATTTAAAACTATTGGGTATGAAAAATTCCTTTATAAGAAGAGTATTGAATTTATACCACGAAAGTATGGAAATGTATAACTCTTCGGTATATAAATGAAACAAAAAGTATAATGGTTATATTATTTAGTATTGAATTGATACTTATACTTTAATATTGTCCGAGTTTATTTTTAAAGCACACTTATTAAAACTAAAAGTTTAGTTGTTTTTTTTTTTGGTGTAATTAAAAAAGGGTTTAAGACTAAGACATTATTTTTTTTTATATGTTATACAAGTTTGTTTAAAAAAAATACTTCCCCATATGGTATCTGGTGAACATTTTTTTCTATGTATTTTATGGACTTGTTTGGAGTGGTATTTTAAGAAAAAACATAGAACAACATTTAAAGCAAACAACTTTTTCTAAAATAAAAGATATCCCAAAAAGATCTTTTATCCACATGAAAAACATGGTATGTTTTTGGATTATTTCCCCTTAAATAACCATAGGGTAGTTCTTCCTTGTGCACTGGAGTATTCCCTAATTAGCCGATATCTGTGCCGTCGTCAAAATGCGAGCATGTGTGCAATTTGCTATTTGGCTCATCAGTAAATGATTTGTCCCTGCACTGATTAGCCGCTTTGATGGCTAAGCAGCCAGAAAATCACCCAACAAAATAAAATAAAAATAAGAGTAACGAAAACAACTAGCTAATTCACTTGCTGACCAAGACTTTGGCCCACTTGATTGTGTGGGCGTGGCGGGGTCGACACAGAAATTCAATCATAAATTTTTCCCTTGCCCCGAATGAGAATGTAATCAAAAATCCAATAAATTCGCAATCTAATTGCAGAGCAACCTAATTCGATTTCGAAATCTGGAGCTCCAATATGTGACAGAAACATATGCACAAACTATTTGTGCAACGGTCAATTTGCTGAACAAACATGGCCAGAGCCGAGATGGCCTAATCCTCTGGGCGAAGGCGAAGGCAAACCCTTTTAGACGGCTCCGGCTCCGGCTCCGGCTCCTTGAAAATGTCACTCGCAATCAAAGGAGTGCCAATGATGCGAATTCAAGTGGAAAAGTCCTGACAGCCAATTTGCAACATGCTCTCCGCTCACACATGTAAATAAAATGTAAAAAGTGTAGAAAAATCACGCAACAACAACAACAGCAGGGGGCGGGGAGGAATCGGCTTTGGAGTCGGAATTGGAATCCTTTTTGATGTGCAGGAAGCCTCAACATGTCTGTTCTTTTTGCGCCTTTCAACTCAATTGAACACAAGAGACATCATCGCCGTTGGCTTTCATGTTTGCTCAGAAATGCGAGTGTGCTGTGGCCGTGGCTGTGTGGGTGTGTAAATTAACACTCAGCCTGGGTATCCTTCACACCCACAGACACCCACAGACACCCACACTCTCACACACTCACAGCAAGGACAAGTGCTTTAATGCTTCATTTGACATGTTTATTCACAGCCAGCTGGCCTTTTGTTGGCCTGGCCAATCCTCGAAATGGGTTTACTTTAATCCTTTTCTCCCCATGCAGTTATCCTTGCTCCCTGATTGTGCTCCTTTGTCCCTAGCCACCGTGCTCATCAGTCATTGATTGGCTTTGATTGTCTGTGCAAAGAGCAGTGGCATTCGGTGTTTTTCTCCTCTTTCTCTTTTTAAATTTTCCGTACGTCAAGCCTTTGTTTTTGCTGCTTTTAATTTATGACCGTAATTGGCATAATTTATGGACGGTTCAAATAAAAACAAAAAAAATGAGAATGAACTCAACTTGCACACATTATGCCAATTTTCATTGATGCATTGAAATGTTTGCTCTGCCTGCAACTCTTTGTAATTTATTTGCCAATTTTTTTCACTTGTCATACGGAAGTTGTGGACATTTTAAAGCGTAACAATAAACGAACAATATGCAGGAGGAAAGGGATATTTAAATTGCCGTTTGGATGTTTGAATGCTTTAAAGAGCGAACATTGAGCTGACAGGCCAAATATCGCAACTTAATGAAAAGAAATCGCTGGCTAGCCCTCGAATGTAAATAAATTTCGCTCGGATTTCTTGGCCGTCTGCCCGCCCACATAATTTTACCCCTCGCTAAAATTTCTATTTGCGTTTGTGCACAAGGCGTTTCCATTTAATTGCAGAGACAGAAAAGGGAGCTGCGCCTGGGGAGCGGCACTAAAATCGCTTAATGTCAGCAAATTAACTTAAAACGCATAAAGCGAGCATTATTCTGTAATTATTTATTGTCCATCTGGGGGAGACTGGGTTCAGTTCAGTTCAGTTCAGTTCAGCTCATCTCAGCTTTTGTTTGACTTTCCCACATTGAGATCATAGAAATGGGCAGCAGAAGGAGTAGCTCTACTGGGATTTGAGGGTTGATTGCTAAGGTCTGAAGTCAATTTAAGTGTTAAAGTTGTAATAGTGTTAAATATGAGCTAATAGTCAATAAACTTTATTTTGAAATGTCTAATTCATAATCTGTTTCTACAAAATATAATAAACTCTTTGTCAAACAACTATTGGTAGTGATTTTACTTGAACTTAAATATTTCATTTATCTACGATTTAACAAATATTGATTACTTATAATCTAATCAAGTCATGGTGACTTTTCCAACATTATTAATTATGAGTTTCCAGTTAACGAATAATTACATGAATAATAGCCAAAGCTTGAAATGGAAAACATTTTCTTTTCTATAAAATTAAGAGGTAACATAAAAAAAACACTTCTTTAGTGCTTTCTCCAATTTGATTCTTTCAGGTATTACTACGACAAAAACATAATGACCAAGGTTCACGGCAAGCGGTATGCGTACAAATTCGACTTCCAAGGTTTGGCCGCTGCCACTCAGCCGGCTGCCAGCGATCCCACCTACAAGTACCAAAGCGACTTGTTCATGACACCATATCACCACAGCGCCAAGCTCAGCTCGTTCATGAGTCCCCACCACGGCATGACCTCATCATCGGGTAAGCATACCTATATGGGTATTCCATTTGGGGAAGCTCGGATCTCTATGAGAATGAGTTATAATAACTGCGATTAATGAGAATCAGCTTTAAATTATTTATTCCATTCCAAATGCTCCCCAACTCTTAGTTGATTAAATTTATAATACCAGCGTCAAAGCAATAAATTATTTGATAAAGCTTTAATTATCCAGCTTCAAATTAGTATGGAACAAGAGCCCACACAAAACCATTTCGAGATATTTATGATTCTATAACTCAAACTAATTGCCTTAACGAAAGTCAAACAATTTAAAGAAATTTGTGTCATCTTTAGTTATAGCAATGCAAAGTATTAAAATCTCATAAATAGGTTTAATTTTAATTGAAAGTAAAATTTTTAAATTTCTTTTCAAGTTATTTTAACAAAAATCATACAAATTAAATTGAGGTGACGGGCAAACGAAACAAGCTTGTCCCATAATAATCGGGTTCACTTCTTATGGAGTGCTAGTTATCAAAAACGTTTTGTTACTGAAATTTTTAACCAACCATGATATGGAATTTTAAGCTTCGATTTATGTATCCATATACAGGAAAATAAAAAACAATACAAAAAAAATTATTTGCTTATAACATCAAATATTGAAATAGGGTAATTTAAGCAATAGATACTAAATAAAACCTCTATTTCTTGCAGCTTCGATCTTCCCGTCGGCAGCCTCGTGGGGCAACTGGGGCAGTCCGGCCACCAACCTGTACCAGCCGCACTCGATGAGCCACGTGACCCCCTCCCACGTGGCGCCCCACCTCAGCAGCTATCCCCACTACGCATGACCATCATCGTCCGGTGGCGCCTTCTAATATGAGAGCAACGCCATCGCCAGTGCCTCGGGCATTGGCGGCGGCACCGCCTCGACGGGCGTGGGCATCGGGGGAGTGGGTGGCAATGGAGGTGGCTCCGCAGTGACCACCGGTGTGGGATCCACATCGAGCAGCACCGCCAGCAGTGGAGCGGGCGGAGGAGGCGCCGGGACCGGTGGAGGAGGAGCTGGCACAGTCATGAGCGGCTTTGGCAGCAATGGCAACCTGAACGGATCGCATCTCTCCAGCAGCGGCGGCGGGTCGTCCAGTGTGAGCAACAACCTCAACATAGCCACGGCCACCTTGACGGCGACTCCGGCTCATGCCAGCGCCGGATTCGGAACCATCGGCGGACTCAGTGTAGCCGGAATGGGGGTGGGCGTGGGGGGTGGCAACTCGACGCTCAATTCGCTAGTTGTGGGCAACCGGCTGATGAACAGCAGCCTGCCCACGCTGCTCAAATGATGCCACCTGGAGAAGTTCGGGCTGACGATGGGCGCGGGTCCCTCGCCGCCGGCTGCCACGCCCGCTGGCGAAAGTATGCCGACGTACCACCATCCCGGCCATCCCGCCCACTCCGGACTTCCAGGACACGCCGGCAATTACGGGGCCAACGAGCGGGCCCTGTACGATTATCTGGACATGAAGAGCGGCGAACAGGCCACGTTTTTACTGTAAATGCAATGGCAACACTTGAAACCAGAACCACCAGAAAAGATCCAAACAACAAAACAAAAAATCGAAACAAAACGAAACGAAACGAACTGCAGGCAGCAAAAGTATTTGCAGCGGATTTTATTCATAGTTACTTAGCGAAAGGTACCCGTAAACCCTACCAAGAAAAAAAAGAGAAAAAACAACCCCCAGCTAAATATTTTACGTGTGTGCGAGTGAGTGGGTGAATGAGTCGTTGTTGCTTTAGGGTTAAGGAACTAACTTTCCACTAATATACGATTAAGAACCGGAACCGATATAGTTGGCATTCGAAGCTGAACAAAAAAAAACTCTAAGTGTTTTTAGTGTACCAAGGACTAACTCTTTCCTTGAATTAAAAGCAAAACTTTTCCAGGCTAAGACTTCGAATAGTTCTAGAATTCTCCAATTGTTGTTAGCATTTTGTGTGTGAAGCATTTGTAAATAGCGAAATAACAATATCATCCTCCAAATAACGTTCAGCACAACAGTGAATGTCTAGTTATAAAAGTTTGCCACATTTTCACTTCAATTTACGATTTGTAAATAAGTATTTGCCTAAGTGTAAAAATGTTTAGCAAGTAGAGTGGTTTATTTATGTTTCAATTTATTTATGCATTACATTATTTTTAGGTTCGAGAACTTTCATTTATCCTTTTGAGATGGTTGACTGTGATAGTTGATTGTACAGTTAAAACTCTTATATATTTTTTAAATACCAAATTACAAACGAATAAATATTGAAATAAATTACGAGTACATATTAATCCCAAGTCTAGGCATACTTTATATTTGTGTGTAAAAAAACTTTCTAACTCATAAGTCAAAGTTTAACTATAATAACACGGGCAAACATATACATATACATGTGTGTACATGTAAATTTAAATGTGTGTACTTTGTGTATTTACCAAATTGAAATACGACAAAAGCGAACTAATCGTTAACGATCTAAGTGTATACAATTTTAAATTCTGAATGTAAACTCTACGAAGCGAAAACCAATATAAATCGATCATCAGCGATGCCCACACACCGAAACCCTCTAAGAATTTAGTTAATTTAAGGCAAGAACTTTCAACAAAAATAAAACCCAATTCAAAACAGACTCCATTCTTATCTGTTAACATTGACTTTATTTGAAAATTAACAAAAATGTATGTACAGCTGGGGGGAAAGAGGTGGCTACCCTAGATTTCGACTAATCCGCTGAAGAGTCACCAATCACTGCTCCTGATTGAACCACTTGAACTCGTAGTGCTTCAGCGAGTTCTCCTCGGGCAGCGCCTCCTTGGCGTCCAGTTTCCGCCAGCTGATGTGGGGCTGGAATCCAAACTCATTCGCAATGTACTCGATGGTCCGCTGCACTGCATCCTCGCCGATGGCGAAGTAGCTGCCCTGTTTGTCCCCGTTACGACCGCCTGTCTCCTCGTGACCATTGTAGTCCAGGACGTACTTGAACTTGTACAAATCTCCCGTTGCGCCAGCTGCACTGCCGCTTCCAGAGCCCACTGCTCCGCCACGGGGTAGAGATCCTCCAGTTCCTGAGGCTTTACTTCCACCAGCTGCACTTCCTCCGAATCCAGATCCTGGAGATCTTCCGCCAGCGAAACCGCCAACCGAACCACCAGCCGCACCGCCAGCTGAACCTCCAGATGGAGATGTCTTTCCTCCGCCAGATCCTCCAGATTGCGGTTTGCCAGAGAGACTTCCACCAGGCGCCTTTCCCACAAGGAAACCTCCACTGATTGCTAATTTCATTAAAAATATATTAATAAATTATTTCCCCCACTTTATTTATGTTTCGTTTTCTTCCACAACACTTACAGGGTGCACTTTCGGTTGGTGAATTTGCTGCTACTCCAGAAATTCCAGCGGTGGTTGCTGAATCTGTTAAAGTCCCAAAGGGAACTTAAGTAATGACTCAAATCATAATGTAAGACTAATGTAGAAAACGTGTAGATATCATAGTGCGAGAGATAACCGCTAGATGGCGTATTTTTTTTTTTTTTACTTAACAAGAAGGTGTTAGCTAAACTGTTTCGTCAGACGTCGCAGAAAACATCGAAAAGTTAGAAATTTTACAAAGTTAGAAAATTTACCGAAAATTAGAAAGTTTAACAAAAGAGCGATTTAGTTCCGTAGGAGCGGTCTAGACCGACCAGCGCCTATTTAAGCGCGCTGATATCAATAATTTCAAAACCAAAAAATCAAGGACTTCGGCCTTCAGGCCGTTTTTCTGGAGCGTCTTCAGCGGCCCTAACAATTGTCTAGGTCCCGCAAAGGGGTTAAAAGCGCCAATGCAAAGAGAAGTGACCGAATTCTTAAATAATTTGAATATACCCCCAGTTTTTCTTACTCAAAAGTGGTGTTTGTTGTGTGTTCAGTGTGAGTGTGGGTTGTGTTTTCGAATGCGCCACTGTTTTCGCAGAGGCAACTCCCGATCGAAGGATTTTTTTAAGGCCAGCATTCGGAGCAGCGACTGATTGGATATTACTGGCATGGCCATCCCCGTCCACAGCAAAGATTTGCACTTGACTGGCGGGCACAGCGGCGGGGGCAACAAGTGGCTGATTTTCCAGGGCCGGAGGAGCCGCTATCCTGCCGGTATATGTGATGGCTTGCTGCACAGCCTGCTCGTCCAACTTGATGTTCAATGGGGGATATACCGCCGGTTCGGCCTTCTCCGCCACGCCCACATTGAAGTCAATCTTTGTGCTGCCACTCGAGGAATGGGAACTAGAGGTCTGAGAGCTCACATGTCCGGTTACAGCGCCCTTGGTTGTGTAGTATGTGTTCATGGCTAAGTTGAGACCAAGTTCGATGCGTTTAGTGGGTGCATTAGGGTAAGTGTTGGTGCTTTGGTGTGCATTGTCTTGGTTCAAGCCAAGACGGCTTGCCACAGTCTGGGCAATGGAGTCCCGGAAGGGCAACTCCACATTTAGGCCGTAGTCCGGAGAGCCCTCGGGCTTACCTGCTTGAACTGGCGCCAACGGCTGGGACAGCGTGCGAATCTCCTTCTTGGGAGGAGAAGAGGAAGGGGACTTCTTCAGGAAACAGCCGGAGCAGGCCTCCGTGTTGAAGTTGTACTTGGGCAGAGCCACCGGAAGTGGCAGAGCCTTCGGAGTCGTTGTCGCAACGAGCGTCTCTGGGCAGTACAAAATATATAAGGTGTTTTAGAAAAATCAGTACAAGGCATTACTAGCTCTGGCTAGGTAAATCCAAATTAATCATTATAATTACCACAATTAGTAAAATGCTATATTATATTTAAAAGTGTTTAGAGCCAAACTAGTTTTAAAAAATTGTCGTTATATCTAGATAAGGGAAAAGGAAACCTAAACCAAACTTTCTTTCAAACTATAAAAAAAACTAAATAGTTAATCTCCAATAATAACGTTTTGATTTTAAAATTTTTAAGAACTATTTTCGAATTTCGGTAATACTCACTCTGGCCAACGGGACCTGCATAGGGGAAGCTCTTCATGGACAGTATGCGGAACTTGCCCTCCTCGTCGGTGGCATAGACCGTCACATGGTATATTCCATCGGCGGTGATGAACCCAAACTCGCCCATAACAATGCCGCGTTCATCTGCGAATCGGGAAACAAGATGTGTCGAGATTTGGGCAAACAGATTTTATGTTCATTTTGAATATGAATGCGAATTTTGCGCCGATTTGTGATTTTTAATTCGTTTGATAACCTGCCCGGCCAGGCCCATAAAGATTAAGATCTAATAAACTGTATCGATAATGACGATCATAACTTGTGAGCTGGTTTCTTAAATCCCCCCTCATCCGCAAAACCCCCGCAGCCTTTGACAGCTGCCTACGCAAGAAACATTCCTATGCTGGAGGAATTTATTAATTCAGATGACACTGTGGATGGACTTAAAGAGGTGCGACTCTCACCGAAGCATCCTGTCCAGCCACCCACCAAAAATTCGCATTTAAAATTCTGGCTTGTGGCCTTTGGCTAAACAGGTTTACACGATACTGGGCAACAAGTTTTAACGGTTTGCATCAATTGGCTTTCGTTCGTTTGTTTTATGTTTAATTCGAATATGGCTTCGTGTCACTTTCCCATTTATCTCGATCCATTTCGGTGGGATTAGAAAATAATTCTTTATTGAAATTTATTCTTTTGTCGTTATCAATTTTATTTCAAATTGAGCTGGTCTAAGTAATTAAAACTAATAAGCTCGAATCAATAAAAATTAACCAAATCTTTTTCTGGTTATAAAAATGAAGAGTAACAAAATAGGAACAATAAAGTTAGTTGGTTTAAAACTAGAAACGATTTATCTCTAAATCTTTCCGAAGCTGTAAGGAATACAAATTTACAACGGATAAATAAGTGTGAATTTTTGGTCGAATTTTCTATTAATTACCCAAAATGTTTTATTGTGCAGAAGACATTTTTGTATCAAATACATATATATTTTTAATCATCTTAAACAGTTTTATAAGTAGTTTTTTTGCAAACTTTGCTCAAATTAAATTAAACTGATGTATGTAAATAAATATAAAGTCATAAAACAGGAGTCATAAAAATGATAAGTGTGGTAATAAAATTAAGCGCCATGTTTATACAATATTTGGTTCGAAAATAATACCAAGACAATCAAATCAATTGTTTCTGCAAAAGCAAAATTAACATTATTTTGTATACTATATATATTTATAGAGTATATTTCGTAAAACTATAAAGACTGTAAAAAAAAAAAAAATATTGTTTCAATCGACCTGATGATGTAACGCCCCGCAAAATAGACTTCAAAAATGGGACATAGATCGATAGATCTTAAACATAATCTAAATTTAAATAACAATGTTTCAAACATGCCGAACACGACAAAAAAGCTTTGTTAGGATATCTTTTATTTCCCTTTAATCCAGTTAAACAAATATCATTTTGCATGCACAACAAGTTCCTGATTTTGTTGAAATATGAACTTATTCCGAATTTCAACATCAACTCTGGCATTTCATATGCCAGAATTATACTTATAAATATTGAAATTTGACTGTTCTTTTTGGAATTAGCATTAGCTTAAAAAAGAAAAACCATAAATAAGCCAAGCATTTGTGTATTCGGACGCGTCTACATGTTATGCAAATCGGACGCGTTTCGTTTTCGTTTTTCTGAAAACTTTATCACCGATTCAGCATGAAAATAAAAATCATAACGACCATGCATGCCATTTGGACAATGGACATGGACCCCCGGCCAGATGTGTCTGTGAAGATTCCGCTAATTGCCATTGGTGGCTGGTATTTCAATTGCTGGTGACCTGTCGCTCAGGTGCACCCATCAAACGTGTATTGTGTGGCATTGCACAAGCCACTCCGGCTCAAAAGTCAAAAGTTATGGCTTTTTTTGGCTAATGCTGCCGCTGCCGCTGCATTTGTGCATCTGAGCATCTGCTCCTAACGACTTTCGAGATGACGCATCATCTATTTACATATTTCGGTTTTGGTGTCAATAAATCGACGCACAGTAGTCGAGATATGCTAATGGTTTAATTAGCGTCATTAGCCAAACCACTTACCCCTCTTCTCGGCCCGATGCTGCTGCTCGTCGATGGTGAAGCCGAACTTGTAGGGACGGACTGTGGTCGCCGCGGGCAGGACATGGGTCAGGCACAGGAGCAGCAACTTAAAAGGAACTACATAAGTGGCTGCGTTAAGGTAGGGGTCAAAGCACTTACAGCACTAACAATCGCCACCAATTTTAGGCTCATTTCGCGGCTTAATATTTATTCAAATTGGTCACAAATTTATTTTATTTTCACGCCCTATTATAAACTGACAGCGATCACACGAAAAACAATAAACAAGCGGGCGTTTATATTTTAATACAAATATACGATTATAAATATTTGAATTTCAAGCGGACGGAACGGAACGACGCGTTTCTCACGGCGAGATTATCGGTTCGGAGCAAGCGTCTCAGAATGAAACACACCCCACGATGTTCGGCAGCGAATTGACAATGTTAATAATATAAGGTAAACATTATAAAACATTAGAAGCGACGCGGACCTGCCGCTGCCCGTTGGCTCAGTGTGCGTGAGTATCTGTGTGCTCCGGGCTGTTTCTGTATCTGTATTGTATTGGCCAGGTCGGATCGCAGAGCTGGTAGCATTGGCATCACACCTCTTGAGCGGCAGCCAAGCCTGTACTCATAATTTAAATTTCATGCACTCTGCACAGTTATTTATTTGATTGTTTAAACTGCTTGTCAGCCAGTTCTAGAATATTTAGTAATTTGCATCCTCGAAATGGTTAAACAAAAGCTAATTTAGTCTTCGGCTTTGTTAGATAACATTTTTGGCTTCTATTTCTAGACTTCCTCAGTCCGCTTTTGTTTATTCCTATCATGTATTCGATTAAAGTGCATACAAAAGTCGTATTTAAAAACTTAATTTTCCAAATCAACGATTATAACTATTTATGATCAATCAATATAATTATAATCAAAAATATAATTCTCCCTTAAATATGTAAATTATGATTTGAGAATAGATTAATTGATCGTTTATCTTATGATTTGAAGCTTAAATTTAAAAAACGAGGGCACCCGAAGACGTTACTTTTAGTAAAAGCGAAGGCATCTTAATTTATATATACCAATATATAAAAAAAATTTTACTTAGTTTAATTTAATTTTCTTGGCAAGGTTATAATTTAAAAGTAAGTAGGACTTTCTTATTTTATTAAAAAAAATAACTAAGTGACGGTTATCTACTGGTAATTTTCCTATCAACTAGGAAAAAAATGTAATTTAATAGAGCATGAAATTTCTTAAAGCAAATTTAAAAATATCAAAGTAGTTAGGAACACTTTAATTCATCCTGTTAATAGTTATTTTGCATCAGTTTATCTACAATTTATGTTGAGGTATATAATATTTTACTTGATGCCATATTTACTAGATGATATCAAAAGCCTGCGAGTAAGGCGTGAAGGTTTTAATTTCTATTGTCTATTTGTTCATAATCAAACTAACCCGATGTATTTGTCATCCAACTTGTTGAGTCCAATTGACGGCCAGGCATTTGACCTGCTTGATGAGCAAATCTGAATGCAATGAGGAAGATGTTTGCACTACGTTTTCCCATTATCGATCGACGATCAGCAGTCGGCGGGTCTGTGTCTTCTGCCGGATACTAACAGCCAATTGTAATTGAAATATTGCTGTCGAGTTTGGCAATGACTGATGTTTTATGTTCAAATTTGCATATTAATTGCAATAACTGTTGCCTTTGAGTACGCTCGTAAATAACGCGAATCTAACGAGACGTGTCACGAAGTTAATAAGACTTTAGCCCCAAAAGTATGCAAGAGAATACTTAAGTTCGTTTCCTAAGTCATTCGATTTTGTTGCTGCATTAATGACAAAACTTTAAAAGAGCGCTACATTCTTTAATTTTTTCGTTCCCGAAAAGACGACAATTCCTTTAAACCAAAAAATAACTTTGATGTTGTTCGATTGTAGAAAACTCCTGAGAAGTGGATGTGACATAAGATTTTAAACCTTAACTAAAAACAGGGCGCGAAAAAAAACCCATGACATTTCGAAAATTTTAATATCTAAACACTATGTTTTAATGTAAATAATCTTTAAGAATGGATCCGCAAGGCCCATACAAAAGAATTGTATATAATTAAATAATAATTGGACTTTAAAATATTGAATATTAAGACAACATAACATCAGTACTTTTGTGAGGTTAATACCATATAATTAATTAAAAATGAAAATAATATAAATAAAACAGATTACAGAGCTTTTTTGTCCATTTAATTGCTTTTTGTCAATGCTCTACTTCTGTTATTTATAACCAAAAGCTATTCCGCTTGAAAATAGCTGTTACCTGTTCATGACTTTTTAATCTTTACAAATGCTCTGGGTCCAAAAAACTGCTTGCTGTGGCCATTGAAAGCGAATTTAAAAAAAAAATTAGTTTTTACAAATCCAACAGGCTTTTTGCTGAATGTTTGTAGCAACCTTTGATTCTTCATATTGGTTTTTCTATAATGTTCCACTCTTAAGAAAATAAATCAGTTTTTGTATCAATTTTTTTTTCCACAAAATCGACAGACTGTTTTCTGAAGTTTTGCTTAAACCTTTTTAAATAAAACGTATTCATATATATATTCTTCATTTTTTAATGTTCAACAATTTGAGTTCTGTGACTTAGGAAACTTTCTCTTCAAAACAAAAGAGAAACCGGAAGCAGGGAATTTTTGGGAAAATAACAAGGAATTGTATAGGATTGATTTGCTCTTAAGCTGCTTTCGATAAATGCAACTCAACTTAGGCCTCGGGGGCAACGGGCAGATGGGCACCCTGGGGCTGGAATCCGTTCTCATCGGCGATGTAGGAGACCTCGTAGGTCACACCATCATCTCCCACGAACTTGTAGGAGCCCTGGACGGAGATGGCCTCGTTTTCGGATCCAATGTTCTTCAGATGACCCTCGGCCAGAGCCGACTGGCCATCGCTAGTCTCCCAGCTAATAATGAAGGCAAAGTCAGTTAGGCGTCCTTTTGAAGCAGCTCTCAATCAACTTACTCGTATTTGAAGCTTTCGGGTCCAACATCAGAATTCGATTTCAAGATTGAAACATCAGCAGGAGCGGCCAGAGCCAGGGCGAAGAGGGCAACGAAGACAATCAGGAATTTCATGGTGATTGGTGGTTGGTGTTTTGATCTGCGGCTATCGAACAGTTCACGACGAATGGTAACGATGGATTTCCGTGCAAACCCTTTTATAGATGGCAAACTGTTGGCGTTTATTCAAATCGCGGCCGAACTAGTCAAACGTGTACAAGACATAATCAGCAATGTCAATGTTAATGTGAAAAGTCTGGTTTGGGTTTCGTTTTCGTTTGGAGTTAAAGCATTAAAAGGCCTAATATGAAATTTAAATAACACGATAGGCTATAGGCTGAAAAGAATCGCGGCCATAAATATTTAATTATTCAAATTTTTACCATTTCATTGTGCCAGTCTTATGTTTCTATAAATTCGCCCAAATTCAGTGACGTCAATAAAGGTCTTTAGCTTCCTTAAAATGTTAAAAGTCTGCCTATTTTATTCCTCAATTTTGTAAGTTTTCACATTGGATAAATTAAGCCAACATTGATATTTGGGAATACTAAGGCAAATTTAAATTCCAGACATCGGCTAGGCCACCAGCCTGAACTTGGGATGGTAGCCGGTCTCATCGGCCGTGAAGCTAATCTCGTACTTCTTGCCATCTGGCGCTGACCAGCTGGTGGAGCCCTGGACAGAAAGTGAGCCATCCTCTTCACCAGCACCTGGTTTCACCTCTCCAGTCTCCGAGCGTGAGATTCCATTGCTCGTTTCATATCTGCGATCGAAAATGGAATCGGCTTGTTAAATATTACTTAAAATTAAAACTTCAAAAGTAAGTATAAGAATCATCAAGGTAAATATATTTCATATACAAGTTTTGCTCAAACTTAAATAATGTCTAAAGATAATAGCCTAAATCGTCATAAATAAACTTTTTTTTTCAATCAATCGCATTGTTCAGAAAGGTTTAATAACTAAGTTGAAATGTGCGTTCAGATTTTTCTCAAAGTAAATAATTTGAGTTTTTCGAACCCTGCCTGGGCAATACCCACGCAAAGGAATATTTGTCGCCAGTGTTCTCGCTCTCCAGTTTGAGGGTCTCCGCCTTGGCATCCTCCCCAGCGGGCAGGGCCAGACATGCGCCGAATGCCATGAGGGCAACTAGCCAAACGAAACTCGATTGCATCGCGGGAAGAATTAGTTTTCACAATCTCCGTCACACTAAGCTGCACTTCACTAAGCTGCGATGCGATCGAATGACGCCCTTTTATACCGAACCGCTGGATAATGTCCTCATCGGCGAAAAATGCAAAATAATAAAAACAAATGAAACATAAAGAAATAAGCTATAATAGAATCATTCAATAAAACACATTTTAATTACAGATTTACCTCTCTAAATACCCTGCACAAATCGTGCATGCAGGTATACCCAGTGGGAGGTAATTTATGCAATTACCTTGTCCACAGCTATTCGATGGACAGAATGACGCCTCATCTTGCCATCAAGCTTGTGGTTTTTATTTTCGTTGCTTATATCTAAAACACGTGGCTTGGATAAATCATGAATATCTTTGTTGTGATTAAGATAGTGTTTCCTATTCGATTAAATATCCAAAGTGGCTCTCTATAAAATAGCTTAGGAGATGTCTTCCAGTCGAGATACATTAACTCTGTCTTCTAACTTTTTGTTATTGTGCATTGTGATTTTGCCATTGTCATTTCTCATAAAATCATTAAATGAATGAATAAATACAAACCCATACATATGTACATACATATGCATATACTTCTGTCGGTAAAAAATCAATTATAAGTAGAAAATAGCAATCACAAATCTATCAAGCATACGTATGCGTATTTAAGAATTCAACACAAATTCAATATTAAGAAGCATCTCTATGGTAACCATAAACCAACTTACACTTTTTTAATAAGAAAATAGTCAAATTGATGATTAAATCATTTGGGGTCTTAGCAATAATCCCTGTTCTATCAAGTAGGTTCTGCGTGCGATATAGACAAAGTTTGTAAATATAAATATAAAATAAATAATCTTTGCAAATAAAACACAAATAACTTCTGGTAATCATTTTTTAATATTTAACAAGTTGGGTTGGTTGACTTAGTTCCCATCCTTTAAAAATATGGACAAGTTCGGTTTGATAAAGTTCGGGATTTTTAACAAGGAATTATATAGGATTAGTTTGCTCCTAAGCTGCTTCGGATGAATGCAACTCATTTTAGGCCTCGGGGGCAACGGGCAGATGGGCACCCTGGGGCTGGAATCCGTTCTCATCGGCAATGTAGGAGACCTCGTAGGTCACACCATCATCACCCACAAACTTATAGGAGCCCTGGACGGAGATGGCCTCGTTTTCGGATCCAATGTTCTTCAGCTGACCCTCGGCCTGAGCCGACTGGCCATCGCTAGTCTCCCAGCTAATAATGAAGGCAAAGTCAGTTAGGCGTCCTTTTGAAGCAGCTCTCAATCAACTTACTCGTATTTGAAGCTTTCGGGTCCAACATCAGAATTCGATTTCACGATTGAAACATCAGCAGGAAGCGGTCAGAGCCAGGGCGAAGAGGGCAACGAAGACAATCAGGAATTTCATGGTGATTGGTGGTTGGTGCTTTGATCTGCGGTTTTCGAACAGTTCGCGACGAATGATGCTGTCTGATGGCATGGACGCCCTTTTTATAGATGGACGGCCAAAATTTGTCGACCGAGCCCAACGCGGCCAAACTAGTCAAACGTGTAGTGTATAAAGCATAGTGTGATAAATGTGTCAAATGAATTTCGGCCTACAGCTGAATCGTTAAAATGTAAATTAACCATCTTCTATATAGTTTGTCGCATTCGCTTTACAGCTGACTTCTGTTCAGAGAAGGCTCAGTTGCTGTCAATCTGGAGCTCGAAATCGATAAAAGATCGCTTGTCAAGTGTGCTAAAGCATTAGCGCTTTCAGTTCTCAGCTTAATATATACGGATTGGTTCAAAAAATAATATAGTTTAATTTTATGTTAATATAAATATAATATAATATACAGTTTGAATTACGAGCTATCTTGGCCATGTGATACAATTTAAATGAGTTATTTTCTACACATATAAAGCGATAGTTGGCTGGGAAGTCTCGTTTTTTAACTTCTTTTTTAATAATTGACTATCATTTCTGATGTAGTCTAACAATGTACATTATCAAAAGACATTCGAGTAATGATTACGCTTTTTAGTGATAAGCGAAATATCGACAAAAATTTTGCCACTCAATGAACGCAAAGTAGATTCAAAAATTCATAAATTATTTTTCATTGGGTATCAAATTTTAGTCAGGCGTTTGTAACGCAGTGAAACACCGAAGAAGACATTTTAGATCCTGTTAAGTATATATTTTATTGATGCATAACATGTTCTGTTGTCCAGAACGTCTATCAGTCTGTTTTTACACTGTTTGCGTTCTGTGTTAAAAGCTAGAGACCTAAATCTTTTGCAATGGTCTTATATTTGTTTAAAGATCAAGTCTTAAAACCAATTAAATTGGATATCTGTATTGAAAAGCTGCCATAGGAACGATTGGGTTAGAGTAGATAGTTCGCTGTTTGTGTATTAATTTTTTTTTCTTAGAATTTTGTATATATATCACCATTTTTCCTTTAAACTGGTTAAATCATCCATTAATTGACTAAACATTAAAGCTGTTATTTTGTAATGGTTTTAGGGACATGTAAATGAATACATAAGTCGGAAATTTATAGCTGTCTTATATATTCGACAAACTTTGCAATTTGTTAAAAATCTTACCAAAGTGGCTCATTTATTTCGGTATAACTGCAAGGACATAACAAATTCGGCTTGCCAAAGTAAGCTTAATGGACACTTCTTTTTATGACGTGAGCAAGCCGAGTTAAGAAAACTAGTAATAAAATGAATTGCAATTGCCAAAGACCGTAAATTACTTAATTTCATCAGATGGTTCTAATTGTGAAACACATTTTGTATGTACTCATTTTTTCTTTAATATACAACAATTCAGATTTTTTGACTTATGTTCTCATTCCCTCTTTATAAAGGAATAAGATATTTATGTGGCCGTTAAACGATATTAACAAGGAACTGGGTAGTCGGCTTCGACTGACTTAAGCCTCGGGGGCAACGGGCAGATGGGCACCCTGGGGCTGGAATCCGTTCTCATCGGCGATGTAGGAGACCTCGTAGGTCACACCATCATCACCCACGAACTTGTAGGAGCCCTGGACGGAGATGGCCTCGTTTTCGGTTCCAGCTTTATGAAGCACACCCTGCTCTGCGGCCGAAATGCCATTGCTAGTCTCATAGCTAATAGAAAAAACAAAGTCAAATGGATTCTTTTAAGCCAGCTCTCAATCAACTTACATGTATTTGTAGCTGTCGGGTCCAACATCGGATTCCGATTTCAAGATTGAAACTTCCTCAGCAGGAGCAGCCAGAGCCAGGGCGAAGAGGGCAACGAAGACAATCAGGAATTTCATGGTGATTGGTGGTTGGTGTTTTGATCTGCGGTTTTCGAACAGTTCGCGACGAATGATGCTGTTTGATGGCTGGGCCACCCTTTAAATAGTTGGACAACCTCTGACGACTATGTTAAACGTATCCGAATTAGTCAAAGCATAATGTGATATATGTGTGTTATTGATTTCAGGTTCAAGCTGAATAGCTAAAAGCCCAAACCGAAATGCAAATCGACAATCTACCACTAAGTTGGTCGCATTCGCCTCACTATGTAGCTTTTTGTACCCAAAAATACTTTTCTGTCATTAATATGCACATAAACATCAAGGAGCGTATATCGGTAGATCGCAATCATTTCTTGGTATACTAAAAATTAAAATCTATTTTCAGTTTAATGAAATTCGCCTTTTATTAAGCTGCGTGAAAATTAAAACTTATTTTTATCTTGTTTCTTATGCTTCCTATAGTATTTATAGGAAAATATTATAGATAAGGAAAATGCAAAGACGTTAATGAATTATCCAAACTGAAATCGTAATTTCTGAACAAGTACCATAAATTAGCATTAAAACTGCCCTTTGCTTCATTGCATGATTTAAGTTAAGTTAACTTGCATACAACTTTATAACAATAAGCCTTTGTTGTGTCAGATATAGCATTTAGAAAGTTGCCGTTGTAGTTTAATACTTCCAAGCCATCAACTAATAAAACAATTCAATTGTTTGTTTTTAGAAGCCCAATTAGTTACGCTATAAAAATTTTGAACTTAATATGGTATGTTTTAACATTATTTTACAAAAATATACAGAAACAGCGGAGCTAAATATGAATTGTTCTAAAATGTTCTTAAAGCTAAAACTATTTCTGATTGTATTGGAACAAACAATCTTTGTCAAAAAAAAAAAAAAAAAACAAACAACAATGGTTAATTTTGTGGTTAAAATATTAGCTATTAACAATGCAAAATTTACAGTTTGCAGCAGTTGCTCTTAGAACGCTGCCATTCAAAAAATATTGAAGATACGACCTTGCCGCTTCAAAGGATATTTATGAAAATGTAAACTATCGCTTAAGAAAAATCAATTTTTAAAAAGTTTTACCCTGGTATAATCCATTACAAGGGTTTAATGTTTAATTACTTGACCAAATGTGACTTATTCATTCTGGAAGTACGACCAACATATGAAAACAAAATGTTATAAAATATAGTCGAAAAATGCAATGGGACTGGTTATAGCTCCGCTTTATCGAGCAATATTCTTATTAAACTATAATAAAAATGAATTATTTTCCTTCTTAATTTATTTTTTTTCTAAATACGTAAAGCACTGGGCAACAAAGAAATGTGATTAATGGATTGGGATGTTTTGTAATTGTTCTTGTTAAGATGTGTTTTTGGGACTCACTTGAGGGAAGGTTGCCACAAAAATATCTTATGCAATTTTACAGTTAAAACCTACTAACAAGCTTTCAAAAAGTAAAAAAACTGGCCTAAATAAAAATGGTTAGCAATGCTAGCAATGGGTTGAAACGATTTTCTTCAGGTATTCAATTTATTTTTAAAAGTTATTTTTTTGACTTAGAATCTCTTGCTTTTCAAATCAAAGGACGTGTCAGCTAAACGATATTAACAAGGAACTGGGTAATCCACTTTGAGTGACTTAGGGACCAACGGGCAGATGGGCACCCTGGGGCTGGAATCCGTTCTCATCGGCGGTGTACTTGACCTCGTAGGTCACACCATCATCACTCACGAAGCGGTAGGATCCATGGACAGCAAGGGATTCGTGTTCGGATCCAACGTTGTTCAGCTGGCCCACGGCTTGAGCAGCCTGGCCATCGCTAGTTTCCCAACTAATAATGAAGACAAAGTCAGTTTGGTATCCTTTTTAAGCAGCTCTCAATCAACTTACTCGAATTTGAAGCTTTCGGGTCCAACATCGGATTCCGATCGCAGGATTTCGGAAGTAGGAGCAGCCAGAGCCACGGCGAAGAGGGCGACGAAGACAATCAGGAACTTCATTTTAATTTTTGCTCGTTTGCTGATCTCGATGAGTTCGATGCGAATGATATCGATTGGCTGCAGGTTGAACACTTTTATACATAAATGACTTACTAATCCGAGATGCAAATTTGCATTGCGAGCATAAATGGTTTGCGAACCGGTTTATCTTTTCGCTAAATGCAATGGGAAACGTGTTTGGGCACCTACATAGCTCAATGCAAAGCTTGCTGATTTAGCTGCTTATTATGCTGCAAATTAAACTATATATGAATAATATTAACTTAAATTTTGCATATCCATTTATAGAGCCATTTTAATCAATAACAACAAATGACCAAAAGCAAAATAAATGTAGATAGTACTTTAAAGAAACATAAAGGAACGTTAGGTCTGTCTTTCAAGATTGCTTTCAAATTGCATAATTTTTTTTATTTGTGGGAGCAATTTATAGTTCCCGAGATCTTAACTGAACAGGAATTAAAATACACTTATATTATACTTAAAAGGCTACACCGTGCGTTGAATTGACCAGAAAATGCATTTGGATGTTTATTTAAATAGCTTTGATGCGATGCCTATTCTCGTTTAGCTACATCTTATGCTGCTCATTAAGTAAAGCTAGAACCATCTGAAATGATAAAATCATTGATACAAAAATCACAATTGAATTAAATAAGAGATATAAAAATACAGATAAGTCATTTTTTTGTGGTTTTTAACTTAATCAGAACTTAAATTAAATAATTTATTAATACTTTTGATATGACTTTTCCTAACAAACAGCATTAAATCGACCCAAATTTTTAAATTTACCTACAAGGCCCTGAAAATTATACATATTTTTATTTTCTTCTTCTTTTAGGTAACGGCAGCCAAAAGTTCTATCCACTGATAATGGATATGTAAAATAAGAAGACATAAGCCAAAGAGTGTTCAACCCACAATTGGACATAGTAACTACGTCAGCAGCTGAGCCAGCTTAAAGAAGCTACAGCCGCAGTCAATGCGGTCGATCGGTTTATTCCAAAACTAGTTTGACCATTGTCGCTTTTTATTTCATGCAAATTAATATGCCCGCTTGGCTCTGTGTGCTCTATGTTGTTTTTGTCGAGCATCTTCCAAATTTCATTAGCATCGCATGAAATTTAAATCAACGCCTGAAATTAACCTTCAAAACTTCGTTTTCATTTGTGGCCAGATAGCTCGCACATATTTCAATATGCGCCACTTTAATTATGTATTAATTACAAAGACAACAAAAACCCAAACAAGTTTCGTCGTGCCAAAAATTTGCAAATTTCTGCCGGCCGAAGGCCATCCAGGCGAAGTCGCCAGACAAGACGAGGCATACCGCATTGCGACGTCCAACGGTGCGTATGGAAAATGTGAAGAGAACAAAAGAGAGCCTGTTCATCTACCACCACTTGCGTCATACTTTTCTTTTTGTTTGGCTTGGAACGCGTTATGGATATTTGTAGCCCTACTATAAATATCATATTAAGCATAGTGATCGCATAGTGATCCGGGTTCAAGGGACGTTCTAACTTTAACAAGGCACTTTCTTTAGATAGATAAAAAACGCGAACAAATTTATTTTAGTTTAAGACTTGGAATTTCTGATTTTACTAAGAATTGAAAATATATTTTATCTTCGTTATTAAAAGGAAAAAATCTTAATTTCACACTAATTTTTTAATGAATTTTAGATGATAAAAAATTGTAGAGGAGTAGCACCTTGATTTATTTTACATAATGAACAAATACTGATTAATGCTGGCTAAACCAAATGACTGTTTTCAGTTGTGAGGCAGATGATCGCCCTGGGGCTGGAAACCGTTCTCATCGGCAATATAGTGCAGGGTGTAGGTCTGTCCATCGGGAGCCACCCAGCTGACGGAACCACGGACGCTGAGTGCCTCCTGGTCAGTGCCGGCGTTCTTCAGCTCAGCCTGCTCCTGGCGGGTGACTCCATCACTGGTCTCGTAACTGAAATGGAAGATAGCATTTCCAGTTATTCAATAAGATGCTTTATAACTGCGTTACATAAAAGGCTTCGTTATTTTAATTTTATGCATATTTTTTCAATCAACTAATTTTCACTTTCCCCTAAAGATATTTATAATTGTAAACTTGTTATTATTTTAACATTTTCTAATATTTTAAATTTATAAAATTAACATTAAGCCATAATCTAATAACTTTAAAACACTTATCTGCTCATATTTAGAAAAAATTCTTTTTATATATGTTATGCACAAAAAAAAATATTTAACTTAAGTTCACCATGCTATAAGTATAATTTTAAAAAATAAATAGATCCGTTCCCTTTTATTTTCTTTTAGAAAATAAAAAAGAGCAGAGCTTATTAATATTTTAAATTTGAATATTTATTTAAATTAAAATGAGCATACGGAATTTTCGAAATAGGTTTCAGATAACTTTATAAATACCTAAGTTACTTAAGTACAAATGAACACTTTTTTTAAAGCACTTTTTTTTTACTAGCTAAGACTTTGCAATTTTTATAATTTTTAAACTCAATCCTCGGTGTAATACTGTTGTAGTAATCCGTTTCACACTCACCCGAAGTTGTAGCCGTCAGTGCCGATGTTGTCGTTGTCGTAGCGCAGGATGGTGGCATGTTGTGAGTCATCCAAAGGAGCTGCACTGATGGAGGAAACCAGAACGACGGCGCACACGGCCAGTACACAAATGCTGGAGGACTGCATGTTTAATTGGTTTGTTTTTTTTGTTTTAAGACTTTCCAAAAGGTCCTGTGTTGGGTTTGATTTTCAGTTTGCACTGCACGCTCCGGTAGTTATCACAATTAGGCACTAACGAGTAATGTGGCGCCCTGTAATGAGTGTTGAGCTATTTATAACTGGCCAGGGCAACTCCAACCACACACACACACACACACAGCGACATGTGATCCGTGAAGTTGAGGTAGCCCATAAAAAACACCTTAAATGCTAACACAATTATCTACCCATACGCATATAATTGAAGGCAACTGTGTGTGAGCGTGAGTGCCTTAAGCTTTTAATTGAACAAGCCAAAAAAATATGAAGACCATTAAGCGTTTGATGTGCGCTCGAATCTCATCTCAATTGCCTCGCCACGGGAGCTGAAAGTAAAATCGAATCTGAAGATGATGGAGCAAGTGATAATGAAATTTTTGGCCCCTTAAAAAATAAATATTTGGCCAATGCGCGTGTTTGTCTACAAGTGCACAGACACACACATTTAGATCTGTGGCAATAGGTCAATGGCTATGTTTGCACTTATCAACAAATTGTGATGAAAAAGATTAGCCGAGTCCAACAAAAAAATGGGTTGGATTTTAGCAGCCCAAGACAACTGAGCAGTGAGGAAGTGAAGACAGGTTAACTAGTCAAAATATGTTCAGGAAATTAAGCAAAGAACGGGAGAAGAAGCAAGTTCAGTGATTCGCGGAATTCCCATGAGCTTGAGATTTAATTGCACACTATATAGATACATAGTTTATGTTTTTTGAGCGGGTATTTCCTTAATATTGTAATTCTTCAATTACCAGACTGCAACTTGTTGGGAGATATCCAAGCATTTCCGCCCTGAGCTTTGTTAACTGCTGACACAATTTCCGATTAAGGCTGGGCGATTTAACCTCGAATGGAAACGAATCGAAATGAAACGAAAACCTCCAACGCCATGGCTTGTCAGCTGCATTTGCTGTTCAAGTGAAGATGCGGCACGAGAGATTCAAGATTACGCGGCTCATCATCATCATCATCTCCATCTCCATCTCCAGCGCCAGCTCCATCGTCAGCAGCCCGAGTGTTGGCTGATGACCTTAGTCAATAAAATAAAAACGATTTTTTACCAGCTAAACAGACAACAAAAGCCAATACAAAGATCAGCCGACTGAGGCTGGGCTATGCCCTACAATACATCGGGTCGTATGCGTAATGCTATTGCAGGTCATTTGGCGGTATTATAAATCATTTAGAAAACTTTGACTGGTACACAGCAAGAAGTAGATTAAGCTCAACAGGCGCAAAGAATAATAGATTAATATAAAGTAAAGAAACTAATGTTTGTTCGAATTGTTTTATATATGTTCATTTATTGTAATTCAAAACAAATAATAATATTATAAACTAGATGATTGTAAGTTAATTTATTAATTCAAATTCTTTAACAAGTATTTTTATAAATTTTATTATTTTACTAAAAAGCACTTAAATTTATTTAAACTTTTAAAATTATTGTTTGCTTGTTTCCTATTAAAATTATGATATTTTTAAATTGGTGTTTGACAAAAATATATTTTTGACTTGAATGTATTTTTTTTTTCCAGACAATTATTAACTAAACTTTTTTTATCAAGTATTTGTCTCAACCATTTAACAATTTTCCTCTGTGTAGGTTGACATGTCTAGGCTAAGACAGGACTGATTATTTTGCAGTTTACATTGATAAATGAGAGGAGCCTGGGTTAGTTGCCTTAAAATGCCTCTTTTCCCGGAGTTCTCACTTTCGTTGGCAGCTTTGTAGCTTCTTCAATTTAGTTTTTTTTTCTGTATTTTTTGGCAACTTTTGTTGGGTGCTTTTTGGCGTTTATTGAACCGGTTTGGTCAGCTCCCGTAGATTGGAGATCAGGGGATCGAAGATCGCAGCTTCTCGGTTACGGCATACAGTTCACAACTCAGGCGCGAAGAGCAAACGGGTTTGGAAGATACAAACGTATATGCTAATTCCCTACCTAGAATACAATTCAATTTGGATGGGTGAAAATTTATGCCCCGCCATATACTTAGCATACATATATATATATATATATATATATATATATATATATATATACTTACCATACATATTTATATATATATATATATATCTGTATATATATATATATCTGTATATAAATATCTGTATATATTCTTTTATTGTGTATTTAATTTCTATTGTCTGCCCTCCTCCTCCAGCTATTCGGTGGTTTTACTTTTGTTTTTTTTTTTCTAACAAAGTCCAAAGCTATCACGTGATCAGTGCTCCACCTGCGGAAGATGTTCGCCCTGGGCCTGGAAGCCGTTCTCGTCGGCCAGATAATTGAGCTTATAGTGGACGCCATCGGGTCCCACCCAATTGACGCTGCCCTGGACGGCGATGGCCTCTTCGGGGGTACCGGGATTTTTCAGAGTGGCCTTCTCCTCACGCGAGATTCCATCGCTGGTCTCGAATCTACAGGGAAATTTCTGAGAGCTATTTGGAACGATCTTGGCCTTGACCCTGAGCCACCTACTTACGAGAAGGCATAGCCATCGCTGTCCAAATGGGCACTCTCGTATCGCAGAATCTGGGCGGTCTGGCCGGTCTCGGCGGCATTTGATGGGCAAGCGCTGAAGCTGGCCAGGATTAGGCCGAACAGTAGTGTTAATCCGGCCATCTATCACCTGTCCAGTTCCGATCCGCGCATGCGACTAACTCGGATTGCGCAAAGGCCATTCAATATATTCATATGCAATCCATACTGAACCCAACGCAAAAATCAGGCTAATTAACGGAGTGTGTAATAAAATGCGAATATCCAAATGACTCGAGTGGCTGCCAAGCAGCAGGCAAATCAAGTCCAAATGAAATTGAAAGCAAACAATTTGCTGCGAAGACGCTCCAAAAAGTTCAAATGGTGTTGCCTTAACACCCTAAAATCGCTAAAGGCGTTTGTTTGATTTTTGAAGCTTCTAACCACTTGGGTTCATAATTGTTTAAGCTTGGGCTTCTAATTTCTGCGAAGTAAAGAATTTTTTGGGTGAAACTTTTTTTAACTTGGTATTTTTATTGTTTTCTAATTAATAGCTATACCACTGGTTGGGTTTTTGTCATTTATAATTTTAAATTCATTAAAACGCATTAAGCTTTGTTTTGTACTTTAAGATTACCTATCCTTTTTATTAAATTTCAAAATTTCCTCCATACATTTTCTACCTAATTTACTTAAACAAAAAAAATTATAATTATAAAAGAGGGTTCAAAACTATTGGATAAATCACACAAGCATTAAAGACGTTTTTGCCAACTCCATTGGTCGACAAAAATTATAAAGAAAATTATTTAAATAGCACAAAATAGTAAACTGGTAAAAAAAAATAAATACAAATATTTTGTACTCAATTTAAATATTATTCGCTTTTATTTAGTTATTTAAAATATGAAAATATTAAAATGTTGTAAAATGTTTTATTTAACTACTTTTTAAATTGATATTAATATCTGGTAATTTAATTTAAATTCAAGCCATATTAAAAATAAGTAAAAATGCACTTAAATCAAATTGGAACTAGTTAAAGTATACAAATATTTCTAACATTAAATTTAAAATACATTATATTACACACTATGATTTAATATTGAATTTAAATAACAATTGGAAAATGTTGAATTCAATAGTAAACTATTTATTCTTCCTTGTCCATTTTTTTATTCAGCAAACGACAATGATGCTTTAAGTCTTGACTAATAATGTCAGGGTTTTTTAAAACTACTTTTATGTATACATATTTACCCATATCTACTGTAACTTTACAACCGGAAAGCAGCTACCGAGACTGGCATATAAACATGTAAACTATTGTACAGATCCCACGGAAATCTTTATTCGAGTGACATTGAAATTGGAAATGGCAAAGACTTTTTATGTTAGGCCGAGCATTTCGCCTGCACTTGAGCCAAATTCGTTGTGACCCAATTCCCCAGTTTATTGACTATTTCTTAGCCCAACTAACGCAACTCATTGCCTGGGCAGGGCGCACTTTGTAGTTAATTTGTTGAAGACAAATGAAATCTGTGTATCTTGTCGCTGGGCAATCAATCAATCGCAAAACAGCGAACCGGGCTAAAAGCCTAGCCGAAGCCAAAGCACCCAGCAACTGGTTAGGTAACCAGTGTGGGTCAAAGGAAACAAAACGAGAAACTGGTTTCTCCCACTCCCACTCTCACTCTTTTGGATCTCGGTTTCTTATGCGCCGATAATTGCCACTTACACGCATTGCATTACATGGCCCAAGGAGTATAAATTGGCCACTCGTCGAGTGAATTGCAAGCATTACCTGCAAGCTCCTCGAACCCAGCACTTGATCCAAGTTACTCAGTCAATTCAACTCCAAGATGAAGTTCACCATTGCCATCGCCTTCACCTGCCTTCTTGTCTGCGTCCTGGCAGCTCCTCCGGCCAGCCAGCAGGAAGCCCAGGTGCTCCGTTTCGACAGCGACGTCCAGCCCGAGGGCTACAAGTTCGCGTAAGTGATCCCCAGATCCCCTGATCCCCAATTACCCATATTCCCAACTGTGTCAAGGTCGCTTGCTAACTGGTTTCTGGTTTTCTTTAGCGTGGAGACAAGTGACGGCAAGTCGCACCAGGAGGAGGGCCAGCTGAAGGACGTGGGCACTGACCACGAGGCCATTGTGGTCCGCGGATCCTACGCCTATGTGGGAGACGATGGCCAGACCTACACCATTAACTACCTGGCTGATGAGAACGGATTCCAGCCGGAAGGTGCCCATCTGCCCAGGGCCGTTCAATAAATCGAATCCAGCCTCCCACGAGGAACCCGATCGAAAGTCCTTCGCCAATCTAGTTCCAGTCCAGCATAATTGTGTTAACTATGTTTAAGTTTCAGCTGAAAAGCATCAATGTAATAAAATAAAATCATTCATTTCAAGAATTAGTTTGGTCTTTTAATTGGAAATTTTTAAACTACAATAACCTTATATAAATTAGTATGAATTAAAACCATTAAATTCTACCATGATTTGTTTCTACACTTAAACAAATTACACTTAAACAAGAAGACTTAGTCATAATTAAAGAATATAATGTTAACTTATGAATTTTTAGCAAAATAGTTCTTATAAAGACTTGGGCATAGTTCAATTCTCGCTTGTAAATACTTATCTTTTTCTAAAATCTGCCTATTTTGAACTCTTTAAGTGGAATCTAATTACTAATTGTTAAATACTCTTTTATCGAGGTTTTATTGAATAAAATGTAACTCAGTAAAAGATTTAACTTTTCTTCTAAATATTGTATATTATATAAAAATCATAAACTATAAACTATTTAAACTGTAGACGATTAAAAATTACAAACTAAATACAACATAAAAAAATTTGGCACAGGCTAAAGATTTTCCTTTATTTACAATTCCGATTGAAATAAAGATTTCGTTTAGTTTTAAAAATAGCAAAAGATGATGGTTAGAAAAAAACTGTTCTGCCGATCGTATTTACATTTTGTTTAAAGTCTTAACTAGTTAAGTCTTAATTTGTAATCGTTTAAAGCGTTCTAAGATTTCCTGTTTTTTTTTATGTCGTTTATTTTTAGGGAAATGCACTTGTTGCTAATTTCATTGATTAGCTACCCATTTTTTATCCAAAACACGCTTTTGATTTGATCCACCAGTGATTTCTGAGCTCGACGCTTCTATTGTTGCAGGGCAAGTTACCTGTCCCAGTCTGCCACAAAATATATAAAATACCCATGGATTATCAAAAATGTTTGGCTCGTTGTCTTCGACTTGGAAGCGATTGGATTGATTGATTCACGAAAAATGCAAATGATGATGATGAGGTATTTCCTAAAAACGGCGTCGATTTGTTTGCCTTAGAAGTTTTTGTTTTACGTTATTATTTGTGCCGTGGTATGGTTGTTGTGCTTTTTCGTGTTGTTTTTTTGCGTTTTTCAAGCCAATTTGTTGGCTTTGGTGCTCGGCGTGTAATTAGTCATTTTTATTTTCGACTGACTTTTCTTCGATTGGCGGCCTCCGATCCGACTATATAAACGTCTGGACAGGGCCATAAACATCACAAATCAAGTAACGTTGACTAGCCGTTCGGTCGCAAGTTCCCATCGAATCCCCAACCAATCAACCCAAACTCATAAAACAAAAACAACCATGAAGTGCACAGTCGCCATCGTCTTCGCCGCCCTCTTCGCCGTCGTCCTGGCCGCCCCCGCCCCTGATGCGGAAGCCCAGATCCTGCGCCTGGAGTCGGATGTGCAGCCCGAGGGCTACAACTTTGCGTAAGTCCCCGAGGGCCAGTCATTACTGGCCGAGCCAGACCTAAACCCGGATTAAACACCCATTCTCCCCTGCAGTTTGGAGACCAGCGATGGCAAGAAGCACGAGGAGCAGGGCCAGCTGAAGAACGTGGGCACCGAGCAGGAGGCCATCGTGGTCCGCGGATCCTACTCCTTCGTGGCCGATGATGGACAGACCTACACCGTCAACTACGTCGCCGACGAGAACGGATTCCAGCCCGCGGGTGCCCATCTGCCCAATGTGCCCATCAGCAACTAAGCGGATACGGACACCGATTCGCTAACCGAGAGCTGTTCTATGTATAATGGTTTCTAGTTGATTATTAAATAAACGCGGCAAGAAAATCGAACAAGTCCTCTTCAATCAATACATTTGCAGATATTTCAGTTTTGCTCTTTTTCAGCGAACTGCACAAGTCAATTTTTGTTTATCTTTAGTGATAGACAAAAATAGTGAATTACTTTACATACATTAAATCTTGATCAGTTTTCAAAGATAAACCTAATTGTCAAAATGAGCAAGCTTAACAAAAATTAAAAAATCATATGAATAAAAACATTAAGAAAGGAATATTTTCAGAATGATCCCATTTTCGAAGTGTATTGGTCGATAGCATATTTGACTACATAACCCGACTACAAAAGATCAAATCTTCAACAATTTTTGTTGGTGATAATTACATAAGTATATGGGTAAAATTATATTCGTTTTATAATGAACGATTAACTTTTCTATCGGAGATGGCCTGAACATTTACTCATTTTATTCAAAAAAATATTTAGATATTGCAGGGTTTTACTTGAATAAAACAATTAAATAAAAATAGTGAATTGTCCAAACAAATTAAAAAAAAATAAATATTTTTTATAAGTACTCATAGCTATCAAACATTTTTTTACATAAACTCAAAATGGCTCCATAAAATAGTAAAAAAAACAAAAAGCAACAAATAATCTAATTAGTTTAGGGAGTCAGTTCAGTTTCGTACATTTTGGTAAACTGCTTCATACATGTGATTTGTGCTAATTAAAAAGACATGAAATACTTTAATGGCGACAGTAATATAAACCATAGTATGTGAGATACATAAAACCGTTTCCATTGTCAGCATGCATTTGTTATAGCAATTAAAAAGACTCTTCTGCGGAATAGAAATGATATAAGACGTATAAAATAAAAGCTCTAAGTTGATCGAAAGATCAGCGACCGGTGGACTCACCCCTTTCATCCACACCCAAACGCAGCCATCGAATGCAGCCGGTTGGACGACAATAGTTTGACGCGACCAGTCCAGTTTGACCGGAAACAATGCTGAAATAACGATGCGCTCATGATCGGCACAGATCTACATAAATATTAGCAGAACTCATTTGCAATCCGCCGAATTCATTGCCACCTTTGACTTTTGCATTTTCGCGAATTTTGGCGTATAAAAGCCCCCGCCCAACTGCAGTGGAGCATCAGACAGTCACCAGCTTTCTATCCAGCCTTAACATGAAGTTCCTCATCGTCTTTGTCGCCCTCTTCGCCATGGCCGTGGCCCGCCCCAACGAAGCCCAGATCGTGAGGCTGGATGCCGATGTGCAGCCCGACAAGTGGAGCTCCAACCTGGAGACCAGCGACGGCACCAAGATCGACCAGCAAGGTAACCTGAAGGACATTGGTACCGAGCACGAGGCCGCCGTCGTCCACGGATCCTTCTCCTGGGTGGATGAGAAGACCGGCGAGAAGTTCACCGTCACCTACGTCGCCGATGAGAACGGATACCAGCCCCAGGGTGCCCATTTGCCCGTGGCCCCAGCTGCTTAAACTGTCCTTGATCACAAAACGCAATTTGTTTATTCAGAGTCTAAAATAAATCGATTGTTAATTGCAAATATTCGAAACAATTTTTGATCATATTCGGGGTGCTCAACGAAAAGCGTTATTCAATTATGTTACTACGGGCCAACTAAACTATGACAGCTATATGATACCATTTTCTGATTTGAACACATTTAAACGCGTAAATTATTAAACCATTCCTATCCAAAAAAAAGTTAAAAGAGGGAAAATATAGAATTTAAAATAAAAAAAATTCTAAAACAGCAAAGTTATATTTTTTTCTATTCCGATCCGGCTTGTTCAGACTCATAAACTACCTGCAACAGCAATACAACTTTTGTGAGAGATTCACGCCAAACACTTTTAATCGAGACACAAGTTTGCGTAGAAACGGATTGACTGGCAAACTTATAGCTGGAATTATAATACCCTCTGCATGGATATACAAATAATTTCATAATTTGGTTTATTTTGGGATCAAAAAAAAGCGAGAATCCAACTCCAAAAATTCGGATATCAATATATTATTTATTTGAATTAAAAATTAACATTAATTTATTAAATTAGTTTATTTGTTATAAGCAATAAAATCAAACCTTGTTATTAAACATGATAAATAAAGTAGGACTTTTACTCCAACCGAACAGCTCAAAAAATCAAAAACATTTTGTTTCGAACTTTCAGCATCATTTCTTCTTGCGTACACATTCCGATGCTCATCGTCACTACTTGGACGTCCGTCTACAGATATTATTTATCTGAAAATGTAAACTTTTAATATGATTATTTCAGTAATTATGATTTCCATTCTGTGGCTGTAACTTAATTACCAGTGTGTTCCAAATGTTTTATTATTTAATACAAAATAATACAAATAAATAAGGATTTAATAATAAACATTAATTAATTTTGTTGCTTTTTTGTTATTCAATTTTAATGTTATTCAATTCAATTAATTTTAAATATTTTCTTATGTATATGAATAGAAAGAATAAGCTATCAATGTTTTTCTTGGGGTTTTAAGACTCAATAAATGTTTATATCTAAGCTGCACAAGGCGTAAAATTTTGACACTACAATAAATAACATTAAACTAGTTTCACATAACTTTATTGTCTACCTTCGCTATATTTATTAATCATATAAAAATTAAATATATTTATTTTTGGTTAGTTTCCTAACACAAAGTTTCATTGAACTTCACTAGTTACAAAATCTAGAATCAACGAGTTCTTAATAGATAGCCTAAAATACTAGAAAGGAAATTAGCTTTGAGAAGGCGAATCTTATGTACTCTTAAAATATATAAAAAAAATCTAAGGTTAAATCGCATAGAAACAGATTGACCTACATGTTTGAATCGTCTTGCTTTTTGTTGGCGATCAAGAACATATATACTAAGTTGGAACGGAACACAATAAGCTATTGGATATTAAATATCTCTAACTGTGCGATACGAACATCTCTTCAAAGCCGAAACCCCTTTTGAAACGGTATACAAATATTAGCAAAACTCATTTGCATTTCGCCAAATCTTGAGCTACATTTGGCATTTGCATTTCGCGAATTTTGGCGTATAAAAGCACCCGCCCAACTGCAGTGGAGCATCAGACAGTCACCAGCTTTCTATCCAGCCTTAACATGAAGTTCCTCATCGTCTTTGTCGCCCTCTTCGCCATGGCCGTGGCCCGCCCCAACGAAGCCCAGATCGTGAGGCTGGATGCCGATGTGCAGCCCGACAAGTGGAGCTCCAACCTGGAGACCAGCGACGGCACCAAGATCGACCAGCAAGGTAACCTGAAGGACATTGGTACCGAGCACGAGGCCGCCGTCGTCCACGGATCTTACTCCTGGGTGGATGAGAAGACCGGCGAGAAGTTCACCGTCACCTACGTCGCCGATGAGAACGGATTCCAGCCCCAGGGAGCCCATTTGCCCGTGGCCCCAGTTGCTTAAACTATTTAAAAGACTAAAATAAATTGATTGTTAATTGCAAAACTCGAAAGCTTTTTTATTTGATTCTGGCATCCTTACACAAAAACACAGCACTTCGAATGGATACGTACAGCTAACGGCTATCTGATGATGAATAACGGTTTTATGTACATATTAATATAAGATCATTGTGAATTAAATGTAAGTGAAACAATAAAAAAACTTCTTGGCCAGTTAAAAATATTGGGGATATTTTTCAATTCTTGAATAAAACTTGAACTATAATTCAATCACAAATACGATTAATAGCATGAATTTGCACAGAAAAAAAGATATATATATAATTCTTATCAATTTTTAAGACGCAGGTATTTTGATTTTGTTGATATTTCGTTGAAAGAATTTTGTTTATGATTTCTGTATTTTACAATTTAAGTAAAAAACGTATGTTTTAAGTAAATATAACTGTATCTTTATCTTAGGCTGTTTCAGTTTAAACTTATTAATACCGATTTGGAATTTTTGTATTGTGTATTAATTATATGAAAACAATATTATATGCATTAAAACAGCATATATATTTTTTTATAAGCATACCTTTGTCTAAAAACATTGAAGTTATTTTGATTTTCCCTAACAACAAATAATATTAAATTTAAATTTGGGAAATTAAGCCCAGGTCGTCGGCTTTAAATTCCACCGTGCTATTTAAGATTAGTAAAAATTCGATAAGTCTATTATATAATACAATTTTTCAAAGATATTTTTTGATTTGTATAAATTGTTTATAACAAAAACCGACTCCCCTGCTCGCAGTGTACCCACTTATTAAAAGCTAAGTATGACTAAAATTGATGTGCACAATCGATGAACTTGCCTTCCATGACAACATGGAAAACATCGGCATGATCTTGGCCTTAGATGTTATGTTAGCAAGTTGATTTTATTGCGGATGCACTGGTCCAGCTGGTTCGACGACAATAGTTCGAATTCAGTTTCGCTTTCTGCTTGGGCTTCAGTTTTGGCTGCTAACTTAGTTATTGGAGTGCAGCGCGCTGCTTTTATTTCCAGTTTGACCGGAACAGAGGCAAATAAATCCGTGATACTATTGTCGTAGCATTAATATCGGTTGGCATAATTTTGGCAAATTCGCTCAATGTCTTATCTCACCTTTGACTTTTGCAATTCGCAATTCGCAAATCGCAAATCGTATAAAATACTCCACCCCATTGCAGTTGAGCATCAGACAGTTCCCAGCTATCTAACAAACACCACCCATCTCCAACATGAAGTTCCTCATCGTCTTCGTCGCCCTCTTCGCCTTGGCCGTGGCCCGCCCCAACGAAGCCGGAATTGTGAGGCAGGATTCGGATGTGCAGCCCGATAAGTGGAGCTCCGTCCTGGAGACCAGCGACGGCACCAAGATCGACCAGGATGGTGTCCTGAAGGACGTTGGTACCGAGCACGAAGCCGCTGTCGTCCACGGATCTTACTCCTGGGTGGATGAGAAGACCGGCGAGAAGTTCACCGTCACCTACGTGGCCGATGAGAACGGATTCCAGCCCCAGGGAGCCCATTTGCCCGTGGCCCCAACTGCTTAAGTTGTTCTCCAATACGATAAAAATATAAAAAAATAAATCAAATAGCTTGAAAATAATTTTAACTCACTATTTCTGCTGGGAAAAAATATCACTGATAGGTATTTTGATCGACTATGGGTCACAAATTTCTTTCAATAACTTAACTAAACTTCCAATGCAAAATGGAACTAATAATCAGACATTACAAAAGACAGTACTTGCTTAAATATAATTAACAAAAAATAGTAGTAAAGTAGTAGCTTCTTAAATATAATTTAAAAATATTTTTATACCTAATTACTTTAAGTTTTCCATCTTATCTTGTTAAATGTATTTAATGTTCTGTTTTAAATGAGTTCTTTAAAATTCAAAAGCAAAACAAAGGGTCTTTTCTACGCATATCAACTTGATCAAAATTATTTAAGGATGCTAAAGGTAGTGACTATTATAAAAAGAAAAAAAATGTATAAGTGGCTATTTATTGATATTCTTAACATTTTATATTATTTAAAACACCTATTAATATTGACAATAATCAATTACAATGGGTTTTTTATGTTTATACTTATACTTATACTTTTGCTTACTGTAGGGACAGGTAAGCTAAAGTTAGTCCATAACGATTTACATCCTTTGCCGTGGAACTGGATGGTCCTGCTGCTCAAATCACGTTATTGGAATCTGTTGTTAATAGTTTAATCAAAAATGGATGCCTAGCTGACTTCACAGCCAGGAGGAGGGTCATTTAGAGACGATCGGATCAGAGATCTCTTTCTCGTTCTCAGCTCAGGAGAAACAGTACAAAAACCAAAGAAAAGATTTGAAGCTTATCCAAAAAAGTAAAATTAAATTATCCATATGTGGTCATATATTAATATAAATAGAAATAAAAAAATCTATAAAAATAAATAAATTCCGTTTTTTCTAGCCGAACGGAGGTGCCTAACTCCCAAACGCAACAAAAATAGGTCATAGAGGTAAAAAATAAAAGATATCTGATTTATCTTGTTCTTCCCGAACATGGGTATTTAATTTGTTCAATCATTTAAACTGCTTCAATCAAAAACATTTATATATAATTTTCCGTTCAATCTTTAAGCATACCATACAGAAAGCCATAAAGACATTTTTAAACCAGAATTAAAAAACTTAAGATTTTAAAACAAACTCGTTTTATTTTTTCATTCAACGGCACTCTCACTTTTACCTGTTCCACATAAAAAATTAACAACTTATATAAATACCTTGTTAACTTTGCGATTAAATCGTATTGATTGAAATTTACGTGTTTGTTTGAATATGTTTGAATCGTCTCGCCTAGTGCTGGATATTTAAAAATATATATACTTAATATGATCGGAATATAATAACTTTAAGGTTAAAGATGTTTCCTACTGTGCACTACGAACAACTAGCGAAAATTAAAATACCTTTTGAAACGGTATACGAATATTATCAAATCTCATTTGCATTTCGCCAAATCTAGAGCTACATTTGGCATTTGCATTTCGCGAATTTTGGCGTATAAAAGCCCCCGCCCAACTGCAGTGGAGCATCAGACAGTCACCAGCTTTCTATCCAGCCTTAACATGAAGTTCCTCATCGTCTTCGTCGCCCTCTTCGCCTTGGCCGTGGCCCGCCCCAACGAAGCCGGTATTGTGAGGCTGGATTCGGATGTGCAGCCCGATAAGTGGAGCTCCGTCCTGGAGACCAGCGACGGCACCAAGATCGACCAGGATGGTGTCCTGAAGAACGTTGGTACCGAGCACGAGGCCGCCGTTGTCCACGGATCTTACTCCTGGGTGGATGAGAAGACCGGCGAGAAGTTCACCGTCACCTACGTCGCCGATGAGAACGGATTCCAGCCCCAGGGAGCCCATTTGCCCGTGGCTCCACTCGCTTAAGTTGTTTATCAATACAATGAAAATGTGAAATAAAAATCAAATTGTTAAAACGAAAATGGACTCACTAAATAAGATCTCTCAGTTTTAAAGCTATCTGGATGAGACTTGCCCGAAGTCTTTCTATTGTCGGATCGGGACGATTTCGACGACTACATCAAATTTAGCTACTTGGTTTTTAAATTTATTTATAAGATTGCGTGCTGCCATAATATGACGGAATATCGACTTAACTTCATTGATTTAAACATAAACGTATAAAAATCGAAATATACTCGTTTTATAGTGAAAGCTGGAGCTATAACAATCTGCGTCAGCTATATTTGCCGCTTTATGTTTTGTTCTGCCTGTTAGGAAAAGACGGAAAATATCAATATCAATATCAAGCCAACAAAAAACTTAATACATTTTTTTAGTTATGTCAAAACCTAATCGCAACCCAGTCCCACCTAAATTTTGTGCTAAAACATTTTGAGCACAGTTAACACCTGTTACCACAAAATCAACGACTACCTTCAAAAATTACCTGCGAAAATATATGAAGAGACATATTTAAATTTTTTATTTGCCTTTACCTTATTATTTTACAAACGCATCATATCTTTGGGCTGCATATATTTAACAGCACGTTTAATTCGGGTGTTTTTTTTTTATAAAACTTTTGTTATTCATCAAGGCATAACAGGTAATCTTGTTGAGAACAGCAATGTGTATTAACAACCATCTGCCCATTGGGCTCCAAATTCATAGTCGCATTCAATGGGTTTTTTCGCGTTTCTTCTTTGCAGGGCATTAAACTAGTTTTAGCTGCTGTAGCGCCATATCAACTAAAACAGCATCCAAATGAGCCGACTATAAATAGGCAGACAGTACGGCCAAAGTAGTATAGTTTTCTTTGAGTCTTCAACGATCTACATCGCCTTCAACATGAAATTCGCCATCGTCCTGCTCGCGCTCTTCGCCGTGGCTCTGGCTGCTCCTGCTGATGTTTCAATCGTGAAATCGAATTCTGATGTTGGACCCGAAAGCTTCAAATACGAGTAAGTTGATTGAGAGCTGCTTTAAAAGGACGCCTAACTGACTTTGCCTTCATTATTAGCTGGGAGACTAGCGATGGCCAGTCGGCTCAGGCCGAGGGTCAGCTGAAGAACATTGGATCCGAAAACGAGGCCATCTCCGTCCAGGGCTCCTACAAGTTCGTGGGTGATGATGGTGTGACCTACCAGGTTACCTACATCGCCGATGAGAACGGATTCCAGCCCCAGGGTGCCCATCTGCCCGTTGCCCCCGAGGCCTAAGTTTAAGGAGTTTAAATAAATTGTTTATAAAAAAATATTCTTTTGTTGGGCTTTTAAATGACAATGTTTGGGCGTTGCTCTGGGTTCAACGAAAAAGTAACCCAAAATCCAATGAAGACTAAACAATTTTTATCTTACACTCAGAAAACAAAATTCCTCTCATACAAATTAAGGAAAAATAACCGTAAGTCATTTCTTCGGTCATGTTTTCCTAAATGTATATGGGAGGCTCAACTTTTCGGCCATGCTAAGTCCACTAATCTTTAAATTAAGAAATTCTTTAGGTACATTTACTTAGATATTAATTAGAAAATAAAACATTTACTCATTTCAAATAGATCAGCTCGTTAGCTTACAAAAACAAAAGCTCTATTCAATACATTCTAAGGCGTTATCATCTGAAACTAGATATTGACATATGTATGTTATTCTTACAGATGTTTACTGTGTTTAAAATGTTTTAATGCAACTATTATTATTTATTATACTTGTTATCTTTCTTTACAACTTGACATTATCTAAATTTATCGTTGTGGAGCTTAAAGGAATCAATTGAAAATAAAAGCATACAATTTGTTTGAATTTATAAAATGAAATATAATTGTTTAAATATTAAGTGATGAATTTTTGTAATATCTGCACTGTTAAAAAAACGTAGTAAATATAAGTATTTTCTACTTATTCATCCATTGAGGTTTTTATTGTTATAAATATAAATACATTTTTCATTTTAATATTTTAAGAACTGATTTTTATATCTGCGTTTTATATCTGAAATAATAAATATGTACATTTAAATTTAAAATATATTAAAATTATTTAAAATGCATTTAAAACAAATAGAAAATAATTTAAAGCTAGTATTTTTCACGTATTTAAAATATTTTTTTATGAAATCATGCAAATTAATATATATATGTTATGATTTTATATTTAATTTAAATATTAAGTAAAAGATTTTGAATTCAATTGCCAGATATTTTTTTACTACTCCATTTTTTTTTATCAGCGTGGTTTTAAATTTTGTATTGCTTATGGATTTAATGGGAAATTAAATTATTAAATTATTGATCTCTAAAAAAAGACTAGCCAGTCATTTTTTTTTTTTTTTTGCGAAGAAAAGCACTTTTTGTTTTAAGCAGTTTGAGTTAATTGTTTTTGTGCTTAAATGTTAAACACCTCTGTTGGATAGAGTATATGGTAGTTCAAAAGTGAGCTACTCCAAAGCCTGAATACGCCGCTAAAAATGTTTATAATTTACTACTTTATATGTGATTTGTAACGGCTCAAATAACTTATGAATGTCTTAACATTAAATTTTTGGTAACTTAGCTATTTTAAATATCTGGATTGGATTCTATCCAGAACCCAGGAACAAGCCCAAACATATTGATTTAAAAGACTCACATATTTAGAATATTTTACAAACAATTTATTTAAACTCCTTAAACTTAGGCCTCGGGGGCAACGGGCAGATGGGCACCCTGGGGCTGGAATCCGTTCTCATCGGCGATGTAGGAGACCTCGTAGGTCACACCATCATCTCCCACGAACTTGTAGGAGCCCTGGACGGAGATGGCCTCGTTTTCGGATCCAATGTTCTTCAGCTGACCCTCGGCCTGAGCCGACTGGCCATCGCTAGTCTCCCAGCTAATAATGAAGGCAAAGTCAGTTAGGCGTCCTTTTGAAGCAGCTCTCAATCAACTTACTCGTATTTGAAGCTTTCGGGTCCAACATCAGAATTCGATTTCACGATTGAAACATCAGCAGGAGCGGCCAGAGCCAGGGCGAAGAGGGCAACGAAGACAATCAGGAATTTCATGGTGATTGGTGGTTGGTGTTTTGATCTGCGGCTATCGAACAGTTCGCGAAGAATGATGCTGTCTGATGGCAGGGACACCCTTTTTATAGATGGATGGCCAAAATTTGTCGACCGAGCCCAACGCGGCCAAACTAGTCAAACGTGTAGTGTATACAACATAATGCGATAAATGTGTGAAATGGATTTCGGCCTACAACTGAATCGTTAAAAGCCAAAAGCGATGACATGTAAATCGACCATTTTCTATATAGTTTGTCATATTTGCTTTGCAACTGTATTCTGTCAATCTGAATTTTGCTTATCAAGTAAGTTTACTTTAGCATTAGCATTAGCATTAGATTACAAACTGAGCTGTCTCTTTTCTCTTTTATCATATGTATTTTTTGTTTTCCACTATATCAACGTAAAATAAGATCAATGTCAAAATTTGATTGTATTAATAAGTTTTAAAAGCATCACAAAAACACTCTATAAATAAAATAAATAATCGTATAAACTCTTATTAAAGAACTTAATCGACGGACGCCTTAATCCCAAAGCTGCAGTAGGACGCATCGCGAAAAAATTGGCTAAATTTGCTTCGCTGTTCTAACTCATAAAATGGTTGACCCATTCTTAAGTTGAGTTTTCTTAAAGCTGTCAATACACGTCATACGCAGTTCATTTAAAAGTCATTCTAATCGGTAATGATGTAGCGTCAATATACAATATAACTTTAAACATTGGCTTGCCGAAATTAGCTTGTGCACTCGTTCAGTGGAAAATACAAAATAAAATAAATTGACCAAGTTGTTAACAAACAAAACAAACATTATATGAATTGTACCTCCACAATTACCAAAGTAAATTATTATGTAGTTGATAGTTTTGAATAAAAAATAGCAATGTGCTTTTACTATTACTGAAATAAGCATAAAGGTATTTTAATTAGAGTGCTGGTCATTAAACGTATGTATGAGACTTATATTACTTAAATACTATGGAAAAGCACTAATGGTTTCTGAACATTTTTCCTATTTTCGTGTATTAATTATCCCTGCTTATGTCAAGTCAGAAATTTTTTAGCTTGACTTAAAACTAGTTTGATTCGGCAAAGCGAAGGCAACGTAAATTTGAGCTATAAATTATCTGCATCGAAATTTAATCGAAAAGAACAGAAAAAGTATTTTTGTTTTCTGTATGTACCTTTCAAAATTATTTCTGTCAATTTTTTGACGCGTTTAGTCCTCAATTGTTAGATATTCAATTATCACCGCCCGATCTCAGATCAAGCTAGTCATATCGAGCTAAAGAGAATTAGCCTCAAGTGCTAATTGGATTAGCTATTGTCTCAGCCTCCGCTGTTGCAATCCTATAAAAGCCACCAAAGGTTTTGCAAACAGGCAGTTGGATTCTCGAGTAAATCCAGACAGCCTCTAAGGAACCATTACCCAATATGAAGTGCATCCTTGTGTTCGCCTGCGTTTCGATTGTTCTTTGCCTAGCAGCGCCTGCCCCGGACACAGAAATCGTCGAGCTGGTGTCCGAGGTTAATGCCGATAATTATAACTACAAATTCGAGACGAGCGACGGCACCAAGCAGGAGCAGCATGGCTCAATCAAGAACCTGGGTCCCGAGGAGGATGTTCTTCAGGTGGCCGGATCCTATAGCTATTTGGGAGACGACGGACAGACTTACGCGATAACCTACGTAGCCGATGAGAACGGGTTCCAGCCCCAGGGCGATCACATTCCCCACCTTTAAAGTTAACTAGAACTGGGAGAATTTCACTTGAAAATGTTAAAAGTTAACCCTATGGATCAAAGATACAAATCGAACAAATAATTACCTTTTTGAAAATTATAAATAATAAAAATTACTTGTAAAACAATAAAACATGTGCTAATTTCAAAACATGAAGTGCTTTTATTATTATTCATCCATTTATTCATTCATTAATAAACTCTTTAAGATCAAAATGAAGAGTTCGACATTATACTTAACTTTATAGAAACATGATGGTGAATCAAAGCAATGGAAGTATGTTATACAGATACATTTATGGAGGGAAACTCTTTTTTAATGTCCTGCTTGTGAGGTATTTAATTACAAACTGCTCAAATTTATACATCTGGGATTTTAATTTTAAATGTTTTTAAAACATGAAAACTATAATTTTTGCACATTTGTTCCCACCCAATAAAGTAATATTTACCTTGTCCTTTCTGAAGTATCATATAAAATCCGTTTGTACATCAGGTTCCACCTGTTGCCATACATTTTTACTAAAAGGGGGTTTATAATTAAATGGTTATTTTTAAAATATGAATCCCAGAACTAAGCAAACACCTTTGAGGAGCCACAAAATAAACAGATATGTTCGAGAATCGAATGTTCGGCTTTAATGCGAGTAACAAGGAATAAAAAAAACAATGCACGACACTGACTTGACTGACTGATCGACTTACAAACTGACTGGCCGACAAACTGCCGCGGGACAGGGGACAGTTCCTCCGGACAGGACTTCAGCACCTCACTCTATGGCCGGGTTGGTGGTGGATTGAGTTATGGGGTATTTACAGGGTCGCCTCGGGAGCGCTGATCTACTTGGGCAGATGGGCACCCTCCGGCTGGAAGCCGTTCTCGTCGGCCACAAAGTTTATGGTGTAGGTCTGGCCATCGGGAGCCACCCAGCTGACGGATCCTCGGATGGATATCGATTCGTTCTCGGTGCCTGCGTTGTTGACCACGCCCTCCTCCGTGCGACTGGTGCCGTCACTCAGTTTGTAGCTGAACTTGTAGCCGCCGATGCCAATGTTCTCCGACTCGTACTCCAGCACCTCCACATCGTTTTGGGGCCGGGCACTGGCCAGTGCCAGGAGCAGGGCCATCGAGCCAACGACTAGCATCTGAAAGGCAAGGGATTAGGTATCCTTTCGGGCATCCTGGTCATCCAAGTGGGCCTACCAATTTCATCTTGTTGAGCGGTTCTCGGATTGCAGATTCCCCTATGCGGATGGACAAACTGGCGGTTGTCTAATGGTGGCGTTGCATCGGCGTCCACTGCATTTTATACTGCACTCGCAGCCGCATTTGCAAACGTCATAAATTTGCACAATTGTGGAAGAAGCCAAGCAGCTCAGCGGCTCTGGCGGTCGCCGGCTAAATGTTTTTCTCTATTTCCATTTTTTTTTGCCTTGTTTTTCATTTGCCAGCGTTGCACCGAAGTCGCCAAAGTCGCTGCGACAAGTAACATTTAAAGCGGCTTATTGCATCGGCGTACTCATCCGAATGGTATTACTGCTCTTCACCCACACTCAAAAATCCCTCTTCTAAGTTGTAATGTTGTACCAGAATTATTTATTACAATTACTATTTATTTATTAGTTTTTAAAATTGTAAGTAAACTTACGTAACTAATTAGCTAAGAAATTAAATCTAAACATATTATTTACACAACTCAACTATGTTTACAAATTTTAAAGAGTCAGAACTGATCATGAAAATATTTGTAAGTCCATAAAGGGATATTGCATTGTATTTTTTAGTTGAAAACAAATGTTACCACATTTAAATTACTTTACAAATCGCAAAACTTTTTTAAAAAAAGAATTCTGTTTTGAAAATTACATTTAAACATCAACTTTTCTTATTTTTAATAATATTGTTATGATATATTGAAATATTTTAACTAAGACAAAACATTTTACTAAGTATTACTAAAAAGTTTTGTTTTCTTATCAAAATGTTTTTCTCCTTAAACATCAAATGTTAGAGTTCTGTTTACCTATGATGCAATGTAATATCAAATAATTAGGTCGACTGGTCCACTTAAACCTCTTTTTTCTCCGAGTGCTGAATACCAGCTTTAGAAAACTCGAAAAAGTTCATGATTCAAAAAGATGTATTGGGGAAAAGGTTGCCGTCTGATTGGGCAGCTCTGGGGAAATACCGGGACAAGAACCATGGGAAACAGTAATCAGAACGGCTCAGCGCCCAGATAGAACCCAAATCGAAGACGACTACCAGCCAGAGACTCTAGTCTAAGTTCAAGTGCTGTCGACGCCAATTGGCAGGGCAGCAAGTTCAAGCCGCGGACACGAAGAACACGAGCTGAGCCATGTGTGATGGCCAAAGTGCACGGTGGTTGAAACTTTGGATGGAGATGGAACCGCAGGTTGACTTTTGGCATATGCAACGGCCTTTACAGCGCTCGATTGATGTGCCTGCCCGGTAACAAGCGCCAAAAGCAGTTGGTAGCAGTTGGTCTTATGAAAAAAAATACATCGAATAACCTACAACTACGGCTCGCATGCAATTTAAATCTCTGACTTTTGTTGTTTTTCAGTCGCCGTTTTTTGTTTGCCAATTCATGCCACCTTCGTTGACCGCTACAGGCCGATGAAGATGAAGAAGCCTCAACGGCGGATCTTTTAAGCCGGTCGGTCGGGTTTTAGCTTTGGTTTTGGTTTTGATTTTGGTTTTGGTTTTGGTCATAGGTCGGCCTCTGGTCGACCACGGCTCTGCCCCAGCCTCCTCCACTGTTGGCACAATTCGCCAACAACTTTATTTCTGTCTGAAATCATCGGCAGGGTGTTGTGCATTGATATTGGCATTTCCTCAAATGCCGCTTTAAAGCGCAACTTCTTGCCTGATTCTTTGGCAGCTGCAATTTGGCAATTTGACATAAGCCAAATACTTTTTTCTCGTTTTGCAGAATAATTATAATTTTTAGAGTCCATTATCAACAAATGTATAATTTAATTAAGACTATTCCTGAAAACCAAAATAACAAAAATTATAAACTGCTATAAAAAATAATATTACCATAGTGTGAAAATAATGAATTCACCAGAAATGTCAAACCAACACTTTTGTACTTAATCAGAAAGCAAATGTATAAATTACATTTACAATAAAAAAACTAATGGAAATATCTTTCAAATTATATTAAATCAAAAATCTATAAAAATAAAAAGGCTTGGGGGAATTTGAAGCTCTCTAATAGAGAACAAATGTTTAGCCTTTAAATAAAAAATGTACTTAAGACTTAAAGTCTTAATTAATTGAGACTGTCCGCCTACGAATTGAACTTGTGCTTGGGAACTTGAGCCCTTGAAATTGGTTCCATTCGGTTCGTGGCTGCATAATATGTATTATTTGGGTCTCTTTCCGCAGCTTTTCGAGGGCATCTGCAACGAGCTGCATTTATCATGTTGGATTTGCATAATTAATCTGGCTTTGATCGATGGCTCGCCGCGCTAATCGGAATGGTTGCCGCTGTGTGCGGGGGCGTTGTCATTCGGTGGATATAATTCGACCAGTTTGGGCTGAGTTCTTCCTTATACACAATCATTTACATAACTGTTCTAATCAAGCCGCAATCGACAGGTTTTTCAGCTTCGATATCTTCTCGTTCGGACTGTCGCTTTCAATACACAAACACGAGATACCCGAACAGATACCCAGACAGATATAGCTGTCGAGTTACCATAGAAATTTATGTAGATGCGTCTTCACATTTACGTCTTCAAGGTCAGCGCCAGATGCTGCTGCTTTCCGTCTGTCTGTCCGTCCAACTGTCCGTCCAGCTGTCCGCCGCCCATTCAGCCGCCGTTTTGGCCCGGCTTTCGTTCGTTGCCAACTCGCACGCATCGCAAACCAAACTTGGCCAGACCGGCTTGAATTCGGCTGTAGGAATCGAACTCGGAATCGTGTTTCTTGTTTTTTTGTTTTTTCTCCATTTTCACGTTCATCTCGTCTCCGCTCATATTTGGCTGCCGCTTCAACTGGGTCTGCAGAATTAGCACTTGAACGTTAATGGCAATGTTTTAATAGCAGGGCCCCTTAGACTCCCCCCCTGCTTCCCCCACACTTCTATTAATATGTAAATGTCACATTGCTGTTGTTTTTTCATTTCTTTTTTATCCATTTGACCGCTTGTTTCGTAATATTTGCATTTAACTAAAAACACACAAGCAGAAACGGTTTTAGAAATACTTCTGCTGACACCTGACATTAAGAATCGTGCGTATAATTTAATTTTATTGCAGGCTTTGACTATATATATATATTTTTTTTTTTCTGTGGCCTGAATGCAACGTATTTTAAGTCTTCGCAAAAAAAACCACTGACGCAAAGATTGATTGCCGTGAATAACCATTCAAATTTAAGTTTGTTTACCTCAGCAGTCTGTTTTCAAGTAACTATTGTAGAATAATTTCAACAAAACATATAGCAATCAAAATTTTTTAAAGCGGAAGATAATTTTCTTGATAAGGCTTTATTTTCAGTTCAATTGGAATGTAAATGTAATGATTATAAAAATAAGTTTCATTTGCTTGTCAACATTTTTGTAGACTTCTTTATTACAATTTGTGTACGACATAAATTTTATTGGAATTTCTTAAAACCAAACAAGTTTTAAAAAATGTTTTGTTGGAAACACATTGTCCTTTATTATTCATACATGTTAAGCAGAATAAACCAGAATATTAAAACCCATTTTAATCAGTAAATTAAACTAAAGGAATTGAGACTACAAGCTTTTAGGCATAACATTAAAAGACTAAAGCAGATAACCTGGGGTTAGTCGTTACATACTTTTAGGAATTATTTTAATGATATTTTTTAAACCAAAGAATTGGAAAAATCAAAGTTAGGTATACGTGCATCCTAAGAGTATGCTTCAAAAAATAAAAAAATCGCTACAGATTTTTAAACATAAACTAATATAAAAAGGGTCAAAAGACAAACAAAATAGGTTTGTTTAAATTATATCCCAGCTTCTATAAGTATTTTATCAAGTAACAGAAAATTCTTATTTAAATACCTATTAGTTCACTTTTCTAAAAATATTACAGGGGGTAAAGAAAAAAGTAGTTAACAAGTAACTACAACTTTAATACAGATAAACCCAATGTCAATATCGATGACCAGCAAGGAAAGGTGGTTATCCAGCTGAATATCATTTAGAGAACTTTTTAGAACTTTTGGCTTAACGCCAGCCAGGTCGCATTAAAAAAACGTAAATTATATTTATTTTATATAGCATGTAAAATTGATTATATTTGTGTAAGCTAATATGCATCGATATCAAATGGTTGAAAAATTTGTTAAGTTGCAAAATATGCATGAGAAGAGTAAAATGCAAAATTACGATATTGGTAAAAATGTTAAAAATAAAACATTTTTCAAATTAAAATTCACAATTTGTTAATCACCATGCCTTTATATAATCCCATTGCATATTGTCAACTCAAGTTCCCTTGCACAACAAACAAGTTTTCAAAGAGGTGGTTATTATGAATCGATTGTTTTTTTTTGTGCTTGCAAATTGAACATCTCAGCTTATATACTAGCCTAAAACAGTGGGAAAACTGTTGTAATAAATTCGTGATGGGTTGTTATAGGAATGATCTCTAAAATTATTTATCCCGCCAGGGAAGAGAGGGATTTTCCGGACAGCTTGCGCACCTTAAGACCCTTTTCGCGAGATGGACGGTGATTTTTGGCCAGGTTGTTGGCATTCTCAAGATCCTGAGCTGCTGAAGTTCCACTCAGCACTTTGCCGACCTCGTCCCGGAAAGTTCCATCCGGTAGGGTGTAGCTGAAAGTAAGAAATATTGCAATTAGTGACTCGGTATAGAAAATCAATATGATCGAAATCAAAAACTTGGGGAACGAAATTAAACTGCATTTATAGTTATTGTTGGTTGATTTTTATGTTAAATGTCCAGCCTTAAAACCATAGTTTATATGATAGTTTGGAAAGATATATATCTTTTTATAAAAATGTTAATGAGATCTATATTAAAATTCATTAATATAACCTTTTTGGTAAATAAGATAATATTTAAGTTATACTAGATAGAAATAAACACTATATTATAATCATTATATTAATAATTAAAAGAATACAATTTTGTTGAGCAGCAAACTAAACAGCTTCTGCTCTTATTGGGGCAAGTTTTTGACCATTTTAATTTATCTTTTAGTCTTTTTTTATATTGAAATCATATTGATCAATAAACCTACTTGAACTCGTATCCGTCCCGGGTTGGAGTATAGCTGAACTGCTCCAGTGTAACATCTCCCAGCTTGATGTCGATCACAGTGCCCGGTGGAAAAGAGGCGTAGTTCAAGTTGGCACCAAAAAGGACACAAGCCACCAGCAGGATTAGGGCCTGCACCAGCTTGTTGTTGATGTTTAGTCCCTTGCGAGCCTCCTTTTGGCCATGGCCGATGCTGCTTGTTAACGAAGACAGACTCATTGTGGATCGTTAGTTGGTGGCCTGTGGAGAAACACGGGTCGGGAAAAACACAACTGGCAACCAAGGCGGCTGGAAGCTTAATGAAGCGTCTTCTTCGAGGCCACTCGCATAAGACACCTGTGGGTCCATAATGAGTTGTTGGTCCAAAACAAAAAGGGGCACTGCAAACTGCTGAGTAAGCTTCGCCCGAAGAAGCGGGTTGCCCAATTCCCCGACGCTGAATTGAGATTTGCATAACGAAAGCAAAAGAGTTCCACGGGTCGAGCCACAATTCGATGGCAACTCTCAAATATGTGCATTACATTACAAACGCCATCAAATTGGAAAACTAATCGGCCTTACCCACGAAAGAAAGTTTGATTTGGATTAGCGTTGACTAATGTATACTCTTACCTAACTTATTAAGAATCGCAATCAAAGATGTTAACCGTTTTTTTTTTCCGATTTTGGAACAAACTAATTATCTTAATTATCAAAATTAGTAATGTTATAAAACAGGGATCTGAAACGAAATTATTTCACCCCAAGAAAAGCGTCACCAAGTATTTTTCAAACATAAATATGTACCTATTAAAATTTACAAAACTCACTAATCATTATATTTTCTTTAATTTATCTCGTTAAATTTCTATACACCTTAACTTAACTCCTCAAAAAAGTCCAAACACCCAAAAACAAATTATAGAGAAATCGTAGACTATTATTATGCTGTTGATGTTGCAAGCTGTCTATCTCGAAATGATTAAAGATTAACGAGCTGGCCCAGCTCATCTGAGCTTTTTCTAGCCAAGTCTGCACCCATCGAATAAAGAGCTTTTGAGCCACGCTTAAATACACTGATACATTATGCGGTTCTTTAATTATCTATCACAATACAAAGAAAACTGTTTGACTAACTTTTATCCGGTTTGATTTTGTGGGCGGTCACATAGGGCTGGAATCCGTTCTTGTTGGCCTTATAGAGGACCTGGTACTCATAGCCATCGGCCGATATAAAGCTATAGCCACCCTTAAATTCCACAGGCTTTTGTGTTGTCACTTCGTTGGGCTCTTTATCCGTTTTCGGTTTTACTGTGTATGTTATAGCCTCATTT